>NC_012876.2:24968903-25568903 GCF_000003195.3 Sorghum bicolor | reverse complement strand
CTTTTAATGAAGGTTGATTCGAATTAAAACTCGAATTACCTTGGAATGAAAAGCGTGACTGATTATTCCAACAATTACCTTGGTTGGCGCCTCCTTGTTGGCGGAAACCGTTGTTGATGTAGGCAGCGTCTTCACGGGTTTCGGGGCAATCATTCCCCGAATGGCCAACTTCTCTACAGACCTCGCACGTCATGTGCGAGTCTATGGCCTTCACCGAGTTCGAGGGGTTCTCTTGGTTCCTTTCGGTGAGTTGCTTCATCAATAAATCTATTTTTGCGTCATTCATATCCGTCTCCTTCACGGTATGCATGCCTTTTTGTGTTTTGGCAGCTGGTGGTTGAGTTCTGTCCTCCCCCCAGCTCTGGTATTCTACCATCTTCTCGATCAGGGCCTTGGCCCCGGCGGTGGTAAGTGATAAGAACGCGCCTCCAGCGGCGGCGTCTAGGTGTCCTTTCGACATGGGCGTGGGCCCATTGTAGAAGTTCTGGAGCACCATCCAGTTCTCCATGCCGTGATGGGGGCAGCTTAGGATGTACTCTTGTAGCCGCTCCCATGCTTCAGGGATTGTTTCGCTAGCATTTTGTTGAAAACTGGCTATCCTTCCCCTCAAAGCATTGGTTTTGCTTATGGGGAAGAACTTGGCGAGGAATGCCGCGGAGCATTTTGCCCACGTGGTGACAGCTTCCTTATCTTGATAGAACCACCTCTTCGCCTTCCCCACGAGGGAGAAAGGAAAGAGGCGGAGCCGAATGACATCAGGAGTGATGTCCTTGATGACAATCGTGTCACATAGCTCCAGGAAGTGTTGAAGGTGTGCATTCGCAACCTCGCTTGGCAAGCCACAGAATGGGCTCGCCTGTACCATGGCGATCAGGCCGGTGCATAGCTCGAAGTTCTTACCGGCCATGTCAACAGCGGGGCCAGTGGCCACGTTGGTGACAGCGGGCACAGAGAACTCGCGGAGTGTCTTCTCAGCGGCCACGAGTTCGTTCGGGATTGGTGCGGTACCGACTGGTTCACTTGTCGGTGGAGTAGCAGAAGACGAAACGGTTTGAGACTGTCTAGTCCTTAGGAGTGCCTCGGGATCGGAGATGTAGTTTTCCGGCAAAGAGAAACCAGGCATACACTATTCCTCTTGTTTCATCCACAACAGGGAGAAAACAGGCACAGTTAGCCTGTATAACAATTGACTCATTACGCACATCAGATTACTTGATTATATTTATCTAGAATTATTTTCATATTAGCCTTCCCCGGCAACGGCGCCAGAAATGCTTGTTGGCATTTCTTAACGTCATCACTAAGAACAGGGTTTAATCCATCCTCAGCAACGATGTCAGAAATGTCGTGATAACACTTACTAATGCAATCACCAAGATTAGAGTATAAATCTGTCCTAAGCAACGGTGCCAGAAATGCTTGTTAGCGTTTCTTAGCGTCACTACCTAGAATAGGGTTCTGCTCTACTCATGATAATGACATTGGCAGTGTTATATTGGCAGATCCGTAGCATCACTACCTTGAATAGGAAGCTAGATCTACCTTCCCGATAACGGCACCTTATTACCGTTAGGGTAGGGTTCCAGTTCTTAATCATGGTAGTGGCACTAGGATTGCCATGTTGGTATTCCTTAACAAGTCACTAGCTCGACGCATGTCTCGCAACAGTGTTAAGTATATACTGGGGTGATAGTTCCTTAGGTTTGGAGTTTAAGTACCGCAAGCAGACGGGAATTATCGTGTAGCATTTCAACCCGGGGATTTACTGAGTGTCGTATTTATAGGTTCGCTCTAAGGAATGCTTAATATGTTAAGGATTCTAAGATAAGCATAGATCAAAGTAATTATGATAGCAATAATGGAATCTAAAGTCATAGCAGGTGATAAACATTTATATGTAGAATAGTGATCCATCACAATCTAGGCATGGCATATGGGCTAAGGAATAAAAAGAGACTAAAAGAATGAATTGAATCAAAGAATAAACAAACAACCTATTGGAGCAGGTGTGGTCCTAGATATAGATCATGTCATAGAACAAGTTAATCATGTAATTATACTACTTAGATCTAGTCCTGTGTTTAGATGGTTTGGGAGGTTACGCGAGTACTGGTCTGCCAGCAACCTCCACAACTATTTAGACTCCTACACCCTAGCCGAACGTGGGGGAATGCCAAGGACGGTCAGGGCTGTCACCACCTGCCGCCATCCCCTCAACCGTGGACTAGGACAATGCATTTATCCGGCCTTTACACCCAAGCACCATGCTTACATGCAAAGAACCTACTCGGACTTCCCTGGGTCCCTGACCCTACAGATCGACAGGTAAGAAGCCCGAGCCTACTGAAAAGAGCATGATAAACCCCCATCTTCACATAAAGCTATTTCTAGGCAATTAATTAACATGAAGCAATTAGACTAAAGTCCTAAGTGAGAATAATACAACATACACTTAGCACTAGTTCATATAATACACTACTAGCCCTAGGGTAGCATTATACTATAAGAACTATATACTAAAATGTATGTCATATCATTTCTACTAGAACTATATTCTAGTTCATATGCTAGCATCATAAAACATGGCCTATGATCTATATCATATACCATAGCATAAGAACTATACTCTAGTTCATATGAAGAACTATATCGGACATGATAAGGCATGAACTTGGAGTAAAGATATTCTTTATTCATACCCAAGTTTCTCTCGAAGGAGCCAAGCCCTCCTTGATAGCTCACCCAACTCTCTCTCTAAAATCTTAAAGGGAAAAACAAAGAAGAGGTAGTGCCCAAATGCCTTGAAGGTGGAGTGTTGATTGTGAATGTGATGAGATGAATGGAGCCTCCCCCTCCCTCTCCTTAAATAGGTGGGGAAGGTCGGTTCCCCAGGGTGTAAACTGCAATTTGCACGCACGGACTGCGGGAGGAATGGCGGTGCCGAGATGGGCTAGGCTAGGGTCGGCCGACCCTAGGGGGCAGCCGCCCCCCGGTGGGCCCCGCTGGCCCCGGCCCGAAACCCGTTGCCTTCATCTCGAGCCCCTGAGAACAGATCCACCTGCAAATTGATGCACTTCTATATTGGGCTTTTGGGTACTTGTTTATTTGTGCATTTTTTGACGTGTCGGATTGCGCCTTTTTATTTCCTTTCCACCTGTATGCTTGTATATGATCTGCAAAACACAACTTGCACTACATGTGGAACTTGGTAAGCATTTAATAAGTATATGTGAGTAAAATACATGCTTTTCTTCCTTTGCATGGACTATGTTGGCGGGGTAAATATGTCATTAAGAACCGCCAACAACATGGTCACCGACTGCAACCTCAATCGGCTTCCTTCTCTTGTCCGCATAAGTTTTCTGACGAGCTTGAGCAGCTTCTAGATGTTGCTGGATGGTACGGACTTGCTGCTCCGCTTCATTCATGAAATCGATGCCATAGTACCTTCGCTCCCCGAGTTCCACCCAATTCAACGGGGTTCGACACTTTCGACCGTACAGGGCTTCAAATGAAGCCATCTTGATGCTCTCTTGGTAACTATTGTTATAAGAGAACTTAGCTAATGTCAACCACTTTACCCAAGACCCCTTTGAAGAGAGAGCACATGCCCTCAACATGTCTTCCAGGATTTGGTTAACACGTTCAGTTTGGCCGGCCGTTTGGGGATGATAAGCAGAACTACGAACCAAGTGAGTACCAATCTGCCCATGAAGACACTCCCAAAAATGGGCAGTGAACAGCGGTCCACGATCTGATATGATAGTTTGAGGCACACCATACTGACGAACAATGTGCTCGAAGTACAATTCCGCATATTGATGTGGACGAGAGTCAGTTCGAACTGGAATAAGACGAGCAACCTTGGTCAAATGGTCTACAATCACCCAGATAGAATCGTAACCCTTAACAGAAGTTGGGAGTCCAACGATGAAATCCATGCTGACTTCTTCCCATTTCCAACCAGGAATTGACAAGGGTTGAAGTAAACCTGCTTTCATGTGAACAACCTTCACACGACAACAGTTGTCACAATGAGCGACAAAAGCAGCAATCTCTGTCTTCATCTTTGTCCACTAAAACAGAGGTTTCAGATCCTGATACATCTTGCTACTACCAGGATGGATAGACAACTTAGATGAATGAGCTTCAGATCAGATCTGATTTCGCAGCTCACGGTCTTTTGGGACCATGAGTCGATCTTTGAACCATAGGATTCCGTTCTCATCGACCCGGAAATGATTGGTTTCTTCTTCTTTTATTTTCCTCTTTATATGGTAGATGCCTACATCGGTTCGTTGCAATTTGATGACCCGATTGCGAAGATTACTCTCTAGAGAAATCTGGTTGAGCACAAGTGGGTGCATCAGATGTGACAACAATGGATCTTCCACCTGAACTGAATGACAGTGCGCTTTCTGACTTAAGGCATCCGCAACTACGTTTGCCTTGCCCAGATGGTAGTGCACTTGGAGATTATAATCTTTAATCAACTCAAGCCACCTTCGCTGCCACATGTTCGATTCAGGTTGAGTGCAGATGTACTTGAGACTATTATGGTCAGTGTAAATATTGCACAGATTACCGAGCAAATAGTGCCTCCAGATTTTCAAGGCATGGACAACTACAGCCAATTCTAAGTCATGAGTAGAGTAGTTGACCTCATGCTTTCTAAGTTGGTGTGAGGCATATGCGGTAACGCGACCTTCTTGCATCAATGCACGGCCCAAACCAATACCCGACGCATCGCAAAAGACATCAAAAGGCTTTTCGATATCGGGTTGAGCTAGGACAGGAGCTGATGTCAGCAATGTCCTCAACTTGTGGATTGCCTCTTCACATTCAGGCGTCCACACAAACTTCTCATCCTTCTGAAGCAAGCGAGTCATAGGCTTGGATATTTTTGAGAATTCCAGAATGAATCGACTATAATACCCAGCCATACCGAGAAAACTCTGGACCTCGTGCACCGAAGTTGGAACCTTCCAATCCAGCACTTGTTGCACTTTAGCTAGATCCACCGAGATACCTTCTTCAGATAAAACATGGCCCAAGAAAGGTACTTTGTTCAGCCAAAACTCGCATTTGCTGAACTTAGCATAAAGCTGATGCTCACGCAAGCGTGACAACACTATACGCAGATGCTCTGCATGCTCTTCTTCATTACGAGAATATACCAAGATATCATCGATGAAGACCAACACAAAGTTGTCTAATTCGGGCATAAACACTGAATTCATGAGATACATGAAGTGAGCAGGTGCATTTGTGAGACCGAGAGACATGACGAGATACTCATACAACCCATACCTCGTCGAGAAAGCTGTCTTAGGTACATCCTTAGTATGGATCTTGATCTGATGGTACCCAGATCGCAAATCAATCTTGGAGAATACCTTGGCATTAGACAACTGGTCAAACAGAATATCAATGCGAGGAAGAGGGTATTTATTCTTGATGGTCACCGCATTCAGAGGACGATAGTCCACACACATGCGTAAGGACTGATCCTTCTTCACAAAGATAGCCGGACAACCCCAAGGAGAAGAACTAGGACGGATAAGACCCTTCTTTAACAACTCATTCTATTGGGTCTTAAGCTCAACAAGCTCATTTGGTGGCATTCTATAGGGTCTTCTAGAGATAGGAGCGGTACCTGGGATCAATTCAATTTTGAACTCCACGTCCCGATCTGGAGGAAGCCCGGGCAAATCATCAGGGAATACATCTAGGAACTCACACACCACCAGAATATCCTTGATGGCCCTAGATGTAACTGCATTCATCGTGCTACGAATATGAATATCTCGAGGAAGTTGCACTAAGAATGCCTCTTTGGTATTCGGGTCTGTCAACATCACTACGCGAGTGGTGGTGTCGATAAGAACTCCGTTGCCACTCATCCACTTCATACCCAGAATTACATCTATACCCACACAGGGTAGAAAAATCAAATCAGCAAGAAACTAACGTTCTCCTATTTCCAGAGTTGCCCCCAAAACCACTTGATTGGTAGAAATATCATTTCCAGCAGCACTAATGCAATAACTGCCCTTATCAAGTGTAATTGCCTTGAGATTATGATTAGACACAAAGTCTGAACTCACAAAAGAATGCGATGCTCCTGAATCAAAAAGCACAAGTGCATCACATTGATTGACCAGAAACTTACTAGCCATAACTACCTCACCAGCAGGGATTGCTTCCACAGTTGTGTAGTGAACACGCCCCTGGCGAACGTTCCCTTGGTTGCCCTTCTTTGGTGGGTAAGGACAGTTGCTTTGCTAGTGCCTGGTCTGATTGCAGTTCTAGCACGGATGATTGGCAGGTGGAGTCTTGGCATAGCTAGGACCCGTGTTGCCCCTAGGAAGAGCAATAGAGTAACCCTTGCGGAAACCCGTCTTCGCCTGATTCTTCTTTGCTGGAGGGCGATATCTCTGGTCAGGAGTTGGAGCACGATACTGTGGCCTAGCCGCCACTGGAGCCTTGGACTGAGATGCCCCTGCCCCTGCCCCTGCCTCAAAAGCCCTCTTGCTAGTCTTAGTTGCAGTGTACACAATGTTGTAGTTCTCTTAGGTGAGAGCATCACTGACGAACTCATTAAAAGTCGTACACTTAGTGCGACCCATAGTCTTCAGCAACTTGGGGCCAAGACCCCTCTTGAAGCTAGCAATCTTCTTCGCCTCCGTGTTCACAAACTCCGGAGCATACCTAGATAGATGATTGAAAGCATGCAAGTACTCCTTCAGAGTTTTGTTTCCCTGAGTTAACTGCATGAACTCAGTGTGCTTCATCTCCATAACACCAGGAGGTATGAAATGCCCCTTGAAAGCTTCACGGAAAAGATTCCAGTCAAGCACAGTATTGTCCGGGAGAGACTCCCGATACTGATCCCACCAAATCCCTGCTGGTCCCTACAGTTGGTGAGCTGCATACTCAGCCTTCAAACCCTCGGTCAGCCGAAGCAAGCGGAACTTTTGTTCCACCGTATTCAGCCACTCCTCAGCTTGAAGGGGTTCTTCAGCATCTCTGAAAGATGGGGGCTTAGTATCCATGAAGTCCTTGAAGGTACTGTACTGGTTAGGTGCTGGCCCATCCAGTGCATTCCGACCACCCTGATTTGCCATCTGATTGATGGTTTCAGTAAGCATCCTCTGATTTTCCACCATCATTTGCATCAGCTCAGCTGGATTTGGTGGTGGAGGAGGAGGGGGTGGGTTCATGTTCGCACGCTGCTCCACACCTCGAGTGCTACGAGACATCTATAAAGACACAGTCAGTGAGCATTAATGATGACGAGATTTGCCGTAGAAGAACTTATATTCATGCCTAAAAGTATTCGAGAGAATGACTTTACAGAAAAGGCACAATAATTCAATTCCACAAAACAACATCACCAATCCAACACATGACATAGATATCCCCAGTATGCACAACAATGGAAAACATCGTCACAACTGATCGAACATGATAAAATTAATACATTGGGTCCATAAAGTTATTACATCATCCCAATACATGACATGAGTCAATATCAAGGTTCCGGATTACAACATGATCACAAAAGCACCACAGCTGAAAGTCATACTACAGAAGATCCTCACATAACAACTACCCACTACACTCTGGGCTCGTCATCCGAGTCAGCGTCGAAGATCGCCTCTCCATCCTCGTCGCTAACCGGCTCAAGCTCCTCGTCCTCCATGTCCTCGTGCAGGGGTGGTGTAGCCGCAGCTGGTCCATCTACCTCCATACCATCATCATCAGCCACAATCACCTGAGGTCCCACCTCTTTATACACGGGTACAGGGCAAGGAATATGGTGTAGCAAGTTGTTGAGACGGTGAATCTCCACAAGACCAGCCTCAATCTGATCCTGCAGATAGTTCTCCCGCTCAAGCGACTGAATCCGGTGCATCTCCCATGCCCGGCGCCGGTTCTCTAACACACGGAGCGCAGTATCCCTCTCACGAGTGACCTGCACCAAGCGCTCCTGCACTGTCTCTCTCTCCCTAGCCAACTGACTCATCTGATCCTGCTTGTGATCTCTCTCTCTAATGGCCTTCACCCACTGCTACCTACGGTACTCCGCAATGTCTTTCTAGTCATTGCGGTCCTTCTGAGCTTGCTCGAGGAGTCTAGCTTGCTTGCGAAACTTGCGAGCACACTTTTCAGCCTTCTGTTGCATTTCCTGAGCCTGGCGAACAGCCACCATCACCTGTGCATAGGTGTCCTCTCGCTGACTGAACAGTTTGAGCACAGCCATCATAGCACTCATAGCAGGACTAGAACTCTCAGCTCGCTCTCCTCGGCCTCGGAGCAACGCACAACCATCAACCTGCTTCCACTCCGCTGCTGCTGGGTCAGCACGGGGAATGGAGGCCGCTGGCCCTCTGAAGGGTCGAGATGACGGACTAGAGGGGGGGGTGAATAGTCCTTTCTAAATTTATTACGTCGGCTAACCGAAACAAATGCGGAATTAAATCTATCGGTCTAGCCAAGACTACACCCCTCTATCTAAGTTCTCTAGCACCTTGTAAAAGATCCTAAACAAGCAAACAAGGTGCTACCTTAGCAAGAGCTCACCTGATAATTCTAGGAGCAAGGTCACACAAACCTATGCAATTAGTACTTTGCAAACCGGGGGAGCTCCTACACAAACTAGTGAGGCAAAGCGCACAAAGCCTAAGCTCACTAGCAAGCTCAATAACAAGGCAACTAATGCAAAATTGGAGAGCGCAACTTACTTAGCTACACAAACTAAGCAAGAAGGTAACTCGCAAGCTACACAAGCTAACTAATTACAAGAGCAACTACACAAGCACAAGTATATGAATGTAAGAACAAGCTTGTGTTAGGGACTTTGCAAACCAACAAGAAGAACAATGTTGACACGATGATTTTCTCCCGAGGTTCACTTGGTTGCCACCAAGCTATGTCCCCGTTGAGACAAGCTCCAAGGTTGCCGCCGGTCCTCTTGCTAGAGGTGACCCGCAAGTCACACTCTCCCACGTGGAGTGCTTACCACAAGCTCTAGCACTTGACCCGGTCGGACCACTTGTCGCTCTTCATGTCTCGCTCAACTAGAGTTGCACTTTGCAATCCCCGTGGGGTGAGCACCGTACCCCTCACAATCTCTTCTCCGGAGCACCGCACAATCTCCTTGCGTGCTTCGACGGAGTCACAAGCCACCAAGCCGTCTAGGAGGTGGCAACCTCCAAGAGTAACAAGCACCACCGGCTTGCAACACGAACACCTAGTGCCACTCGATGCAATCTCTCAATGCAACGCACTAGAATCGCTCACTCATACAATCGGATGATCACTATCAAGCATATGTGAGTTAGAGGCTTCACTAGCACTCCCCAAGCATGGACACTAAGTCCCAAGGCTGCCCAGCACCAGCCAAGGCCGGCCACTACTTCTATTTATAGCCCTAAGGGCTAAACTAGCCGTTGCCCCTTCACTGGGCAAAACACGTGGGCACCGGACGCTCACAGGGAGCCACCGGACGCTCCACACCTAGCGTTCGGTGCTCAGCTGACCGCCACATGTCACTAGCCATTTGAAGTCGACCGTTGCCGCCAACGGCTACTACGCACGTGCGCCTGACACAGCACCACCGGACGCTCAACTCGTCCACACCGGACGCGTCCGGTGCCCACCGGACTCGTGCGCAGAGAGCTCAGTAAACTTGCACGGTCACCGGACGCAAGCCACCGGACGCACCCAGAGCGTCCGGTGCTCACCAGACTCATGCACAGAGAGGGTCGCCAAACCGCCCACACACCGGACGCTGAGCACCGGACTCACTCCGATGCGTCCGGTGCACTCTGCTACACCCGACAGCACACCGGACGTTGAAGGCCAGTGTCCGGTGCCTCCGCGCAGAGCGTCCGGTGAGTGTCTCTGTCGGTGTTTTCCCCACGGGGGGTCACACCGATGAGTGAATTTGTATGCGTGATCCCTTTCCCAGATGGTTGTAACAGAACCGCCCAATTTACAAGAGATCAACTATGAAAAACTCCCGCCAAAGCAGTTGCTTTAACATAATCGAACTCTCATAAACCCGGTAGTCCGTGAAATCACGAGGGATTTCAAACCAACCATCATACAAGCCAAGATCGTAGTGATTCAACATAACAACTCATATGTTACATCCATTTCACAACTTGTTTGATATACATCGGAGTTCAATATAGTTATTACAACTTGAGTTGAAAAGTAGCGGAAGCACAATAATTTGAAACTAATATTGCCCTCATTTCAAATACATGCAAGTATCCAGGTCAACTCCAACAAAAGCAACATAGATGAGGTAACTAAGAAGGATCATGCCCATGATCTTACTCCTCTATTATAGTAGGAGTCATCCAACTCTTGTAGTAGCTA
This sequence comes from Sorghum bicolor, assembly GCF_000003195.3. NCBI lineage: Eukaryota > Viridiplantae > Streptophyta > Magnoliopsida > Poales > Poaceae > Sorghum > Sorghum bicolor. The sequence goes on along the minus strand of NC_012876.2, from coordinate 25,558,511 downwards.
TGATACATCACAACCTGCAACAAGTGGGAATAAACCCTGAGTACAAGAAGGTACTCAGCTAGACTTACCCGTCATAAACCAGAAATAATATGACACAAAGGAGTATGCAAGGCTTTATTGGTGGAGCTAGCTTGACAACACTTTTGCATAAAAAGCTTAGGTTGCAACTAAGTAGCCTTTCAGGTATTTAGCTCAAATTAATAATCATTAACCTGTCATCTAGATTAGCACCTGTACTAAAGCAATCACTTGATCAAGATACAACAATAGTACCCATATTTGATGTGGCAATTCCAACATCATCATCATACCATAACCATCCAAGTGTTCCATAAACATTACTACGAGGACGGGGCTCAAGTCAAGTGCTCACTATCCTGGAGCGATGGCGATTCGAATCGATTTCTGACCAGCTGGCGAGTTATTCCCCACACAAACCACACTCACTGATCAAGTGAGCTACAGGTCACCATATTACACTATCCAGGACCAATTCGTGGGTTCGGTAGGCACCGCCAGTACCCGAGGACCGTTCCGGCGACCGAGGTATCCAAGGTATACCAAGGTTGCGCGCCGCGCCCTCGTCGTTCTCCTCAACCATCACCAATACAGCGCATGGCGGCTCGACTCCCGTCCCGGATAGTGTTCAGGCTTCGCGGTCGGAACGACTTATCCTTCCAGCTAAATGTGGGGCATGCGTTCAACATGACAAGAGGGCCGTCAACGATCGGTCCTTAATCGACACAGGTGGGGATAGATAGGCACCCAAGACCTCCATGTCTTGTTACTTCTCTATCATTGTCCCGCCCGGCCTCCAATTATTCACCCTCATCACTTGGTTATTTCCATGATAGCATATATAGCCAACCTTTTCGGGTGTCCACCTATCTCGCTTAGGTGACAGGGCATCACCTGGCTTCTACCGGTCTAAGCATAGCTAAGCATTTAGATTCGATCCTGAATCTACATAGGTATATTTGCTGGACAAGGAGTGATATATGCAGCAAGGGTTTCACCCAACTCCTATACTTAATGCAACAATACATATATAACATATATTCTCAATTGTATTCAAAAGTAGTGGGAGACTTATAATGCTCCGGGGCTTGCCTGGGATCAACACTGAGTCAGTTCAGTTAGTTGCTCCGTCTTGGTGACATCTAAGGTCACAACACTTGCTTAGTCCTTCCACCTTCGGGATGGGTCCACCCAACACCATCTTCGGGTTTGTTTCCACATCATGACCTTCACATGATTCATCTAGCGCACCTAGATGAGATGCAAGATGCAAGTGCATGAATATAAAGAATAATAACACAACATGCATCACATAAAAGGATGCAAGACACAGGCATCTAAAGTTATTTAGCTAACATCACACAACCAATTATATAGAGCAAACATATCTATCACGGCACAAGTTTAACAAGTTTACAAGTGTATTACTTAGTCACCATTAAAGACATGAATCATACTTAGATCACACAAAGTAAAGCAATCAAGCATTCATGTATTTCAACAATTCTGGACATACATGCAAGAACTCAGTAAATAAATCATAACTGGAGTTACACAACTCCAAAAACTATGCAATAGGACATTCTGGAAAGATTATAAATTTATCTAGAATTCATCTTTAATCATATTAGCATGATTAACAAGTTAACCAAGTCAAACATGCATGACCATATAATCTGGTCCAGGAATTTCCAGAGAACAAGCATTTTAAAGGATGAAATTCATACTACTGTAACTCACAAACCACTTAGCCAAATGATATGAAACTTTACCACAATATATATTTGTGAATTATCTACATCTTTTCTATATACAAGTTTCACAGCAAACATCATTTATATCATGGAATTAATTGCATAAATAGAACTGCTCATGCTGCCAAACAGTAGAAGTACAATTACAAACAGAAAACTGATAGGCAATTCAAGGAAGCATAACTGTAGTTGTAGAACTCCAGCAAACATGATTCTTATCTTTTTGGAAAGCTCATAAAGTTACCTACAACTTTCTTATTATCATCCAAATATGAATCCACAGTTAACATGGTCAACTAATCCCATGATGACATCTCTGTCCAAAACATAGACAGAATCTGTCATGCTACATTAAACAGCCATAACTTGAGTTTATGATGTCCATAAATTATGGTTATGTACTTTCTAGAAAGCTTAAGAAATTGTGAACAACTTTGTTATAACAAGGTCTTACATTACAAACAATGCAATCCTCTCTGGGTTTAGACAGAAACTGGAACAGTACTTTAAACCACTATAACTAAACATGTGCTTAACCAAAAATTGTGCTATTTATCGTTTTGGAAAGCTCATGAAAATTACTAAAACTTATATATTTTCATCCAGGCAAGATTCACAACTTAACTGAGCCAAACAATACAAACATGCAGATCCACTCAGAATAGGGGCAAAGCAACATAGGGCATTTGTTATTTTTATAAATCTTAATATTTCAATCCTAAATTCATGAAACAAATTACAGACATCAACTAAATCATGAACGGTATGTAATATTATTTTCACATTTATTTGTGCAATAACACAGCAGTTATGAAAAAGACAAATATAACAAGCAATTAAAACCTAACTGCATAAATCTATTTTTACGACTAAAACTGCAAAGTAAACCATGCCATATCATAGATCTACTGCATATAGAATTTCATAAGGATTCCAAAAAGTCCACATTTTCTATTTTACGACTTTTCTATGAATTACTATGCATTTCCAAAGTTCATCCAGAAATCTGCATAAACAAAAGAAAAGGAAAACACTTTTGCTTTGGTAACCCTAGACTTTCTCGAAATTAACCGCAGTCCAGATGCACTGTTTATATGAGTCTTGTCTTCGCATATGGAACCCTGAGTTGTTTCATATTCCAACAAGACGTCCCTGCCTTCTTCTTCTTAGGAAAACAGAGGACGACATGGCCGAGGACATGGCCGGGGACTCTGCTGGAGAGGGGCCTGTGGCAGCAGGAGCCAGCCGGCGGCCTGGCCTCGGCTAGCCATGGCCACGCCCGGCCCTGGCCTTGGCCGGCTGCAGCCAGCAGCAGCAGCAGCAGGAGCTCGAGCTCTGCTCGTGGTCCATGGCCATGGCGGAGCATACTCAGAAACGCTGTGAGGGCGAGGATGACGAGCAGGGAGGGGAGGAGGATGTGGAGGCGAGTGAGTGAGAGAGTGGAGAGCCCTTCTGGCTGTCCCAAACGTGAAATGGAGAAGCAGCAGAGGTGCAGCAATGGTGGGGCGCGCTCTGGTGCATGGCGGCCACGCAGGCATATCGTCGAGCACGTGGCGTGCAGCAAAGTAGGGAATGTGGGACGCTGATTCGGGCTACTTCTGTGCCGAATTGGACCTTGGGACTGAAACGAAGTTTGCTCACCATGTGGTGCACTACAGCTTTGATTAGACACCAAGATCATTAGACCAACAGATTAAGAGATATTTAGATGCCAAGTCACAAGTGTCAACGTATTAACGGTGATTAGCAAAACCAAGAATTGATAATCCAAACCATGTCAACCATGATGCAACTTTTTCCATGACCTTCTCCAGACAATTGTCCACCACTTTTATTCTTGGACCAACTTTAGTTGCTTAACAAAAACATGAGAACGCGGCATGCCAACGGGTCGATCTCCGTTTAGCGATAAAATAACTTTTTTGCTGTTTTGGGAGCTACTTTTAGATACCCAAATGAACTCCAAATTTGATGATACTTGATCCATTGCTTTCATCAAGAAAAGTACTACAACTTATATTAAGGAATCTAATTAAGTTACCATATGAATTTGGATAATAAAATGTCACAAAGAAGCTAACTTGCTACTGTCACTTTCCGGGACTTAGCCAAAAAATCTGGAGGTAGCAAATCAGCACTGAATTGATTTTCGAGAGCTCAATTTGACTTGGATAGGAACCAAACTAAGTCTTGGCCCTTAAATAAAGTTTGTTCTATAGAAGCAAAAATACAACTTTCATTTAGGGTCAAACCTCCTAACTACAACAGAAGTCAATCTTTCACTTTGGTCAAAGCAGTAACCCGATAAAGCTCCAAATAGGGTTTTAGGCCAATTGAAGCATTTTCTTGACATAAGCTCAACATGAATCTTGCATGACTTTTGTTGTATAATTCATCTAGAGTCATTTGAGAAAGTTTGCAAGGTTTGGTTGGTGACCCATGATTCTTTTTCCTTAATAGAGTCATTCCAACAATGATATAACTTATCATTTCATGTGACTTCCTGATTCCAAACTTCACCAAACTTTTCCACAGACCAACATAGATTGGGATGGATACAAGACACATAAAAAAGGTTCCATTAGCATCATCAAAGCATACCTTTTAAAAAGGCATATATGTAAGTAAAGGTGCATCATCCAAGTCCAAGTTGCGGTTTACTTTCATAGGTTGATTGTGACCTCTTTGTTATCATTGAGCTTGTCATGTTTGAGCTCAAACCTAGTACTTAGCAAGTGACAAACACCTTGGGTGTTACAATGGTGATGCAAAAAGACACACAAAGATTTATCCTGGTTCGGGCAAGAGAAGGCCCTACGTCCAGCGGGGGGTGAGAGTTTGTATTATTCTGCACCTAAGTGCTTGTACAGGGGTGAATACAAGCGTGGTATGAAATGAGGGGGAGTGTAGAAGCTCTAATGCGTATGGGTGTCGTGCCCCGTCCCCCTGTGTTCGCTTCCGGGCTTCCCCTTTTATAGTTCCAAGGAGAGGCCCAGGGTACAAGTGTAGGTGTCAGAGTAGGGGTCGATAGAGGCATGGCGCGCGGACCTACTCGAGGCCTCCGTTCCGGCGTGGTCTCGAGCCGTCCCGTCCTGGTAGCTTGATGATGATTACGCGTGCCCTGGAATCCTGCTCCGCGCGCCGTCTTGGACTGGTTCATTGGTGGCACGCCTGTACGATATAGCGGCGGATCCGTCAGAGTGGTTGCTTTGTTGCCATTCGACATCCAACCCTTCTCCTGGAGGAAAACGGGTCTGGTCGAGGGTCGGCCGCCGTGTAGCGTTTCGCTGTCCAGAGCGTTGACCCTGGATGTCTCGAGGGGGTCCTGATTAGACGTTCCATCCCTGCTTCCCGCGTCCTGACACGCTTTGGGTCGTTTGGTGGGGAAGGCTGCAAAAAGAATGACGGGACGGGTGCCTGTTCCCTATCACGCTTCCCGTGACTGGCGTGTTAGGTGAGAACGTGACAGGCGCATTAAATGTCCTGGTTCCCATGCGCGCGTCAGGCGGCGGGCGGCGTCCTTGCGCTCGACGCCTCCTGGTTCACTCGAGCCTATTTCCGTATTCGACGGTAGCGGCGCTGGAGCCCTGATCGGTTCGCTCGACGCCTTTTCTGTCTTCGAGGCTGCGGTTGTCGATGACTATACGTACGACTGACTAGAGCGTGGAGTTGAGGGCCTCGACCTACGTATGGATAATCTCATTATGTGCATCAGTTAGGATACCCCTTACTGATATCCTCGACAGTAGCCCCCGAGTCTCCATTTGAGCGTTGGCGCTCGAGTGGAGGCTTTATTTTGTGGTGGAATCTCCGTGGGGGTGCGCGAGCGACCCCGTGGGGGTAGCCCCCGAGCCCTTGGGGGAGTTTTTGACTCCTTCGAGGGTTATGTTGCCCAACTCGCAGAAACGTTGTTGACACCAGTGGTGGAAGGTTCTGATTGGCTCGCCTTGCGCGGGGGTTTCGACGTACTCTCGATAGATCGAGCGTCATCCACCCCAAATTGAGCTCCTAACGGGCAGTCCAAGTGAGAACCCGTGCCCCTTTCGAGGGGGTCAGCTGCAGCCCGGAGGCGTTCTCATATAGCGGGGTCGACGTGGTCGGGGATGCTGGCCTCGTTCGAGAGAGTCCAGTGGCTCGATGCCTCCCGTCAGGGGGATTCCTCTCAACTGTCTCGACCCTACCTTGGACATCTCCAGCGAGTCTTCGAGGCGTGCCTCGATTTTCGACCACTCGCTGGGGATCCCTGACTCTGGTGCTCGAGATCGGCTGTCGAACCCTTTCGACGGGTTAGCCTGCGACCTCTCGAGGCTTTCAGGGGCACGTTCCTTGGCTTACAAGGGAAGGAAGAGGCCGCGGCGGTTCGCCTTTTTGCCCGTTGGGTGTGCTTTTTCAGGCGGGAGCCATTGCGACGCGGTACTGGTGCAAAATTTGGAACGCCCGTCTCTGAGGAGGAAAAGGACCGTTAGTCGGCGCATTTATGGGGGGGAGTTACCTCATTTATCGGATCTGTCCATTGGTGGGTCGCTGCCTATAAATATCCCATGGCGTCGCCGCCGCTTTCCCTTCCGCCTCCTGCCTTCATCCTTGTCTTAGCTATTTCGCCGTCTTAGGTCTCTTGCCATCTCACGCGCGCGCGCCCCCACGAGCAGTAGCGAATCTGCCCTCCTTCCGTCCAAGATGCCTGTGAGACTTGTTGCCAACGACGAGTGGCGTCCGTCGTCGATGACGGAACGCCGATTGCTGGAGCTTGAGAAGGAAGGGCTCCTACGCCACCGCACATTGCTTTCGCCGCCGGAGTGGATCGCGCCGCCAGCGGACCACAGGGAGCCCAAGACAACCAAGGGCTATGTGGTTTCGTTTGCCAAGTTCCACCGCCACGGCCTGGGCGCTCCCCCAAGCCGCTTCATGCGGGCGCTCTGCCACCATTACGGGGTGGAGCTCCAGCACTTCTCCCCAAACGCCATCACCGTCGCGGTGGTCTTTGCCGCGGTGTGTGAGGGCTATTTGGGGATGATGCCCCACTGGGAGTTGTGGCTCCACCTCTACAGGGGCGAGCTCTTCAACGCCCCCACTGGGACCACTAGCATGAGGAAGCCCGTGCGGGCGGGGTGCCTCAACCTCATGCTGAAGACGGGGAAGACGGCGAGGCCACGCGATTACATCCTGGTGGGATTGTCGACGAACCACGCCGGATGGGACTCCCAGTGGTTCTACCTGAGGAACGACGACGATCCCCTTCCCACCTACACCGGTTGCCTGATCACGGTGCGCCCGGAGAACTGGACGTACGGCGTTGTCCAAGTTCACCAGTCGCGGCTTGACCCCCTCCTCGACGCCTTGAAGAAGCTGCGTATGGAAGGCCTGACCGCCGCTCTCGTCCTCTCGGCCGTTCATCATCGAAGAGTTCTCCCATTCATGTCTCGGCCGCTGAGGATGGACGAGATGGGCCCCGGCGTTTCGTCTCGGGACCTCGAGGCGTGCCGGTTGTCTAACGAGGCTCCGGCGGATGACGAGGTCGCGGCTCGGGTCAGGGCGGCCATTGCCGGCGATTTTAAGCCGGAGCACGTTAACGGCTTCCCCATGAGGCCCGATGCGGGCTCGATCGACCTGGTATGCTCTTTTCTCGTACATGGCTTCAATTCTGGATTTCCTTCGACCCCTTTTTAAGCTTGCCTTTGTTCTGGCAGGGGCGAATCGATGCTCGGTGCTCGAGGCCTCCAGTAAAGGATGACGAGGTCGACCGTGACAAACGGCGCCAGTCCGCCGAGAAACAAAAGTCCGCCAAGGACTCTGTGAAGAAAGGAAAGAAGAAGAAGAACCTCGATCGGCAAGCGCTAGAGGCGCGTCGAGCTAAGTCCAGGCAGAGGGGGGAGCCTAAGGAAGAATCCCCCAGCGAAGATGATGGCGGAGACGGCGATGACGACAGCGACGACTTCGAGGGGATGGCGTCTCGTCTCGACCGGATCTTCGAGGGTCCGCCTCGAGGTGATGTCGACGTCCCACGGACGGGGGCGCCAAAGGAGGGGCCAAGCGGATCTCACCGCCCCCGCGCTGACACTCCTCCCGCGCCTGTGCCAAGTCGGGCCGCCCCGCATCCTCAACCTCCCCCTGCATCGAAGGCGTGTAGCCGGGCTAAGCCCCAGGCGATGGGGCCATTGACCCGTGGCCGCGCCGCGGCCTCCGACAAGGGGGAGACCGGCCACAGGAGGGCCAGTCCCGGCACTCGCCAGGCGGGAGATGCTGGGCCAAGACCAGCGCCTGCCCTCGAGGGGTTGGGGGCCTTGACGTGGGGTGGCTCGAGGCCCACCAGTCGAGGCACCGGTAGGCGAGCCGTTCTCCCTGTGGGGTAAGTTCTTCGACGCTGTTATTCTTATTCTCCTGATGCTTTACGTTTTCTCGTATAACGGTCTTCTTTACGCCCGTTCCTCTCTCCTCAGGTTGAAGCGGACGCTTGAGCAGGCCCAGCCTTCAATGGCGAAAAGGCTCAAGGTGGGAGCGGCCTTCAAGGACTCAGGTTAGCAGCTTATTCGCGGGATTTGTGTTGTTCTTATGTCGGTCTTCATAGTGACTGACGTTTTGTTCTGCGCTCTATAGGCTCCTCCGACCCTCAACCACCAACCGGCACTGAGAGCGCCTCACCCCGTCCCCTGGCGGGTGAGCCTGCCCCGTCGTCGCCAAAATGAGCCGAGGCATCTCAGCTCCAAGGGCGGGAGGGAGCCCCCGAGCCTCCCCGATCGGGGGTCGAGGGGGATCCCATTACCATAAGTGACGGGTCTGGCGGCGACGGGACCTCGAGGGATGCCCGTCCTGTGGAAGACGAGGCCCAGACCTCTCTCATTGCGGGGCGGACGCCCTAGCCTGCCGGGCTTCGCTCCATCGAGGAGCAGAAGAAGAAAGAAGAGGAGGAGTGGGAGCAAGAGACGCGTCGGCACCTGCAGAAGCAGGACCGTCAACAAGAGCCGTAGGAGCTCGAGGAGCAATAGCAGCAGAGGGGCCAGCCGTCGGGGGAGCCGCTCGAGCCTCCTCCTCGTAGTCCGCCCCAACCGGTACTACCGGCGCCGCAAGAGCCCGGGAACCAGGAAGAGGGTCTGCCGATTTTTGGCCCTCCGATCTCGGCGTGGCTCCGTCCCGGGGCGCCCGCCGCGATCCCAGCAGAGTCGGGGTGGGCGGACGATGTGGAGGTGCTTGCTTGCATGATGCGCACCCCCGTCGACCCCAAGTCCGAGATCAGGAGGACGATCTATGGCATGGACGGAATCGCTCCAGGGTTCCTTCGGGAATGTCGGTCATGGGAGGACCGTATCCCCGCCGAGGAGGACGAGGCTGGGACGTCAGGCGGAGGCGGAGGCAGCGAAACGGGCACCTAGAAGACGGTGGACGATGACGGGCGGTTCCCCTCCCTCGTCGACTTGTTCCTACGTCATGGGCGTTCCCTCGAGACTGCCGAGGAACTCATCCGCGGCGTCAAGGCACGGGCCAACCAGGAGATGGAGAACTGGTGCCCCGATCGGATTCGCATCCGGGCCTCCACCGATCAGTCTGAGCCCAACACCTTCCTAGACGATCGGAAGGAGGCTGAGAAGTGGGAGCATGACGAGGAGCTCTGCCTCTGGATGAAGCACACGGTGGGGCTCCTATCGGACGTCGTCAATAACGGGCTCGGGCCGGCCTACTTTGTATGTGTTTTTCAGTCCTTAATCTTTATAGAGCTTTTGGTTTTTATAACAGCTCGACCATCGGCTCGCAGGACCTGAAAGAGACCTCCCGTATCAAGTCGAGGTTCATCCACGCCACGAGAGGTGGCTGGGAACAGCTCCCCCTCCTCAAGGACCAACTCCTGGAGTCGCAGGAGAAACTCCTCAAGGCTTATAAAGAGCTCTTGGCGCTCGAGGAGGAGGAGAAGGTGAGGGAGGCTGCCCTGCCCTGGTCGAGGCTCGAGAGGCCTCGAGGAAGGCAGTGGAGGAGGCCGTGCTGCTGAGGGAGCGGACTCTTGTCACAGAACCGACCAAATTATAAGAGTTCAAGTGCAGAAACGATCGCCAAGCAATCAAGTTTCTAAACTTGAGCCCATATAATCCCGGTAGTCAATCGAAATCACGAAGGACTTAAAACCAACTCGCAACAAACCAAGATCATAATAGTTCAACATAAACACAGCGAATGTTACATAGTCATTCATTGCCGATGAAGCGGCACCACATCGGAGTTATTAAGTTATTACAACCCAAGTTCGAAGTAGCGGAAGCAAAATAATTACACACACTTGTTCAAAGTTCAGTTCACAAGTTGTTGTTACTGCCAGAGTCTACGCCATCCTTCCAAAAGCATCACAGACGAGAAGGTTAGAGAACCGTGCCCAACGGTTAGTCCTCATCCCCAGCGGGATGGAGACAGGTCTTGCAGAATCCGTCATAGAAGATATCATGTGCAACAGGTGGGAATAAACCCTGAGTACGAGAATTTACTCAGCTAGACTTACCCGTCTAGGTAAAACATAAAAGACACCAAGGATCATGCAAGGCTTAGTATCATGTGGAGCTGGTTGACTCACCTTTTGCCAAAAGCTTAACTTACAACTAAGTCATTTTAGTAGCATCATTATTATTTATCATCAACCTACCACTAGATTAGCACCTGTACTACAACACATCACTGGGTTATTACAAACAATAATAACCATATCAAATTCATCATATGACCTTCTTGCTATCATCATTATCATGAACCAAAGCCATTAGTGAATGCTACGTTTGCCGCTGCTCTGTCAAGTTCTCACTAACCGGGAGAGACGGCGATTCGAATCGAATTCCTATCCAGCTGGAGGATTATTCCTAGCACTCACCCAAGCATCCCCTGCCGGAGAGCCATCGGGTCACCTTTGGTACAACTCAGGAATCGCGGCTCCGATCAGCGCCGCACTCCCAGGGCTACCACTCTGCCAGGGAGGTCAGGAATTTTAACTCACCTGCCTTTGGACTTACGCCAATGGTCCCCGCACACCGCACTTCCTCCGATAGTGCGCACTTTATACTTGCCGGTCTTCCGGCCTGAGTCATACTACTCGGCTTCGCGGTCGGAACGAGTTATCCGGCCAACTAAGTGTTAGGCATGCGTTCAACATGACAAGAGGACGTACAACGATCGGTCCTTAGCTGCCACAGACGGAGTTACTACACACTTGCAAAACTCCGCCCGGCTTAAGTCAATTTAATCAGGTTCCAACCACGATAGCACATATAGACCATCGTGATCCGACACAACCTTAGATCGCGCAGGTGACAGGAAATCACCCGACTCCTACCGATTAAAGCATAGCTAAGCTGCTACTCGATCCTAACTCTACAACCAGGGTGGGGTGAGTTATCTGGACAAGGATAAAGTAGAATGCAGCAACAGTTTCATCACAACTCCTATACGTAATGCATCAATAGATATAACATATTAAGTAAACTTTCGAAAATAAAGGGAGACTTAGAATGCTCCGGGGCTTGCCTTTCACGAACGATGCCGGCTCGTGATTCGGGCACTCAACTTCTTCTTCGGGCTCCTCGGGTCCGGCTTGCTGGACCTCCACCTCCTGGCTGCCCTCCTGGCCTTCGGGATTCACTTGCAGCTCGTAGGAGGCTGTCGCGTCCGATGCACCTATTGCATGCTCGAACAATAAGGAGATGCACATGCTAGAGATGAATGCTTGATAACACAAGTAATTCACTGGACACTCATTTACGGAGCAAGAGTTATACTAACTCACACAATTAGACAAGTTGACATAGCCCAAAACCTATCATGACACTAAAGCAGCAAACAACACAAACAAGTATGCTCAGTAAATAAATCATGACTAAAGATAGACAGGTCCAACAAACATGAGTAAGGACATTCTGGAAAGCTTATGAAATTGTCTACAACTCATCTTTAAACATGACAGCAAGATTCATACATGAAACTGGTCATTTAAACAAAGTTCCAGGTTCTGTCCCAGAAAAACAGAGAACACCTATTTCTGGAACCCAACTTAGAACAGCGATAACTTTTAAACTACTTGGCCAAATGACCTCAAATTTAAACCACAGTTAGTTCAACAAGTTTGGAACAACTTTGATTTAGACAAGTTTCACAGAAAGTCAAGTTGTCATTAAGTAACAGCCAAATTGCTTCCTTGCTGTCCAGAACAGCATTTAACCCTATAGATAATTATTTAATGACATGACCAACACACAAACCATGCCAACCACATGGCCTATGAACACAAACCTATTACAAAGTTACCAGATCATCAGATGAAAACCCCAAAACATTTACTTAACAAGGCATTTATTAATTAACTCTAAATAAGAGCATATTTACAAGATACTAGTTAAAGTGCTCAGAAAAACCTACAAAAATCACAGAGGCACAAGTATAACATCAGAGCATTACCATAAAAATTTCAGAGGCCATTGCACATACCAAATTAAAGATATGTATTTAACATGTGCCAAGACATTTATTTCATAAATTCAGAAACATGACTTACATGGTGTCAAACAACAGATTTCAGATTATTTACCTCTTAGGAATACCATAAACAAGTTTACCACTAAAGTAGCACACCAGCATAAGCACCAACTATTTTATATGATTTAATTAAAGAAACAAGCCATATCTCAAACACAAATTACATATCACATCAGCATTGCTCCAAAAATCATGAAATAATTATCAGACCACTCTAATGCCATGCAAAGGCTACCATAAAATTTTCAAAGCAAACTAAGCAGTATAACCAGAGATATGCATTTATCCATAAATAACAAGATTAAATCTTTAATAAATAATTTCTCAGAAAACATGATTCATTTTATATTTTTATTAAATACTAGCCATCTCAAGAAACACCACAAAATTTGTTTCACAATTTTTGGATCTCAGAAACAGGAGATATGATTTTTGCAAGAAAGCAAAAAATCCAGATTTTGAATAAAAGAAAAGGAGGGAAAGAGGTGACACTGACAGTGGACCCCCTCTGTCAGGTCCTTCTTCCTCGCGGCCGAGGCGACTTTCGCCGGCGATTTCTCCGCGACGGTGAGGTCTCCGGCCAAACCAAGGGCATCAGCGTGATCCCCAAACCCTAACGACTCGATTGACCCCCTTTTCCCCCCGGCGGAGCCACCGGAAGGAGCTTGCCGTCGACGATGGCGGCTCGGCGGAGGTGCTCGGCGTTACGCCGGAGCCCTCAGGCCGGTAGAGCGTGACCTAAGGCCTTCTACAGCACCAGTAGACTACGGCGAAGCTTCCTAGGTACGCGGCTTGGCCTGGATCCTCGTGGAGCACGCTGGCCACGAGAGCACCCAACTCCGGCGGAAGCACGGCGGCGCTGCGCGCCGTGTCCGGCGACGGAGAACCTGGTAGAGCGTCCACCAAGTGGCGCAAAAGCTCGCTAAGGACCTAAGCTACCTCTAGGACCTAACCAGAGACGACGAGAGGCTTCACAGAGCTCGGCATTGAGTTCACCGGAGAAGAAGGTCACGGCGACCCGATTTGGGGGAAGAAGGAAATGTCGGCTCACCGGTGGGTTTCTCGGCGAGTTAGAGGGTGGAGGTTGGAGAGCGGCTCACGGCGGAGCTTTGGGTGGAGTTTGGTGGACAGAGACGCAGCGAGGAGCGCACACGAGCTCACCGGAGTGAGCTCGCGGCGGTGAGCTCGCTGCGGGCGAGTTTCAGGCGAGAGAGGGCGAGGCAGAGCGAATGGACGCGTCCACTTCGCTCGGGACGTCGCCGTGGAGGTCATGCACGTGACGGGAGCTGACAAGCGGGGCCAGACACAGCGTACGGTCGACAAATGGCGACGGAGCTCTGCCGGCGGTCGGCCACGTCGACGAGCTCAGGCTCGATTCAGAAGAAACGTTGTTTGTTTGACAGAGCCACTTCACCGACGATTATCTCCCAAACCAGTGCGAATTAGGAGATGGCGTAGTCGACAAAGTTGGAGTACTAGGCGAGATCTACAACTTTGTCAATTGGAGCAAGAGCTAGATCGGCTTGGATTGAGAGTTATGAAGTTTTCAAAATCAATCGAGCAAACTGGTTTCGTTCCAAGACTTAGAAAATTTTCTAAGTGTTGAAAACAGCCCCAAATCTGCCTTGTGGGTCACTTTTGAGCTATTTGTGGTCATTTTCATGAGATGGCCATAAAGGGACTTTTGTTCCTTATAAAATTTGCTACAACTTTTCTGTAGAAAGTTTTGACATGCAAACATTTTATGACACACTTTTTAAAAGCCTAAGCAAAAGAGGTTTCTAGGGCCTATTTTCATAAGTATGACTTAAAAGCATATTTTGGAAAAGTGGCCAACATGAACATTGTTCCCAAAGCCAAGTTAAGCATAGATAAACTAATTACCAAGGCATTAAGTACAAACACAAGCATTGTTCACTCAAACATAAGCATAAGAAGCCTATTTAAGCAATTTAAATCATATTTTTGCATAGAATGACATGGCTCAAGATAGATGATGATCATGGATGCTTTGAATGGATGATGATGCTCATGCTATGCACATGATCAATGCAACCATAACACTGGGGTGTTACAACTCTGGCGGTCGAGGAGGCTGCGTCCAAAGCCCGGGAGGATGCCCTGTCTTACAAGAACGTCGTTGCTGACCTGGACAAGAAGAAGGGCCTCCTCAAGACTGACCTGGACTCCCTCCGAGACTCCTTCCAGAGGATGAAGGTGGAGTATATGAACAGTGAGGTTGCCAGGAGCGCCACGGAGGAGGCAAAGAAAAAGGCCCTTGAAGACCTCGAGGCGTAGCGGGCTCGATCCCGCAGCCTCTCTAACGACGTCAATCGTCTGAAGGGAGAGCTGTTGGAGAAGAATGGAGCTATTGCTCAGGCTGGCAAGGCGATCGAGGATCTTCGTGTTGCCAACACTGAGCTAGCTCGCTCCAACAAAGAGATCGAGAGGGCCAACACCAAATTAGTTGGCGAGAACACAGCTCTGGAGGAGAGTGTCCACGGTACGTTTCTTTTGTCAGATTTTCTTTTCGAGGTGTGCTTGGTTTTATCTAAAGTTTTTTGCGTTGGCATTCAAAGGGCTTAAAGATGAGCTCTTGGCCGACCAAGTCGAGGCTCGCAACGCCAAGGCCCAGCTCGAGGGGGAGGTTGCTTTGAACCGTCGACTGCGGACAGCGATAAGCGATCTCTCGACCTCTTGGGAGGTCGAGCCCATGGACGAGTCGAAGGAGGAAGCTCGAGGCGACGCGCTGGTCGATCAGCTGTGCTACTTAGGCGCGACGCTGAGGGATTGGGTGTGTGACGCTTGTTGACGGTCCTTAAGTATCAAATTTAATTATCAAATAAATAAAGAAAAGGATCCAAATGAAATCAACATCTAGACTTAGGGTTTTATCTGACAGAATTCCACGAGTTTTGGTGTTTGTCTATTTCT
The DNA here is from genome assembly GCF_000003195.3 of Sorghum bicolor. Classification (NCBI taxonomy): domain Eukaryota; kingdom Viridiplantae; phylum Streptophyta; class Magnoliopsida; order Poales; family Poaceae; genus Sorghum; species Sorghum bicolor. Next base: position 25,543,308 of record NC_012876.2, on the reverse strand, counting down.
GCAGGGGGTTATTAGGAAATACAGAAGAAAGGCCCACACGTCGGGATTACATAGAGATATTAACGTGCCGCGCAATTATCTTACATCTAGAAGACTCCAGAAGCCACGAGACCGAAGCGGAGGCCCCCTCCCTGAGTCCAATCAGGACTCTGCTTCGTGGGAGATCTCCACCGACCTAAAGGATGAATCTAAACCATACAATCTATGTCGGTTTGATCCAATGGCCCATATTCACTTGAAGGGACTATATAAAACCAGACCCCGTGGCCCCTGGAGGAGAGAGCCTCTCAACCCTAATTCATTATTCTTCATGGGAGAAGAAGCCTCTGATCAAGATTAGAGCCACCACATCAATTAGATATCTAGATTAGCATAGCTACATAGGATTAGAACTAGAAGGAGTCAATCTTCGATTGGTTTCCAGATCTGTCAGGAGGATTCTTGGTAATTCTCTAATTGTGCTTCTAATTGCTTTCTAATTATCTTTGTTCTTCAATATTATGAATATGACTTTGTTCTACTTCAATATATTGCTTATGACTTTGCTCTACTTGCTTATATTCAAGATTATATTGTTCTTAGTTTATCATAGTTATGTACTTGGCTTAGTTAGATTGGATCTATATACATGCTTAGGATCGTACAGCGTTTATCCATCGGATCCATGGGTAAATGATAGATATTGTGTAGGCGTGGTGCTTATACCGTATTTATCTGCGATTGTACCCAATATGCCAGATCGTGGGGTAGTTCGTGATAGTGACAGCTTCATTGATTCTTATATAGTCCCCCTCTCGTGTATTGGGCTGGCAGAGCAACATTATTACACGGGAGTGATTGCTATGTTTCTCATATTCCTTGCTAATATCACTATGCATGGGCGTAGTCTTGTCTCATAATGATTGCTAAGTATGCTTGCACTAATTATGATAATGCTAGACTATATAATTGAGAGTAACTTAGGGAATATTCTTGTAGTTCGTTCTAATACCATGCTAATGACTTTCTAGAGTATCTAATTGAGGTGCTTATCATATTTATTATGTGGCTAGATCAGATTAGTTATCCTTGTCACTAATATTATTTCATATATCTTTTATGTGACACTTATCCCTGTATGAAGAGTTAGATATAATGTTCTCAATTATACATGCAATGATAGATGCTCAATCTCATATTCTATTGTGTAATCAATATTGATGATTGTTAATCCCTTCCCAGTGGTAAAAATATAAATAACGATACCTGGAATACTTCCCGGTTAAAATGCTACATCGGTATTAATTTGTGCGCTTGCAGATCCCATTCATTATTTATTTAGAAGAGCAATTGCATATTTCAATACCGCGTCTCTTATATCATGCTGGGGATGACAACTTGGCTTAAGTGGTGTGAGGGATAGGTTTGGCATGTTTGGCACGGTTACTAGATTTAGAGAACTTAGTCTACTTTTGGTAATGATGTTAAGAATACCCAACAAGCATTTTTGGCGCCGTTGCCGGGGAAGGTTGATTACTAATCAGGAATGGAATAAAAGATTTTGAGTAATCATTCGCATCACTAATATGATTGAGCTTATCTATTCTCTCATACAGTTTTACCCCGATATTTTTCTATTTTATCTTATGCAGGGGAATGTATGAATAGAAGACATCTTCCAGGAAATTTTGTTGACAATCCCGAAGCATTATTCAAGAAGACGAGAGCCAAGCTCAAGAAGAGATCATCAACACTTTAGCAAGAAGCTTCATCCAATCAAGAAGATCACCGGAACTTGTCTTCAGAGTTCGAAGCCATGGCGAACAAATCAATCCGCGAGTTCTCAGCTCCCACTACGGACAACATCCGCACTGGACCTGCTGCAGAGATCGATGGCAACTTTGAGCTCAAGCCTGGACTTATCAACATGGTGCAATCCAACCAGTTCTGTGGGAAGGCACATGAAGATGCTAGTGCTCATTTACAACACTTCCTGGAGATATGCAACACATTCACCATATCAGGAGTTTCCAAAGATGCTATACTACTTCGCCTCTTCCCAGTCTCACTGTTAGGAAGAGCGAAGCAGTGGTTCTATGCTACAAAGGAGAAGAATACTATGTGGGCACTCTGCTCAACAAACTTCCTAGCTAAGTTCTTTCCCATGGGCAAGACCAATGCTCTCCGTGGGAAGATTACAAGTTTTCAGCAACAAAATGATGAATCTGTTCCAGAAGCATGGGAGCGCTTTCAAGACTACATCCTAGAATGTCCCCATCATGGAATGGAGAGTTGGCTATTGATGCAGACATTTTATCATGGGCTCGGCAACAGTGCCCGAGAGACCATGGATGCTGCAGCTGGAGGACATTCTTATCACTTACTATACCACAAGCCACAGCTCTTGTGGAGAAGATGGCGTCCAATCAAGGCTAGAATGAAGAGAGGACCCAGACACACAAGAGAGGTGGAGGTATGCATCAGCTGAAGGAGGTAGACATGCTGTCTGCAAAGCTAGACCTGCTCATGAAGAAGCTCGACGATAGAGCTGGAAATAAGAAGGAAGTGATGCACATCTACGACTCTCACATGACTTGTGAGGAGTGTGGAGACACTGGACACTCAGGCAATCACTGCCCTGAGATACTTGAGGATGTGAACTACATCAACAACAACAACTACTACAACCGTCCTCAACAAAATCAAGGTTGGAATCAACAGAGGCCTAACTACTCAGGTAATTATCAAGGTAACAATTCTTACAACAATAATAATAATTTTCCACCTTTGAGAGAGTTAGTGTCTAATCAAGGAAAGTGAATGGATAACCTATCTAAGAAATTGGCATCTAATGATAAAATGCTAGAAAATATAAATAATAGAATGGATAATTTCTCTACTGCCATCAAGAATCAAATTAGCTTTAATAAAATGATTGAATCCCAGTTAAATCAAATAGCTGCTGCTGTTCCTGCTACTAACCCCGGTATACCATCACAACCGGAAGGATTAGAATCTGCAAATCTTGTAGACATGTTTGATGCAGGTAATAATTGGAGTAACCCCGTCACTGAATTCTCTACTGACCTTCTGCCGGTCAAGAGAGGTGATCCAGGACGCCCCGTCATCCCGATCTCCATCGGCATGGTGGACGTCCCAGAAGCACTCTGTGACTTTGGCTCTAGCGTCAACATTATACCCAGGGTACTCTATGACAAATTCTTTACATATCCTTTATTAGAGACAACCATGTGTTTGCAGTTTGCAAATCAGACGATAACTTTTCCAAAAGGAATCATGAAGAACCTTTGTGTCTGAGTTGGTACCTTATATGCCCCAGCAGACTTCGTAGTAGTAGAGACCGGAAATGATGAGAGGGCACCTATCATCTTAGGGAGGCCATTATTGAACACCACGGGAGCTATCATCTACGCTAGTGCTGCCAAGATCAGTTTCTACGTCAAAAGGGAGGAAGGAGACATTTTTCTTCAAGAACAAGACTACACAAATTCCAAATCAATCCAGACGTGAATCAAGGAAGAGGACCAACAGGAGGAACAGGAACAAGCAAGTGTGGACCGAGTCAGCTAAGATGGTCACTGCAATTCATGGAGGCCAAGATCACCACCTTAAGTCACCGCTTTTGACCAAGAAGGACGACCCAGGAATGCCAAGCATTTACTGCTCCATAAATGGATACAACTTCTACAAAACGTTTTGCGACACCGGATTGGGCGTCAACATAATGGCCGCAGTCACCTATCGGCTCTTGTTCGGAACCATGCCACTAAGACCAACATACATTCAGCTCTAGATGGCAGATCAGACATTTCGAGAAGTTAAAGGAATAGTAACTGATGTCCCAGTCAAAATAGACGATCACTTTGTCTACACAGACTTTCAAGTTATTGACATGGGAGAAGATGAATACGATCCACCCATCATCCTTGGAAGACCGTTCCTCAGCACCGTTAAAGCAATTATCTACATTGGAACCGGAGAAGTCCATATGCACTTCCCCTCAGAGAAGGTACGCCGTTATTTTACTGACACTAACTATATCATTGAAGAATCTAAGCAAGTCAGAAAGAGACGCAACCGCAACCAGAGGAGGCAGATCATCAAGGACGGATGGGCAGACTACGAAGGAGAAGTTATGAGGTCAGAAGACGTAGAGTTTAAACAGAATTATCCAGAGGAGATTGAAGCACCGAGTCAGGTATGGAAAATGAAGATAACTATACATGAAGAGGAGGTGCCGCCAGAAGTACCGACTACGCCACCCAACGAACCTCAGGACAATTGAGAAAATGGAGAGTCCCGTTCGGAGGACTTAAAAACACCGAATGCCTTGCCAAGAGGTAAACTTGGTAGTTATCCTTTCCCTTTTAATTATTTCAAATAGTTACTTAGTTAATTATGTTTATACTATCTTAAAAAGAAAATAAAAATATGAAAAAACAGTAAGCCCCATGTGATTATACGAGTGGCATAAAACCCATAAGTACATTCACTGTGGTAGCATAAAAATAAAATAAATATTTCTTTTCTGTTTTATAAAAATGAAAATATAAAAACAGGGAGTAATAATTATTAAGGAGTCTCAACATGATAAAGGCTAGATATTTATGCTAACACTTAATCAGTTCCACAAGCTTTGTTGTCTATTTGAGCTCCACAGAATTTAAGAATCAAGAAGACTAGCAGACGGAGGACATTCTAATCGCTGTCAGACTGCTGCTGACTTTCAAATACACCTCTGCCACCTGCTAGCTACATCAAGAGAAATTACGTCAAAATTCAGCTTGGGGGAGAGCACCCCCATTTATCTCGATATGTATTTCTATCTATCTTTATACTTATACTATATTAGAATATAAATATACATAACTATAAAAAACCAAATAAAGATTTTATGCTTATATATATATATATGTCTTTTGCTTAGTGTGTTTAATAAATAAATAAAGTGGCCTCAAGCATGGATATGATGAATAGTTGCTCTGCCTAATTTGCATATTTTAAGTTCTCTCTCAAGTTTAGACATAACTGTTATAATTTAAGGCTTGCTCTAGACCTAAACTTGTGGGATGAAAACTTGATCTAAAGTCTAAGTTGTTAACGGATACGATATGGGAAGGTTGAGCTGCTGTTTATCTGTTCCTAGAGATGCTAGAATTCTAGAGAATTTTATGTTTGAAAATCTTTTAAAATATTGCATGATGAGTTCCTGTATGATGAGAGTTTAAATTCCTACCACAGCCATATATACATGCTTGCTAGACTTTGAGCCACATATTTACTATTTACTGCTTATGAGCATTGAGTGTGGTCAAGCTATGTAGACCCTTAGGAGCTTGTCATGTGGTTAAATCAAGATTTTACTTGCACGTTCACTCATATATGCTACTTCTACTCCGGAAGTACCATCCACATGTATCCACCCATTCCATCTCCAGAATCACCCAAAAATATTCTACTCCTAATCTGGGAGAGAATAGCCAAAAATATTTCTGTTTTCCCTTGTGAAATTAATGCTCAAGTTATCTTGTTACTACCACTTGCTATATTATCTCAAGAGATGAGTGCTCTAAAAAAAAGAAGAAGAGAAAAAAATATATATATAAACGAGGAAATAAAAAGGAGCAAGTGCTCGGAACCTCGAAAGAAAAGAAAAAGTGAGACGAGAGGTAAAAATGGACAAGTGTCCGACAGTAGAATTAGGAGTACAAGATACCTACCTGAGAGAAAAAAAAATATAGAGCATCTCATTCTCCTCACAAAGTTTCAAAAAGCAAGAAAGGTATGTATCCCCTTAAAAGAGCAAAAGTAGAATTAGACTTCCATCACCATTGTTTCCACCATTGTTATCACCATCATCACCATACACCATTCATTCGCCACACATGCATATCTTGATTAAACTTATTGATTTGTTTCTTTGGATCCATGGTTTGACTATGCAATAAATGTCTTGTAAGTATGTATACTTTATCTCCCACCTATGAGCTCAAGATATTAAAGCCTTATTAGAGTAGGGTGAGAGAGAAGGCAATGTCACTATGCTTCGTACCACAAAATACTACATATCTTGAGAGAAGGCATATACCATCACTGCCTTGGTAAGGATCCAAAAATACCACAAAAGAGAGATCTGAGAGAATCATATAAGGAATCTCTGAGTTTTATTTGAAAATCTGCAAAAAACCCAGAGCTATAGCTGATCAAGAATAAGAGACATGGCACTTGACTAGACTGTTCTATCTTTTAACTACTCAAGACAGAAGTGATGGTTACAAGTCCCTTGGTGAAGGTAAAGTAAGTAAGTTTTAAGTCTTGACAGTTTACTCTAACTCAGAGATAAGATCTTATTTAAAAAGCATGTGTACCGTCAATTTTTAAAGATAATGCAACAACTTATGATCCATAGCTGAGTCTATCCTTGCTCAGGGACGAGCAAGAGGTAAACTTGGGGGAGTTTGTTGACGGTCCTTAAGTATCAAATTTAATTATCAAATAAATAAATAAAAGGATCCAAATGAAATCAACATCTAGACTTAGGGTTTTATCTGACAGAATTCCACGAGTTTTGGTGTTTGTCTATTTCTGCAGGGGGTTATCAGGAAATACGGAAGAAAGGCCCACACGTCGGAATTACATAGAGATATTAACGTGCCGTGCAATTATCTTACATCTAGAAGACTCTAGAAGCCACGAGGCAAAACGGGGCCTAACCCTGGGCGCCCGCCCAGGTGATCAGGGCGCCCGCCCCCTCCCTGAGTCCAATCAGGACTCTGCTTCGTGGGAGATCTCTACCGACCTAAAGGATGAATCTAAACCATACAATCTATGTCGGTTTGATTCAATGGCACATATTCACTTGAAGGGACTATAAAACCAGACCCCCTGGCCCCTGGAGGAGAGAGCCTCTCAACCCAAATTCATTATTCTTCAAGAGAGAATAAGCCTCTGATCAAGATTTGAGCCACCACATCAATTAGATATCTAGATTAGCAAAGCTACATAGGATTAGAACTAGAAGGAGTCAATCTTTGATTGGTTTCCGGATCTGTCAAGAGGATTCTTGGTAATTCTCAAATTGTGCTTCTAATTGCTTTCTAATTATCTTTGTTCTTCAATATTATGAATATGACTTTGTTCTACTTCAATATATTGCATATGACTTTGCTCTACTTGCTTATATTCAAGATTATATTGTTCTTAGTTTATCATAGTTATGTACTTTGCTTAGTTAGATTGGATCTATATACATGCTTAGGATCGTATAGCGTTTATCCATCGGATCCATGGGTAAATGATAGATATTGTGTAGGCGTGGTGCTTATACCTTATTTATCTGCGATTGTACCCAATATGCCAGATCGTGGGGTAGTTCGTGATAGTGACAGCTTCATTGATTCTTATATAGTCCCCCTCTCGTGTATTGGGCTGGCAGAGCAACATTATTACAGGGGAGTGATTGCTATGTTTCTCATATTCCTTGCTAATATCACTATGCATGGGCGTAGTCTTGTCTCACAATGATTGCTAAGTATGCTTGCACTAATTATGATAATGCTAGACTATATAGTTGAGAATAACTTAGGGAATATTCTTGTTGTTCGTTCTAATACCATGCTAATGACTTTCTAGAGTATCTAATTGAGGTGCTTATCATATTTATTTTTGGCTAGATCAGATTAGTTATCCTTGTCACTATTATTATTTCATATATCTTTTATATGACACTTATCCCTGTATGAAGAGTTAGATATAATGTTCTCAATTATACATGCAATGATAGATGCTCAATCTCATATTCTATTCTGTAATCAATATTGATGATTGTTAATCCCTTCCCAGTGGTAAAACTATAAATAACGATACCTGGAATACTTCCCGGTTAAAATGCTACATCGGTATTAATCTGTGCGCTTGCAGATCCCATTCATTATTTATTTAGAAGCACAATTGCATATTTCAATACCGCGTCTCTTATATCATGCTGGGGATGACAACTTGGCTTAAGTGGTGTGAGGGATAGGTTTGGCATTTTTGGCACTGTTACTAGATTTAGAGAACTTAGTCTACTTTTGGTAATGATGTTAAGAATACCCAACAACGCTCTCCATATCTGGGTAAAGCGGGCAATGGCAGTTGTCTGCTCGGGCTTTTCCTACGATATGGAGGTGGTGTCTCATGGCTTTGTTACCGACATCTCCAAGACTGACGCGGAGAACGAGGAGAGACTCCATGCCTTGATTGATGACGCGGAGGTCCTTGGGAAGAGGCTGGCCAAGCTATTGGAGCTCGAGGTACTTCCCCCCTGAGACTAGCTCAGGCGCAGGCGATGGTGGTGAGGACCGCGATGTGGGCTGAGGCCTGCGAGCTTGCTCTGGGTGCCTGGGCCCCCTTGTATAGCACTATGTTTATCTTGTGTTTAAGTAATACAATGTCTTTAAGTGTTTTGTCAAATGTTTATCTGTCTTTCCGCTCGAAGCTCTTTTGTTTCTTTTTGTGCCTACGTTCGTATTCCTTGTTTAGTCTTTTGTTTAAAACAGCCTCGATCGCCTCAAGGGTGAGGAAGCGAGTAGAGTTTCAATAGCCCGAGAGCGTAGGTGTTCTCAGGCTCGTTGTCTCTCAGCCCTTAAGGGGCTCGAGGCGCCTCAACTATTCGACCATGCAAGGTTTACTAAGTAGGGACGAAAAAAATGCTAAGTTTTGCTTGGGGGGTCCCCTGCTAGCCCCCGAGGGAGTGCCGACTATGATGGGTCATGGATGGTATTCCCTTCTAACGTCGAGATTTTGACTCATAAAAAGGTAAATTACTCGAGGGAAAGACTTTGTTTGTTCATGCATTCATTTACAAAGCCTCGGTATAGAAAGTACATGGGAACATAAAGCTTTGACATTCTAGGGGTAGAATCGACGTAGCTGTTCAATGTTCCATGCGTTGGTGAAGATCGCCCCCTTTTCGTCCGCGAGCTTGTATGTTCCCGGCTTCAGGACCTCGGCCACCACATATGGGCCCTCCCAAGGTGGAGTCAGCTTGTGGCGTCCTTGATTGCTTTGCCGCCGTGGAAGGACGAGGTCGCCCACGTTCAGGTCCCTCTTGCGCACGTGCTTGTCGTGGTAGCGTCGAAGTTTCTGCTGGTATCTGGCCGAGTTGAAGAGTGCCATGTCTCGAGCTTCCTCAAGTTGGTCGACCGCGTTCTCTTGAGTCTCTTTATTTGTTTGCTCGTTGTATGCCTTGAGTCGAGGGGATCCATACTCGAGATCCGATGGAAGCACCGCCTCGGAGCCATAGACCATGAAGAATGGGGTGTATTTTGTGGCCCTACTCGGCGTCGTTCTTAGGCTCCATAAGACCGAGGAAAGCTCCTCGACCCATTTCTTGCCGAATTTCTTCAAGCGATTGTAGATCCTTGGTTTGATTCCCTGCAAAATCATGCCGTTGGCACGCTCGACCTGGCCGTTAGTTCGAGGGTGGGCTACCACCGACCAGTTCACACGGATGTGATGCTGATCGTAGAAGTCTAAGAACTTCCTGCCGGTGAATTGAGTGTCGTTGTCAGTGATGATGACATTGGGGATCCCAAACCGATGGATGATGTCGGTGAAGAAGGGGACGGCCTGCTCGGAGCGGATGTTGGTGATGGGTCGAGCCTCGATCCATTTGGAGATCTTGTCGATGGCCACCAGCAAGTGGGTGTACCCCCCTTTCACTTTTTGTAGAGGCCCTACTAAGTCGAGCCCCCATACCGTGAACGGCCAGGCAGGTGATCATCTGGAGGGCGTGGGCAGGCAGGTGCGTCTGCTTGGCATAGAATTGGCCCCGTGGCATGAGCATACGAGCTCGATTGCATCTGCTACGGCCGTTGGCCAGTAGAAACCTTGTCGGAAAGCGTTCCCTACGAGGGTCCGTGGAGCAGCATGGTGGCCACAAGCCCCCGAGTGTAGATCCTCGAGGAGTTTTCGGCCTTCTTCTACGGTGGTGCAACGCTGCAAGATCCCTATCGGGCTTCGTCGATATAGCTCATTGTCCTAGCCGTATATTACGTATGATTTGGCCCGTCGAGCGATACGGCGGGCCTCAGATCGATCTTCTGGAAGCTCGCGACGGATTAGGCAGTCGAGGAATGGCGTGCGCCAATCGAATGGTCGACCGGGACGCTGTTCCACCTCCATTACCTCAGCTGCCACTAGTGGCATGTCATCGGTGTCGGGTCGCTGGGCGGGAGCGGCTTCGACGCCAGCCCCCGAGCCAAGGTCGACGGATGGCTCGTGAAGATCTCTCGAGAACGTGTCAGGTGGCACCGTGCTTCGAGTTGACGCGATCTTGGCGAGTTCGCCAGCCGCCTCGTTGTAGCGTCGGGCAACGTGAACAAGCTCGAGGCCGTGGAACTTGTCCTCGAGTCAACGGACTTCCTTGCAGTACGCCTCCATTTTCGGGTCGTGGCAGCTTGAGGCCTTCATCACTTGATCGATGACGAGCTGGGAATCGCCCCGAACGTCGAGATGTCGGACTCCTAGCTCGACGGCAATCTTCAGACCGTTGACAAGGGCCTCGTATTCCGTGACGTTGTTGGACGCTGCAAAGTGAATCCTGATGACATACCTCATATGAACACCTAGGGGCGAGATGAACAGCAGGCCGGCCCCAGCTCCCGTCTTCATGAGTGACCCGTCGAAATACATCGTCCACAGCTCCGACTGAACTTGAGCTAGGGGAAGCTGGGAGTCAGTCCATTCTGCGACGAAATCCACTAGGGCTTGCGATTTGATAGCTTTTCAGGGCGCATAAGTGAGGGTCTCACTCATGAGCTCGACCGACCACTTGGCGATCCTTCCCGTGGCTTCTCGACTTTGGATGATCTCTCCCAAGGGGAAGGATGAGACCACTGCGATAGGATGGCCGAGGAAGTAGTGCTGCAGCTTGCGTCGGGCGAGGATTACGACGTAGATTAGCTTCTGGATCTGCGGGTAATGCGCCTTGGTCTCCGAGAGCACCTCGCTGACGAAATAGACTGGGCTCTGAACGGGCAATGCGTGCCCCTCCTCCTGCCTCTCGACCACCACAGCTGCACTGACGACCTGGGTCGTCGAAGCAACGTAAAGGAGGAGCGGTTCTGCAGGTTGAGGTGGGACTAGGACTGGCGCTGAGGTCAGCATTTTCTTCAGGTTTTCGAGGGCCTCCTCGGCCTCGGGGGTCCAAGAGAAACGCTCGACTTTCTTCAGAAGTCAGTACAGAGGCAATGCCTTTTCTCCCAACCTTGAGATAAAACGACTTAGCGCCACTAGGCATCTCGTGACTCTCTGCACGCCCTTGACATCTCGGATCGGCCCCATTCTTGTGATGGACGAGACTTTCTCGGGGTTGGCCTCGATGCCGCGCTGGGAAACGATGTAACCCAGGAGCATGCCTCGAGGTACACCGAAAACACACTTCTCGGGGTTGAGGTTGATCTGGTTGGCGCGCAAGCAGCCGAAAGCGATCTCGAGGTCCTGGATTAGGTCTCTCCGTTGCTTTGTCTTGACGACAATGTTCGTCGACATAGGCTTGATCTGGTATGTGGCTCCTGCGTTTCGAAGCCCGAACAGCATGGTTATGTAACATTACATCCCAAAAGGTGTAATGAAAGATGTCGCGAGCTGGTCGGACTCTTTCATTTTTATTTGATGGTAACTAGAATATGGATCAAGGAAAGAAAGGGTTTCACATCCCGCAGTAGAATCAACGATTTGGTCAATACGTGGTAATAGAAAAGGAACTTTTGGACATGCTTTATTTAAACTCGTGTAATCGACACACATCCTCATTTTCCCATTCTTTTTCTTAACTAGTACAGGATTTGCTAACCAGTCGGGATGGTGAACCTCCTTGATGAATCCGGCTGTTAGAAGCTTTTGAATCTCCTCGGTGCGCTTCTCCTCGTCGAAGCGGCCCAACCGTTGCTTCACTGGCTTGGATCCGGCTCGAATTTCCAAGGAGTGCTTGGCGACCTCCCTCGGTATGCCTAGCATGTCCGAGGGACTCCATGCAAACATGTCGGCGTTCGCACGGAGGAAGTAGATGAGCACAGCTTCCTATTTGGGGTCGAGGTCGGCGCTGATCGTCAGCGCCCCGCCGTCAGAGCCGTTGGGGTCGAGCGGGATCTTCTTGGTCCCTTCTACCGGTTTGAAGCTGCCTGCATGGCGCTTGGGCTTAGGAGCCTCTGCGGCCAGGGCCCCGAGCCTCGAGACGAGCTCAGTGGAACTCTCGACTGCTTCCCCATATTCGACGCATTCGACGTCGCACTCATACGCGTGCTCGAAGGAGGAGCTGACGGTGATGACGCCCTTGGGACTGGGCATCTCTAACTTTAAATAGGTGTAGTTGGGGATGGCCATGAATTTAGCGTAGCCCGGGCGCCCGATGATGGCATGGTACGTGCCCCGGAACCCCACCACCTCGAAGGTGAGGGTCTCCTTTCTGAAATTGGCTGCCGTGCCAAAACGGACCGGTAGGTCGATTCGGTTCACCGGCAATGCCTTCTTCCCTGGTACGATGCCGTGGAAGCCACCGGCGGTCGGTTGGAGCCGCGCCCTGTCGATGCCTAGGAGGTTGAGGGTCTCGAGGTAGATGATGTTTAGGCTACTGCCACCATCCATCAGCACCTTTGAGAGCCGGGAGTTGACGATGATGGGGTCAACGACGAGCGGGTAGACGCCAGGGGCAACTACCTTGTCGGGGTGGTCATCTCGATCGAAGGTGATGGGGGTGCTCGACCAGCTAAGATACTGGGGCACTGCCATCCTCGCCGCGAAGACCTCACGGCGTTCCCTCTTGTGCTGCCTTGCGGTCAACTGCGTCGAGGGCCCACCGTAGATCATGTAGCAGTCGTGGACGGCAGGGAAACCACCGTCGTCCTTGTCGTCCTCCTTTTCACCACCCTTCTCTTTCTTTGGGTCATCGCACGTGTCCTTCCTGAACCCCAGACCGTCGAAATGCTTTCTCAACATACGACAGTCCTTGAGCTTGTGGTTGGCTCCTCCCTTATGGTAGGGGCACGGCTCTTCCAGCATCTTATCGAAGATGCCCTCATCGGGGGGCCTCGAGGCTTTTTGCGTTCCATGGCGGCGATGAGATCATCGTCGAGGTCTTCCTGTTGGAACGGCCGGGTCTTCTTCTTCTTCTTGCTCTTCTTGGGCCCTCGACTGGGGCCCTCGTCATCGTCGGCGGGCTGCTTGCCTTTCCTTCCTTCAAAGCTGAAGAAGGCGCCAACCGCTTCTTCTCCTGCCGCGTAGTTGACCACCACATCCATCAGCTCGTCGACGGTCTGAGGATGATTCCGGCCTAATTCCCGCACCAAGTCTCGACTGGTGGTACCAGAGACAAAGGCCAGGATGACGTCGTGGTCGGGGATGTGTGGCAGTTCGGTGTGTTGCTTTGAGAAACGTCGAGCGTACTCTCGAAGAGTTTCTCCTGACTTCTGCTTGCACTTGCTGAGATCCCATGAGTTCCCAGGTCGAATGTAGGTCCCTTTGAAATTACCCTCAAAAACTCTAACCAGATCGACCCAGTCGTGGATCAGATCGGCTGGAAGCTCCTCGAGCCACCTGCCGACGGTGTCGGAGAGGAAGAGCGGCAGCTGTCTGATGATGGCTCGACCGTCTCCTCGAGCACCTCCTAGCTGACAAGCCAGCCTGAAGTCTGCCAGCCACAGCTCTGGTTTGGTCTCTCCGTTGTACTTTGCAATGCTGGTCGGGGGTCGGAACGGGCTGGGCAGTGGCGTGCTGCGGATCGCCCTGCTGAATACCCGTGGGCCTGGTGGCTCTGGAGCCATCCGGTCCTCATCGCTGTCGTACCTCCCGCCACGATGGGCACTGTAACCACGCTCTTCCACGTCTATTGATGCAAAAGCGGATCTGCAAACACAAAGGGCTAATACCCGATTCAAACGTTAAGGCGTGCCAGCCGATTTGACCTTACTATCGGCAAAGGTGATAACTCGAATACTTTGGTCCTGACAACAGCGATGCGCCCGGATGTCACGGCCAAGAGGTATTCACGCGGAACTTGAGAATACGCCAAGCTTAAGTCGACGAACTCCTAAGAACTCATAGTAAAAGGAAAAAAGTATGACGAAGTCATCGAAAAAGTAGATGCTTGGAATATGAGTAAAAACTTGTGTTTGATTGATTGATAGATTCCCTGATTACAAAGCTCTAGGGTCTACATTTATACCCTGCTCCGAGAGCTACAACCAGACACGACTAGAATTCGAATTCCAAATTTGGACAGAATCCGTGTACAAAATGATTTAAATAACTAAGGAAAACACAAAACTATCTTGCCGTGAGAGGCTAGAACACCACTACGGACCACTTGGTAACCTCCAAGTCTTCCTTCTACGCCATCGGTAGATCCCTCATCGGCAACGATCAATACTAGCCATCGGCACGAGCACATCACCACCCATGGACTTAGCCACATCCAGCTATGTCTTCATCGGCAACCATCCTCATCGGCAATTCATCTTGTAGACCAAGCCCTACCGTCTTGTCTTGCCAACCTGCATTCTACCGATCATGGACACGTGCCCAAAAACGGTGTCAACACATGCCCCCCAATTTCGGAGTATGAAATCATTAATGCTCCGAAATTCTCCGCAGTAATGATGTCCTTCCACAATCAATTCGCCCAATTTGGTAACCGACAACCTCAATCTGAACAACTCTGATCTTATTCCTCTGCAGATTCCTCGAAATCCTCGATCTCCCCAAACGGACATTTTCACTTTAGTCGTGCATCGGCAATATTACCGTTACAGTGACTTGCCGATGGACGTCCATACCTTATCCTGCCAAACGGCTATCTCCACTTTATTCGCCCATCGGTAATATGACCGTTACAAGGCGCTGCCGATAGACCAACTAGGAGATCTCACACAGTGAAATATCTATGGATAATGACCGCTTCCTGTCAAATCGCCTGCACAATCCCTTGATTACCGTGCGAATAGTTACCATATCTACCTGAATACCCTCGGATTTCACGGATACGGCGAGGAGATAAGTCAGATTTGCCCTTGCCTGTTTTGTCCTATAAATAGTTCCTTCTCGGGTACTCCTTCTCCATCATATCATTCCACAGCACCAACTCCACTTTCCCGGCGGCGGCACTGTTCGAGAGTTCCAAGACCTCCGACGAAGTCCTTCTTCACCAACTCTGAAGCCCTTGATCATCCTCTTCGTGGCGAGATGGCCATCAACTTCACCGTTCCTGAGGTTGGTTCTTTACTCCACCTTTTGTGCTTTTTCTCGCATCCCTGTTCATCGGCAATCTATTTTACTGAACATCTTCTTTTCTTTCTTTGTTTTTCCTTTTACCCTCAAAAACCATTAGAATCTGTCCAACAAAATCGTCATCCCCACCGATCAACCACACCTCCAATGTCTTGGTCCGTTGGGGAATCCAGATCCAATTGACCTTATTAAGGTAGAAACCAACAGGATCCCCTTTAGAGCCGAGAATTTCTCTTTGGATCTATGGAAGGATACTTTCCGTTCCTGGCCCAGTCCTACCGTGGGATGGAAGGATTGGTTCTTGAGGGTCAGCCACTCACATGAAGTCCAATGGGGCGAGAGAAAACTAGACCAATGTATCAGGTTGTCTATTGCCGATATGCATAGGAATGAATCACTGCTGATAGCTGCATCATACTTTTGGTCGGACACGCTCAATGCCTTCGTCTTTGGCCACGGCCCTGCTTCCCCTACACTTGCCGATGTAGTTATGCTCACTGGTCTAGATGTATCTTCTGCCGATAGCACCTATTTCTTTGACACCACACCTAGTGCCAAGGTAGAAACCCGCTCCATCGGCGGCTGGTCCGGGTATATTCAGAAGTACCGCAAAACGGGGTCCGTCGATATAAAGGAACAAACCACCTTTCTGAACATGTGGCTGGACAAGTTCGTATTCTGTGGCCGATCGGTAGGCCCGACCTCGGTCTATCTATCGGCAGCAGAGAGACTGGCTAACGGTGGCCGATTTCCCCTCGGCCAATACCTGCTCGGTGCTGCCTATCATCTCCTTCACCAAGTGACCAGAAAACTCCTACTCGGCCAGCCCATCGGCAACTTGGGAGGTCCCTAGTGGTTCATCGACATGTGGCTCAGCCTCCACATGCACAAGCGTCTCGAGTTTGATCTTTTTGCACAGCGTTTCCCAAGGGACATAGGCAAGGACCATGAACTGGATGAAGAAGAATCGGCAACACGTCCTCCCCTAAACTTCGGTGAAGCTGCCATAGCTCTGCCTGGCACAGGAGGTAATCCAGATCAGGTCAGCCGATTCTTCCAAACCTTGTACGAAGGCTTGACCAGAGAGGAGCGAGCATGGTTGCCTTATGATGACCCAGACACCATGTTTCCTCTGGTTTTCAATCCGTTCAATGATGCTCTCAACAAAGACCATGAAGTGATGATGGCACTGATCACTCCCAGAGCTATACCAGTGAATTTCTTTTGCAGTGGGAAAACCTCCGTCCAGACCTATGAGTTTTACAATCCATCGGCACTAGCTCACCAATTAGCTTTCGGCCAGCTGCCGATTGCACTCTATTATGCCGATGTGATAAAACCCAAGGAAACCATCACCAGCCTCCTTGAATGGACCCGAGTAGCCCAACTACCATCAAGTGCCAATACAGATGCAGATTTGTCAGAGTGGGTTCCAGCCGCCTTCATCACTCAGGCGTACAAGCAATGGTGTGCAAAATGGAGAGAGCATCTGTTCTGCAGATCGGCTCTTACGTACCGCAGCATGATCGACCCCGAGTATGAAGTTCCCGATAATACTGTAAGTATTTTCAAACCGATGTTTCAATTTTCTCAATTTTCTTTCCATCGGTGATTCACCTTTGCATCATCTTGCAGGTTGACAACACCCCTCCATTGGTTAGCAGGAGTAGCAAGCCGATTGACATGTTTCCATCAGGCCCAATTTCTTCAATCGGCAACAACGCTCCCACCCTAGCCGCCATCATGCATCGAGGTGTTCGCCTCAAGAAAGTTACCACCAAAAGGACTCAGATGTCTTCATCGGTAGCCGCCTCTACCTTGGCACAGGCGTTCAAGGTATACCTTCGATTTTTATACCGATTTTATTCTTATATTTGTCAAACTTGTACTTACGAGCCTTTCTTTCTGTATCAGCACTCCAGCGCATCGGCAAGGACCAAAAGCAAAGGTGCCGATGCCCCCCAGTCTAGCCAGCAGAAGAGAAAAGGTACCAAGAGTACCAGAGCACAGACAAAGCGCCAGAGAGTAGCAACTCCTCCTCCTCCTCCGGTATCTCCAATCCCGGTGGAATCCTCTCCTTCTTCTCCAGAAACACAGACACAGCAAGTACCATCTCCCCCTCCAATGCAAGAAGCACCACAAGTGGAAGAACCCCAACTAGAAGAACCTCAGCCAGAAGTACCTCAGCCAGAAGATACATCGGCTGATGTGCATGAACAAACTACCGATCCAGCGGGTTCCATTATAGCATCGGTAGTCTCTTCCATCCCGACAAGTACTGCTCCTCCTCAAGGTGACACACTTTTATAAGATTACTCCCGATGAACTCGTCTTTCCTGCCTCATAACCACTTTTGTTAATTTTTCAGCTGACATAGTTCCATCGGTAACTTTGGCAGATCAACCTGTGGCCCCATCGGCATCTTAAAGTCAGATGCGGGAGATTGCCCTGAAACAAGTAAGTTATCCAACCTCTGTTTGCATCATTTATCAATACCTAACCATAGAATAACTCGTTTTATTTCCTTTTTAGGAGCAGGACTCTCCCGACAGCTTGTTCTCTTTCGCCATTGACATCTCCGAAGACGAGGGTGAAGAAGCAAGCTCTTCTCGGGCAGTTGGGATCACATCGGCAGAAATCAGGGCCAAGCTGGAAGAATTATCAGCTCTCCTCCACCAAGACACAGCCCAGCTAGTCGACGATTCCGATCCGGCCAAGGCTTTATTCAAGACCCTGAGAGGCCAAATCCCCGCTGATGCCGAAGAAGTTCTCTTTCAAGCAGCAAACCTGGAGGGCCGTCAACTGCAGTACCAGAGAGCTGCCCGGCGCCTTGCCGACAGAGCCGCTCAGACTCGTCTTTCCGAGGAGATGATGAAAGAAAAGCTCCTGACCGATGAGAAGCACAAGAACATCGGCACCTTGAAGTTCTCAGGAGACGCGCTGAAGCAGAAGATCTCTGATCTATCGGCAAAAAGAGAAGCCCTATTGGCAGAACTCAAGCAAGTGGAGGATGCCCTATCCCAAGCCCAACAGGAAGAAAGCCAACTGCCAGAGACCATCAAACTCCTTGAGCAAGAGCGAAATGCCCATGGTCGCAAAGCACTGCAGTTGAAGAAGAAGTTGAAGCCAATAGAAGGTTCCGCCGATGAAGACGTCAAAGAGATAGAAGCAGCCAACCAAATCCGCCTATGCGCCATATCGGCCATCCAAGCGCTGCTAAACATGTGAGCTCTTCATCGGCAAGATACTCGCTTCCCTTTGCTTCCCAGCCTTCTTGATGTTTAGTCTAGCCGATAGGACTGTTATCGGCATTTTTTGAAACATTAAGTCCGGCCCCAGATACATTTCAATCCAGTCGATAGGAGTGTTATCGGCACTTAAACTTTTATGCATCGACCCATATACTTGGGTAGTATTTCTTCAGATATTTGCCATTTAACGCTCTGGGAAATTCGACCCCTTCGAGGGTTTCTAAGATATAAGCGTTACCAGGAGCCGATCGATTTATCCGATAGGGACCCTCCCAATTGGGAGACCACTTCCCAAACTTTGAACTTTTAGTCCCGATCGGCAAGATTAATTTCCATACTAAGTCTCCATCGGCAAACTCCTTAGCTTTTACCTTCTTATCATACCATCTGGCAACTCTTTTCTTATTCTCTTCTATACTCATCAAAGCCCTCAGCCGATGCCCTGCTAGATCATCCAACTCGTCTGTCATCAAAGTAGCATAATCATCGGCAGCCAACTGATCTTGAAAAGATAATCGCCTAGACCCAGCCTTAATCTCCCAAGGTAATACTGCATCATGCCCATACACCAACTGATAGGGTGAAACCTTGGTCGATCCATGACAAGCCATCCGGTATGACCATAAAGCCTCATTTAACAACGTGTGCCACCTTCTAGGATTTTCTTCAATCTTCCGTTTAATAAGCTTAATAATTCCTTTGTTAGACGCCTCGGCCTGCCCATTGGCTTGAGCATAGTAAGGAGAAGAATTCAACACTTTAATCCCCATACCGATTGCGAATTCATCAAACTCCCCTGATGTAAACATAGTGCCCTGATCGGTAGTAATTGTTTGAGGAATCCCAAATCGGTAAATAATATGCTCTTTCACAAAATCAATCATATTGGTCGATGTGACTTTCTTCAAAGGAATAGCTTCAACCCATTTGGTGAAATAATCGGTGGCAACTAGAATAAACTTATGCCCTTTGCTAGATGGTGGATAAATCTGGCCAATCAAATCGATAGCCCATCCCCAGAACGGCCAAGGCTTTATAATAGGATTCATAGCCGATGCAGGCACCCTTTGAATATTACCAAACTTTTGACATCCTTGACACCCTTTGAAATACTTAAAGCAATCCTCAAGTATAGTCGGCCAATAATATCCATTCCTCCTAATCATCCACTTCATCTTAAAAGCTGACTGATGTGCTCCACATACCCCTTCACGGATCTCTCCCATCAAACTCCTAGCTTCATCATCACCCAAGCATCGGAGAAGAATCCCATCAATAGTTTGGTAATACAATTCATCTTCGAGGAGCACATACTTGGTAGCTTGAAACCGAACCTGCCTTTCAACTTTCTTAGATGGATCCTTCAAATAATCAATGATTTCTTTCCTCCAATCATCGGCACCGATTGCCGATATTGCATTAATCATAGGCTGATATCCCGAGGCATGCTGAGCCAACCGATTGGCCTCTTCATTATGCAATCGAGGAACATGCTCTAATCGGAAATCTCTGAATCCCTTTAACAGTTGTATACTCCTTTCGTAATAAGTTATAAGAACCTCACTTCGCCATTCATAGCTTCCAGCCAATTGATTTATAACTAGCATAGAATCCCCGAAGATCTCAACAGCATCAGCATGAACTTCTCTTGACAACTCTAATCCCTTTATTAAAGCCTGATACTCAGCCTGATTATTCGTCGACATGACAACAATCGGCAAGGAAAACTCATACTTCCTTCCTCGAGGGGAAATCCATACTATACCGATTCCTGCCCCCCGGTCACATGTGGATCCATCAAAGAAGAGCGTCCAAGGTACAATTTCTAAAGCCTCCACTTCACCGCAATGTTGAGTTACAAAATCGGCCATAATCTGTCCCTTAACTGCCTTAGCCGATTCGTAACGCAGATCAAATTCCGACAGCGCCAAAATCCATTTACCGATCCTGCCACTCATAATCGGCATAGACAGCATGTACCGGATCACATCATCCTTGCAAATGACAGTGCATTCGGCCGATAGCAGGTAGTGCCTCAACTTGACACAAGAGAAATACAGACACAAGCATAGCTTCCCAATAGCCGAATACCTGGTCTCAGCATCAATCAACCTCCTGCTTAAGTAATAAATCACGCGTTCCTTCCCTTCAAATTCTTGAATTAAAGCCGAACCGATGACCATCCCATCGGTAGACAAATACAATCTAAAGGGTTTCCCTTGCTGGGGTGGAATTAGAACTGGAGGTTTCACTAAATAATTCTTGATTTCATCCAGAGCCAACTGTTGTTCTTTCCCCCAAACAAATTCTTGATCGGCTTTTAGTTTAAGAAGAGGACTGAAAGCACGAATTTTACCAGACAAATTAGATATAAATCTCCTGATAAAATTTACCTTGCCGATCAAGGACTGGAGCTCAGTCTTGTTGGTAGGGGCAACTATTTTGTTGATAGCCTCAATAGATCTTCGACTGATTTGAATCCCCCTTTGATGCACCATGAAACCAAGAAACTGCCCTGCCGATACACCAAATGCACACTTATTGGGATTTATCTTCAAACCATGCTTCCTCGTGCACTCCAACACCTTTCGTAGATCGGCAAGATGCTTTGTGAAGTCCCCAGACTTAACCACCACATCATCAATATAAATTTCCACCAGCTTACCGATGAACTCGTGGAATATGAAATTCATGTACCTTTGATAAGTAGCACCAGCATTTTTCAAGCCAAAGGTCATGACTACGCATTCAAACAATCCGACATGACCAGGACATCTAAATGCAATCTTTGGAATATCCTCTTCTGCCATGAATATTTGATTGTATCCTGCATTGCCATCCATAAAGCTAATGATCCGATGCCCAGCCGCAACATCAACTAGCAGATCGGCAACTGGCATTGGGTAGCCATCCATCGGTGTAGCTTTGTTAAGATTCCTGAAATCAATGCAGACCCGAAGCTTCCCGTTCTTCTTGTAAACCGAAACAACATTGGAAATCCACTCGGCATATCGACATTGCCGAATAAATTTGGCTTCAATGAGTTTAGTTATTTTGGCCTTGATATCGGGAAGAATATTAGGATTAAATCGGCGAGCTGGCTGCTGATGTGGCCGAAATCCAGACTTGATAGGCAATCGATGTTCGACAATTGATCGGTCCAGACCAGGCATCTCAGTATAATCCCAAGCAAAGCAATCTTTATATTCCTTTAACAAATCAGTCAACTGTTGCTTACACTCGGGACTTAACTTAGCACTAATAAAAGTAGGCCTAGGTTTATCACCACTACCTATATCTACTTCTACCAAATCATCGGCCGACATGAACCCCTAGCCTAATTTTCCATCATCGGCGAACCTATCCATTAAAAACCATCTTTAGAACCGACTGCTTGGATCGGTGGAATCTCGTAATCGGCAACCTTGAGAAAATCCTTTTCCCCAATTTCTCCTAAAATACACCTAGTCCTTTCATAGGTATCTGCCTCTGCCGATGCGATGACATAAGAAGAATCTCCTGGGACAATTTCAATCTTGTCGCCCACCCACTGGACCAAGCACTGGTGCATTGTAGATGGCATGCAACAATTGGCATGAATCCAATCTCTTCCCAATAGTAAGTTGTAAGCACCCTTTCCACTGATCACGAAGAAGGTTGTCGGCAAGGTTTTATTGCCTATGGTCAACTCAACACATATTGCTCCCTTGACCGGTGACACGTTTCCCTCGAAGTCTTTCAGCATCATATCAGTCTTGGTCAAATCTTGATCTCCTTTTCCAAGCTTCCGATACACTGCATATGGCATGATGTTGATAGCAGCCCCACCATCAATTAAAATCTTGGTCATCGGCTGACCATCAACCCTTCCTTTGACAAACAGAGCCTTAAGATGTTGCCTTTCATCATCGGCAGGCTTCTCGAAGATAGCTGTCATCGGATCCAGAGCCAACTGAGCTATTTGGTCAGAGAATTCCACCTCATCATCACTGGATGGCACAAGGAACTCCATCGGCAACATAAAGACCATGTTGACATCTGCCGATGGACCTTTCCCCTTAGGATCTGACTGTTGCTGATCCTCAGACTGTCCAGAATTCTCTCCCTTGCTCAATTCTTCTCGCCTTTCGCGCTGCAGCCTTCTTTTTTGTGTCCTGGTCAAACCCTCTGGACACCATGGAGGAAGTTGTTGTTGCCTTACTGCTGGGCGACGATTTTCCCTTGACTCCATCCGATAAGTATTAGCATCCCTGCAAACTATGAACTCATCGGGAACCCGTGCATTAGCCATTTCTTCAAGTTCTTCTTGGTTCCTAGGAAAATATTCAACACGATCCCCAAGCCTGTCATGCACACTTAGCCTGCCCCCCAGCCGATCATGAACGGATGCTCTCCCCCTAATCGGCCCATTAAATCGCCGATCATCATCGCGGTAGTACCGATCGGACCTGTCATACCGGTCATAACCGTTGCACTCGGGACAATCTCTGACAGTGAGAAGTTTGATGTTTTCCTCCCAACAATGAATGAAGAATGGGCAATTTCATTGATCCCTATGCCGATTCCACTCCTGTCGGCGTCTTTCCTCCTCCCGACGATAATCCTCTTGCTGGCGCCGATACCGATCCTCACATTACTGCCAAGTCTCCCGAGGCCTCCTGTGAGTTATCACAATGCCAGATCGGGGAGGCCTTCCTGAGTTAGCTCCCTCCTAGATCAAGCCTTTTCCTTTCGCATCGGCAGTAGTGATTTGATGCTGAGGATCCACCGATGCACTTCTCTCAGCTACTTCTGACGTTAAAACCTTGGCCTTTCCCTTAGTGTCCAGCATGTTTGTCGGGAAAGGATGTTGGTCAATCTTCATCGGCTTCTGGGTCTTGGAGCTATCAAATTTGATCCTTCCAGATTCTATAGCCGATTGCAGCTGCTGTCTGGAAACCTTGCACTCATTAGTGTCGTGAGAAGTTGCATTGTGCCACTTGCAATATTTCATCCTTTTTAATTCTTCAGCTGATGGGATCACATGATTAGGTGACAGCTTGATCTGACCTTCCTGAAGTAGAAAGTCAAATATCCTATCGGCCTTAGTGGTGTCAAACGCGAATCTCTCTGGTTCTTTATGTCCAAAAGGACAAGACATCGGCTTTTTGTTTTTCACCCATTCTGCCAAGCCGATGACAAGTTCTTCATCAGAGTCCGAGCTTGCTGCTTCATCAACGAACGATACCTTCTTGTTCCATGCTCTCTTGGGCTCGAAAGGCTTGATTTCTTGATCAGAAATTCTCTGTGTTGATATTTGGTAACGCAATCACGAAATGATCCGCAAGCGCACAGATATCGGTGAGCATTTCACCCAGGAGGTTATCCAGAGTTATCATCTTTATATTTTTACCACTGTGAGAAAGGGCGCATCTGACTAACCAAATCTATTGCTACTATCCCTTTAGGCTACAAAGAATGTTTCTCGATGTGAGTGATGTATAGAGAAGACTGTAACCGTAGTCTCGTTCAAACCTTGGTAAGGATAATCTACTGTTCTATTGGGGAAGCTTACGGAATCTAGACACCACAAAGGATGTTCGACCCGCACCTATAAACCCTACCCGTCCTGCTAACAAGATATGGGATACAAAGGTAACTCGGAAATGTCATGTTCCTCGCTACTACCACGGTCCAGCTCGTTAGGGGATATCTATGAGTACCCTAGCCTAAACACCACATTTACGCTAGCAATGATTACTCTAATACTCAACCGGAAGAGGATTAAAGTAAACTCATAAACCAAAGAACAATAAAACAATAACTTACTAGAATTAGAAGTCGAATTACTGAAGAATCTTAGGAGCAAGCCTCGGGTTAGAAGACTTGATCCCGCAGGTACAACTCGGAGTAGACACCGACAGGCCAGCCTTCCTCCAATCTACACCTCCACTCTATCTCTCTCAATCTAGTAGAAACCAAAAGATCTATTTCTACTTTACATTGGATGCTAAGCCTAAAAACAAATATTATTTAGAGAAGAGGTTTTCCTTCGAGGGCACCCCTCAACTCTATGATAACTTCTTGTCTTCTCCAGGAGCCAGGGGGTCTCCTTATATAGTCCTCCTCCTCTATGCATTTTTGGGTTGGTAGGCGTTGTGGTACTACGTTATCCTTGATCCTTTAGGTCGGTGGAACATCGTGTGTGAAGAGAGTCCCGAACAGAGTCCAGGACAGGCCGGGCGCCCAGGGAAAGAGGGCAGGCGCCCTGGGCCTGGCCCCTTTCGGCCTCTGCTTTCTTCCCGTGGCTTCTGGAGTCTTCTAGATGGTAGAAAATTACGCGGTGCGTTGATATCTCTATGTAATCCTGACATGTGGGCCTTTCTTTCGTATTTCCTGATAACCCTCTGCAGAAATAGACAAACACCAAAACTCATGGAATTCAGTTAGATAAAACCCTAAGTCTAGGTGTTGGTTGCATTTGAATCCTTTTCTTTATTTATTTGATGATTATATTTGGTACTTAAGGACCGTCAACAACTCCCCCAAGCTTACCTCTTGCTCGTCCCTGAGCAAGGATGAGCTCAAGAGTTGTTGCAGTGGTTTTATGCCTTAAAAGTACACACGCATTCAAGCAAGATCTCATCTCTGAGTTAGAATAAACTGTTAAGACTTAAAACTTACTCATTTTACCTTTCACCATGGGGCTTGTAACCGTCACTTGTGTCTTGAGCAGTTAAAATATAGAACGGTCAAGTCAAGCACCATGTCTCTTATTCTTAATCAGCTATAGCTCTAGAGTTTTTGCAGATTTTTGAATAAAACTTAGAGATTCCTTGTATGACACTCTCTAGTCTCTCTTTTGCGGTATTTCTGGATCCTTTCCAAGGCAGTAATGGTATATGTCTTCTCTTAAAGTATGTGGTATTTTTGGTATGAGGCATAGTGATATTGCCTTCTCTCTCACCCTACTCTAGTAAGATTTGATATCTGGAGCTCATAGGTGGGAGACAGCTAATACATACTTACAAGACATTTATTGCATAGTCAAACCATGGATCCAGAAGAACAAGTCAATAAGTCAAATCAAGATGTGCATGTGTGGCGAGTGAATGGTGTATGGTGATGATGGTGATAACAATGGTGAAAGTCTAATTCTACTTTTGCTCTTTTTAGGGGATACATACCTTTCTTTCACTTTGAAGCTTATTGGGGAGAATGAGATGCTCTATATTTTCTTTTTCTTTCCTCTGAGGTGGGTATCTTGTACCCCTAATTCTACTGTCAGACACTTGTCCATTTTTACCTCTCGTCTCACTTTTTCTTTTCTTCGAGGTTCCGGGCACTTGCCCCTTTTTATTTCCTCGTATTATATATTTTTTTCTCTTTTTTTTAGAGCACTCATCTCCTGAAAGAATGTAGCAAGTGATAGTAACCAAAATAACTCGAGCATTTATTCCACAGGGAAAAACAGAAATATTTCTGGCCATTCTTTCCTGGATTAGGAGTAGAATGTTTTTGGGTGGTTCTGGTGATGGAAATGAGTGGATATATGTGGATGGTACTTCTGGAGTAGAAGTAGCATGTATGAGTGAACGTGCAAGTGAATCTTGATTTTAACCACATGACAAGCTCCTAAGGGTCTACACAGCTTGACCACACTCAATGCTCATAAGCAGTAAGTAAATGTGTGGCTCAAAGTCTAATAAGCATGTATATATGGCTGTGGTAGGAATTTAAACTCTCATCATAGAGGAACTCATCATGTGTTATTTTAAAGATTTTTAAATATAAAATTCTCCAGAATTCTAGCATCTCTAGGAACAGATAAATAGCAGCTCAACCTTCCCATATCGTATCCGTTAACGACTTCGATTTTAGATCAAGTACTCTTCCCACAAGTTCAGGTTTAGAGCAAATCTTAATTCATAACAGTCATGCCTAAACTTGAGAGAGATTTCAATTTTGAGAACTAGTTATGGCAGAGCAACTATTCATCATTTCCATGTGAGAGATTATCATGAGGGTTCATAGCAAACTTTATTTATTTATATATTTAGCAAACTAAGCAAAGATATATATATAGAAGCACAAAATATTTATTTGGGTTTTCATGATTATGCATCTTTTATTATTTGAGTAAAGTATAAACACGAGTAGAAACTCTTAGCTGGATAAATGGGGGTGCTCTCCCCCAAGCTAGATTTTGACGTAATTTCATCTGATGTAGCTAGCAAGTGACGGAGGTGTGTTTGAATGTTGGCAGCACCCTGAGAACGATTAGGATGTCCTCCGTCTGCTAGTCTTTTTTGATCCTTGAATTCTGTGGAGCTCAAATAGACAACAAAGCTTTGTGGAACTGGTTAAGTGTTAGCATAAATATCTAGCCTTTATCATGTTGAGCCTCCTCAATAAATGTTACTTATTTAGCAGGATCATGCACTTATTGTTTTTATATTTTTATTGTAAGATGAAAACTTATTTATTTTATTTTTATGCCACCATAGTGAATGTACCTATGGGTTTTATGCCATGAGTATACTCACATGGGGCTTACTATTTTTAGCATTTTTATTTTCTTTTTGAGATGATATGAACCTGTTTAACTAAGTAAACTATAATTGAATAATTGAAAGGAAAAGGATAACTACCAAGTTTACCTCTTGGCAAGGCGTTCGGTGTTTTTAAGTCCTCCGAACGGGACTCCTTGTGTTTTCAGTCGTCCTAGGATTCGCTAGGTGGCGTAGTCGGTGATTCCGGCGGCGCCTCTTCTTCGTGTATAACTATCTTCTCTTTCCACCCCTGACTCGGTGCTACGGTCTCCTCAGGACAGTTCTTGTTCAAGCTGTATGTCTTCAGTCCTTATCACTTCTCCTTCGTAGTCTACCCATCCGTTCTTGATGATTTACCTCCTCTAATTGCGGTTGCGTCGTCTTCTTGTCCTATCCTGCTTAGAGTATGTGGACTTCTCCGGTTCCAATGTAGATGATTGCTTTGATAGTGTTGAGGAACGGTCTTCCAAGGACGATGGGTGGATCGTACTCGTCTTCTCCCATGTCAATGACCTAAAAATCATCTGAAGCTGAATGTATCTTGGTTGTAGGAGCATGGTTCCATGCAGGAGCTGATAACTGACTACAGCCATTATGTTGTCATCAGATCCGGTGTCGTAGAGTGTCTTCTGAAAAGAGTATCCATTGATTGTGCACTCGATGCTTGGAACACCAGGGTCGTCCTTCTTGATCAGGAAAGGCGACTTGAGTCAACGATCTTGACCTCCTCCGACAAGGATCCAATGTTTTATGTGTTCTGGACAAGACTTCTCACCGTCTTCATCCTTTAGGTGCATCATTTGATTAGGCGTGGACCTTGACATCTGCACCTTTTGATATGGTGTCACCTTTGTTCTTTGTTTGTCCAGCAGTTCGAAGTGCGGTGTTGGCAATATCCTGCTCAGTGTGTTTGTGCTCGTAGATCCAAGTCCTTCACTTGCTGGAATCTAGGAGTTGTAAAACTCCTTCAGGTTTTGCTCGAAGTGCACCTGTTCATAGAGACAAGGCAGAGATCAAGTGCATGGGCTCTATTGGTGGAAAACACCAACAGAACCAAAAGTGTATTTGTTCTTCTCTAACCTTAAGCATAGTGAGCAAGACAAAGTTGATGGATAATAAAATCATGAGTGTAGTATTTGAAACATTTGTCAGATCAGATGGCTCAACCTAATGGAAAGATAGTCTGTCTATATTTATGTTTTGTTTATATCTTCCAAAGATTGAATGTGCAACATATTAGCTTATATGAATAGGAGTGTGGGATCACGAAGGTAGTACTAAGAACAAAGATTAAAGGACTAAACATGCTGAATCAGTTAGGTTGGTTAATTTAGAGTTATAAATCATACATGTTTGTCTCTTTATTTATGTGAACGCCAGAACCAAGGAGAAGCTTATAAAAGCGATAGTCAAGTACCTTAAGATGTTACCTTACTTAGTGATGGTATAGTATCACCTTGTGGAAGCTTTCCTTTCTTAGCGGTTGTGCATCGTGTTTGTGGCACCCTCTATGGATCATCTCTTTATGATGAATGAGCTATGTCCTTCTTGTGCAAATTGTTAAACTTCATGTGTCTCCTTTATCTCCAATGAGTTTATATCTCAGGACTTCCCAAATTGATATTGAAAGTTTTTCTGCAGGGGTTAGTCCAACAAAATATACCAATGTCTACACAAGCAGTTTTTAGTTCAATAACCGAACTAGACTCCATGTCTAATCAGATTAAGGAAGGCTGTTTAACCTAAGCACCATGCTTAATTCAAAAGCCAATAGAAGTATGTGCAGTACTTCCAAACTAACACTTACTAGGATAAACAAAGGAAGCGTGATGGCATTTATAGAGATCTACTCAAGTGGAGATGAAGTAGTGTGATTAGTATTTAATCAATTGAGCATGTCTCAAAGGTAAGGACAACCAACGTAGCAACATGGCAAAAGATGTTTTTATGTAAACTACTCCCCCAAGCTTGAATTTTGCAAAATTCAAGTTTGGATGAATTCAATGTTGTGTGATGGTTGGTTGGACATACCTTGTACTTGTCATTCATCCCATCTTCTTGCTCCAATCCTGGGAAGGTTAGTGACAAGAATACCCGAAGTAATATTTCTACAATTATCTTTATATGCTCCATACACAAGGCAATGTTGCAAATAATTAGAAGTTCATGTTACGATCTGATCAGTGTTTGTTTTAGGACACTAAGCTTGTCCTTGGGAAACCATCAATTAACTCAACGAGATCTGCAATATTTATTATAGACATATGTATCGACAACCGCTCTTTTAAAGTTTTTATAAATAGAAAGGAAGAGGGGGTTGGAGATCTCAAATGTGGTAAGGTTAGAGAGACCAATTGATTGGGGAGATGTTTTATATGAGCAAGGACTTGATGAGGTATTTATGAAATAACTTCCATGCTCACTGTTGTTTCTCTCATTCTCAAACTCCAAGGATGATTCTTCATGAATGCTTAAAATTCCTCTAGGATTGTCTCTCAAGTTTGTTTTATCTATCCATTCAATGGTGATAGCACATGGATTTTTAATGCCCTCTAGCCATTGATGCTGCTCTTCTCGATCCTCCTTGTAGTCTTGGTGATTCTTATGAATGGGATGTCTAGATAGATTCATAGGATTATCGGGAGGTTCAAGAGAAAGAGCGTAGTAGAAATTATTAGGCTCAAGGATGGGTTTGATAGCCGAATCATGGGATTGAAGTGATTGAAAATTGGCTATTGAAACTGCCTTTCCTCGTCTGGGAGATGATTCCTTCTCTATCTCTAAGATTTTTCTATGAAGACTAGTATAAGAAGGATGTCCACGAATGAAGACATACCTTCCTTTACTAATAGATAAAGAAAGAGAGACTCTACCAATGGTTATATAATTAAGACCAATGTGAAAGTATCGAGAAAAAACATGGTCTTGTAGGGCTAGGTTTAAACCAGAATTTATAGAAAGATTAATAGATTCCCTAGGTGTAGCTAAAAGTGCATTATCTTCTTGATTAAAAGATAGGACCTCAGCTATAGAAAAGGGTTGGTTTTGACCTACTGTTGGGTATTTTAAAAGCAAACAGAAAAATCCGCAAGTGCACGGATACCGATGTAGCTTTCACCCGGGAGTATTCCAGAGTATCGATTTTCCACAGAGAACGTGAGTGTACTAATTAAGAATCAAGATCGCCCAAGGATAACTATATAAGTATTTTTGGTGGGAAGAGAGGAAGTTTCCTGAGAGTTCTCTAGTTGATCTAAGAATCAAGAATTACTTCAAGATTATTTATATCGGGACATCAGAGCACTAACCATAGAAAGAGATGAGAAGGGGGCTAGGAAGGTCTGACTACGGTCCTACAAACACCGATCCGAACGAGGTGGAATACGTCGACCGTTAGGGCTGTCACTACCCTAAGGCTACCACAACAATCCGCAGGATTGGGTGCAATTCCAGGTAATTGCAAGACTAAACACCACGTCTAATCTATTATTGACTACTCTAGCGTTATAAAGACTAGAGCACTTGATGCAAGCGGGAATCCAATAAATAACTTGAATGTAAATAAAAGTAATTAGAGAACTCAGGAGTTATGAATTGAAGAACCTGGAGAACGATGAAGAACGAACCAGATGCTGCAAAAGTATAATGTTGAGGAAGATCCGACAGATCCGGCTCCTCCTCCGCTCTCCTCTTCTCTCTCCCTATTTTCTAGATTACAACTAGAACTAATTAGAACTAGAACTAGAGGAACTAGAACTAGAACTAGATGAACTAGAACTAGATCTAGATGAACTAGAGGTAGAACTAGAAGAACTAGAGGGATCCTCTCTACTTGGATGAAGAATTGAAACCCTAGCTTTGATTCTGTAGAAGAGGTATGATCTCCAGGGGCCAGGGGGGTCTAGTTTTATAGTCCCTTCAAGTGAATCTGGGCCGTCGGATCAAACCGACATTGATCGTGTGGTTTTCCTTGAAGTATTAGGTCGGTGGAGCATGATCCCCGAACTTCACCCTGATTGGTCCAGGGGGAAGGGCGGGCGCCCTTAGGACTAGGGCGGGCACCCTGTCCCTGAGGCCTCTCGGCTTCCGCTTCGGTCCCGTGGCTTCTGGAGTCTTCTAGATGATAGAAAATTGCGCGACACATTAATATCTCTATGTAAACCCGACGCGTGGGCCTTTCCTCCGTATTTCCTGATAACCCCCTGCAGAAATAGACAAACACCAAAACTTGTGGAATTCTGTCAGATAAAACCCTAAGTCTAGGTGTTAGTTGCATTTGGATCCTTTTCTATATTTAGTTGATGGTTAAATGTGAGCATTAAGGACCGTCAACAAGCTCCCCCAAGCTTAACCTTTGCTCGTCCCTGAGCAAAGATGAACTCAAGAGTTTCTGCAGTGGTTTCATAACTTAAAAATACACATGCGTTTAAACAAGATTTCATCTCTGGTTAGAGTAAACTGTTAAGACTTAAAACTTACTCATTTACCTTTCACCATGGGACTTGTAACCATCACTTCTGTCTTGAGTAGTTAAAATATAGAACAGTCTAGTCAAACACCATGTCTCTTGTTCTTCGATTAACTATAGCTCTGGAGTTTTTGCAGATTTTCAAATAAAACTCAGAGATTCCTTGTATGACTCTCTCTAGTCTCTCTTTTGTGGTATTTTTGGATCCTTACCAAGGCAGTGATGGTATACTCCTTCTCTCAAAATCTGTAGTATTTGTGGTATAAGGCATAGTGGCATTGCCTTCTCTCTCACCCTACTCTAATAAGGCTTTAATATCTGGAGCTCATAGGTGGGAGATAAAGTATACATACTTACAAGACATGTATTGTATAGTCAAACCATGGATCCAGAAAAACAAGTCAATAAGTCAAATCAAGATGTGCATGTGTGGCGAATGAATGGTGCATGGTAATGATGGTGATAACAATGGTGAAAGTCTAATTCTACTTGTGCTCTTTTGAGGGGATACATACCTTTCTTGCTCTTTTGAAACTTTTTGAGGAGAATGAGATGCTCTATGTTTTCTTTTTCTTTTCTCTCAGGTGGGTATCTTGTACCCCTAATTCTACTATCGGACACTTGTCCATTTTTACCTCTTGTCTCACTTTTTCTTTTCTTCGAGGTTCCGGGCACTTGCCCCTTTTTATTTCCTCGTATCTCTTTTTTTCTCTCTTTTTTCTTTTTTTTAGAGCACTCATCTCCTGAAATAATATAGCAAGTGGTAGTAACCAAGATAACTTGAGCATTTATTTCACAGGGAAAAACAGAAATAGGAGAATGTTTTTGGCTATTCTCTCCCAGATTAGGAGTAGAATATTTTTGGGTGGTTCTGGAGATGGAAATGGATGGATATATGTGGATGGTACTTCTGGAGTAGAAGTAGCATGTATGAGTGAACGTGCAAGTGAATCTTGACTTAACCACATGACAAGCTCCTAAGGGTCTACACAGCTTGACCACACTCAATGCTCATAAGCAGTAAAAAGTAAATGTGTAGCTCAAAGTCTAGCAAGCATGTATATATGGCTATGGTAGGAATTTAAACTCTCATCATACAGGAACTCATCATGCAACATTTTAAAGATTTTCAAAGATAAAATTTTCTAGAATTCTAGCATCTCTAGGAACAGATAAACAACAGCTCAACCTTCCCATATCGTATCCGTTAATGACTTAGACTTTAGATCAAGTACTCTTCCCACAAGTTCAGGTTTAGAGCAAATCTTAATTAATAACAATCATGCCTAAACTTGAGAGAGATTTCAATTTTAAGAACTAGTCATGGCAGAGCAACTATTCATCATTTCCATGTGAGAGCTTATCATGAGAGTTCATAGCAAACTTTATTTATTTATTTATTTAGCAAACTAAGCAAAGATATATAAGCACAAAATCTTTATTTGGGTTTCTATGATTATGCATCTTTTTATTATTAGAGTAAAGTATAAACGTGAGTAGAATACTTAGCTAAATAAATGGGGGTGCTCTCCCCCAAGCTGGATTTTGACGTAGTTTCTTATAATGTAGCTAGCAAGTGGTGAAGGTGTATTTGAATGTCAGCAGCACCCTGACAGCGATTAGGATGTCCTCCGTCTGCTAGTCTTCTTTGATCCTTGAATTCTATGGAGCTCAAATAGACAACAAAGCTTTGTATAACTAGTTAAGTGTTAGCATAAATATCTAGCCTTTATGATGTTGAGCCTCCTCAATAAATGTTACTCTCTTTAGTAGGATCACAATCTTATTTATATATTCTCATTTTTATAGGATAGGAATATATTTATTTCATTCTTACGCCACCACAGTGAATGTACTTATGGGTTTTATGCCATGAGCATACTCACATGGGGCTTACTATTTTTAACATTTTTATTTTCTTTTCAAGATGATATGAACCTGATTAACTAAGCAAACTATTGAAAATAATTGAAAAGAAAAAAAAATAACTACCAAGTTTACCTCTTGGCAAGGCGTTTTGTGTTTTTAAGTCCTCCGAACAGGACTCTCCGTTTTCTCAGTCGTCTTGGGATTCGCTGGATGGCGTAGTCGGTGGTTCCGGCGGCGTCTGCTCTTCATGTATAACTATCTTCTCTCTACACACCTGACTCGGTGCTACGGTCTCCTCAGGATAGTTCTGTTCAAGTTGTATGTCTTCGGACCTTACTACTTCTCCTTCGTAGTCTGCCCATCCGTCCTTGATGATTTTCCTCCTCTGGTTGCGGTTGCATTGTCTTCTTCTTGTCCTGACCTACTTAGAGTCTTCAACTATATAGTTAAGGTTAGTAAAATAGTGGCGTACCTTTTCAGAGGGGAAGTGCATGTGGACTCCGCCGGTTCCAATGTAGATGATTGCTTTAACGGTGCTGAGGAACGGTCTCCTTCAACCTTTCGAAATGTCTGATCTGCCATGTGGAGCTTAATGTATGTCGGTTTTAGGGGCATGGTTCCGAACAGGAGCTGATAGGTGACTGCGGCCATTATGTTGATGCGTAATCCGGTGTCGCAAAGCGTCTTCTAGAAGTTGTATCCATTAATGGAGCACTGGATGCTTGGGATATCTGAGTCGTCCTTTTTGGTCAGGAACGGTGATTTAAGTCGACGATCTTGACCTCCTTGAACTGTAGTCACCATCTTAGCTGACTCGGTCCACATTTGCTTGTTTTTGTTCCTCCTGTTGGTCCTCTTCCTTGGTTCATGTCTGGATTGCTCTGAGATTTGTGTAATCTTGTTCTTGAAGGAAAACGTCTCCTTCCTCCCATTGATGAAGAAACTGATCTTGACAGCGCTAGCGTAGATGACAGCTCCTGAGGTGTTCAAGAATGGCCTCCCTAGGATGGGTGCCCTCTCATCAGTACCAGACTCTATCACCACGAAGTCTGCTGGGGCGTACAAGGTACCAACTCGGACGCAGAGGTTCTTCAATATTCTCTTTGGGAAACTTAGTGTCTGATCTGCAGGCTGCAAGCACACGGTTGTTTCTAGTAAAGGATGTGTTCTTCAATATTCCCCTGGGCATAATGTTGACGCTGGAGCCAAAGTTGCAGAGTGCTTCTAGGAAGTCCACCATGCCGATGGAGATCGGGATGACGGGACGTCCTGGATTGTATTTCTTGACCAGCAGAAGGTCAGTAATTACTTCCACAACAGGGTTACTCCAGTAGTTATGTCCTCAAGCATCTCAGGGCAGTGATTGCCTGAGTGTCCAGTATCTCCAGTGTGTTTGTGCTCGTAGATCTAGGTTCTTCACTTCGTGGAGTCTGGGAGTTATAAAAGTCCTTCATATTTTGCTCGAAGTGTACCTGCTCATAGAGACAAGGCAGAGATCAAGTGCATGGGCCCTGTTGGTGGAAAACACCAACAGAACCAAAAGTGTATTTGTTCTCTCTAACCTTAAGCATAGTGAGCAAGACAAAGTTGATGGATAATAAGATCATGAGTGTAACATTTAAAACATTTGTCAGATCAGATCACTCAACCTTATGGAAAGATAATGTATCTATATTTATGTTGTTTTTTTTTAAATATATCTTCCAAAGATTGAGTGTGCAACATTTTAGCTCATATGATTAGGAGTGTGGGATCACAAAGGTGGAATGACTAAACATATTGAATCGACTAGGTTGGTTAATCTAGATTTGTAAATCATACATGTTTGTCTCTTTTATTCATGTGAACGCTAGAACCAAGGAGAAACTTATAAAAGTGATAGTCAAGTACCTTAAGATATTACCTTACTTGAAGAGTGATGGTATAGTATCACCTTGTGGAAGCTTTCCTTTGTTAGCAGTTGTGCATCGTGTTTGTGGCACCATCCATGGATCATCTCTTGTGAGCTATGCCTTCCTTGTGTAAATTGTTAAACTTCATGTGTCTCTCTCTTTATCTCCAATGTGAGTTTATCTCAGGACTTCCCAAGTCGATAGTGAAAGTTTTCCTGCACGGCTTAGTCCAACAAAATATCCAAAATCTACTATAGCATACTATCGGCTCAAAAATCAACCTAGACACCATGTCTAATTTGATTTAGGAGGGCATTTTAACCTAAGCACCATGCTTAATTTAAACTCCCTTGGAAGTAAGATCATCATTCCTAAACTAAGCACCATGCTTAATTAAGAGATAAATGAAACTACTCCAAACCTAGACATATACTAAAGCAAATAAAGGTGGTATGAGAGCATTTATAGAGATCTACTCAAGTGGAGATGAAGTAGTGTGATTAGTATTTAACAAATTGAGCATGTCTCAAAGGTAGGGACAACCAACATAGCAACATGGCAAATGATGTTTTTATGTAAAGTACTCCCCCAAGCTTGAATTTTTGTAGAATTCAAGTTTGGATGAATTTAATTCAATGTTGTATGATGATTGGTTGGACATACCTTGTGCTTGTCATTCATCTGATCTTCTTGCTCCAAGCGTGGAAAGGTTAGTGACAAGAATACCCGAAGGAATATTTGTACAATTATCCTTATATGCTCAATACACAAGTTAATGTTGCAAATAATTAAAAGCTCATGTTACAATCTGATCAGTGCTTGTTTTAGGACACTAAGCTTGTCCTTGGGAAACCATCAATTTATGTCGGCGAAGTGGTTTCCCCTCCAACGCTGACCTATATCAATATCAACTCAACGAGATCTGCAATAGTTCTTATAGACATATGCATCGACAACCACCCTTTTAAAGTTTTTATAAATAGAAAGGATGAGGGGGTTGGAGATCTCGAATGTGGTGATGTTGGAGAGACCAATGGATTGTGAAGATGTTGCATATGAGCATGGAGTAAATGAAGTGGCTATGAAATAAATTCCATGCTCATTAATGCTTAGAGTGAAATCCATGTGGTGTGGTGAAAATGGTATGGTGAGTGTGGTAAAAAAGGAAAAGAAAAAGGATACACGGACGACTTGGTTCGAAACTAGCACAGCTACCGTTCCCCGGCAACGGCGCCAGAAAGCTTGTTGGGTATTTTAAACGCAAACAGAAAAATCCGCAAGCGCACGGATACCGATCTAGCTTTCACCCGGGAGTATTCCAGAGTATCGATTTTCCACAGAGAACGTGAGTGTACTAATTAAGAATCAAGATCGCCCAAGGATAACTATATAAGTATTTTTGGTGGGAAGAGAGGAAGTTTCCTGAGAGTTCTCTAGTTGATCTAAGAATCAAGAATTACTTCAAGATTATTTATATCGGGACATCAGAGCACTAACCACAGAAAGAGATGAGAAGGGGGATAGGAAGGTCTGACTACGGTCCTACAAACACCGATCCGAACGAGGTGGAATACGTCGACCGTTACGGCTGTCACTACCCTAAGGCTACCACAACAATCTGCA
This sequence comes from Sorghum bicolor, assembly GCF_000003195.3. NCBI lineage: Eukaryota > Viridiplantae > Streptophyta > Magnoliopsida > Poales > Poaceae > Sorghum > Sorghum bicolor. The sequence continues at coordinate 25,506,407 of NC_012876.2, read as the reverse complement.
GGATTGGGTGCAATTCCAGGTAATTGCAAGACTAAACACCACGTCTAATCTATTAATTACTACTCTAGCGTTATAAAGACTAGAGCACTTGATGCAAGCGGGAATCCAATAAATAACTTGAATGTAAATAAAAGTAATTAGAGAACTCAGAAGTTATGAATTGAAGAACCTGGAGAATGATGAAGAACGAACCAGATGCTGCAAAAGTATAATGTTGAGGAAGATCCGACAGATCCGGCTCCTCCTCCGCTCTCCTCTTCTCTCTCCCTATTTTCTAGATTACAACTAAAACTAACTAGAACTAGAACTAGAGGAACTAGAACTAAAACTAGATAAACTAGAACTAGATCTAGATGAACTAGAGGTAGAACTAGAAGAACTAGAGGGATCCTCTCTACTTGGATGAAGAATTGAAACCCTAGCTTTGATTCTGTAGAAGAGGTATGATCTCCAGGGGCCAGGGGGGTCTGGTTTTATAGTCCCTTCAAGTGAATCTGGGCCGTCGGATCAAACCGACATTGATCGTGTGGTTTTCCTTGAAGTATTAGGTCGGTGGAGCATGATCCCCGAACTTCACCCTGATTGGTCCAGGGGGAAGGGCGGGCGCCCTGTCCCTGAGGCCTCTCGGCTTCCGCTTCGGTCCCGTGGCTTCTGGAGTCTTCTAGATGATAGAAAATTGCGCGACACGTTAATATCTCTATGTAAACCCGACGTGTGGGCCTTTCCTCCGTATTTCCTGATAACCACCTGCAGAAATAGACAAACACCAAAACTTGTGGAATTCTGTCAGATAAAACCCTAGGTCTAGGTGTTAGTTGCATTTGGATCCTTTTCTATGATTAGTTGATGGTTAAATGTGAGCATTAAGGACCGTGAACACCTACTGCAATCAACTCTGGACAGAGATCATAATTAGGGGCAGGACTTGTTGACTCCCATGGTCTATGGCTGGTCTCCGAAGGTGCAAAGAATTTAATAATAGGTATGGAATTTGAGTTATCCATAAAGATAAAAATAAAAAGATAAAAGAATAAAAGTATAAAAGTATAATACAAGATAATAGCAAGACTCAAAGTTATCTCAGCAAAACGTCTTTCTCCCCGGCAACGGCACCAGAAATGCTTGTTGATATTTGGTAACGCAATCAGGAAATGATCCGCAAGCGCACGGATATCGGTGAGAATTTCACTCGGGAGGTTATCCAGAGTTATCGTATTTATATTTTTACCACCGGGAGAAAGGGTGCATCTGACTAACCAAATATATTGCTACTATCCCTTTAGGCTACAAAGAATGTTTCTCGATGTGAGTGATGTATAGAGAAGACTGCAACCGTAGTCTCGTTCTAACCTTGGTAAGGATGATCTACTGTTCTATTGGGGAAGCTTACGGAATCTAGACACCACAAAGGATGTTCGACCCGCACCTATAAACCCTACCCGTCCTGCTAACAAGATATGGGATACAAAGGTAACTCGGAAATGTCACGTTCCTCGCTACTACCACGGTCCAGCTAGTCAGGGGATATCTATGAGTACCCTACCCTAAACACCACGTTTACGCTAGCAATGATTACTCTAATACTCAACCGGAAGAGGATTAAAGTAAACTCATAAACCAAAGAACAATAAAACAAGAACTTACTAGAATTAGAAGTCGAATTACTGAAAAATCTTAGGAGCAAGCCTCGGGTTAGAAGACTTGATCCCGCAGGTACAACTCGTAGTAGACACCGACAGGCCCGCCTTCCTCCGATCTACACCTCCACTCTATCTCTCTCAATCTAGTAGAAACTAGAAGATCTATTTCTACTTTACATTGGATGCTAAGCCTAAAAAGAAATATTATTTAGAGAAGAGGTTTTCCTTCGAGGGCACCCCTCAACTCTATGATAACTTCTTGTCTTCTCCAGGGGCCAGGGGGTCTCCTTATATAGTCCTCCTCCTCTATGCGTTTTTGGGTCGGTAGGCGATGTGGTACTACGTTATCCTTGATCCTTTAGGTCGGTGGAACATCGTGTGCGAAGAGAGTCCCGAACGGAGTCCAGGACAGGGCGGGCGCCAAGGGAAAGAGGGCGGGCGCCCTGGGCCTGGCCCCTTTCGGCCTCTGCTTTCTTCCCGTGGCTTCTGGAGCCTTCTAGATGGTAGAAAATTATGCGGTGCGTTGATATCTCTATGTAATCCTGACATGTGGGCCTTTCTTTCGTATTTCCAGATAACCCCCTGCAGAAATAGACAAACACCAAAACTCGTGGAATTCTGTCAGATAAAACCCTAAGTCTAGGTGTTGGTTGCATTTGGATCCTTTTCTTTATTTATTTGATGATTATATTTGGTACTTAAGGACCGTCAACACTCTGCACCAAATGACTTAAGCTTTCAAACTCCTGAGACGCATACTTGTCCCTGATGTGTGGCAACAAACCCTGGAAAGCCAAATCGGTTAGCTGCCGATCATCCAGAACCAGGCTATAGCATTTGTTCATGACTTCTCGTATCCTCTGCACAAAACTTTCAACCGATTCATCATTGCGTTGCCTTAATTTAACCAAATCTGTGATCTTCTTCTCATGGACCCCAGAAAAGAAGTACTTGTGGAATTGTTTCTCCAGATCAGCCCAGGTAATCACTGAGTTGGGAGGTAATGATATAAACCAAGTGAAAGCCGATCCAGACAATGATGACGAGAATAAACGAACCCTTAACTCATCCCTGTTACCAGCTTCCCCGCATTGGATGATGAACCTGTTGACGTGCTCCATGGTTGACGTGTCATCCTGCCTAGAAAACTTAGTAAAATCCGGTACCTTGTACCGATTTGGAAGCGGGATCAAATCATATGCGGGAGGATACGGTGTCCCATAAGAGTAAGTGTTGACTTTGGGTTTTATCCCAAATTGGTCCCTCATCACTTCAGCGATCTTATCGGCCCAATACGCATCGGCATCTTGCCGATGAGGCGGTTGCGGATCGGGCGCCTGCTGGTAAGCTTCCACGTGTCGATGCGGCGCACGATCTGCATGGAACATCGGGTTAATCATCTGGCCCCCAATCTGTGGACCACCAAGCTGTTGCCCGCCAATCTGTTGTCCGCCGACCTGGTGCCCAAGATTCATTGGCTGGTTGGGAATCCCCTGATTCTGAAACCCAGGATAGATCTGGCCTTGCTGGAACCCTGTAGCCTGATGACTGTGTTGGGACGTTTGCGGAAAAACTTGCTGCCCAAGCCATCCATTATTAGCATTCATCGGCATAGGTCCTGCCGATGACTGGTAATTGGGCATCATCATTGAATTGACATACCCAGGTTGAGTCATAAACCTCTGTTGCAGCAGCATTGAGTCTGCCGATGCTTCAGGCATCTGGAACGTTGGAGCTTGAGAATTCCCGATGTGAGGTCTTGCAGTAGTGGTCGTAGTATACTGGGGACTCTGATTCATCGGCATACTTGGAGGTGCCGATGTCATAGGAGTTTTGCCTCTCATATCAGCCGCCTGAGATGTGCTAGGTGTCTTCAATGCGAACTCTGGGGGCATACCATAACCCCACCAGTTAGGAGGAGGAACCTGTCCTGACATTGCCGATGCCAGCAGATCTGTAGCAAGCTTGATCTGCCCATCTGAGGTTGGCGGATTAGTTGTCATCGGCGTAGATTGCGCATTAGTAACTCCCAACGTGCTTGGAGGAACGGTGGTTTGTGTACCCACAGCGGCTGTAGCAGCCGATGGAGCTGTGACCACCGGTGATCTTGGCTGATGGTGAGAGGGGCCCACATAATCTGGTGGCAATTGTCCTTCCTTGAAAGTTCTAGCCACGGCGTTGAAAACCATATTGGACAGCACACCAGCTTGGTTGATCAGGGCACGGTTGATGGCACTATCGACCATCTCCTGAAGTTTACCAGAATTGGACTCAAAAGTAACCTGCCGAGGCGTCGGCAGCGCGTCCTTCTGGATCACTTCGCCGCTCCTATTCATGCTGAAGGACCTCAGGCATTGCTGCTTGTAGTCCTCCATGGCTTTAGCAATAGCTTGCTTCTGCTCATCCTTAAGATTGGCCTCCGTCACGGGGATGACGTTCTCTTGATCAAACTCAGAAGTCGACATGTTGATCTTGATCTTGAATCTGGTCCCACTGGGCGTGCCAAAAGATGTGTTGATGCAAAAGCGGATCTGCAAACATAAAGGGCTGATACCCGATTCAAACGTTAAGGCGTGCCAGCCGATTTGACATTACTATCGGCAAAGGTGATAACTCGAATACTTTGGTCCTGACAACAGCGATGCGCACGGATGTCACGGCCAAGAGGTATTCACGCGGAACTTGAGAATACACCGAGCTTAAGTCGACGAACTCCTAAGAACTCGTAGTAAAAGGAAAAAAGTATGACAAAGTCGTCGAAAAAGTAGATGCTTGGAATATGAGTAAAAACTTGTGTTTGATTGATTGATAGATTCCCTGATTACAAAGCTCTAGGGTCTACATTTATACCCTGCTCCGAGAGCTACAACCAGACATGACTAGAATTCGAATTCCAAATTTGGACAGAATCCGTGTACAAAACGATTTAAATAACTAAGGAAAACACAAAACTATCTTGCCGTGACAGGCTAGAACACCACTACGGACCACTTGGTAACCTCCAAGTCTTCCTTCTACGCCATCGGTAGATCCCTCATCAGCAACGATCAATACTAGCCATCGGCACGAGCACATCACCACCCATGGACTTAGCCACATCCAGCTATCTCTTCATCGGCAACCATCCTCATCGGCAATTCATCTTGTAGACCAAGCCCTACCGTCTTGTCTTGCCAACCTGCATTCTACCGATCATGGACACGTGCCCAAAAATGGTGTCAACAACGTCTCAGTATCGACGGCGTTGATTCTCTTCATTGTCGCGTCGCGCGTCGTGTCGACGCTGATTGTCGACGGGGAGAACGAGCGTGGTCTTTTTCCCTCGAGGGGGTGGCTACTGATGGACTGACACCTCCTTTTCGTTTTGGGCTGGCTCGTCACACTTTTTAGTGGCAGCTCCTCGATGTCGAGGAGACGAGCTTTCGGCCTGTTGAACTGTCGCCACCTGGAGTAGTGTCTGCACCTCGTCTCAGATGCGTCGAGCTTGGGAGTTCGACAGCTCCGGCATGTTTCACAGCAGCATTGTTGCTGCCATGACGTTTTGGCCTGCTCGAGGGAAAATGCTGACGGGCTGTTCTGGCTCTACGTCTCCAACGATCTGTCAGTGTACCTCTCGAGCTCATCTGCGGACACTCCCGCCAGGCGGGTAAGGCAGGTCCTGCTCGAGGATCTGCTCAAGCAGGATGAGGCGCTCACGGTCCTCGTCAAGCTTTGCTTTGAGCTCTCGTAGCTGCGCAATTTGCGCGGCACTGTCTTCTTGCGGAGGGGGGTCGATCTGACCATCATTCCCAGGCATCCTGGGGTCTTCCCTTGCTGCAGGGGCTCGCGCGCCCGCAACGGCGTCTTGTGTCTCGTCGGTGGTTTCCACCGCTCCGTCGATATGGAAGCACTCCCTAGTAGGGTCATGGCTGTCGGATTCCGAGCCGGAGTCCGGCTCAGCGGCGTAAAAGCATCCGTGTCCTTCCTCCAGCAGCTGCTGTCTAAGAGATGTAATCGTGTAGTGCCCAGGGCCTAGGCGGCGGAGGCCTCGTACCTGGGAGAAATCCGGTAGCTCGGACGTCGGTTGCTGTGCTCCGGGGTCGCGTGGGAGGACCATTGGTCTCTCCACGTACGTCTGGGCGTTTGGGCATATCGCCCTAGCAAGTGACACTGCGGCATTGTCCAGGCCGAACGGCAAGGCTCCTCTTGAGGCGAACAGCACATGTGGAAGTAGCCTGGCGGTGGGGGAGAGTGCGCGGGGCGCGTCACCTCCTGTCGTCGTGTGATCCTCGCGGCACTGAGCCGTCGTGCCCATGGTGCACGGAGCTATCGGCCCTCGTGCCGTCTCCTGCCTGGCACGGACTGCTGGTCGTGGTGAGGTAGAAGGGCGATGGTGGTTCTGTCCACGCCTCTTCTTGGGCGGGGAGGCGTGGTGGTGAGGACGTCTCGGGGCCCTCATCCAGGTTGGTGCAACGCGGGCTCCTCCTGGCCCTTTGATCGAGAGCAAGGTCATGTCATAGCCGGAGCCAGTGGACATGAACTCGAGACTCCCAAACCAAATCACCGTGGAGCGCGGAATCGGTGAAGAAAGAGTGGCCATCTGGGAAAAAATGGGAAATTGATGAAAAACACGCAGGACCCCTACCTGGTGCACCAACTGTCTGTGTTTTCCCCACGGGGGGTCACACCGACGAGTGAATTTGTATTCGTGCTCCCTTTCCCAGATGGTGATGCAAAAAGACACACAAAGATTTGTCCTGGTTCGTGCAAGAGAAGGCCCTACGTCCAGCGGGGGGAGAGAGTTTGTATTATTCTGCACCTAAGTGCTTGTACAGGGGTGAATACAAGCGTGGTATGAAATGAGGGGGAGTGTAGAAGCTCTACTGCGTATGGGTGTCGTGCCCCGTCCCCCTGTGTTCTCTCCCGGGCTTCCCCTTTTATAGTTCCAAGGAGAGGCCTAGGGTACAAGTGTAGGTGTCAGAGTAGGGGTCGATAGAGGCATGGCGCGCGGACCTACTCGAGGCCTCCGTACCGGCGTGGTCTCGAGCCATCCCGTCCTGGTAGCTTGATGATGATTACGCGTGCCCTGGAATCCTACTCCGCGCGCCGTCTTGGACTGGTTCATTGGTGGCACGCCTGTACGATATAGCGGCGGATCCGTCGGAGTGGTTGCTTTGTTGCCATTCGACGTCCAACCCTTCTCCTGGAGGAAAACGGGTCTGGTCGAGGGTCGGCCGCCGTGTAGCGTTTCGCTGTCCAGAGCGTTGACCTTGGATGTCTCGAGGGGGTCCTGATTAGACGTTCCATCCCTGCTTCCCGCGTCCTGACACGCTCTGGGTTGTTTGGTGGGGAAGGCTGCAAAAAGAATGACGGGACGGGTGCCTGTTCCCTATCACGCTTCCCATGACTAGCGTGTTAGGTGAGAACGCGACAGGCGCATTAAATGTCCTGGTTCCCATGCGCGCGTGAGGCGGCGGGCGGCGTCCTTGCGCTCGACGCCTCCTGGTTTGCTCGAGCCTATTTCCGTATTCGACGGTAGCGGCGCTCGAGCCATGATCGGTTCGCTCGACGCCTTTACCATCTTCGAGGCTGCGGTTGTCGATGACTATACGTACGACTGACTAGAGCGTCGAGTTGAGGGCCTCGACCTGCGTACGGATAATCTCATTATGTGCATCAGTTAGGATACCCCTTACTGATATCCTCAACAGTTTCTCAGTGAGAAACATCCCGCGAGTTCTCCAAATTTCCCACCGGCGCAATAGAAAACATACGCTTCATTTTCTCAAAAGCGCCTCTCTCAACCCTAGGAACTCCACCTCCTTTGCAAATGTGCCAACAACACCAAGTGTACACCACCATGTGCAAGTGTGTTAGCATTTTCACAAACATTTTCTCAAAGGAGTTAGCCTCTCAACTTGCCACGCCACTCGATCCTAACACATATGCAAAGTTAGATCGCTCAAGTGGCACTAGATGACCGATATGCAAACAAGTTTGCCCCTCTTGATAGTACGGCCATCTATCCTAAATCCGGTCATAAACTTCTGTACACACCTATGACCGGTGAAATGGAAATGCCCTAGGTTATACCTTTGCCTTGCGCTTTCCATTCCATCTTCTCCAATGTTGATGCAACACATGCACCAATCAATCACCAAATGATATGATCCACTTCATATCATCACGTGACCGTATTGGTTCATTGATCTTGACCTCACTTGCTCTTCACCGTTGCCTCGGTCCATCGGCGCCAAGTCTTGCTCAAGCTTCACCGTCACACGCGGTCCCTCACTTCAAAGCCTCCGACTTGCCCTTCACTCTTGCAACCGGTCCATCAAGCCAAGCCTCATCTTGATCTTCTCCACCTTGGTCACATGACTCCATGTCATGTCTCATATGCAATGAGCTCTTCCATCATCACATCATCACTTGTGGACTAATCTCCTGTGTATCTCACATAAACGCTATTAGTCCACCTAAGTTGTCACTCAATTACCAAAACCAAACAAGGACCTTTCAATCTCTCCCTTTTTGGTAATTGATGACAACTCTACAAAGATATGGAAATTAAGCTTTTTCAAGCTAGCACTTCACACAAGTGTAAACTGCTAACTTGATTTGGATTTTATGCTACTTATCCAATATTTAAGCTCTATGTCAAGAATTGGATAAGCACCATAAAACCATACTAAGTGCTAAGGTGTATAGAATAAACCTTTGTAGCTCGATACCAAATTCGATATCATTTGAAGTATTCGATATACACCATCCTTAGCACCATGTGTAGCTAGACAACAAAAACACTAGAAACCCCGTGAGATCAACATTATAGGCAAGGGTCTAGTCTTTTCTTGAAGAACACAAGTCTAGCTACCAACCTATGCATGCTAGTTATCATATCATCAATCAAGTTCTATAACTAGCATACACCAGACAAGCATGCATATTGAATTTAAAACTTATGCAATGCAAGCAAGCACATGAATATGCACATATCAAATGCAAACAATCAATGTTCATGAGCTTGCTCCCCCTACTTGTGTGCTTCTCTTTTGTCCAAGAATTTTGATCCATCATCTTTTCTTTTAATGTTGCTCCCTTGTCCATGTCCATCTTTGATCTATCCCCCTTGAAACATATCTTTTGTTGTCCAACTTATCCCATGATCATATCTTTGTTCCAACTTACTTATCCCATGATCATATCTTTATTCCAACTTCTCCCCCTTTGTCATCAATTTCCATAAAAGGTATGTGATACCAATTAAATCGCTTGATACCATTTGTAAAAATGTGAATCTCATTGTGACAAAGGATTGCATTGGGATAGATGGTTGAGGCTTGAATCTTGCATTTTTTATGGACATCACCATGTGTTGGAATGACATTACTTGAGTTGCTCTTGAGATACCACATAGGATCTTTGACCTTGATACCATTTGGTGGGGCACTCCCCCTATGTCATAGCATGGGTCATTCACTTGTCAATTTTGTTGGTGAGGGAACTCTCTTTGCTTGATGATCACTTAAAGTTGAGGATCACTTGTGGAACCACCTTCTTGTATGATAGATACCATATGTATAAGTGTGATATCATTTGAAATATCTTGTCCGATACCATATGGGATTCTTCCACCAATTAAGGTCTTCTAGTATGGAACCACTTGTTTGCTATCTTGAACATTTGCTATCATCATCATGAGTACCACTTGTTGGATATCAATTGAGGAAATATTTGAATCTAGATATCCATTTGCATTGTTGTCTTGTTCTTGTACTCCAATCATCATGAGCTTCTAATTGTTGACTTGAACTAAGTTGATTTGCCTATGCTTCCAAGTCCGGTTTGAACCAATGACAAGCTTCTTCACACCTCTCATTAAGGGTTATCTTGCCAATGTTGTACTTGTCACTTTTGTTAACAATACAAAATAGATCAAGTACTTAGGTTTACTAGCTCATGAACAAACTCATACACATACCACTAGATCAATTAATCATTCAAGCAATAGTGGTAGGTTATGAATTGAAAACTTTTTCATTTGTCATGCATGATCCTATTAAGCATTTACTATATGCACTAACCACATACTAGTAAGGGATGAAATGATCATGCACATTACAATGATACCTTTGCTATCTTGGAGTAGAGGATAGTCAATAAGATTCTAATTTAGCTCCAAATAGCAATGTGAAGTCCAACTATAAGCTTGGTGAAGACCAAATATAAATGCCAATTGATAGATCAAATCTTCACCCATATGAATGGAGAACCAATTATTGATCAAGTGCAATATCTTGTTGTGGTTGGCTTGCTTCTTCTTTTGATCATTGCTTGCATGAGAGAACTATTAAGAATATTACTTGAAATAGCATGACTAGCTCTCTTTTGGGTTGTTGCTTGCTTTCTTGATCAATCCTTTTGATTGCTTCAACTAAGCATCTCAAATGTTCTTTAGATCACCACTTCCATGTTAGCCTTCCAAGCACCACACTTGGTTTACCCACTCCTCGGGCGGCACGCCCCTCACATAGGGAGAAGTGACCTCTCTCCAAAGAACTATTTTTGATACTCACTTTAATTGCTTTGATTGATTGATTCAAGTGACGGACTTAATATGATGAGTAACCATGAATCCTTCTTTAAGTCCTTTTCTTTCTACTTGTTTAAGTCCTTATCTTTCTATTAAATGATCGCCAGTAGTCACTAGAACTTAAACTTCATCTTCATCTTGAGTTTGATCTTGATCTTCAATTTGAGTACTAAAATGTGCACACCAAGTACATTTCACAATCAAATGACCTTTTACTCATTACTTGTCATGCTTCTAGATCAATTCCAAACCAAACTTTGGTGCCTCAAAAACTTATAATCATATTTCCAACTTGAGGACCTTTCAATTTCAGTGACTCTAGATCAATCCAATATTTGTCACTTTTCTGGCAGATTCTGTACCTTTCAAAGAATAACTCATATCTCACACTGTACAGATCCAAATACCACGAAATTTGGTGGAGATGAGATTTACTAAGATATCTAGAAGCTGTAAAAATTTGAGTTTCTTTTGACTTATAGATTGCTACCAGATTTCAATTCTTCCACCACTGTACATGCTAAAAACTGCTGCACAATAGCTGATAAGATAAACTCCAAAACCGAAGTATTCCTTATCCAATTTCCATGAAATTACTACAGCACTTTCTATGATAAGTGTAGAGCATGCACACCAAATTTCAAGCCATTTCAATAAGATTTGATCACTCAAAAGCAGACTTGATCTCAGCTAGCTCAGATTCTCAATGTTGGACAGATTTCAAGCAATTGAGCTATACTTCTTCAATTTGAATCAAACTTGAAAAAGACTAGTTTGAATATTTTTACAAGGCATATATCAATTCAATCCACTCACTAAAAGTCATCTTATGAACTTATCCAACTCAAATCAATCCCAACTTGATTACTAATCATCTTATCCATTCAATCATCTTATAGCAAGCAACATTGCATATATATCCAATTCAATCAACTCATATGCACCCAAATGAATGTGACCAACAAAGATATACCTTGGTTAGCTCATGATCATCTAATTTGCAAGCTTCAACTCATGTATTTGCAAGCCATCAAATAATCCAATAAATCACCACAACTTGAATATTTGCACTTGTATGTTGTAGCACATTTGGACTTCACTATCTTGTCATGGCATTGGGTTTGGATGTGCACTCGGCTTCAATATTTGACTCAATCATATGATGAACAATTATAGGATCAATTGAATCAAGTCTCCAATGCTGATGGTACCTACACATATTCATCCACTTTTTGATGGTACCCAAACTAGTTTGGGTCCTCTCAAGTTAGGTGCAACATACTTATGCATAGCCTTAGTTTGAGTAGCAGGATGTTTTGCAATAGCAACCATAGAGGTACCATTACCATCCTTTCTAAGCATAGTGTTATCATCAATTGAAATGGGCTTAGAATTATTATCTAGGGGACAAGAATGAGCCATGTGTCCCCTTTCCCGGCATAAGTAATAACTTCTCTTTGATTGAGCCTTTTCTTCCTTGCTCATGTGTTGCTTCTCATTGCCTTGCCTCTTGAGAGTTGCTTGAGCCTTCTTCTCAAGCTTGGTAGGACACCTCGAGGCAAAGTGTCCATCATTCTTGCACACAAAACACATGATGTGAGCATAAGCTTTCTTCTTGTCTTGATTCTTGCTCATTATCTTGGCATCTTGGATTTGCATTGGATGCCTTGCCCTTCCACCCCTTCTTGTCTTCTTCTTCTTCATCATCAAGTCATCACCATCATGGTAGATCTTGAGTTGAGCTTGGGGTGTCTTTTCTTGCTCAACTTGTGGCTTTGGTTGAGGCTTTACTTGTTGCTTCACCAATTGCTTGGTTGGGCACATTGAGATGAGATGACCCCAAGAGCCTAGAGAGGATTGAGTTTTGAGTGATTTCTTGAGAGAATCCTTCTCTAGTGAATTCCAAGAGTCAAGTGTGCATCCACCACTCTCTAGAGCCTTGTTTGGGTCAAGTGAGAGTTCTTTGCTTGTTACTCTTGGTGATCGCCATCACCTAGACGGTTCGGTGCTGATTGGAGGCACGAAGACCGCCCGGAGTTCTTGTGGGTGGCTCGTGTCAAGCTTGTGAGCGGTTTTGGGCGATTCACCACGACGAAGTGTTAAAGAATCAGCTCGTAGAGAGCACTTGGTCCTTGCGCGGACCTAGGGGGAGCAAGACCCTTGCGCGGGTGCTCTAACGAGGACTAGTGGAGAGTGGCGACTCTTCGATACCTCGGCAAAACATCGCCGAGCACTTTCTTCCACTACTCTTTTACATTCTAGCATTTACTTTGTGTTTTTACATTCTTAGAATTGCCATGCTAGAATAGGATTGGAACTAGGTTGCAAAACTTTTATTCGGTAGCTCTCTAGGTCACACTAGGCACAAGGGGTTGAATTGGAGCTTATAGGTTGCTTAAATTTTCAGAGAAGCCCAATTCACCCGCCCTCTTAGGCATCTTGATCCTTTCACCCTCCTGTCAGCTCATCGCCAAACCTCTGACGGATGTTGAGCAGCATCGCATGGGCTGCAACCTGAGCTGCTTCCCATGGAGTCTGCTCATCCGAGTTGCAGGTCCACCCTGTCCAGGCAGGCCTGCCCCCATGTGGCGGGACAACTCCCTGCACAGCAAACTACTACAGCTCTCCTGTCATATCCACCTCCCACCAAGAATACTGAGGTGGCTCAGTATACCCCACAGACTGCAGCAACCTCCAGAGCAAGGTAGGAGTGCCAAACTCGCTCAAAAAGGTGTCACTGGGGCGAGGTGAAGCGGGCACGTCCATCTGTGGAAAGGAATAACCGTGGGTAAAAGAGGATTAGTTTAAGCAACATTTATTTAATTAAAAGGGACGATATTGTAAGGGAAGGAGTAGACAGAATGTATGTATGAATGCGACATGATGCATGCACGAACCGTACGTCCTCACAAACTTAGAAAATTAATATTCTAACAGATATACGGTGCCATACATTCGTCTCTCGGTACGATAACTAGCGATTTACACGTGCGCTGTTAGAGTACCTGTAGAAAACATCATTGCAGCCCAACAATTCCCAATATATCACTCAAGAAAGCAGTAAACTAAGTGCGCATTACTTGTACATGCCCAACATACACAAACAATGACACCACAACTACCCGAGAAATTAAATGCTCCCCAATTAAGTTTCTTCCGTGGTTCTATGGTTAGACATGTGACCACTCCAGAAAACCACCGCGAACACTCCCCTAGACCGCCGTTTGGACGATCATGCTCTCACAGCACACACTTACCAGAGCGTAGGTGCGACGTTGCGTAATTTAAATCTAGCGACATATGTGGCTAGTTCACATTTGAAGACTACCTCTACCATTAGACCATAGAGTAGCATAGTGCGGTCATCACACATCCATACCTGAGTACTAACGGAGATGCATAAATGAACCCCCCAAGTCAGTACTTAAATAGCCACCTAGAGTCCTTATATGGGCAAGGAGGATTTGACCACTGGCATATTTAAGTGTTGGTTTTCACAGTTTTATATAAAAACTCTTTTGTTTTTAAATACACGGACGCTGCATTTATAATGCTGAACTTGCTCCGATGCCAGCTGTCACAGAACCGACCAAATTATAAGAGTTCAAGTGTAGAAACGATCGACTAGCAATCAAGTTTCACCTTAGGCATGATGTTGATGCTTGCACCAAAGTCATAGATTGCCTTGTCGAAGTTTGCACTTCTAGTGGAGATTGGAATAAACGGCCCCCATGGATCACCCTTTTTTGTTGGTAGAGACGAGTCTAACCATGTTCCTCTTGGAGGATCACTCCAATAGCTTCCTGCATTAAAGATGTCTACAAGATTTGCAGTTTCTAATTTCCCTAGTTGTCTAGGAATCTTACATTGGTCGTTGGCGGCAACAAAGTGAGCTGGTTGTTGCAACTAAGATTCTAGCATCTTATTAAAGCTAAGCTGACTCTTGATAGAATTGGAAAAACTTTCCATTCTAATATTAATTTATTCTAAAGTTTTATCATTAGATGCTAGCTTCTTAGACAGGCTATCCATTAACTTGCCTGGATTAAACACTAACTCTCTTAAAGGTGGTTGATTAGCATTATAAGAATTTTTACCTTGGTAATTACCTGAGTAGTTACCTCAGTAGTTGGGCCACTGTTGCTGGTTCCAGCCTTGATTCTATTGAGGACGGTAGTAGTAGTTGTTGTTGTTGATGACGTAGTTCACATCCTCTGTCAACTATGGGCAGTTGGTACCTGTATGCCCAGTTTCTCCACACTCTTCACAAGTCATGCCAGAATCATGAATGTGCATGCCTTTCTTCTTCTCAATGGTTCTTTCATCAATTATTTTCATCAGCAGGTCCATTTTGGCAGCTAGCATGTCTACCTCCTTGAGCTAGTGCATTCTTCCACCTCTCTTACAGGTATGAGTTCTTTCTTCACTCCAACCTTGATTGGAGGCCATCTTTTCCACAAGAGCAGTGGCTTGAGAAATGGTAAGTGATAACAATGCTCCTCCAGCAGCAGCATCCATTGTTTCATGAGTGCTATTGCTGAGCCCATGAAAAGAGATGCCATAGATGAACAAATGTTCATTACCATTTATATGCTAAAAAGAGGTCCAAGTGGTGGATGCAAAATGATTTATCATGGCCATATAGCCGAAGTTCCTCCGCCTATGAGAAGCATCGGTTGTATGCGCCAAAGAAACGAACCATTAAATTGGACAAGGAAGAGCGAGTCCACCATGTTGTAGGGACGGACAAGGTGACAAGAGGGATGGTGCAACCTGCCCAGATGGGGCAGGCGGGTCCCTCATATCCTGCAGAGGGAGCTATGGAAGAAGAGGTGAGCTCCACGGACATTTCCATGGGGGAATACCTCCCCATCATGCACACTTCTGGAGCACACACACTCCTCGCCCATGGGGCAGGGGAGGCACCAACAGAGAATGGAGGTGGATGAACTCATCAACAACATGGGTGACTTACAAGTGGAACAAGATGCCACGTTGCAATTGATGCAACAGAATGCCCAAATGTTGCAAGCAATGCAAGAGGATGGACGTCGTCGGGACGCAAGGTTCCTACTCTATCCGCCACCATAGTGAGAAAGAGCCAAGCTTGGGGGAGATCCTCTCCCCCATTAAGGTAAGTACTCTACCCATGCATTGTATTTTAATTATTTATTTGCATTGCTAAAAAAGTTTAAAACACTCAAAGAAAGATATATGCTTGCTCACATGCTTCATGTATGCACATTCCCCATATGGAAATGATGATTAGTTGCTTTGTCAATGTTTCTCTAATACCTAGTCTACAACTTAGTATTTCCCTAAGTATGGATTACTTAGCACTTTTAAACCACCATGAACCTAAAACCTTTGTGGGTTGTGAGTGCTATAACTAAGTCTAAGTTGTTGTGGGATATGAGATAGTGAGACAAGAGCTGTCATAATATTGTTCTAAGCATGATTGATTACAGGAGGATTTTTTCTTAAAATGATCAAAACCTTAATTGTTCCTCAATGGTGATAAGTTCCTACCATAGCCATAAATGATCTACATGCTAAAAAACCTTCCACATAGGCTATTTGCGTTGTTAAGAGATGTTTCATGCCTCTAAAATCAAGATCACACACACGCCACATGCATATGCTACTTCTACATTGGAAGTATGCAAAAATATGTATTCCATTTCCACACAAAATATATAGGTTGCTCCATGCTTTAAGTGTTAAAGTATCTATCTAAATATTGTTTAGATGATGAGACATATAAATGGGCTAGGAAAAATTGCATTCATAGATGGACACGTATGAAATGTAGGCCTAGTAATAAATAGAGAGAGACATCTTATCAAATAAAGAAGCAACCTAGTCCACCATAGGTTACACACTTGCACATCTTGATCTATAGGTATGACACTTCTCTTCAAGAATCCAAGCTTTGGCTTCGCAACTAATGCAAGTAAGTATGCCATCTCCTTCTATTCCTACATTGAGCTCCACATATGCCTCCATAGAAGTATGTTAGAATTAGGAAGGAAACTTTTATTATTTTCCTTGGTGAGGAATCATATACCATTTGAGCGACATGAGAGAACCATATGATGAACATTAAGTTTTCTTCTAAAAAACATTGCAAAACCTTTGGTATGAAACTTGCTAGGAATAAGAATGTTAGTACTCTAGTCGAACTTTTGGTACTATTGAGAGGTATAGGGTGTGTTTCTATTACTAT
The DNA here is from genome assembly GCF_000003195.3 of Sorghum bicolor. Lineage (NCBI taxonomy): Eukaryota > Viridiplantae > Streptophyta > Magnoliopsida > Poales > Poaceae > Sorghum > Sorghum bicolor. Next base: position 25,489,966 of record NC_012876.2, on the reverse strand, counting down.
TTTTTCCATTTCAAGGAGAAAAACTTTGTTGTGCACATGGTACTATTGAAATGTAGGCCTAGTAACTTTACCTGATCCACTAAGGCTAAGTTTGATTGTTTGCTCGGGATGAGCAAATGTTAAGCTTGGGGATCTTGTTGACGGTGCATATACCCTAGAAATTCATACTCAAAACACTATCAACATACCTCGATTCCATGGAAGAATAGCATAACATGAGCATTTTTTATCAATAGCTGGTTGCACATGTACTGTTAGCCTTTGATTTTAGGAAACAATAAAATGCACCCAATGAGGAGGTCGGGTGATGCCATCATGAACCCACCAAGAGTTGAGCTTCGAAGTACAATCCATGTCAAGGTCTTCGGTGTGCATGTTGACCCACAGATCAACTTCTAATGGTAAAAGATCATTGTACATGGATCCATGGGCCCATAAGGAAGCAAGCAACGTGACAACTACTAAGTTACTGATCAAGCCACTGCACATGACATGTGATGCGGACATCAACGGCGATGCATCCATGCCACCGACACCAGTACCTATTGCTGATCCACTTACTCATGCTCGTGCTCGTCAACATAATCATCAAGTGAGTTCCTTCTTAAGCTCTTGTCCATCTTGTTTAGACCCTGGAAACACGTGCACTTTTGTTTTGATTAGGAACCAAGGAGAAGACCGAAAGGGACAAGGACTCACGTTGGCTGGATTCGGACTGCAGCAAAGCACCAACTTGTGACCGTCACCATGGTTGCATACGGATTTGGATTGGGGTGCTTCAGAACTTGTTCGAAAGCTTATAAAATCTACTTTCATATGAGTCCAGTCCCACGACGATATCTGTTCGGCAGCAGCAGCAAAGATCCAATTACCATTGAGAGGTCTTGCTGTCCAGGGTGCTGCGTCACCATATTTTGGGCTGATGGCCCATGTATCAAGTTGGGTCTATTACGGACGTGTCCTAGGGTTAAACCATGACCCTAGACCTCCTTTGGTCATCCTTTAGGGTACTTGAGGTCCCTACAGCCGCCACCACATAGTTTGGTTTTGATTAGATCAAGTTTAGCCTTCGCTACTTGCTTGTAAACGTGTGTGCTGATCGAGCCGCCCGTCTTCTTGTTTTCGGAACCCCACTTCATTAGAGATTGAGCTTCAAACCTTTGTTTACATCTAGTAATTCAGTACTTGTTCTACTTGTTCTTGTTAGTTCTTCGATTGCTTGCAGGGCGAGTGCCCTACTGGCTGGTTGTCGCGCTCCACTAGATCGTGACAAGCATTGGAGGTGGTGTATCGGTTGCTAAGGCGTAGCCTTGGAGGGCTGTAGTCGGACCGTGAACATCAACTCCTTTCACCAGTCGAGTTACCGAACACCTCTCATCGAAAGATTGGGCGAAAACCCTAGCGGGTTCTTATCAACATGTGGGGCCACCTTCTAGAAGAACCTGTTGGGCCCACCTCACAAGGTGGGGGTTGATTGACCCCAAGGTGAAGGGACCTGAGAAGCTACTTCATGCAACCAACCTTGGGATCCTTCTAGAATGCTCAAGCTAGGCCCACTGCCTAGTGAGGGGATCGGGTGACCTCCATATGGACCCCACTAAGCCAGTTGCTCCATCCGACCTCAAGCACGACTCCCACATGTCCAAATTCCCTTGGCCATCCATCTAAGGCGATTTCCAAGTTGGTTCATCCAAGGGTGGAAAAGGATCGAGCATGTGGATCACTGACATGGCACCCCCTCTCCTTCCTCTATAAATAGAGGCTACCTCCACCTTTGAGAAGCATCCCCAAGCAATCCCCAATGTAGCCTCAAGCTCAATTCTTTCTGTTATGAGATCAAGTATAGTTGTAGTTAGTTTAGGATGGGTCGAGTCGAGTCGAGCGAACCTTGGGTCTCCGGAGTCATCTTCAGGAGACTCTGGTATTGCTCTTGTATCTTTTCTCTTTAGTATTACTTTACTTTATTTTATTCTTCCCTTTACTTCTTTAAGTATTTACTTTCAGTATTTACTTAGTACAATTTTGTACCTGTTATAGTGTTGTTGTGTGATTGTCCTAGTAGTATAATTGTCCTAGTTGGAGTGCTTACCTGTACCAGCTCCTTGTGTGTAGATCATCGTCTATCTTGCATAGGAGCTCTAGTTGCCTGTATAGTAGCTAGGGTTGTGAGAGTAAGTGTGAGTGTGGTGCTCATACTTAATTTTACTAGTAGAGGCCGCTGGTTCCGATAGATAGTAGGAGCACACTGGTAGGATGTGACAGGTCATGCTCGGCATTAGGATTTCCTCACATACGAACTTGTTATTAAAAGGTAGGGCACCAATTAGACTATAGCCGCTTTAACAAGGGTCCTATTTTCTTGACTATCCTCCTCACACAAGTAGTAAGGAGCAAGTCTATCTAAGTAAGTTACCCTCCAAGCCCCTGCCTAGCTTGCTCCCCCACGTCTTCCTCCACCATGGCGTCCTCGCCTGAAGTTGGCGGTCATGGCTAGATTCTCGGACATCGTGTTTGAACCGAGAGTCAAGTTTGGCCGGATGGTTTTCGAGCGCTTTGGATGCACAGTGAGCCCAGTCTCATCCCAATCCCCATCTTTTTTCAAACTAGTTGCAAGTTTTGAGCGATCTGCCATCAGACTCAGTGAAGATACTGTCGGTCTTCTCCTTCAATCTCGCTTGGGGGGTCCAACAAGGATTTTAACGTTAAACATTTATCTGGGTGATTGTTTGTTTTACCGTCTCCTGCAAAAACGTTGGATTCTGGATCAAGAACTTGAAAAGCTTTTCTTGCAATGCCTTTAAGATTTTATTTTTTCTTTGGAGAAATGGTGGACCAAATTGGCTCATGGAATATAACCTTTGGTTAGATGAACAAGAGTCTGAATGGACCAAGATTTGCTATAAACCCAACAAATCCACCAGAGGCAATAAAAGTTTCAATGAAATTGTCAAATCCCCTCCCAATCCCAGAGTGTCGGTGTTCTGGCATCTGCATTTTCCGGGCAATTATGCTCAAGCTTTTGTTGATTCTACCATCATCATAGATAGGAAGTTCGTTTCTCCTCCTAGATCAAAGGGTGACCCGTTTTTTTCAAATTCAAATCCAGCCAGGCTAAATTGTCGGCCTCCTCCTGTTTGGAAGCCCAGCCCAAAACTAACGGCACCATTCCTGTCGCTTTTCCAAAGCACTCTCAGTCTCACATGGGTAATTTGGTTGCTACCGGCCCACTGAGTCGTGGATGCTGCTTGGGCCTAGGGCACGACTGGAAAGATTGCAATGGCAAGCTGAGATGCGCTCTTTGTTTTTGGTACGGCCACTCGCAACTATCTTGCCTCTCCAAAGCGAAATCCAAATCCCAAATTTTTGGCCCGTTACTGATAAGAAGTCGAAGGGGAGCAATAGAAGGATATGAGTGGACCATCGCCCACCCCAGGTTTGGCTTCTCCAACCTTCGTCGACCTGCCTCACCAATCTACTATTCCTATGCTTCCCTCAAAGACTCCGATGGCGAGCTTCGCTGTTGATCCCAAGCCCTTCATCCCTAAGGGCTTTGTGCTAGATGAATACCAGCCCTCACCTCTCCTTCACCATGAAGTCTTCATCATTGGCTGCTTCATCAAGAGCAATGAAGACTTGGCGATCGCAAAGCTCACTCTGCCCATGCACAAGGAGAACATCCACCGACTCTTCAAGGAGCTCAAGAGCTTCTTTAGGGATATCCATCAAGTCCATGGTATTGAGATCTCACCCTGTCCCCTTGGTCATGCCTTTGTCAAATTTAGTAATCCCTTTGAGCATGATAGATTTTTGGGCCCCAACATTATTTTTGGTAACTACAACATGCACTTCATCCGCCATGATGAAGTAGAGAATGCTAGAGCCCTTGCAGTTGATCGCGAAGCCATGGTTCCCCTAGTGGACTACCCTAAAGATCTGAGAAACACATAGCATGTTGCAAAGGTAGTTTCATAGTTTGGGATACTGATAGTATGGGATGACACCCAGACTGGGTGTGTTGTGGCCAAAGTCTATCTCAATGATGACTTGAAGATCCCTTCCACCATCAAGCTCAACACAGAACTTCCCCCTAATGGAAAGTCTTGGACGTCGGCATGCTACATCTAGAAGAGGAATAGCATCAATAGCCTCCCTGATGAGGAGGATATGTCACCATTGGTTCATTGCACCCCTTACCCACTGTAGCTCCTCGTTGGGAGGGGCCTGTTCTGCCTACAAACTCCAGTGCAAGCCCAGTGGCTTCGTCAGCTAGAGGCTCAAACAGCATCAAGAGCAAGGGAGATGGTGATGAGGTAAGAAGGCTCGGTAACGTTCCAATATCTGAGGTAAACTTTGGTGCACCTATCAATGCACCATTTGAAGACAGGTTTTAGCTTCAGCCACCTACTGAGGACCAGGTGATCCCTATTCCCAAGTTAAAATCAATTGTGGTGACAGCAGACAAATAGGATAAGTCTGAGACTCAAGATCCTTTGGGCTCCACCAAGACACCGGTCAACAGCACTGAGATGATGATCTTTGTCACAGAACCGACCAAATTATAACAGTTCAAGTGCAGAAACGATCGCCAAGCAATCAAGTTTCTAAACTTGAGCCCATATAATCCCGGTAGTCAATCGAAATCACGAAGGACTTCAAACCAACTCGCAACAAACCAAGATCGTAATAGTTCAACATAAACACAGCGAATGTTACTGTTGGGTATTCTTAACATCATTACTAAAAGTAGACTAAGTTCTAAATCTAGCAACGGTGCCAAAAATGCCAAACCTATACCTCACACCACTTAAGCCAAGTTGTCATCCCCAGCATGATATGAGAGACGCGGTATTGAAATATGCAATTGCTCTTCTAAATAAATAATGAATGGAATCTGCAAGCGCACAGATTAATACCGATGTAGCATTTTAACCGGGAAGTATTCCAGGTATCGTTATTTATATTTTTACCACTGGGAAGGGATTAGCAATCATCACTATTGATTACAGAATAGAATATGAGATTGAGCATCTATCATTGCATGTATAATTGAGAACATTATATCTAACTCATTATACAGGGATAAATGTCACATAAAAGATATATGAAATAATAATAGTGACAAGGATAACTAATCTGATCTAGCCACATAATAAATATGATAAGCACCTCAATTAGATACTCTAGAAAGTCATTAGCATGGTATTAGAACGAACTACAAGAATATTCCCTAAGTTATTCTTAACTATATAGTCTAGCATTATCATAGTTAGTGCAAGCATACTTAGCAATCATTGTGAGACAAGACTACGCCCATGCATAGTGATATTAGCAAGGAATATGAGAAACATAGCAATCACTCCCCTGTAATAATGTTGCTCTGCCAGCCCAATACACGAGAGGGGGACTATATAAGAATCAATGAAGCTGTCACTATCACGAACCACCCCACGATCTGGCATATTGGGTACAATCGCAGATAAATACGGTATAAGCACCATGCCTACACAATATCTATCATTTACCCATGGATCCGATGGATAAACGCTATACGATCCTAAGCATGTATATAGATCGTATCTAACTAAGCCAAGTACATAACTATGATAAACTAAGAACAATATAATCTTGAATATAAGCAAGTAGAGCAAAGTCATAAGCAATATATTGAAGTAGAACAAAGTCATATTCATAATATTGAAGAACAAAGATAATTAGAAAGCAATTAGAAGCACAATTAAAAGATTACCAAGAATCCTCCTGACAGATCCGGAAACCAATCGAAGATTGACTCCTTCTAGTTCTAATCCTATGTAGCTATGCTAATCTAGATGTCTAATTGATGTGGTGGCTCTAATCTTGATCAGAGGCTTCTTCTCCCTTGATGGAACAATGAATTAGGGTTGAGAGGCTCTCTCCTCCAGGGGCCAGGGGGTCTGGTTTTATAGTCCCTCCAAGTGAATATGGGCCCTTGGATCAAACCGACATAGATTGTATGGTTTAGATTCATCCTTTAGGTCGGTGGAGATCTCCCGCAAAGCAGAGTCCTGATTGGACTCAGGAGGTGGGCGGGCACCCTGACCAACTGGGCGGCCGCCCAGGGTCTGGCCCCGTTTCGCCTCCGCTTCGGTCCCGTGGCTTCTGGAGTCTTCTAGATGTAAGATAATTGCGCAGCACGTTAATACCTTTACGTAATCCTGACATGTGGGCCTTTCTTCCGTATTTCCTGATAACCCCCTGCAGAAATAGACAAACACCAAAACTCGTGGAATTCTGTCACATAAAACCCTAAGTCTAGATCTTGATTTCATTTGGATCCTTTTCTTTATTTATTTGATAATTAAATTTGATACTTAAGGACCGTCAACAAACTCCCCCAAGCTTACCTCTTGCTCGTCCCTGAGCAAGGATAGACTCAGCTATGGATCAGAAGTAGTCGCAATATCTTTAAAAATTTGACGGTACACATGCTTTTAAATAAGATCTCATCTCTAAGTTAGAGTAAACTGTCAAGACTTAAAACTTACTTACTTTACCTCCACCATGGGACTTGTTACTGTCACTTCTGTCTTGAGTGGTTAAAAGATAGAACAGTCTAGCCAAGTGCCATGTCTCTTATTCTTGATCAGCTATAGCTCTGGGATTTTTGCAGATTTTCAAATAAAACTCAGAGATTCCTTGTATGATTCTCTCAGGTCTCTCTTTTGTGGTATTTTTGGATCCTTACCAAGGCATTGATGGTATATGCCTTCTCTCAAGATATGTGGTATTTGTGGTATGAGGCATAGTGATATTGCCTTCTCTCTCACCCTACTCTACTAAGGCTTTAATATCTGGAGCTCATAGGTGGGAGATAAAGTATACATACTTACAAGACATTTATTGCATAGTCAAACCATGGATCCAAAATAACAAGTCAATAAGTTTAATCAAGATGTGCATGTGTGGCGAATGAATGGTATATGGTGATGATGGTGATAACAATGGTGAAAACAATGGTGGTGGAAGTCTAATACTACTTTTGCTCTTTTGAGGGGATACATACCTTCCTTGCTTTTGAAACTTTATGATGAGAATGAGATGCTCTTCTTTTTCTTGTCTCTCAGGTGGGTATCTTGCACCCCTAATTCTACTGTCGGACACTTGTCCATTTTTACCTCTCGTCTCACTTTTTTTTCTTTTCGAGGTTCCGAGCACTTGCTCCTTTTTATTTCCTCGTATTATTTTCTCTCTCTCTCTTTTTTTTAGAGCACTCATCTCTTGAGATAATATAGCAAGTGGTAGTAACAAGATAACTTGAGCATTTATTTCACAAGGGGAAAACAGAAATATTTTTGGTTATTCTCTCCCGGATTAGGAGTAGAATATTTTTAGGTGGTTCTGGAGATGGAATGGGTGGATATATGTGGATGGTACTTCCGGAGTAGAAGTAGCATATATGAGTGAACGTGCAAGTGAAATCTTGATTTAACCACATGACAAGCTCCTAAGGGTCTACACAGCTTGACCACACTCAATGCTCATAAGCAGTAAATAGTAAATGTGTGGCTCAAAGTCTAGCAAGCATGTATATATGGCTGTGGTAGGAATTTAAACTCTCATCATACAGGAACTCATCATGCAACATTTTAAAGATTTTCAAGATAAAATTCTCCAGAATTCTAGCATCTCTAGGAACAGATAAACAGCAGCTCAGCCTTCCCATATCTTATCCGTTAACAACTTAGACTTCAGATCAAGTTTTCATCCCACAAGTTTAGGTCTAGAGCAAGCTTTAAATTATAACTGTTATATCTAAACTTGAGAGAGAACTTAAAATTTGCAAATTAGGCAGAGCAACTATTTATCATATCCATGCTTAAGTTTTATTATTAAGATACAGATTAGCATAGCCACTTTATTTATTTATTAAACACACTAAGCAAAAGACATATATAAGCATAAAATCTTTATTTGGTTTTCCCATAGTTTATGTATTTTAATATTCTAAAATAATATAAGTATAAAGATAGATAGAAATACTTATCGAGATAAATGGGGTTGCTCTCCCCCAAGCTGAATTTTAACGTAATTTCTCTTGATGTAGCTAACAGGTGGCAGAGGTGTATTTGAAAGTCAGCAGCATTCTGACAGCGATTAGAATGTCCTCCGTCTGCTAGTCTTCTTGATTCTTAAATTCTGTGGAGCTCAAATAGACAACAAAGCTTGTGGAACTGATTAAGTGTTAGCATAAATATTTAGCCTTTATTATCTTGAGACTCCTTAATAAATATTACTCCCTGTTTTTATATTTTTTTGTTTTTATAAAGCAGAAAAATATTTATTTTATTTTTATGCCACCACAGTGAATGTACGTATGGGTTTTATGCCACTTGTATACTCACATGGGGCTTACTGTTTTTCATATTTTTATTTTCTTTTTAAGACAGTATAAACATGATTAACTAAGTAAACTATTTGAAATAATTGGAAGGGAAAGGGTAACTACCAAGTTTACCTCTTGGCAAGGCGTTCGGTGTTTTTAAGTCCTCCGAACGGGACTCTCCAATTTCTTAATCGTCCTGAGGTTCGTTGGGTGGCGTAGTCGGTACTTCCGGCAGTGCCTCCTCTTCTTGTATAGTTATCTTCATTTTCCATACCTGACTCGGTGCTTCAATCTCCTCTGGATAATTCTGTTTAAACTCAACGTCTTCTGATCTTACAACTTCTCCTTCATAGTCTGCCCATCCATCCTTGATGATCTGCCTCCTCTGGTTGCGGTTGCGTCTCTTTCTGACCTGCTTAGATTCTTCAACGATATAGTCAGGGTCAGTAAAATAACGGCGTACCTTCTCTGAGGGGAAGTGCATATGGACTTCTCCGGTTCCAATGTAGATAATTGCTTTAACGGTGCTGAGGAACGGCCTTCCAAGGATGATGGGTGGATCATACTCGTCTTCTCCCATGTCAACAACTTGAAAGTCTGTGTAGACAAAATGATCGTCTATTTTGACTGGGACATCAGATACTGTTCCTTGAACTTCTCGAAATGTCTGATCTGCCATCTAGAGCTGAATGTATGTTGGTCTTAGTGGCATGGTCCCGAACAAGAGCCGATAGGTGACTGCGGCCATTATGTTGACGCCTGATCCGGTGTCGCAAATCGTCTTGTAGAAGTTGTATCCATTTATGGAGCAGTAAATGCTTGACATTCCTGGGTCGTCCTTCTTGGTCAAAAACGGTGACTTCAGTTGGTGATCTTGGCCTCCATGGACTACAGTGACCATCTTAGCTGACTCGGTCCACACTTGCTTTTTCCTGTTTCTCCTGTTGGTCCTCTTCCTTGATCCACGTCTGGATTGATTTGGAATTTGTGTAGTCTTGTTCTTGAAGAAAAATGTCTCCTTCTTCCCTTTGACATAGAAACTGATCTTGGCAGCACTGGCATAGATGATAGCTCCCGTGGTGTTGAAGAATGGCCTCCCTAAGATGATAGGTGCTCTCTCATCATTTCCGGTCTCTACCACTACGAAGTCTGCTGGGGCATATAAGGTACCAACTCAGACACAAAGGTTCCTCACTATTCCTTTTGGAAAAGTTATCGTCTGATCTGCAAACTGCAAACACATGGTTGTCTCTAATAAAGGATATGTAAAGAATTTTTCATAGAGTACCCTGGGTATAATGTTGACGCTAGAGCCAAAGTCACAGAGTGCTTCTGGGACATCCACCATGCCGATGGAGATCGGGATGACGGGGCGTCCTCGATCGCCTCTCTTGACCGGCAGATGGTCAGTAGAGAATTCATTGACGGGGTTACTCCAATTACTTGCATCAAACATGTCTACAAGATTTGCAGATTCTAATCCTTCCGGTTGTGATGGTATACCGGGGTTAGTAGTAGGAACAGCAGCAGCTATTTGATTTAACTGAGATTCAATCATTTTATTAAAGCCAATTTGATTCTTGATGGCAGTAGAGAAATTATCCATTCTATTATTTATATTTTCTAGCATTTTATCATTAGATGCCAATTTCTTAGATAGGTTATCCATTAGCTTTCCTTGATTAGACACTAACTCTCTCAAAGGTGGAAAATTATTATTATTGTTGTAAGAATTGTTACCTTGATAATTACCTGAGTAGTTAGGCCTCTGTTGATTCCAACCTTAATTTTGTTGAGGACGGTTGTAGTAGTAGTTGTTGTTGATGTAGTTCACATCCTCAAGTATCTCAGGGCAGTGGTTGCCTGAGTGTCCAGTGTCTCCACACTCCTCACAAGTCATGTGAGAGTCGTAGATGTGCATAACTTCTTTCTTGTCTCCAGCTCTATCATCGAGCTTCTTCATGAGCAGGTCTAGCTTTGCAGACAGCATGTCTACCTCCTTCAGCTGATGCATACCTCCACCTCTCTTGCGTGTCTGGGTCCTCTCTTCATTCCAGCTTTGATTGGACGCCATCTTCTCCACAAGAGCTGTGGCTTGTGGTATAGTAAGTGATAAGAATGCTCCTCCAGCTGCAGCATCCATAGTCTCTCGGGCACTGTTGCTGAGCCCATGATAAAATGTCTGCATCAATAGCCAACTCTCCATTCCATGATGGGGACATTCTAGGATGTAGTCTTGAAAGCGCTCCCATGCTTCTGGAACAGATTCATCGTTTTGTTGCTGAAAACTTGTAATCTTCCCACGGAGAGCATTGGTCTTGCCCATGGGAAAGAACTTTGCCAGGAAGTTTGTTGAGCAGAGTGCCCACGTAGTATTCTTCTCCTTTGTAGCGTAGAACCACTGCTTCGCTCTTCCTAACAGTGAGAATGGGAAGAGGCGAAGTAGTATAGCGTCTTTGGAAACTCCTGCTATGGTGAATGTGTTGCAAATCTCCAGGAAGTGTTGTAAATGAGCACTAGCATCTTCGTGTGCCTTCCCACAGAACTGGTTGGATTGCACCATGTTGATAAGTCCAGGCTTGAGCTCAAAGTTGCCATCGATCTCTGCAGCAGGTCCAGTGCGGATGTTGTCCGTAGTGGGAGCTGAGAGCTCGCGGATCGATTTGTTCGCCATGGCTTCGAACTCTGAAGACAAGTTTCGGTGATCTTCTTGATTGGATGAAGCTTCTTGCTGAAGTGTTGATGATTTCTTTAGCTTGGCTCTCGTCTTCTTGAATAATGCTTCGGGGTCGTCAACAAAGTTCCCTGGAAGATGTCTTCTATTCATACATTCCCCTGCATAAGATAAAATAGAAAAATATCGGGGTAAAACTGTATGAGAGAATAGATAAGCTCAATCATATTAGTGATGCGAATGATAACTCAAAATCTTTTATTCCATTCCTGATTAGTAATCAACCTTCCCCGGCAACGGCGCCAAAAATGCTTGTTGGGTATTCTTAACATCATTACTAAAAGTAGACTAAGTTCTAAATCTAGCAACGGTGCCAAAAATGCCAAACCTATCCCTCACATCACTTAAGCCAAGTTGTCATCCCCAGCATGATATGAGAGACGCGGTATTGAAATATGCAATTGCTCTTCTAAATAAATAATGAATGGGATCTGCAAGCGCACAGATTAATACCGATGTAGCATTTTAACCGGGAAGTATTCCAGGTATCGTTATTTATATTTTTACCACTGGGAAGGGATTAGCAATCATCACTATTGATTACAGAATAGAATATGAGATTGAGCATCTATCATTGCATGTATAATTGAGAAAATTATAGCTAACTCATTATACAGGGATAAATGTCACATAAAAGATATATGAAATAATAATAGTGACAAGGATAACTAATCTGATCTAGCCACATAATAAATATGATAAGCACCTCAATTAGATACTCTAGAAAGTCATTAGCATGGTATTAGAACGAACTACAAGAATATTCCCTAAGTTATTCTTAACTATATAGTCTAGCATTATCATAGTTAGTGCAAGCATACTTAGCAATCATTGTGAGACAAGACTACGCCCATGCATAGTGATATTAGCAAGGAATATGAGAAACATAGAAATCACTCCCCTGTAATAATGTTGCTCTGCCAGCCCAATACACGAGAGGGGGACTATATAAGAATCAATGAAGCTGTCACTATCACGAACCACCCCACGATCTGGCATATTGGGTACAATCGCAGATAAAAAAGGTATAAGCACCACGCCTACACAATATCTATCATTTACCCATGGATCCGATGGATAAACGCTATACGATCCTAAGCATGTATATAGATCGTATCTAACTAAGCCAAGTACATAACTATGATAAACTAAGAACAATATAATCTTGAATATAAGCAAGTAGAGCAAAGTCATAAGCAATATATTGAAGTAGAACAAAGTCATATTCATAATATTGAAGAACAAAGATAATTAGAAAGTAATTAGAAGCACAATTAGAAGATTTCCAAGAATCCTCCTGACAGATCCGGAAACCAATCGAAGATTGACTCCTTCTAGTTCTAATCCTATGTAGCTATGCTAATCTAGATGTCTAATTGATGTGGTGGCTCTAATCTTGATCAGAGGCTTCTTCTCCCTTGATGGAACAATGAATTAGGGTTGAGAGGCTCTCTCCTCCAGGGGCCAGGGGGTCTGGTTTTATAGTCCCTCCAAGTGAATATGGGCCCTTGGATCAAACCGACATAGATTGTATGGTTTAGATTCATCCTTTAGGTCGGTGGAGATCTCCCGCAAAGCAGAGTCCTGATTGGACTCAGGAGGTGGGCGGGCGCCCTGACCAACTGGGCGGCCGCCCAGGGTCTGGCCCCGTTTCGCCTCCGCTTCGGTCCCGTGGCTTCTGGAGTCTTCTAGATGTAAGATAATTGCGCAGCACGTTAATACCTTTACGTAATCCTGACATGTGGGCCTTTCTTCCGTATTTCCTGATAACCCCCTGCAGAAATAGACAAACACCAAAACTCGTGGAATTCTGTCAGATAAAACCCTAAGTCTAGATCTTGATTTCATTTGGATCCTTTTCTTTATTTATTTGATAATTAAATTTGATACTTAAGGACCGTCAACAGTTACATAGTCATTCATTGCCGACAAAGCGGCACCACATCGGAGTTATTAAGTTATTACAACCCAAGTTCGAAGTAGCGGAAGCAAAATAATTACACACACTTGTTCAAAGTTCAGTTCACAAGTTGTTGTTACTGCCAGAGTCTACGCCATCCTTCCAAAAGCATCACAGACGAGAAAGTTAGAGAAACGTGCCCAACGGTTAGTCCTCATCCCCAGCAGGATGGAGACAGGTCTTGCAGAATCCGTCATAGAAGATATCATCTGCAACAGGTGGGAATAAACCCTGAGTACGAGAATGTACTCAGCTAGACTTACCCGTCTAGGTAAAACATAAAAGACACCAAGGATCATGCAAGGCTTAGTATCATGTGGAGCTGGTTGACTCACCTTTTGCCAAAAGCTTAACTTACAACTAAGTCATTTTAGGAGCATCATTATTATTTATCATCAACCTACCACTAGATTAGCACCTGTACTACAACACATCACTGGGTTATTACAAACAATAATAACCATATCAAATTCATCATATGTCCTTCTTGCTATCATCATTATCATGAACCAAAGCCATTAGTGAATGCTACGTTTGCCGCTGCTCTGTCAAGTTCTCACTAACCGGGAGAGACGGCGATTCGAATTGAATTCCTATCCAGCTGGAGGATTATTCCTAGCACTCACCCAGGCATCCCCTGCCGGAGAGCCATCGGGTCACCTTTGGTACAACTCAGGAATCGCGGCTCCGATCAGCGCCGCACTCCCAGGGCTACCACTCTGCCAGGGAGGTCAGGAATTTTAACTCACCTGCCTTTGGACTTACGCCAATGGTCCCCCGCACACCGCACTTCCTCCGATAGTGCGCACTTTATACTTGCCGGTCTTTCGGCCTGAGTCATACTACTCGGCTTCGCGGTCGGAACGAGTTATCCGGCCAACTAAGTGTTAGGCATGCGTTCAACATGACAAGAGGACGTACAACGATCGGTCCTTAGCTGCCACAGACGGAGTTACTACACACTTGCAAAACTCCACCCGGCTTAAGTCAATTTAATCAGGTTCCAACCACGATAGCACATATAGACCATCGTGATCCGACACAACCCTAGATCGCGCAGGTGACAGGAAATCACCCAACTTCTACCGATTAAAGCATAGCTAAGCTGCTACTCGATCCTAACTCTACAACCAGGGTGGGGTGAGTTATCTGGACAAGGATAAAGTAGAATGCAGCAACAGTTTCATCACAACTCCTATACGTAATGCATCAATAGATATAACATATTAAGTAAACTTTCGAAAATAAAGGGAGACTTAGAATGCTCCGGGGCTTGCCTTTCACGAACGATGCCGGCTCGTGATTCGGGCACTCAACTTCTTCTTCGGGCTCCTCGGGTCCGGCTTGCTGGACCTCCACCTCCTGGCTGCCCTCCTGGCCTTCGGGATTCACTTGCAGCTCGTAGGAGGCTGTCGCGTCCGATGCACCTATTGCATGCTCGAACAATAAGAAGATGCACATGCTAGAGATGAATGCTTGATAACACAAGTAATTCACTGGACACTCATTTACTGAGCAAGAGTTATACTAACTCACGCAATTAAACAAGTTGACATAGCCCAAAACCTATCATGGCACTAAAGCAGCAAACAACACAAACAAGTATGCTCAGTAAATAAATCATAACTAAAGATAGACAGGTCCAACAAACATGAGTACGGACATTCTGGAAAGCTTATGAAATTTTCTACAACTCATCTTTAAACATGACAGCAAGATTCATACATGAAACTGGTCATTTAAACAAAGTTCCAGGTTCTGTCCCAGAAAAACAGAGAACACCTATTTCTGGAACCCAACTTGGAATAGCGATAACTTTTAAACTACTTGGCCAAATGACCTCAAATTTAAACCACAGTTAGTTCAACAAGTTTAGAACAACTTTGATTTAGACAAGTTTCACAGAAAGTCAAGTTGTCATTAAGTAACAGCCAAATTGCTTCCTTGCTGTCCAGAACAGCATTTAACCCTATAGTTAATTATTTAATGACAAGACCAACACACAAATCATGCCAACCACATGGCCTATGAACACAAACCTATTACAAAGTTACCAGATCTTCAGATGAAAACCCCAAAACATTTACTTAACAAGGCATTTATTAATTAACTCTAAATAAGAGCATATTTACAAGATACTAGTTAAAGTGCTCAGAAAAATCTACAAAAATCACAGAGGCACAAGTATAACAGCAGAGCATTACCATAAAAATTTCAGAGCCATTGCATACACCAAATTAAAGATATGTATTTAACATGTGCCAAGACATTTATTTCATAAATTCAGAAACATGACTTACATGGTGTCAAACAACAGATTTCAGATTATTTACCTCTTAGGAATACCATAAACAAGTTTACCACTAAAGTAGAACATCAGCATAAGCACCAATTACTTTGTATGATTTAATTAAAGAAACAAGCCATATCTCAAGCACAAATTACATATCACATCAGCAGTGCTCCAAAAATCATGAAATAATTATCAGACCACTCTAATGCCATGCAAAGGCTACCATAAAATTTTCAAAGCAAACTAAGCAGTATAACCAGATATATGCATTTATCCATAAATAACAAGATTAAATCTTTAATAAATAA
Organism: Sorghum bicolor; assembly: GCF_000003195.3. NCBI lineage: Eukaryota > Viridiplantae > Streptophyta > Magnoliopsida > Poales > Poaceae > Sorghum > Sorghum bicolor. The sequence goes on along the minus strand of NC_012876.2, from coordinate 25,474,309 downwards.
TTTCTCAGAAAACATGATTCATTTTATATTTTTATTAAATACTAGCCATCTCAAGAAACACCACAAAATTTGTTTCACAATTTTTGGATCTCAGAAACAGGAGATATGATTTTTGCAAGAAAGCTAAAAATCCAGATTTTGAATAAAAGAAAAGGAGGGAAAGAGGTGACACTGACAGTGGACCCCCTCTGTCAGGTCCTTCTTCCTCGCGGCCGAGGCGACTTTCGCCGGCGATTTCTCCGTGACGGCGAGGTCTCCGGCCAAACCAAGGGCATCAGCGTGATCCCCAAACCCTAACGACTCGATTGACCCCCTTTTCCCCCGGCGGAGCCACCGGAAGGAGCTTGCTGTCACGGAACCGTCCAAATTATAAGAGCACAAGTACAAAAACAATCACCGAAGCGATCAATTTATCATACTTGAGCCCATATAACTCCGGTAGTCCAACAAAATCACGAGGGATTTCAAACCAACCAACATACAAGCCAAGATCGTAGTGATTCAACATAACAAGTCACACGTTATATACATTTCGCAAGTAGTTCAAATACATCGGAGTTCGATAAGGTTATTACAACTCAGGTTTACAAATTGCGGAAGCAAAGTAATTTGAAACCAATATCACTTTTATTTCAAATACATGCCAGTACCATGGTCCATTCCAACAAAAGCATCATAGATGAGGTAAGTAGAAAGGATCATGCCCATGATCTTACTCCTTCCCTATAGCAGGAGTCATCCAAATCTTGCAGTAGCTATGATACATCCCAACCTGCAACAAGTGGGAATAAACCCTGAGTACGAGAATGTACTCAGCTAGACTTACCCGTCATAAACCAGAAATAAATGACACCAAGGAGTATGCAAGGCTGATATATAAGTGGAGCTTGTTGGACAACATTTTGCATAAAAAGCTTAAGTATAAATAGTTAAACCTTTCTTATTTAGCATCCATTTAATTCTCATTAACCTATTAACTAGATTAGCACCTGTACTAAGCAATCACTTGATTAATATCAATCAATAATAACCATATCAGGTTTATCAAGGCTGTGATCATCATCATCATCATCATCATAGAACCATTAAGTTATTTAGTGAATGCTACGTTTGCCGCTGCTCTGTCAAGTTCTCACTATCCGGGAGAGACGGCGATTCGAATCGATTCCTATCCAGCTGGAGGGGTATTCCTAGCACTCACCCAAGCATCCCCCGTCGGAGAGCCATCGGGTCACCTTTGGTACAACTCAGGAATCGCGGCTCCGATCAGCGCCGCACTCCCAGGGCTACCACTCTGCCAAGGAGGTCAGAAATTTTAACTCACCTGCCTTTGGACTTACGCCAATGGTCCCCCGCACACCGCACTTCCTCCGGTAGTGCGCACTTTATACTTGCCGGTCTTCCGGCCTGAGTCATATTACTAGGCTTCGCGGTCGGAACGAGTTATCCGGCCAACTAAGTGTTAGGCATGCGTTCAACATGACAAGAGGACGTACAACGGTCGGTCCTTAATCGACACAGACGGGGATAGATCCACACCCAAGACCTCCATGCCTTGTTGCTTCACTATCATCATCCCGCCCGGTCTCCTTTCATATTATTAACACATGGTTCTTTTCCACGATAGCAAATATAGCCAACCGTGATCTGGAATCCACCTATATCCTGCAGGTGATAGGAAATCACCTGGCTTCTACCGAGCTAAGCATGGCTAAGCATAGACGTGATCCTGACTAATTAGGATTCAGGTTATATATATACTGGACAAGGAAAGGTATATATATGCAGCAAGGGTTTCATCCAACTCCTATACTTAATGCAACAATACATATATAACATATATATACTCATTCACTTTCAAAAAGTAGGAGGCTTATAATGCTCCGGGGCTTGCCTGGAATGTGACACCGAGTCTGATTAGTTAGTTTGCTCCGTCTTGGTGACATCTAAGATCATAACACTTGCTTAATCATTCCATCTTCGGGATGATCCACCATCACGTCCTTCACGTGGCTCATCTAGCGTACCTAAATGAGATGCAAGTTGCAAGTGCATGAACACATGGAAGTGCAATAGACAAAGCATCACACACAAGAAGCATGGCAAGAGCATGGTTACACTAAACACACTTAAGCACATCTCATTGCTCAACTTAATGATCACACAACCAACATGCTAAGCCAACAAGGAATGCAACACTAAACATATTAGACATGGCATACATGTTTCACCAGGTCTCAAGTAAATTAACTTGGCCATTACTAAAGACATGAGTCATACATAGCAATATACCAAGCAACAGCAATACAAGGAATTTGCCATTTTTAGGACTGTTAATAGCAGCTGAGAAAATAAAATCATAACTGGAGTTACACAACTCCAAAAGACATGAATTAAGACATTCTGGAAAGCTTAAGAAATTATCTGCATTTTATATTTAGACATCAAAGCATGATTCTCAACCTAAACTGGTCGAAATTATAAAGTTCCAGAATCTGTCCCTGACAAACAGAGAGCAGCCATTTCTGGAATCAAACTTGGAACAGACATAACTCACAAACCACAAGGCCAAATACTACCAAATTTTAACAGAAGCTAGATAGGTGAATTATCTACAACTTTGCTATAAACAAGATTCCCAGAAAACACCATTTACATATTGTAATCCAAACAGTTCCACAAACTGTCCAGAAACAATCAATTGCAAACAATTAATTATTAACTTATGTTTCAAACATGCATTGAGCAAAACCATTGTTACCAACAGTTTGCACATATCTAAAGAACACCAGAAAACATAGTGGTCATTACCCAATAAATTTATTTAATGCATTTCTTAATTTATTTGGATAATAAGGTGAATTAAAGAACATATAACAAAAGTGCTCAATAAATTCCACCAAAATTACAGTAGCTTCTAAACACTATCCATAGCCCACTATATCAATTTCACTGCATTTGAATGAGCATAGCAACATCTATGAAAAAGATAAATTGCTATTGCAATTAACCATGTGAGAATAAGATAAATGCACAAATCATATTTTCTTCAAACACATGGCCATATCATACATAAACATGATACAACAGTATCATAGGATTGTATTGGAACAACATTTTCCATTTTTACATTTTTATTTATAATTATAAACCATTTATCAAGATCCATAAAGACATCTCTGTCCAAAATATGGACATAATCTATCATGTCACCTTAAACAGCCATAACTTGAGTTTCACATGCCCATAAATTATGGTTATGCACTTTCTAGAAAGCTTACTAAATTTTGAACAACATTGTTATAAACATCTAGAGCTGAATCTAGCACTAACAAGGTCTTACATAACAAACAATGTATTCCTGTCTGGGTTTAGACAGAAACTGAAATAGTATTTTAAACTACTATAACTAAAGATATGCTTAACCAAAAATTATGCTATTTAGCTTGATGGAAAGCTTATGAAAATTACCACAACTCATATATTTTCATCCAGGCATGATTCACAACCTAACTGAGCCAAACAATATAAACATGCAGATCCACTCAGAATAGGAGCAAAGCAACACAGAGCATTTGTTATTTTTATAACTCTTAATATATCAAGCCTAAATTCATCAAACTTTTACCAGACATCAAATATAATATGAAAAGCTTGTCACAATATTTTCACATTTATTTTAGCAATAATACAGTGGTTATGAAAAAGACAAATATAGCAAGCAATTAAAACCGAACTGCACAAATCAATTTTTACTGCTAAAACTGCAATCTAAACATCGCATAATATAGATCTACTGCATAGAGAATTTCATAAGGATTCCAAAAAGTGTACATTTGCTATTTTACGACTTTTCTACGAATTTCTATGCATTTCCAAAGTTTAACCACGAAATCTGCAAAAACAAAACAAAAAGGAAAACACTTTTGCCTCGGGAACCCTGGATCTTCCAAGAATCACGCAACAGCCCACAAACACTATTCATATGAGTCTTGGCTTCGCATCTGGAACCCTGAGTTGTTTCTTATTCTAACTCGAGGTCCCTGGCGCGAAAGGAAACAGGGAGCCTCCGGAGCTCGATGTTTTTCTGGCCGGAGGAGGTACGTCGGCGGCGGGGCAAGGGCCAGCAAGGGTGGAGGACACCCTTGCGCACTCGTGGGCGCCCGTTACACAACCGGAGAGGGCTCATGGTGGTGAGGCCACGCACTCCGGTGGCGCTGCGTACGGCGGCTCCGTCAGTGGAGTTAGCCGGCCACGAAAGGGACCGAGGAAGGGGCGCGTCGGAGGCGGCGCAAGGAGATGGAGATAGTTCTACGCTTGATTGAGGACTAGGAGCAGTGGCGCGAGCGAGGAGAGCAAGAGAAGGCAAGAGCGTCGCGTGGGAATGACGGTGGGTGTGGAGGGCGCTCTGGTGCTCGCCTTTGCGTGCAGAGAGGAGCAGGCGACAGGAGCAGGGGAGGTGGGGGCGCTGTGTGTCGACGAAAGCTAGTCGGCAGTCTACCTTGGGGTATACCCACGGTAGTAGTTTATCGGTAGACGGTGCGCAAACTACGAACTCGATGGTGACGCAAGACACGGACAAGCTTTTTATCCAGGTTCGGCCGCCGAGTTGGCGTAATACCTACGTCCTGCGTCTGGTTGTATTGGATTGTGTTGAGAGATAATCTGTCCTAGGGGGTCCCCTTGCCCCTCCTTATATAGTCTGAAGGGCAGGGTTACAGATCTAGCAACTAATCCTAGCCGGTTACAATTGCCATAGATAATTCGATATCAATTCCTATTCTAACCGACTAGAATCCTGCTTGATCTCCACGTCTTGTTTCCTTGCGCGAAACTCGGCTTGTCGGATCGAGCCTTGAACTCGTCTCGTAGGGGGCCAAGCTTCCTGGCTGAAGTCTAGCCGTAAGGGTATAGGGGTTTATACCCCCACAGCTAGTCCCCGAGCGCCATGTATTGTGATGCAACACGCCGTCTTGAGCTTCTTCGACCAGCGAGGCTTGTCGTCTTCAATAAGCGGGGAAATCGCCCAAACAGTTGCAACGGTTCCTTGTCCAACTCGAAAGACAGTTGATCAACATTGACATCGAAGAAGCAGGTTGTTCGAAGAATGCATGGTGCTCTAAAAAAAATTTCTTTCCTGGTGAAGTGTGCCCACTTTGCCTTTTTGAAAGGGAGAAGTATCAAAAAAGCAAGCAAATTCACCGCTAGGTGAAGTGTGCCCACTTAGTCCCCGAGCCTGGTAGTAGGTGGCGTAGGCACGTGGTGCCAGGGTCAAAGGAAAATTCCCCAAAGTAGTTTTGAGACTGAGATGCATCGCTAGATGCATCGTACCGATGTAGTCCCCGAGCTTGCTGGAAGGCGAAGTATGTGCCTTGTAGCAAGGTCTAAAAAATTGAATTTACCAGTCCCCGAGCATGTCATGCTCGTCTGCGATCGAAAAGACCAATCGACCAGTCCCTGAGCATGTCATGCTCGTCTGCAATCGAAAAGACCAATTGACCAGTCCCCGAGCATCGAGTGCTCAGTTTCCTAAGCATGCTTTAAAGCTTTGAGCTGATAGACTGAGCGACCAGTCCCCGAGCGTCGAGTGCTCGGTGGTCGGTGCAGTCCTTGAAGTTCTGAGTTGATAGACTGGGCAACCAGTCCCCGAGCGTCGAGTGCTCGGTGGTCGGTGAAGTCTTTGAAGTTCCGAGCTGATAAACTGGGCGACCAGTCCCCGAGCGTCGAGTGCTCGGTGGTCGGTGCAGTCTTTGAAGTTCCGAGCTAATAGACTGGGCGACCAGTCCCCGAGCGTCGAGTGCTCGGTGGTCGGTGCAGTCCTTGAATTTCCGAGCTGATGAACTGGGCGACCAGTCCCCGAGCGTCGAGTGCTCGGTGGTCGGTGCAGTCCTTGAAGTTCTGAGCTGATAAACTGGGCGACCAGTCCCCGAGCGTCGAGTGCTCGGTGGTCGGTGCAGTCCCCGGATTGCTGACTCACTGGCGTATGTGTCTTCTTACTTTTGAAAAGGTCTTTCAAATTTAAAGTTGACGTGACGGGGTCTCCTGACGATATGTCAGACGGATGCATGAAAAGCTGTGCCTAGCAACTGTACAACCGCTCTTTGCGTGGTTTGAGAAAAGGAAACCATCAATTGGTACGAAAACTCCGCCGCATTAATTGTCTATAATCATTGTAAACCGAAACGCCGCGTCCGCCGCATGGCCTGCCCACTTCCCGAGATTACAGGAAGTGGGAGAGGTGGGGTCGCTGGTTTATAAGGGCCTAATAGGACCGCCTGTACCGCTTCTCCGGCCATTGCCTTCAAACCTTCCGTTCTCATCTTCTCCAATCACCTGCATCTTCCTAACTCCGGCCCACATTCGCACTTCTAATGGCGAAGAGCGACTCCAGGAAGAGGGCCGACCTGATGGCCAAGGAATGGAAGAAGTCTCGCAGCACCACAAAATCTCTTGGTGACCTCGTCGATATGGGGCTGCTGCACGACGCAGAGCTCGGCGGCTGGAGGGCACCAGAGGGGGAGAGCTACCCCGATCCTCGCGCCGGTGAGGTCGTCGTTTTTGAAGACTTCGTTAAGAGAGGTTTTGGTGTTCCTGTCCATCCTTTTCTTCAAGGTCTTCTTTTGTACTATGAGATCGGGATTTGCAATCTGCACCCGAACTCAATTCTCCTTATTTCCACCTTCATCCATCTGTGCGAGGCCTATGTTGGCATAGAGCCGCACTTTGATCTTTTCCGGTATCTTTTCTGTCTGAGGAAGAAGGGAGCAGTTGGAGGCTCCAAGGTTGCAGGTGGAGTATACCTCAACCTCCGTGATGGGATGAAGAATCGCTACCTGCACTGCCCATGGAACACCTCCTTGACCGAATGGTACAGGAAGTGGTTCTACGTCAGGGAGGAACCGGGCAGCTCCACGTTCTGCGACGTGGGGTACGTTCCCGAGAAGAGGGCGAGCTGGACTGACCGCCCAGAGTTCGACGGTCAAGTGGCGGATCTGATGAAGCTGATCGACTGGTCGCGCCTGGATGGGCTTAGCGTGGTCGGCAACTTCATTTGCCGCCGGGTGATGCCCTGCCAGAAGAGGGTGCACTCGGCGTATGAGTATGCCGGAAGCACAGACCCGACCAGGATGCGGTCGGAGATCCTGGAGAAGGCGGAGGTACAACAGCTGCTGAACGAGCTGTTTAACTTCGCGGATGGGGGCTTCACCCGTAGCAGTGATCGGGTGCAAGCCTTCAAGTTAGGACGACCAGCACCAAAGGTATGTAGCAGACTTCGCTTGATCATTCGTATGTCGCCTGTAGTTGGCTCATCTCTGTTACTTTTGCAGGTCGGTGATGTCGACCGGTGCGTAGTGTACGTATCACTGGCACCGGGGATGGAAGATCCTGTGGGAGAGGTCCCGCCAGAGGAAGGCCGAGCCCGCCCCGTCCCGACCTCCGAGGAGAGGGTGGCGGGGAAAAGGCCATTGCCGGTGGATCCCCTGCCGACGCCGGAGCTGCCGGCAGACCTACCGGCGGAGAGCAGCCAAGCGCCGAAGCGTCGTCGGCTCGTGCGGATCGTCGACGACGACGACGACGAGGAGGAGGCTGCGCCGTCGTTGGTCCGACGGCCTCGGGGCCGCCCAGACGCTGCACCGGTCGCCACTGATCGAGTGGCCAGCGGCGCAGCTGCCCCGCAAGTTGCCGAGGTGGGGGCACAGGCGCCGACCGGCCGGGCGAGGAGGAGGTTCACCGCGACCCATCGCCGGTCAGACCTGTAAGTGTTCAACTTACGTATTTTGGACTCCTTTTTTTTTAACTTTTGTTCCTGTAGTGCGGCATCGGATGTCGACCCTGGCCAAACTGCCGGCCAGGGAACGGGCGAGCCTGCCCGCGGTTCTGGGGATGCGGCCCCCCAGACCACAGACCAGCCGACTGCTGCAGTCGCGCCTGGGAGCACCGAGGAGCTCCCGAGCGCGGCGCCGACTACAACAAGCAGCCCGACCAGGGCTGGGGAGGCTCCCCCAACTGACTCCTCGGAGAAGGGAAGGTCTCCGACCGCTCCTCCTGCTGGGGGGAGTGAAGTCCCCCCGCCGCCCCGAGCAGGAGCCTCTCCGGCTGCGGGCTCCCCAGGTCTGGTCCAAGGGACGGTGACGCCTGGGACCACCACCGGGGGTGACGCAGCCCAGGAGGAGGAAACCAGGGCGGCCTCCGACGACGAGGTAGAAGAGATCGAGGGTCGTCCCCGTGATGGCCGCCAACACTTGTATGTGTGGCGCCAACGCGGGGATCACTTTATCGGTCATGAGGAGCTTGCCGAGTCCGAAGAGGCCGCCAGGGTGGAGCGCGCGGCCAAGCGCCTTGTCGACGAAGTCAAGGTAAGCGGCGTTTTGAGCTGCCGCGCATTCTTTTGCCTTGTCTTCTGCGCATTGTTATATGCTTGCTTTGTAGGACGTTATGAAAACGGCGAAGTACCGGAAACGGTGCTTTGACCAGATAGAAGGCGTCATGGCCGAGAACAAGGCCCTTGCCGCGGAGGTAGACCGGTTGCGGGCGGAGGTCGGAGAGAAGGTGGTCGAGATGAGCGCCGAAAAGGAGCGTCGTCTCGACCTTGCTCGTCGTCTGGCCGACCAGTACCGGCTGCAGGAAGGTTAGTCACACGCTCCGAGCAGTTTCGCGTACTTGCATAGTTTGCTTCGCTGACCAGTTTAATATTCACGCAGACTTGGAGGAGGAGGTGGCGAGCCTCCAACAAGAGAAGGAGCAGCTCAGCCAACAGCTCGCCGGTGCTCAGGAGTCCGGGCGGCGAGCGGAAGAGGAACTGGGTAGAAAAGACCGGGAGTTAGCTGGTAATGGGTGCCGCCTTGTTGGTTGCTACCTGCCCCTTTGCTTGTCTGGTATGCCGAAAATAACGTTTCGTTTCGTTTGCAGTGCTCAAGGTGAACGCCAAAAAACACCTGGATGAGCTGGTCAAGGACCGGGACTCCTGGAAGGTCAACTGTTGCAGGATCTGGAAGGGAGTGTCCCCGGTCCTGGACCTGATCAGTCCCGAGCTCCCGGAGAGCCAGCCCCGCGTGCCGCCGTTGACCCCGGTCGAGAAGGCGCAACGGGCGTGGGACTGGCTCCAGCAGTTTGTGAAGGACGCCGGGGAGTTTGCCGGCGCGCACGTCCTCAGCATGGTACGCGCCCACTACCCCCTGGTCGACTTGAGTAGGCTGGAGAAGGGGTACCCGAAGGAAGTCGGCCCACAGGAAGCGGACGAACTTCGGGGTAGTCTGCTGGACTTGTCGTCGACAGTGATCGGCGACATCAACCTGTGCGGAACGGCCACTCCTCCAGACCAGCCGAGCTCAGATAGGTCGGCCAGGGAGTTGTCGGGCGCGTCCGTTGCTGGAGATGGGCGGTCGACGCCTGCGGTCTCGACCAGCCAGGCGCCGGTGGCCCCGACCCCTTCGTCCGGGCAGCAGGGCCAGGCGGGTGATCAGCCCGAGCAGCTAGGCCAATAAAGTAGTCTGTAGGCATAGACTAGTATCTGCCCGTCAGGGTATTTATTGTAAACTTTGTATGTAAAGTTTGCAATAAAGTTTTCTTTTTTGTCATGACTGTTGTTTTGAGCGCTGTACAATATCTGAGTGACGTGTCACCGTGTTTGTCTTGGTTGTCGCCAAGAGCATCCATTGCAGGAGTTTTGCCGAGTGCTGTGTATGACAAGGTATAGGCGAAAAATAGAGAATCTTATTATCAAAAAATTATAAGATACTTACAAAAGAAAGTCATTAAAACTTTATGGATAGAAACGTCGCAGTTTGTCGATGTGCCAAGAGTTAGGTACTCGTGTTCCGTCTGGGTATGCCAATCTGTAGGACGTAGGTCGTGTGACCTCGGTCACGACGAAGGGTCCTTCCCAGGGAGTGGATAACTTGTGCATTCCCTCCTGGCTTGTTTTCCATCGGAGCACCAGATCGCCGACCACGAAGGAACGGTCCTTGACGTTCCTGTTGTAGTATCGCCTGACTGCCGCGAGATATTTTGCTGTTCGGAGACATGAAACTAAACGCTTTTCCTCCATGCAATTGATTTCGAGTTCTCTGGCGTTGTCGGCGGTCGCCTGGTCGAAGTGCTCGATTCTGGGAGATCCGAAGTGTATGTCGGACGGCAAGACCGCCTCTGCACCGTACACCATGAAGTAGGGAGACACCCCTGTGTTTCGACTGGTCTGAGTTCGGAGGCCCCAGACCACTGCCGGCAATTCTTTCATCCATCGACCGGGTGCTCTGTCGTTCTCGGTGTACAATCTTTTCTTTAGGGCGTCGACGATCATTCCGTTAGCACGTTCAACTTGACCGTTGGCACGTGGATGTGCCACTGACACATATTTTATGACTATGCCTCTGTCATCGCAGAAATCCCAAAAAGTGGTGCCAGTAAACTGAGTGCCCAGGTCGGTGATTATGCTGTTCGGGATGCCGAATCTGTGTATGATTTGATTGAGGAACTCCACAGCCTTCTCGGAGGTTGCCTTGACCAGGGGCATGTATTCAATCCACTTGGAGAACTTGTCGATTAACACGAAGACAAACTTGAAGTTGCCCGGGGCTGGTTTAAATGGTCCGATCATGTCGAGCCCCCAGCAAGCAAAGGGCCAAGACGACGGGATGGTTTGAATTTCATGGGCAGGTACGTGGGTCCTCTTAGCGAAAAACTGACATCCTTCACAATGTCGAACCAGTTTTTCTGCGTCGCTGACCGCGGTTGGCCAATAAAAACCTGCTCGGAAAGCCTTTCCGACCAGCGTTCTAGATGCGGCGTGGTTGCCGCAAGATCCGGCGTGTATGTCCTCCAAGAGCTTGATACCATCGTCTTGGGGTATGCACTTGAGCAGTACCTCGGAGCTTGCGTTTTTCCGCATGAGTTTTCCGTCAACCAGGATGTAGTTCTTTGATCGTCGGATGAGACGCTCGTTCTCTGTTTTGTCTTGAAAACCTGTCCCGTCCGAGATGTATTTGATGAACGGGATACGCCAGTCACGCCCACTGGTTGTCGGAGTGGCGTCATCTATGAGGATTGCCTCGGTGGGTTGCTTGTCGACCAGGGTGGAGCTTACGCTCGGCTCACGGATGTCCTGGACGAAAATACCCCGCGGGATTTGGGCCCGAGACGAGCCTAACTTTGACAACGCATCTGCTGCTTGGTTCTTGTCCCGGACCACGTGGATGTACTCTATGCCATAGAAGTTAGTTTCCCATCTGCGAATTTCTTTGCAGTAGAGATCCATCTTCTCGTGGGTTGCGTCCCACTCTTTGTTGAGCTGGTTGATGACCAAAGCGGAGTCGCCGTAGACATAGAGGCGCTTGACCCCCAGTTCGACGGCTAGTCGTACGCCATGTAAGCAAGCTTCGTATTCGGCGACATTGTTTGACGCCGGAAAAAGGATCCGAAGGACGTAGCGGAGTTTGTCCTTGTTTGGTGATACGAACAATATCCCAGCGCCTGCACCGTTGATGTTCAAGGACCCATCAAAGAACATTGACCAGTGGTCTGAGACATCTGGAACGGAAGGTTCATTGAGGTCCGTCCATTCGGCAATGAAATCGACCAGGGCTTGAGACTTGACAGTGGTGCGACTCTGGAACTCTAGGGAAAATGGACATAATTCCATTGCCCATTTCACGATTCTGCCATTGGCGTCTTTATTGCGCAGGATGTCCCCGAGAGGAAAGCTGGTTGTCACCAGGACTCGATGGCCGTCGAAGTAGTGCTTCAGCTTTCTAGACGTTATCAGGATGGCGTATATAAGCTTCTGTATTTGTGGGTACCTGGCCTTGGATTCGTTTAAAACTTCACTTATGAAGTAAACGGGTCTCTGGACCTTGAAGACGTGACCTGGTTCATCTCGCTCGACCACTATTGCCGTGGAGACAACCCTGTCGGTTGCAGCAATGTAAAGGAGCAGGTCTTCATTGGGCTGAGGCGCTGTGAGGACAGGCGGTGAAGTGAGGAAGGTCTTAAGCTGAGTGAACGCAGCGTCGGCTTCTTCTGTCCAGGAGAATTTTTCGGATGCTTTCAATAGTTTGAAGAAAGGGAGGCCTTTTTCCCCCAGCCTTGAGATGAAGCGACTGAGGGCGGCCATGCATCCGGTTAGCTTCTGAATATCCTTGACGTTCTTCGGTGGTCGCATGTCGAGTACGGCCTTGACCTTTGAAGGGTTTGGTCGTATGCCGTCGCAACTGACGACGTTGCCGAGTAGTAGACCGGAAGGGACGCCGAAAATGCATTTCTTGGGGTTGAGCTTCCACTTGTACCTATTGAGTGCCTTGAAGGTTCGGTCTAAGTTGTCGATTAGGGTGCTCGCGTCCCTTGTTTTTACGACCACGTCGTCCACATAGGCCTCGACGAGGTCATCGCGAATCTCGTCGTGGAGGCATTGCTGGATGGCCCTTTGATAAGTGGCCCCGGCGTTTTTAAGTCCGAAAGACATGGTAGTGTAACAGTATGCGCCGAAGGGCGTGATGAAAGATGTTTTGATCTGATCTTCTTCCTTTAACGAGATCTGGTGATAACCAGAGTAGCAATCTAGAAAGGAGAGGAGTTCGCATCCGGCCGTTGAGTCGACCACCTCGTCGATGCGAGGAAGACCAAAAGGATCTTTAGGACAGTGTTTGTTGAGATCGGTGTAGTCAACGCACATTCTCCATTCATTATTCTTTTTGCGTACAAGAACCGGATTGGCGAGCCAATCGGGATGATACACCTCTTTTATGAATCCGGCTGCTAGAAGCCGTGTTATTTCTGTCCTAATGGCCTCCTTTTTGTCACGAGCGAACCGTCGCAGTTTTTGCTTGATTGGTCTTGCGGTCTTCGAGACGTTTAAGGAGTGCTCGATCAGGTTTCGTGGGACACCGGGCATGTCTGCGGGTTTCCATGCGAAAACGCTCACGTTGTCCCTTAGAAACCTGACGAGCGCGTCTTCCTATTTTGGATCCAGGTTAGCCCCGATGAGGGCTGTCTTCTCAGGGTTGCCTTCGACTAGCTGCACTTCTTTGTACTCCTTGGATTTCGAATTCTTTCTGGATGTCTCCTGCTCAGGTAATCGGAGCTGGTCGGGAGGCAGCTGCGCGGCTTGGCTTGCTGTTTCCGCCATGCGGATTGAGAGGTCAATTGCCTCGGTGATCTTGAAGCTTTCTTCTTCGCAGGTGTACGCCGTGTAGACGTTGCCTCTGACGGTTAGGACACCCTTCTCCGTGGGCATCTTAAGCACTAAGTATGAGTAGTGCGGGACTGCCATGAACTTTGTCAGCGAAGGGCGGCCCAGTATGGCGTGGTAGGTCCCGTCAAAGTCCGCGACTACGAAGTTGATGAACTCCGTCCGGAAGTGATCGGGTGTGCCGAATTGGACAGGCAATGTTATCTGTCCGAGGGGCACCGAACTTTGACCCGGCAAAACCCCCCAGAATTGGGCATCGTAAGGTTTTAGTTGCGCCGGTGATATCTTTAGGGCGGGCAGGCTGTTGCGGAAGAGAATGTCGATGGAGCTTCCCCCGTCCACGAGCACGCGCTCGAATCTGATGCTATTGATGCAGGGATCAAGAATCAGTGGGAAACGTCCCGGCTCTGGGATAGCGGCCCACTGGTCCTTCCTGCTGAACGAGATCTCCCTGTGGGACCACGCGGGAAATTTTGGATCTGCGATCAGCCCGTCCGTGCTGTCTATGTTGAGGCAGGCTCTCTTTAACAGCTTTCTTTCTCGCTTGGACTCAGTGGAGACCTTGCCCCCGAAAATGGAGTGGACCACGTCGGTGGGGCTGACGTATTGGTGTCGGGGGTCCCTGTCTTGGTCCTCATCCTCATCTTCGTGGTCGTGCCCGTCGCGTTTGTTATTTTTCTTGGCGGAGTCCTCTTGGGCGGCCCGCCGTGTATAGATACTTTTGAGGACGCGGCACTCTTCCATGGTATGGTTAGACTTTGGGTGTAGCTGGCACGGTCCCTTCAACGTTTTGTTGTAGTCGTCTTGGTAGTCCCGTCGTCCGTTGGGACGTTTGACCGTATTTACTTCGTGGTCGTATTCACGGGGGCGCTTCCCTCTGAAGTCGTCGCGGCTGTCGCGCCGCCGATCCCAACCCTCTCGGTGATCGCGGTTGTCGGAGCGGCGGTGATTTCTGTTGTCGTAGCGACCACGACCGTCATCCCGCCGAGAAGGCTGGTCGGGGCCTCTCGCGTCGTCTCGGATTAGTTTTTCTGCGTCATCAGCATCGGCGTAGTTTTTAGCCGTGGCGAGGAGCTCTGCTACCGTTGATGGGCGTTTACGCAGCAGCTTGTTCCTCAGCGCTTCATGGAAACGCAAGCCCTTGATAAAGGCTGATATGGCCTCGTCGTGAGAAATCTTCGGGATTTTGAGGCGCATATCCGAGAACCGTCGGATGTAATCGCGCAGAGGTTCATTCTTCTTGTCTCTTATCCTTTCAAGGTCATACTTGTTCCCGGGCTGCTCGCATGTGGCGATGAAGTTGTCGATGAAAGCCTGTCGTAGCTCTTCCCAAGATTCGAAGGAGTCCTCGGGCAAGCCGAGAAGCCACTGATGACCAGCCTGGTCGAGGACTACGGGGAAGTAGTTAGCCATGACGTGCTCATCTCCTGCCGCTGATCGGACGGCGATTTCATAGAGGGTGATCCAGTTCTCTGGATTTTCCTTGCCGTCGTATTTTTTAAGTTTTTCGAGCTTGAAATTGCGGGGCCACACGACCTGACGGAGGTGCGAGGAGAACTGCCTTAGGCCCGGAGGACCGTGGGTCGCGTCGTACTCGATGCGGCGCAGGTTTTCGTGGACTGCTCTTTCTGCGGCGCGCCTGTTGATGCGATCCCGGGCATCTTTGGGGGGGATGTTGTGGCGGAGATCCCTGTGTTGATCTTCTTCTTCTTGGTCGCGTACACGGTTCTGCTGGCGGCGGCCATCGGCGTCCCGACCACCATCGTCGCGCCGTGAGTCCCCTCGACGGTTGTTGGGGGAGCGGCTGCGGCGGCGCCTGCTGGGTGAGGCCCGGCTGCGATTAGTCTGGTCGGAGGCGGCTTCCGTATAAGAGACGTCCTGGACTCTCTTGAGTAGAGTGGCAGTCTGTCCCATTGCGGCGATCAGGTGTGCTCGGATACTGGTCCGGACTCCCTGGCATTCGGGGGTGTCAGGAAGCCGATCCAGGTTGGCCATGGCGACAGCCACGTTGGCGCTTGGCGTTTTGTAGACCGGCTGGTCCCCGACCATGTCAAAGGCATCGTTGAGGTTACTTGGTGGCATCTGTTGTTGCTCATCCGCACGCCGTCGGGCGCGATCGGCGTTACGCTGTTCGCGGAGTTGCCTCTGGTCGTCTGTTTCTCCGTCAACGGCCGGCTCGTCGGCGCTGACATTGAACACGATATCCCCTCGCCGGGGGGGGGAATATCGGGAATCGGTCGAAACCCGGAGGGTGTGAAGGAAAATCCAGGTCGTAGCCCTCGTCTTCGGTGTTTATAACCTCGGTGGGGACGGAGCCGGTGCTTGAGTTGGTGCTGGAAACCTGGCCGTCCCGTAGCTCTCGGATTGTCACCATGTTGACATGGTGACGATTGTTCCTTGTCGGCGACCAGCCCGCTTTGCTGAAAACGGATTGAACATGCTGTGAGTAGACAGAGGCCGAGTTATTCAGGCCGCAAGGATGGTCTCCCTTTTTGAGCTCGACGGATCGTCCTGAGGAGGTTGAGGTTATCGTCAGGGACGTTCCCAGCCGTTCGTGTGTGGTGACACGAGTTGGCCGGCGGGATTTCGAAAAATCCGCTTGAGTGGCTTGGTCGGGCCGGCGCAGAACTCCATCTATTAGTTGGGAGACTTCGAGCAGCTTGGAGTCGGCGCGATCGAGCGCTTGGAGGAGGTCCGAGCAGTCGATCTCCTTTCCCTTGTAGAGTGGGAACGGTGGTCGGGAGTTTGGTGCCGTCATGCGTGTGGTCGGAGACGGCGTGATCTCAGATTGGATCTGGATCTCTTTCGGAACCGTGGTCGGGAAGCCGCCGCTGCACGTCGTCCACGTGATCTGGCCGACGGTAAGCGTGAGGCCTTCGGGCACGGTCGCGGAAGCTGGGATCGTGACCATCTTGTTCGCCGGAAAAGTTGCACGCACACCCCCTACCTGGCGCGCCACTGTCGACGAAAGCTAGTCGGCAGTCTACCTTGGGGTATACCCACGGTAGTAGTTTATCGGTAGACGGTGCGCAAACTACGAACTCGATGGTGACGCAAGACACGGACAAGCTTTTTATCCAGGTTCGGCCGCCGAGTTGGCGTAATACCTACGTCCTGCGTCTGGTTGTATTGGATTGTGTTGAGAGATAATCTGTCCTAGGGGGTCCCCTTGCCCCTCCTTATATAGTCTGAAGGGCAGGGTTACAGATCTAGCAACTAATCCTAGCCGGTTACAATTGCCATAGATAATTCGATATCAATTCCTATTCTAACCGACTAGAATCCTGCTTGATCTCCACGTCTTGTTTCCTTGCGCGAAACTCGGCTTGTCGGATCGAGCCTTGAACTCGTCTCGTAGGGGGCCAAGCTTCCTGGCTGAAGTCTAGCCGTAAGGGTATAGGGGTTTATACCCCCACACTGTGCATGGTCGCCACGCACCAGCGACGTGTCCAGCCGTAGAGGCGTTTCCTCGAGCACGTGGCGTGCAGCGAAGTGGCCGGCGTGGGAGGCGATTTCGGGCCTTTTCCGGGCCGAATTAGGAGATAGGCCAAAAACGAAGTTTGCTCTACTCTTGACACTCTCCAAGTTTGATTAAGGTGCCATGGTCATTAGAGTTGCAGATTAGAAGATAATTTGATGCCAACCTTTGAGTGTCAATGAATTGATAAAGATTAGCAAAACACAAAATTGATGACCAAAACGAAGTCAAACTGGTGTCATCTTTTGGTATGCTCTAGCCCACAATATGTACTCCAACTTTTATTTTGGGACCCAAGCAAGTTGTTGATAAGAATTAGGAGAACGCGGGATGCCAACATGACGAACTGAAATTCCACACTTAGAAATCCGAAATGCTGGAATTTACGGCAGATTCGAACTTGTGCCTATTATTTGACAGGATTAGAAGATGATTCAGACTTGGGCACTTTAACAAAGTTTGTAGCATAAAAACTATACTACAACTTTTATTAAAGGACCTTGTACTGTTTCTGCTTGGTTAGTAAGATACAAAGCTCCCAACTAGGATACCCGAAACTGAGCATCTTGAGAACTTAGCCAAATTTCTGGGGTTCCAAAACAGCACTGCATTGAATATTGCGAGCTCAATTTGACTAGGATAGTTACCAAACTAGCTCTTGACCATTAAATAAAGTTTGTTCTACAGAAGCAAAACTATAACTTTTATTTAAGGTCAATCCTCATAACTGGTACCAAAGTCAAACTTTCACTTTGGTCAAAGTATCAACTTGATAAAGCTCAAACTAGGATTTTAGAGCAAATAAAGCATTTTCTTGGCACAAGCTCAATATGAACCCTTCATGACCTTTGTTGTAGAGTTCATTTAGAATCACTTGGTCAAGATTGCAAGGTTAGGTTAGTAACCCAAGGTTCCGTTCACTGAATAAGGTCATTCCAACAAGCATGTAACTTATCCTTTCATTTGACCTTTTGAATCCAAACTTCATGAAACTTTTTGAGTGATCAACCTATGTAGAGATGGAGGTGATACATGTGAAAGAAGCACCATCAACAACAACAAGCTTTATTATGCAGGATCATCAAGCATTCACTTGTCGCAACATCAAAGTATGTTTCATACTATCATATATGAACAATTGATGCTTATGCTCATGAAATGTGAGTACCAAAATGCAAGACAAACACCTGGGGTGTTACAGCCCTCCCCCCTTAAAAAGAATCTCGTCCCGAGATTCGGTGCGAAAGACTTTCAAGGGAAGAGAAACAATGTCATGCATTTCCCAACCTCATCGGTAGCATTCGAACATTAGAGAAGCTATGTTGGACCCAAAGTTTTCTAATACTTACTTTTCATAGTAAACTTTGGTCTGAAGATGAAGCATTGTTACTTTGGGAGGAATTCAAGAGAGCACTGTCCTGCGCACTTTGTTCTCAAAGTATGAAGGGTGGTTCAGAGCATAAGCGGAGCTACGTGTGTCATCAGTCTCTTTAATGAAACTAATGCAAGCCATAAGAACCTTGCACCAAGTCACAAGCTTCTAATGGTTGCTCATTATAGTGGTTCCAGGCTCATTCACAACGTTTGGAAAGTAGTCTTCTACCAAAATGGTTGGAGTACAAATTTCCAAGCATGGAGTTCTCTTTCTCTGATGACAAAAATTGTACTTACCAACCTGGTTAAGAGAACGATGAATGTGATAGCTGACTTTGTGGGTTCAACACATTCCATGATCACTTACTTCAAGGGAATCCTTATATGCAAACAACAAAAGTTATCTAGGTTGAACCAGATGCAACAATCTTGGGTAACACATAGAAGGTACCCAAGGCATGTAGGAATTGGACAACCACTACTGAAGAAGGATGATTGCGTGAGCTAGAGGTCTCCAACAGTTGCAAGTATTCAACCAATTACCACTCAATTCTGCATGAAACTTGATAAAAATTCAGATCCATGAGTCTTCTCACCTCTGACCAAAATTCAGCTCAAACAGGCAACATTTGCATAAGTAGAACGTGTACAGACTAAACTTGTTCGGTGCAGCAATGGAAGTGTTCTGGACTGACAAGACATCTCTCAACTCCATGTTTAATTCACTACTGATAAAACATATCCTTCGTGGCTGTCACTCCATCATTACTTTCCTTGAGATTAGCCTTGCTACTAGCAACCAATCAATTGCCTCCCAGCCCAATATTTTCCAAAGCTTCACACTTAACCACAACAATTACAGTTGATACTCAACAATTGGTAACCTCCAAAGCTAGGAGATAAGGATTCATGCCAAAGATGGTTGACTTTAGTTGTATGACCATGATGCACATAAAGATCAAGACTTAGGAAAACCTGGTCATAAGCACAGTGGTGATGATTGATGATTGTTTAACAGATAGCTTGTCCAACATGAAGTGTTGGGTGTCCTTTTGGTTCGATAAGGATGACCCATGTTGTTCATTAAACGATCATTATCATTGCAAGGATAGTGAAATACTGTCACTTGTCTACCATCTCTTGCAGTCTGTTAGTTTTTGTGTCAGTGACTTGTTCTTTAAAGGTTAACCTCTAGTTGACTTCAGAAGAATGGCCTATGACATCTGGTTGGATATAGGGAAATTTCGATATGATATGGTGAGATTATCAAGGAAAGGTCACAAGAAAACATTTCATTGGTATGATTCCATAATGGATCATGACTAGAAACCTCGATACCAGCACGTGCCGAGCAGCACATCCTTGTGTCGGCCGCCCACAAGAGGCTCTCGGTTTCGTCGCGGCACGTTAGCTACTGCTCATGACACCATTATTGATCATACACTCAATGAAAAGTTTCATGGGGCACAAAAGTTGGTTGTATGAACAAGCATTATGCTACGGAGGGATAGCAAAGCAAAGGTAGTCACAAGGTTGGGAGTCAACATGGAAGTGACCTGAAGATCCAAAACACAACACACGAGAACATATTTTACTTGTCGAAGACAACTGATCATGGATTCTTGCTTTAATTTCCACAAAATCACTGTGTTAACCAAGATAGTTACCAGATAAATGATTAACATGAGATCATGACTGATAACATTTAAGATTAGGGAGAATTGGAGGTTAAATTAACGAGATTCAAGAGACCAAGCTGATACTTAGATTAGGGCTTCATCGACACAGCAACAACATGATCTGTCATGAAAAGATTATGAGGCTCATGCAACAACAGATAAGCATTGCACTAGATCCACTATAGGACAAGGAACCAAGTGGTCTGAGAGGATTCTTGGGGTAAGGTTTTCGCACATAGAAGGAAGACACCCAAGACATAAGCCAGCATGTGAGAACATAGATGAAATTATCTCCAGCAACCATTACTATAATCAAAGGTGGTAGATAGTAAACAGAACATGATGGGAATGTGTTGTTATCCTTTATTGAGTAGGTACATACTCTTCTTCAGTCGAGAAGATAAATCTCACTTATGTCCAAAAAGGCCAGCCATCTCAAACATGTGCATCATGTTCACAGATGGCAAGATTGACCAAAACATAAGCAAGCCATCGAGATAGATCAAAGGGTAACCCAGTTAAATGGGCAGCAAGCACAAGAGCTGAAGAATGTTCTTTAGAAAGATACTCACTAAGATGATTGCAGTTAGGATACAACATGAATATGGTGTACCCCACTAACTGTGAGCATACCTCCTTCTACATGCACGTGTGCATGTGGTTCGAGGATTTAGGGAATAATGACATTGATGCATAATCAATGCAGTAGGTTGCATGATTAAGAATGATTGGCATCATGATATGAGATTCATGATTTGATAGATAACCATTATGCAACCCAACACCTGGTTCTTAGGACAAGGATCATGATACGATATTGTACCACAAAGTAGGTAGATATGATCATATCTTTAGGAACAGGATCATTTTTTTAGATAGGTAGCAAAGGGTCCAAAAGAATTTGGGCAAAGCTCAGACAAGGACATATCATGGGCAAAAGTTGATATTCAAGAGAACTCAATGAGGTTTGGTTAGGTACAGATGCATAAGCTCATGTGTTCTAAGCAAGAAGGTGTACTTGAGACAACTTGTGAGATAAGCACAATGATAAGGCTTGATGACAACTCATTGTCTCACCGAGGACAAAAGGTTAGACAACTTGTGCTACAACCACACCTAGAAAGCAAGGCAACCACACATAAAAAGAACTACTGTGTAGGTAACTAAGAAGGAAGAACCTAACACCAAGCATAGCTACTCAAGGAACATAGAGCAAGGCATTTTATCTAACTTTACACAAGCACAGTGACATCATATTAATTCACAAGTTATCATTGTTAGAACAATGGTGACACGAGAAAAGTTACGCATTGGGCAATCAATCATGATGATGCATGCTTCGTCCTATTCATCCTCACAAAATTACCAGCCTAAGGTGGTAATCACGTTCTATATCGGTGGCATAATACGCACACTCTCGACATATAGCTAGTCGTTAGCTACAAACAATCTACGCATTCGTGGTTAGCGTACCTGCAGAAAATTTCATTTCAGCCCAACCCAACAATGATATAAGTGCATGAAATGAAATACAGGACTCTAGGTTGAAAGCTAAATGCTCCCATAACTCACACTTACCTGAGCGTAGGTGCAACGTTGCAAAATTTAAATCTATCAACATATATGGCTAATTCATATATGAGGGCTACCTCCACCATTTGACCACAGGGTAGCATAGTGCGGTCATTATACATACATACCTTGGCCTGGGCGTAGATGTAAATTGATCCATACATTACCACTCAAGTGAATGGCATCCATACAATAGCACGCCGTATGGACGACGAAATAAAAATTGCAGTAAGTAAATCCCCCCATAGTTAGTACTTAACTAAGCCACCTAAAGGTCCTTAGTTGGGCATAGAGGAATGACCACTGGCATACTTAGATTAAAAGTTTAGATTTGAACACACCTATATATAGCTATAAGTTGTCAAAACTGATTTTTATAAGGAAAAGCTTTGTTTCAAATACACATGTGACATGTTTACTGTTGAACCTTGCTCCGATGCCAGCTGTCACGGAATCGTCCAAATTATAAGAGCACAAGTACAAAAACAATCACCGAAGCGATCAATTTATCATACTTGAGCCCATATAACTCCGGTAGTCCAACAAAATCACGAGGGATTTCAAACCAACCAACATACAAGCCAAGATCGTAGTGATTCAACATAACAAGTCACACGTTACATACATTTCGCAAGTAGTTCAAATACATCGGAGTTCGATAAGGTTATTACAACTCAGGTTTACAAATAGCGGAAGCAAAGTAATTTGAAACCAATATCACTTTTATTTCAAATACATGCCAGTACCATGGTCCATTCCAACAAAAGCATCATAGATGAGGTAAGTAGAAAGGATCATGCCCATGATCTTACTCCTTCCCTATAGCAGGAGTCATCCAAATCTTGCAGTAGCTATGATACATCCCAACCTGCAACAAGTGGGAATAAACCCTGAGTACGAGAATGTACTCAGCTAGACTTACCCGTCATAAACCAGAAATAAATGACACCAAGGAGTATGCAAGGCTGATATATAAGTGGAGCTTGTTGGACAACATTTTGCATAAAAAGCTTAAGTATAAATAGTTAAACCTTTCTTATTTAGCATCCATTTAATTCTCATTAACCTATTAACTAGATTAGCACCTGTACTAAGCAATCACTTGATTAATATCAATCAATAATAACCATATCAGGTTTATCAAGGCTGTGATCATCATCATCATCATCATAGAACCATTAAGTTATTTAGTGAATGCTACGTTTGCCGCTGCTCTGTCAAGTTCTCACTATCCGGGAGAGACGGCGATTCGAATCGATTCCTATCCAGCTGGAGGGGTATTCCTAGCACTCACCCAAGCATCCCCCGTCGGAGAGCCATCGGGTCACCTTTGGTACAACTCAGGAATCGCGGCTCCGATCAGCGCCGCACTCCCAGGGCTACCACTCTACCAGGGAGGTCAGGAATTTTAACTCACCTGCCTTTGGACTTACGCCAATGGTCCCCCGCACACCGCACTTCCTCCGGTAGTGCGCACTTTATACTTGCCGGTCTTCCGGCCTGAGTCATATTACTAGGCTTCGCGGTCGGAACGAGTTATCCGGCCAACTAAGTGTTAGGCATGCGTTCAACATGACAAGAGGACGTACAACGGTCGGTCCTTAATCGACACAGACGGGGATAGATCCACACCCAAGACCTCCATGCCTTGTTGCTTCACTATCATCATCCCGCCCGGTCTCCTTTCATATTATTAACACATGGTTCTTTTCCACGATAGCAAATATAGCCAACCGTGATCTGGAATCCACCTATATCCTGCAGGTGACAGGAAATCACCTGGCTTCTACCGAGCTAAGCATGGCTAAGCATAGACGTGATCCTGACTAATTAGGATTCAGGTTATATATATACTGGATAAGGAAAGGTATATATATGCAGCAAGGGTTTCATCCAACTCCTATACTTAATGCAACAATACATATATAACATATATATACTCATTCACTTTCAAAAAGTAGGAGGCTTATAATGCTCCGGGGCTTGCCTGGAATGTGACACCGAGTCAGATTAGTTAGCTTGCTCCGTCTTGGTGACATCTAAGATCATAACACTTGCTTAATCATTCCATCTTCGGGATGATCCACCATCACGTCCTTCACGTGGCTCATCTAGCGTACCTAAATGAGATGCAAGATGCAAGTGCATGAACACATGGAAGTGCAATAGACAAAGCATCACACACAAGAAGCATGACAAGAGCATGGTTACACTAAACACACTTAAGCACATCTCATTGCTCAACTTAATGATCACACAACCAACATGCTAAGCCAACAAGGAATGCAACACTAAACATATTAGACATGGCATACATGTTTCACCGGGTCTCAAGTAAATTAACTTGGCCATTACTAAAGACATGAGTCATACATAGCAATATACCAAGCAACAGCAATACAAGGAATTTGCCATTTTTAGGACTGTTAATAGCAGCTGAGAAAATAAATCATAACTGGAGTTACACAACTCCAAAAGACATGAATTAAGACATTCTGGAAAGCTTAAGAAATTATCTGCATTTTATATTTAGACATCAAAGCATGATTCTCAACCTAAACTGGTCGAAATTATAAAGTTCCAGAATCTGTCCCTGACAAACAGAGAGCAGCCATTTCTGGAATCAAACTTGGAACAGACATAACTCACAAACCACAAGGTCAAATACTACCAAATTTTAACAGCAGCTAGATAGGTGAATTATCTACAACTTTGCTATAAACAAGATTCCCAGAAAACACCATTTACATATTGTAATCCAAACAGTTCCACAAACTGTCCAGAAACAATCAATTGCAAACAATTAATTATTAACTTATGTTTCAAACATGCATTGAGCAAAACCATTGTTACCAACAGTTTGCACATATCTAAAGAACACCAGAAAACATAGTGGTCATTACCCAATAAATTTATTTAATGCATTTCTTAATTTATTTGGATAATAAGGTGAATTAAAGAACATATAACAAAAGTGCTCAATAAATTCCACCAAAATTACAGTAGCTTCTAAACACTATCCATAGCCCACTGTATCAATTTCACTGCATTTGAATAAGCATAGCAACATCTATGAAAAAGATAAATTGCTATTGCAATTAACCATGTGCGAATAAGATAAATGCACAAATCATATTTTCTTCAAACACATGGCCATATCATACATAAACATGATACAACAGTATCATAGGATTGTATTGGAACAACATTTTCCATTTTTACATTTTTATTTATAATTATAAACCATTTATCAAGATCCATAAAGACATCTCTGTCCAAAATATGGACAGAATCTATCATGTCACATTAAACAGCCATAACTTGAGTTTCACATGCCCATAAATTATGGTTATGCCCTTTCTAGAAAGCTTACTAAATTTTGAACAACTTTGTTATAAACATCTAGAGCTGAATCTAGCACTAACAAGGTCTTACATAACAAACAATGTATTCCTGTCTGGGTTTAGACAGAAAATGAAACAGTAATTTAAACCACTATAACTAGACATATGCTTAACCAAAAATTATGCTATTTAGCTTGATGGAAAGCTTATGAAAAGTACTACAACTCATATATTTTCATCCAGGCATGATTCACAACCTAACTGAGCCAAACAATATAAACATGCAGATCCACTCAGAATAGGAGCAAAGCAACATAGAGCATTTGTTATTTTTATAACTCTTAATCTATCAAGCCTAAATTCATCAAACTTTTACCAGACATCAAATATAATATGAAAAGCTTGTCACAATATTTTCACATTTATTTTAGCAATAATACAGTGGTTATGAAAAAGACAAATATAGCAAGCAATTAAAACCGAACTGCACAAATCAATTTTTACTGCTAAAACTGCAATCTAAACATCGCATAATATAGATCTACTGCATAGAGAATTTCATAAGGATTCCAAAAAGTGTACATTTGCTATTTTACGACTTTTCTACGAATTTCTATGCATTTCCAAAGTTTAACCACGAAATCTGCAAAAACAAAACAAAAAGGAAAACACTTTTGCCTCGGGAACCCTGGATCTTCCAAGAATCACGCAACAGCCCACAAACACTATTCATATGAGTGTTGGCTTCGCATCTGGAACCCTGAATTGTTTCTTATTCTAACACAAGGTCCTTCTCCTTCCATCAGACTAACGAACAGAGAGAGCAGAGAAAGGAGCAGTCCGGCCATGGGCACTTGCGACCATGGAGGAAGAGTGTCGAAGCCCGGGGACTGCAGGCCACGACGCCGGGCACTAGCTTAGCCCGGGCTGCAGGCAGCAGTGGCGCAGCAGCAGCTTGAGCTGCTCGTCCGTCCATGGCGGTGGACTGCCATGGCGAGCAGAGAGCCAGGAGAGAGGCAAGGGAGCGGGTGAGGCGAGTGAAGGAGGTTGGGGACGCTCTGGTGCTCGCCTTTGCGTGCAGAGAGGAGCAGGCGACAGGAGCAGGGGAGGTGGGGGCGCTGTGCATGGTCGCCACGCACCAGCGACGTGTCCAGCCGTTGAGGCGTTTCCTCGAGCACGTGGCGTGCAGCGAAGTGGCCGGCGTGGGAGGCGATTTCGGGCCTTTTCCGGGCCGAATTAGGAGATGGGCCAAAAACGAAGTTTGCTCTACTCTTGACACTCTCCAACTTTGATTAAGGTGCCATGGTCATTAGAGTTGCAGATTAGAAGATAATTTGATGCCAACCTTTGAGTGTCAATGAATTGATAAAGATTAGCAAAACTCAAAATTGATGACCAAAACGAAGTCAAACTGGTGTCATCTTTTGGTATGCTCTAGCCCACAATATGTAGTCCAACTTTTATTTTGGGACCCAAGCAAGTTGTTCATAAGAATTAGGAGAACGCGGGATGCCAACATGACGAACTGAAATTCCACACTTAGAAATCCGAAATGCTGGAATTTACAGCAGATTCGAACTTGTGCCTATTATTTGACAGGATTAGAAGATGATTCAGACTTGGGCACTTTAACAAAGTTTGTAGCATAAAAACTATACTACAACTTTTATTAAAGGACCTTGTACTGTTTCTGCCTGGTTAGTAAGATACAAAGCTCCCAACTAGGATACTGGAAACTGAGCACCTTGAGGACTTAGCCAAATTTCTGGGGTTCCAAAACAGCACTGCATTGAATCTTGTGAGCAAAACTATAAATAAAGTTTGTTCTACAGAAGCAAAACTATAACTTTTATTTAAGGTCAATCCTCATAACTGGTACCAAAGTCAAACTTTCACTTTGGTCAAAGTATCAACTTGATAAAGCTCAAACTAGGATTTTAGAGCAAAAAAAGCATTTTCTTGGCACAAGCTCAATATGAACCCTTCATGACCTTTGTTGTAGAGTTCATTTAGAATCACTTGGTCAAGATTGCAAGGTTAGGTTAGTAACCCAAGGTTCCGTTCACTGAATAAGGTCATTCCAACAAGCATGTAACTTATCCTTTCATTTGACCTTTTGAATCCAAACTTCATGAAACTTTTTGAGTGATCAACCTAGGTAGAGATGGAGGTGATACATGTGAAAGAAGCACCATCAACAACCACAAGCTTTATTATGCAGGATCATCAAGCATTCACTTGTCGCAACATCAAAGTATGTTTCATACTATCATATATGAACAATTGATGCTTATGCTCATGAAATGTGAGTACCAAAATGCGAGACAAACACCTGGGGTGTTACACTTGCCGTCGACGATGGCGGCTCGGCGGAGGTGCTCGGCATTACGCTGGAGCCCTCAGGCCGGTAGAGCGTGACCTAAGGCCTTCTACAGCACCAGCAGACTACGGCGAAGCTTCCTAGGTACGCAGCTTGGCCTGGATCCTCGTGGAGCACGCTGGCCACGAGAGCACCCAACTCCGGCGGAAGCACGGCGGCACTGCGCACCGTGTCCGGCGACGGAGAACCTGGTAGAGCGTCCACCAAGTGGCGCAAAAGCTCGCTAAGGACCTAAGCTACCTCTAGGACCTAACCGAGACGACGAGAGGCTTCACAGAGCTCGGCATTGAGTTCGCCGGAGAAGAAGGTCACGGCGACCCGATTTGGGGGAAGAAGGAAATGTCAGCTCACCGGTGGGTTTCTCGGCGAGTTAGAGGGTGGAGGTTGGAGAGCGGCTCATGGCGGAGCTTTGGGTGGAGTTTGGTGGACGGAGACGCAGCGAGGAGCGCACACGAGCTCACCGGAGTGAGCTCGCGGCAGTGAGCTCGCTGCGGGCGAGTTTCAGGCGAGAGAGGGCGAGGCAGAGCGAATGGACGCGTCCACTTCGCTCGGGACGTCGCCGTGGAGGTCATGCACGCGACGGGAGCTGACAAGCCAGGCCAGACGCGGCGTACGGTCGACAAATGGCGTACGGTTTTCTAAGTGTTGAAAACAGCCCCAAATCTGCCTTGTGGGTCACTTTTGAGCTATTTGTGATCATTTTCATGAGATGGCCATAAAAGGACTTTTGTTCCTTATAAAATTTGCTACAACTTTGCTGTAGAAAGTTTTGACATGCAAACATTTTATGAAACACGTTTTAAAAGCCTAAGCAAAAGAGGTTTCTAGGGCCTATTTTCATAAGTATGACTTAAAAGCATATTTTGGAAAAGTGGCCAACATGAACATTGTTCCCAAAGCTAAGTTAAGCATAGATAAACTAATTACCAAGGCATTAAGTACAAACACAAGCATTGTTCACTCAAACATAAGCATAAGAAGCCTATTTAAGCAATTTAAATCATAATTTTTGCATAGAATGACATGGCTCAAGATAGATGATGATCATGGATGCTTTGAATGGATGATGATGCTCATGCTATGCACATGATCAATGCAACCATAACACTGGGGTGTTACAGCCCTCCCCCCTTACAAAAATCTCGTCCCGAGATTTGAAAGCTTACTGATTTTCGAAGAAGGTTTTGTAAACTTCTTTTAAATAATCCTCCGTCTCCCAAGTGGCATCTTCTTCCCCGTGGTTGCTCCACAACACCTTGTAGAGCTTAACCACCCGATTACGCGTTTCCCGTTCCTTGCGATCAAGAATCGCTACGGGTTTCTCCTCATACACCAAGTCTGACTTCAACTTGATATCTCGAATTTCCACTCGCTCCTCCGGTACACGAAGGCACTTCTTCAATTGTGATACGTGGAAGACAGGAAAAATAGCTCGAAGCGCAACTGGGAGTTGAACTTTGTAGGCCACATTCCCTTTCTTTTCGAGAATCCGATAAGGTCCCACATAGCGAGGTGCAAGCTTTCGCTTGACGCCGAACCTTTGTACACCCTTCATCGGAGACACCTTGATGTACACATGGTCACCAACTGAAAACTCAATCGGCTTCCTTCTCTTGTCGGCATAACTTTTCTGACGAGCTTGAGCAGCTTCCAGATGTTCGGACTTTCTGCTCCGCTTCGTTCACGAAATCGATGCCATAGTATCTTTGCTCTCCAGCTTCTACCCAATTCAACGGGGTTCGACACTTTCGACCGTACAAGGCTTCAAATGGAGCCATCTTGATACTCTCCTGATAACTATTGTTGTAGGAGAACTCAGCTAATGGCAACCACTTACCCCAAGAACCTTTTGATGAGAGAGCACATGCCCTCAACATATCTTCAAGCATTTGGTTAACCCGTTCAGTTTGACCAGCTGTTTGGGGATGATAAGCAGAGTTGTGGACTAAATGAGTACCAATTTGCTCATGCAGACATTCCCAAAAACGAGCAGTGAACTGTGGTCCACGATCGGATATGATTGTTCAAGGCACACCATACTGACGAACAATGTGCTCGAAATACAACTCCGCATACTGATGTGGATGATAGTCAGTCCGGACTGGAATAAATCGAGCAACCTTGGTCAAACGATCTACAATCACCCAGATGGAGTCATAACCCTTAACAGAAGTTGGGAGCCCACTGATGAAATCCATGCTGACTTCTTCCCATTTCCAACCAGGAATTGACAAGGGTTGAAGCAAACCAGCTTTCATGTGAACAGCCTTTACGCGACAACAATTGTAACAACGAGCGACAAAAGCAGCTATCTCCTTTTTCATCTTTGTCCACCAAAACAAAGGTTTCAAATCCTGATACATCTTGCTACTACTAGGATGGATAGACAATTTGGATGAATGGGCTTCAGATAGGATCTGATTTCACAGCTCACGGTCTTTTGGGACCACAAGTCGATCCTTGAACCAAAGAATTCCGTTTTCATCAACCCGGAAATGCTTGGTTTCTTCTTCTTTCATCTTTCTCTTGATATGGTGGATGCCTACATCTGTCTGCTGCAATTCGATGACTCGATTGCGAATGGTACTTTCCAGAGAAATCTGGTTAAGTACAAGTGGATGCATAAGATGTGACAACAACGGATCTTCCACTTGGATTGAGTGACAGTGCGCTTTCCGACTCAAGGCATCCGCCACTACGTTTGCCTTGCCCGGATGATAGTGCACTTGAAGATTATAATCTTTAATCAACTCAAGCCACCTTCGCTGCCGCATGTTCAGTTCAGGTTGAGTGAAGATATACTTGAGGCTTTTATGATCGGTGTAGATATTACACAGATTACCCAGCAGATAATGCCTCCAGATTTTTAACGCATGAACAACCGCTGCCAATTCTAAGTCATGAGTAGGGTAATTGACCTCATGCTTTCGAAGTTGGCGTGAGGCATACGCGATAACGTGACCTTCCTGCATCAACACACAGCCTAAACCAATGCCTGAGGCGTCACAAAAGACATCGAAAGGCTTCTCGATATCAGGTTGAGCTAGGACAGGAGCTGATGTCAGCAATGTCCTCAACTTGTGGAATGCCTCATCACACTCAGGTGTCCACACAAACTTTTCATCTTTCTGAAGTAGACGGGTCATAGGCTTGGATATTTTGGAGAATTCCGGAATGAATCGACGGTAATACCCACCCAGACCGAGAAAACTCCGAACCTCGTGCACCGAAGTTGGAACTTTCCAATCCAGCACTTCTTGCACCTTAGCCGGATCCACCGATATGCCTTCTTCAGATAAGACATGGCCCAAGAAAGGTACTTTCTTTAGCCAAAACTCGCATTTGCTAAACTTAGCATAAAGCTGATGTTCGCGCAAACGCGACAACACTATACGCAGATGCTCTGCATGCTCCTCTTCATTGCAAGAATATACCAAGATATCATCAATGAAGACCACCACAAACTTGTCCAATTCGGGCATGAACACCGAATTCATAAGATACATGAAGTGAGCAGGTGCATTCGTAAGACCGAAGGACATGACAAGGTACTCATACAACCCATACCTCGTCGAGAAAGCCGTCTTAGGTACATCTTCAGGACGGATCTTGATCTGATGGTACCCAGATTGCAAATCAATCTTGGAGAATACCTTAGCTTTGGACAACTGATCAAACAAGATATCAATGCGAGGAAGAGGGTATTTGTTCTTGATAGTCACCGCATTTAGGGGACGATAGTCCACACACATGCGCAAAGATTGATCCTTCTTCTTCACAAAGATAGCCGGACAACCCCAAGGAGATGAACTAGGATGAATAAGACCCTTCTCCAACAACTCATTTAGTTGGGTCTTAAGCTCGGCTAATTCATTGGGTGGCATTCTATTAGGTCTTCTAGAGATAGGAGCGGTGCCTGGAATCAATTCAATTTTGAACTCCACATCCCGATCCGGAGGAAGCCCGGGCAAATCATCAGGAAATACGTCCGGAAACTCACACACCACCGGAATATCCTGAATAGCCTTAGATGTAACTGCATTCACAGTGCTACGGATTTGAATATCACGAGGGAGTTGCACTAGAAATGCCTCCTTGGTATCTGGGTCTTTCAACATCACTACACGAGTGGTGGTGTCGATAAGAACTCCATTACCGCTCATCCACTTCATTCCCAGGATTACATCTATGCCCACACCGGGTAGAACAACCAAATCAGCAAGAAACTGACGGTCTCCTATTTCCAGAGTTGCCCCCAAAACCACTTGATTGGTGG
Source organism: Sorghum bicolor (assembly GCF_000003195.3). Classification (NCBI taxonomy): domain Eukaryota; kingdom Viridiplantae; phylum Streptophyta; class Magnoliopsida; order Poales; family Poaceae; genus Sorghum; species Sorghum bicolor. The sequence goes on along the minus strand of NC_012876.2, from coordinate 25,443,023 downwards.
AAATATCATTTCCCGCAGCACTAATACAATAACTGCCTTTATCAAGTGTGATGGCCTTGATGCAATGCTTAGACACAAACTCAGAACTCACAAAGGAATGCGATGCTCCAGAATCAAAAAGCACGAGTGCATCATGTTGATTAACCAGAAACTTACCAGCCGTGACTACCTCACCAGCAGGGATTGATTCCACAGTTGTGTAGTGAACACGCCCCGGACGGACGTTCCCTTGGTTACCCTTCTTCGGCGGGTACGGACAGTTGCTCTGCCAATGCCCAGTCTGATTGCAGTTCCAGCACGGGCGGTTGGCAGGTGGAGTCTTAGCATAGTTGGGACCCGTGTTGCCCCTAGGAAGAGCAATAGAGTACCCCTTGCGAAAACCCGTCTTGGTCTGATTTTTCTTCACCGGAGGGCGGTATCGCTGGTTGGGGGCTGGAGCATGGAATGGGGGCTTAGCTGCCACTGGAGCCTTGCACTGAGATGACCCGGCACCGGCCTCAGAAGCCCTCTTGTGAGTCTTGGTCGCAGTGTACACAGTGTTATAGTTCTCTTGAGTGAGAGCATCACTGACAAACTCATTGAAGGTTGCACACTTAGTGCGGCCCATAGTCTTCAGCAATTTGGGACCCAAACCCCGCTTGAAACTAGCAATCCTTTTCGTCTCCGTGTTCACAAACTCATGAGCGTACCTTGACAAGTGATTGAAAGCATGCAAATACTCCTTCAGAGTCTTGTTGCCCTGACTCAACTGCATGAACTCGGTGTGCTTCATCTCCACAACACCAGGAGGAATGAAATGCCCTTTGAAAGCCTCACGAAAGAGGTTCCAATCAATCACTGTGTCAGTCGGAAGAGCTTCCCGATACTGATTCCACCAGATACCTGCCGGACCTTGCAGTTGGTGAGCTGCATACTCGGCCTTCAGACCTTCAGTCAACCGAAGTAGGCGAAACTTTTGTTCCACCGTATTCAGCCACTCTTCAGCTTGAAGGGGTTCTTCGGCTTCTCTGAAAGGTGGGGGCTTCGTATCCATGAAGTCCTTGAAGCTACTGTACTGGTTAGGAGCTGGCCCTTCCTGTGCATTACGACCACCCTGATTGGCCATCCGATTGATGGTCTCAGTGAGCATCCTCTGATTTTCCACCATCATTTGCATCAGCTCAGCTGGATTTGGTGGTGGAGGAGGAGGGGGTGGATTCATGTTTGCACGCTGTTCCGCACCTCGGGTGCCACGAGACACCTGTAAAGACACAGTCAGCGAGCATTGATGATGATAAGATTTGCCGTAGAAGAACTTATATTTATGCCTGAAAGTATTCGAGAGAATAGCTTTACAGAAGGGCACAACAATTCAATTCCACAAAACAACATCACCAATCCAACACATGACATAGATATCCGCAATACGCACCACAACGGAAAACATCGGCATAACATAACGATCATATTAAGACTGCACATGGGTCCATAAAGTTATTACACCATTACAGTACATGCCATGAGTCAAGGTCAAAGTTTCGGATTACAACAAGGTTACAAAAGCACCACGGCCGACTGGCATACTACAAAAGATCCTGGCATCACACTACCCACTACTCCCTACACTCCAGGCTCGTCGCCCGAGTCAGCGTCGAAGATCGCCTCTCCATCCTCATCGCTAACCGGCTCAAGCTCCTCGTCCTCCACATCCTCGTGCAAAGGTGGTGCAGCCGCTGCTGGTCCATCAACCTCCATACCATCATCATCGGCCACAATCACCTGAGGTCCCACCTCTGGATATACGGGTATAGGGCGAGGAATAGGGTGTAGCAAGTTGTTGAGACGGTGAATCTCCACAAGACCAGCCTCAATCTGATCCTGCAGATAGTTCTCCCGCTCAAGCGACTGAACTCGGTGCATCTCCCATGCTCGGCGCCTGTTCTCCGACACGCGGAGTGCAGCATCCCTCTCACGGGTGAGCTGCACCAAGCGCTCCTGTAAGGTCTCCCTCTCTCTAGCTAACTGGCTCATCTGATCTTGCTTATGATCTCTCTCTCTAATGGCCTTCACCCACTGCTGCCTACGATACTCCGCAATGTCTTCCCAGTCATTGCGGTCCTTCTGAGCTTGCTCTAGGAGCCTAGCTTGCTTGCGAAACTTGCGAGCACGCTTTTCAGCCTTCCGCTGCATCTCCTGGGCCCTGCGAACAGCCACCATCACCTGTGCATAGGTGCCCTCTCGCTGACTGATCAGCTTGAGCACAACCAACATAGCACTCATAGCAGGACTAGAGCTCTCAGCTCTCTCTCCCCTGCCTCGAACCAAAGCACAACCGTCAGCCTATTTCCACTCAGCGGCTGCTGGGTCAGCACTAGGAATGGAGGCCGCTGGTCCTCCCGTCAGCTCGTCACCACACCTCTGACAGATATCGAGCAGGATAGTCTGGGCTGCAACCTGAGCTGCCTCCCAGGGAGTCTGCCCATCTGAGCTGCAAGTCCAGCCTGTCCATGCAGGTTTGTCCCCATGTGGAGGGACAACTCCCTGCACAGCAAACCACTGGATCTCTCCTGTGCTCTCCATCTCCCACCAAGAATACTGAGGTGGCTCAGTATACCCAACAGTCCGTAACACTCTCCAGAGTAGGGTAGGAGTGCCAAATTCGTGCAAGAAAGTGTCACTGGGACGGGGTGAAGCGGGTGCGTCCATCTGTGGAAAGGAATAGGAATACCTTGGATAAAAGAAGATTAGTTTAAGCAACATTTATTTATTGTAAAAGGGGCGAAATTGTAAGGGAAGAAGTAGACAGAATGTATGTATGAATGCGACATGATGCATGCACGAACCGTACGTCCTCACAAACTTAGAAAATTAATATTCTAACGGATATACGGTGGCATACATTCGTCTCTCGATACGATAACTATCGGTTTACATGTGCGCTGTTAGGGTACCTGCAGAAAACTTCATTTCAGCCCAACAGTTCCCAATATATCACTCAAGAAAGCAGTAAACTAAGTGCACATTGCTTGGTCATGCCCAACATGCACAAACAATGACACCACAACTACCCAAGAATTTAAATACTCCCCAGTTAAGTTTCTTTCATGGTTCCATGGTTTCGACATGTAACCACTCCAGAAAACCACCGCGAACACTCCCCTAGACCGCCGTTTGGACGATCATGCTCTCACAGCTCACACTTACCTGCGCGTAGGTGCGACGTTGCATAATTTAAATCTAGCGACATATGTGGCTAATTCACATATGAAGGCTACCTCCACCATTAGACCACAGGGTAGCATAGTGTGGTCATCACACATCCATACCTGAGTACTGCCGGAGATGCATAAATAAACCACCCCCCCCAAGTCAGTACTTAAATAGCCACCTAGAGTCCTTATGTGGGCAAGGAGGATTCGACCACTGGCATAACTTAATTAATTAATTTACACCATTTTATTTAAAAACTCTTTTGTTTTAAATACACAAACGCTGCATTTATAATGCTGAACTTGCTCCGATGCCAGCTGTCACAGAACCGACCAAATTATAAGAGTTCAAGTGCAGAAACGATCGCCAAGCAATCAAGTTTCTAAACTTGAGCCCATATAATCCCGGTAGTCAATCGAAATCACGAAGGACTTCAAACCAACTCGCAACAAACCAAGATCGTAATAGTTCAACATAAACACAGCGAATGTTACATAGTCATTCATTGCCGACGAAGAGGCACCACATCGGAGTTATTAAGTTATTACAACCCAAGTTCGAAGTAGCGGAAGCAAAATAATTACACACACTTGTTCAAAGTTCAGTTCACAAGTTGTTGTTACTGCCAGAGTCTACGCCATCCTTCCAAAAGCATCACAGACGAGAAAGTTAGAGAAACGTGCCCAACGGTTAGTCCTCATCCCCAGCAGGATGGAGACAGGTCTTGCAGAATCCGTCATAGAAGATATCATCTGCAACAGGTGGGAATAAACCCTGAGTACGAGAATGTACTCAGCTAGACTTACCCGTCTAGGTCAAACATAAAAGACACCAAGGATCATGCAAGGCTTAGTATCATGTGGAGCTGGTTGACTCACCTTTTGCCAAAAGCTTAACTTACAACTAAGTCATTTTAGGAGCATCATTATTATTTATCATCAACCTACTACTAGATTAGCACCTGTACTACAACACATCACTGGGTTATTACAAACAATAATAACCATATCAAATTCATCATATGTCCTTCTTGCTATCATCATTATCATGAACCAAAGCCATTAGTGAATGCTACGTTTGCCGCTGCTCTGTCAAGTTCTCACTAACCGGGAGAGACGGCGATTCGAATTGAATTCCTATCCAGCTGGAGGATTATTCCTAGCACTCACCCAGGCATCCCCTGCCGGAGAGCCATCGGGTCACCTTTGGTACAACTCAGGAATCGCGGCTCCGATCAGCGCCGCACTCCCAGGGCTACCACTCTGCCAGGGAGGTCAGGAATTTTAACTCACCTGCCTTTGGACTTACGCCAATGGTCCCCCGCACACCGCACTTCCTCCGATAGTGCGCACTTTATACTTGCCGGTCTTTCTGCCTGAGTCATACTACTCGGCTTCGCGGTCGGAACGAGTTATCCGGCCAACTAAGTGTTAGGCATGCGTTCAACATGACAAGAGGACATACAACGATCGGTCCTTAGCTGCCACAGACGGAGTTACTACACACTTGCAAAACTCCGCCCGGCTTAAGTCAATTTAATCAGGTTCCAACCACGATAGCACATATAGACCATCGTGATCCGACACAACCCTAGATCGCGCAGGTGACAGGAAATCACCCAACTTCTACCGATTAAAGCATAGCTAAGCTGCTACTCGATCCTAACTCTACAACCAGGGTGGGGTGAGTTATCTGGACAAGGATAAAGTAGAATGCAGCAACAGTTTCATCACAACTCCTATACGTAATGCATCAATAGATATAACATATTAAGTAAACTTTCGAAAATAAAGGGAGACTTAGAATGCTCCGGGGCTTGCCTTTCATGAACGATGCCGGCTCGTGATTCGGGCACTCAACTTCTTCTTCGGGCTCCTCGGGTCCGGCTTGCTGGACCTCCACCTCCTGGCTGCCCTCCTGGCCTTCGGGATTCACTTGCAGCTCGTAGGAGGCTGTCGCGTCCGATGCACCTATTGCATGCTCGAACAATAAGAAGATGCACATGCTAGAGATGAATGCTTGATAACACAAGTAATTCACTGGACACTCATTTACGGAGCAAGAGTTATACTAACTCACGCAATTAAACAAGTTGACATAGCCCAAAACCTATCATGGCACTAAAGCAGCAAACAACACAAACAAGTATGCTCAGTAAATAAATCATAACTAAAGATAGATAGGTCCAACAAACATGAGTACGGACATTCTGGAAAGCTTATGAAATTTTCTACAACTCATCTTTAAACATGACAGCAAGATTCATACATGAAACTGGTCATTTAAACAAAGTTCCAGGTTCTGTCCCAGAAAAACTGAGAACACCTATTTCTGGAACCCAACTTGGAACAGCGATAACTTTTAAACTACTTGGCCAAATGACCTCAAATTTAAACCACAGTTAGTTCAACAAGTTTAGAACAACTTTGATTTAGACAAGTTTCACAGAAAGTCAAGTTGTCATTAAGTAACAGCCAAATTGCTTCCTTGCTGTCCAGAACAGCATTTAACCCTATAGTTAATTATTTAATGACATGACCAACACACAAACCATGCCAACCACATGGCCTATGAACACAAACCTATTACAAAGTTACCAGATCATCAGATGAAAACCCCAAAATATTTACTTAACAAGGCATTTATTAATTAACTCTAAATAAGAGCATATTTACAAGATACTACTTAAAGTGCTCAGAAAAATCTAAAAAAAATCACAGAGGCACAAGTATAACATCAGAGCATTACCATAAAAATTTCAGAGCCATTGCACATACCAAATTAAAGATATGTATTTAACATGTGCCAAGACATTTATTTCATAAATTCAGAAACATGACTTACATGGTGTCAAACAACAGATTTCAGATTATTTACCTCTTAGGAATACCATAAACAAGTTTACCACTAAAGTAGAACACCAGCATAAGCACCAATTACTTTATATGATTTAATTAAAGAAACAAGCCATATCTCAAGCACAAATTACATATCACATCAGCAGTGCTCCAAAAATCATGAAATAATTATCAGACCACTCTAATGCCATGCAAAGGCTACCATAAAATTTTCAAAGCAAACTAAGCAGTATAACCAGAGATATGCATTTATCCATAAATAACAAGATTAAATCTTTAATAAAAAATTTGTCAGAAAACATGATTCATTTTATATTTTTATTAAATACTAGCCATCTCAAAAAACACCACAAAATCTGTTTCACAATTTTTGGATCTCAGAAACAAGAGATATGATTTTTGCAAGAAAGCCAAAAATCCAGATTTTGAATAAAAGAAAAGGAGGGAAAGAGGTGACACTGACAGTGGACCCCATCTGTCAGGTCCTTCTTCCTCGCGGCCGAGGCGACTTTCACCGGCGATTTCTCCACGACGGCGAGGTCTCCGGCCAAACCAAGGGCATCAGCGTGATCTCCAAACCCTAACGACTCGATTGACCCCCTTTTCCCCCCGGCGGAGCCACCGGAAGGAGCTTGCCGTCGACGATGGCGGCTCGGCGGAGGTGCTCGGCGTTACGCCGGAGCCCTCAGGCCGGTGGAGCGTGATCTAAGGCCTTCTACAGCACCAGCAAACTACGGCGAAGCTTCCTAGGTACGCGGCTTGGCCTGGATCCTCGTGGAGCACGCTGGCCACGAGAGCACCCAACTCCGGCGGAAGCACGGCGGCGCTGCGCACCGTGTCCGGCGACGGAGAACCTGGTAGAGCGTCCACCAAGTGGCGCAAAAGCTCGCTAAGGACCTAAGCTACCTCTAGGACCTAACCAGAGACGACGAGAGGTTTCACAGAGCTCGGCATTGAGTTCGCCGGAGAAGAAGGTCACGACGACCCGATTTGGGGGAAGAAGGAAATGTCGGCTCACCGGTGGGTTTCTCGGCGAGTTAGAGGGTGGAGGTTGGAGAGCGGCTCACGGCGGAGCTTTGGGTGGAGTTTGGTGGACGGAGACACAGCGAGGAGCGCACACAAGCTTGCCGGAGTGAGCTCGCGGCGGTGAGCTCGCTGCGGGCGAGTTTCAGGCGAGAGAGGGCGAGGCAGAGCGAATGGACGCGTCCACTTCGCTCGGGACGTCGCCGTGGAGGTCATGCACGCGACGGGAGCTGACAAGCGAGGCCAGACGCGGCGTACGGTCGACAAATGGTGACGGAGCTCTGCCGGCGGTCGGCCACGTCGACGAGCTCAGGTTCGATTCAGAAGAAACGGTGTTTGTCTGACAGAGCCACTTCACCGACGATTATCTCCCAAACCAGAGCGAATTAGGAATGGCGTAGTTGACAAAGTTGGAGTACTAGGCGGGATCTACAACTTTATCAATTGGAGCAAGAGCTAGATCGGCCTGGATTAAGAGTTATGAAGTTTTCAAAATCAATCGAGCAAACCGGTTTCGTTCCAAGACTTAGAAAATTTTCTAAGTGTTGAAAACAGCCCCAAATCTGCCTTGTGGGTCACTTTTGAGCTATTTGTGATCATTTTCATGAGATGGCCATAAAAGGACTTTTGTTCCTTATAAACTTTGCTACAACGTTGCTGCAGAAAGTTTTGACATGCAAACATTTTATGAAACACTTTTTAAAAGCCTAAGAAAAAGAGGTTTCTAGGGCCTATTTCCATAAGTATTACTTAAAAGCATATTTTGGAAAAGTGGCCAACATGAACATTGTTCCCAAAGCCAATTTAAGCATAGATAAACTAATTACCAAGGCATTAAGTACAAACACAAGCATTGTTCACTCAAACATAAGCATAAGAAGCCTATTTAAGCAATTTAAATCATAATTTTTGCATAGAATGACATGGCTCAAGATAGATGATGATCATGGATGCTTTGAATGGATGATGATGCTCATGCTATGCACATGATCAATGCAACCATAACACTGGGGTGTTACAATCTTGGACCTCCCTGAGGTACTTAGCTTCATATCCAAAGTCCCAGCATCTAGCTTTTTCATCCATCTAAATCTTTTGGACATTGACCCTGATTTACCCATTCTGATATACTTCTGTGACTTCCTAACTTTGGCTTGGTTGGCTTTCCTAATCCCTGACCAGTGTTCGGAGATCATGCCTACTCGAGCTGAACTACAGGTGATGAGCTAATGGAGATCTCAGGGAACCAGTTTGCACCAAGGTAGAGGAAGACTTCCAAGGCGAAACTACAGGTGCACGAGCATCATCTTAGGTGCAGCAAGAGAAGCGCCACCAAATAGGGTGGCTTCAAGAAGAATGTGCTCCACCCTATCCTCCTCAACATGGTCCCTGCATCACCAAAGGAGAGTGCACCTGCCCCAGCACCCTTTTTGCCTCTAGAACTGGCACAGGGGATACCCATCAGATTCCTCTAGATACACCCTAGTGAGGTGTCTACTGCCATCCTGAAGAAGGACACTGATGGAAAGTGAATGAGTGCGATCCAAGGCCCTACACTAATGGACAAGAGTGCATCTTTTGTTTAAAGTTTTGTGCAACTTGTTTAAACTCTTAAGCTCGTCCTAGCATGCATGTTGGCCTTTCTCGTTAGATCACTACTTTTGTTGGTACTTTGGCCACTTATGATATGTTAGTTGGATCGTTCATTATGCATGTTCATGCTATGTGTTGACACTAGCTAACACCACTTAGATACTAGGTTGTCATCCCCAGCATGGTGCCAGAGTGTACAAAGGTATTTATAAATGTAAATGCTCTTTAGAAAATAATCTATTCTATCCGCAAGCGCACAGATAAAACACCTCATTGTAGCATTTCATCAGGATAAGTATTCCAGGTATCGTTATTTATAATTTTGCTTAAGAGAACAAAAGGGATGAAATTAAAATAAGGACAAAATCTATGAAGGCATAGACTAGAGATAAACTTGCAAGAACATGATTACTAATGAGAAACTCATCACACAGTCACTTACTTTGGCAGGGGGTAAACCATAAAGATAATGACAATGAATTATAAGTTCATGGGTAAATAACACAGCGATTAGAAAATAGACTACTCATATATGTAGGTGACGTCGGATTAGCTAGAGAATGGATTCTAAGTTATCTACTATCTACTAAGTCACAATCTACTCTAGTTATCCACAAGATCTTGTATAGCATAAAAGACTCTTCATTCATGTATAAGGAACATTGCTAAATTAAATCAGAACATCGTAAGACTTACTCTGCAATACAAATACTGCCTGTCCTATCAACGGAGGGTGGACTATATAAGAATCAACGAAGCTATCACTATCGCGAACTACAACACGACCCGGCCAATATGATACATTTGTAGGTAAATAACATCTAAGCACCACGCCCACATGTGATCTACCACTTAACTCCCTCGAGTCAAGAGCTAAACGCTTTGCAAACTTATACATAAACTCATTATCAATCATAACTATATCAAATATAGAACTAGAGCAAACTAAGAGCATAATAAATAGAGACATAATACAATTAGAACAAAGTATTAGAGAAAGATATGAATAATACCAATCTTTATTACCAAAGATCCGAATCCAGAGCGTAGTGCTCTACTTCTCTAATTGCTATCTAATCAAACCTCTAAACTTGAAGGATTAGGGAGTAGCTAATTCTAATTCTCTGTGGGAGAGAAGCTCTAAACCCTAACTTTGATGGCTACCTCTGATAATGATTTTCCTCTTCTCTTCTCTCCTCCAGGGGTGGAGAGGCCTTAATTATATAGTCCTTTTAAGTGATTTTGGGATGTCGGATCAAACCGACATTGATCGCACGGTTGTTTTCCTTGATCCTTTAGGTCGGTGGAACACGATCCAAGTGTTTGGTTCGGACTGGACTCCTGGCCAGGGCGGGCGCCCAAGGGGGGAGGGCGGGCGCCCTGCCCCCGAGCCCGTCCGGTCTCCCGTTCGTTCCCGTGGCTTTTGGACTCTTCTAGATTGAGGAAAATTGCGCGTCACGTAATTATCTCATTGTAAACATGACATGTGGGCCTTTTTGGGGAAACCCTAGTGTTGTGCTTTTGTGATTTCATTCTTGTGGCACTAGGTGGTGATTGCAATTGTGGATTTCTTATTACTCTTGGTGATTGCCGTCACCTAGACGGTTGTGGATTTGTTGATTGGTGAGGGGATTTGGTGATTGTGTCCACCCCCAATCAAGGTGATATTTGTGAGGGGTTCTTGGGCTTATTCCCCGGCGGAGTGCCAAAACCCACTCTAGTGGATTGCTCGTGTGATTGAGTTACCTCACTTGTGGGTCGGTTCTTGCGGTGTCCTAGTGAGGACAAGGTTCATGCTACACCTCTTAGCCGCCGAACCACCAAGTGTTGGTCGACACAACAGGGACGTAGCGTGCCGGCAAGCACGTGAACCTCGGGAGAAAAATCGGTGTCTCAATTGTGTTTGATTGGCATTCTCCCGGTGCGTGATTGTTTATATTGGTGTTGATGCAAAACTGATCTGCAAACACAAAGGGCTAATACTCGATTCAAACGTTAAGGCGTGCCAGCCGATTTGACCTTACTATCGGCAAAGGTGATAACTCGAATACTTTAGTCCTGACAACAGCGATGCGCCCGGATGTCACGGCTAAGAGGTACTCACACGGAACTCGAGAACACGCCGAGCTTAAGTCGACGAATTCCTAAGAACTCGTAATAAAAGGAAAAAGTATGACGAAGTCGTCGAAAAGTAGATGTTGGAATATGAGTAAAAACGTGTGTTTGATTGATTGATAGATGTCTCATTACAAAGCCCTAGGGTTCATATTTATACCCTATTCAAAAAACTACAACTAAACACGACTAGAATTCGAATTCCAAATTACACGGAATCCGTATACAAAACGACTTAAATAAACAAATAAATAACAAAGTTATCTCCCGTGACAAACTAAAATCCTTCCATAAACCGATCAGCAGTTTCCAGATTCCTCCTCCGTATCGTCGGCAGACCCTTTGCCATGGTCATCGGCAGACTCCCCCATCACAGCTATCGGCATAAACACATCACCGCCTGTAGACTTGGCCACATCCGACTTCTCCTTCATCGGTAACCATCTTCATCGGCAATCCATCGTGTAAACAACATACTTGCTACCTCATCCTACCATCCTGGACACGTGCCCAACAACGGTGTCAACACATGCCCCCCAATTTCGGAGTATAAAACTATTAATGCTCCGAAATTCTCTGCAGTGATGATGCCTTTTTCCGCAATCAATGCCCCTAATCTGGTAACCGACAACCTCAATCAGAACAACTCTGATTCTATTCTTCCGCAGATTTCCCGAAATCCTCGACTTCCTAAACGGGCACTTCTCTCTCAACCGTATATCGGCAATGTTACTGTTACAAAGGTCTGCCGATGTATTGACCAGGACGTTCATACAAACGGCCACTTCCCCTTTATTCGTCCATCGGCAATATGAACGTTATAGAATGCTGCCGATGGACCGACCAGGAGATCTCGCACAGTAAAATATCTTCAATAATGACCGCCTCCCGTCAAATCACCTGCGCAATCCCTTGATTACCGTGCGAACAGTTACCATATCTACCTGAGTACCCTCGGATTTCTCGGATGCGGCAAAGAGATAAGTCAGATTTGCCCTTGTCCGTTTTGTCCTATAAATAGTTCCTTCTCGGGTACTCCTTCCCCATCACATCATTCCACCGCCCAACCTTACTTTTCCAGCGGCGGCGCCATTCGAAAACTCCCAAGACCTCCGTCAAGCACTCCTATTCATCAACTCCGGTGCCCTCAAACGCTCTCTTCGCGGCAAGATGGCCGTTAGCTTCGTCGTTCCTGAGGTCAGATCTCCATCCCGTCTCCTGCATATTTTTCCTCGTATCTCTGTTCATCCATAATTTATTTTACTGAATATCTTCCCCCTTTTTTTGTGTATTCCTTTTACCCCCAAAATCACTAGGAGTTGTCCAATAAAATTGTCATTCCTACCGATCAACCACACCTTCAATGTCTCGGCCCTCTAGGGGATTCAGATCCAACCGACCTTATCAACGCAGAAACCAACAGGATCCCCTTTAGAGCTGAAAACTTTTCTTTAGATCTGTGGAAAGACACTTTTCGCTCTTGGCCCAGCCCTACTGTAGGGTGGAAAGATTGGTTCTTGAGGATCAGCAATTCTTATGAAGTCCAGTGGGGCGAAAGGAAGCTAGCCCAATGCATTAGGCTATCCATTGCCGATATGCATAGAAACGAGTCACTGCTGATAGCTGCGTCCTACTTTTGGTCAGACACCCTCAATGCTTTTGTTTTTGGCCACGGCCCTGCTTCTCCTACCCTTGCCGATGTAGCCATGCTCACTGGTCTAGATATACCTTCTGCCGATAGCACCCACTTTTTGGATACCGCCCCTAGTGCCAAAGTGGAGACTCACGCTATCGGTGGTTGGTCAGGGTACATTCAGAAGTACCGCGGGAGAGGGCCTGTCACCCTAAAGGAGCAAACCACCTTTCTGAACATGTGGCTGGACAAGTTTGTATTCTGTGGTCGATCGGCAGGACCGACTTCTGTCTATCTATCGGCAGCAGAGAGACTGGCTAACGGTGGCCAATTTCCTCTCGGCCGATACTTGCTTGGCGCTGTTTACCATCTTCTCCATCAGGTAGCCCAGAAACTCCTGCTTGGCCAGTCCATCGGCAACTTTGGGAGGCCCCTGGTGGTTTATTAATATGTGGCTCAATCTGCACCTGCATAAGCGCCTTGATTTCAACTTGTTCTCACAGCACTTCCCAAGAGATATAGCCGAAAATCATGTGTTGGGTGAAGAGGAATCGGCAACGCGTGCCCCCTTGAACTTTGGTGAAGCTGTCATAGTTCTACCTGGTTCAGGGAGTAATCCGGATCAGATCGGCCGATTCTTCCAGACTCTGTATGAGGGTCTGGCCAGAGATGAACGACCATGGTTGGCTTATGATGACCCAGATAGCATGCTCCCTCTGACCTTCAATCCATTTGATGAAGCTCTCGATAGAGACAATGAGGCGATGATGGCAATTGTGACTCCCAGAGCCATTCCAGTGAATTTCTTTGGTAGCACAAAAACTTCTCCCCAGACTTATGAATTTTATAATCCATCGGCATTAGCTCGCCAGTTAGCTTTCGGCCAGTTGCCGATCGCACTTCCTTATGCCGATGTGATAAAACCCAGAGAAACTATCAACAACTTTCTTGAGTGGAGTCGAGTAGCCCAACTACCACCAAACGCCGATACAGGTGTAGATCTGTCAGAATGGGTTCCGGCTGCTTTTATCACTCAGGCATACAAGTTATGGTGGGCAGAATGGAAAGAGCATCTATTCTGCAGATCGGCCCTTTCATACCGCGGCATGATCGACTCCGAATACGAAATTCCCGATGACACTGTAAGCATCTCCAACCGATGTTTCATTTTCTCAACATTATCTCCATCGGTAGCTTACCCTTGTATTCCTTTTGCAGGTTGACGACACCCCCCCATCGGTTAGCAGGAGTGGCAAGCCGATCGACTTGTTTCCATCAGGCCCGATTTCCTCAATCGGCCACAATGCTCCCACTCTGGCTTCCTTCGTGCATCGGGGTGTGTGCCTCAGGAAAGTCACCACCAGGAGAACCCAGACATCACCAACGGTAGCTGCTCCCACTCTGGCGCGGGCTTTCAAGGCAATTTGTCAAATCTTTTTCTTTTACACTGACTATCTTTATATCGGCTTTATTTATACTTATAAACCCTTGTTCGTTATTGCAGCAAACCAGTGCATCGGCAAAGGTCACACGTCAAGGTGCCGATGCCCCCCAGTCCAGCCAGCCAAAGAGGAAGGGTGTCAAGAGCACCAGGGCCGAAACGAAGCGCCAAAAGGTGGCAATTCCCCCTCCTCCTCCGGTATCTCCAATCCCAGTGGAGTCTTCTCCTTCTTCTCCAGAAGTCCAGATACAGCAAGCACCATCTCCCCAACCAATGCAGGAAGCACCACAGATGGAAGAACCCCAGCAGGAAGAGCCTCAAACAGAAGGTACATCAGCTGATGTGGGCGGACAAACAACTGGTCCGGTGGGTCCAATTATATCATCGGCGGTTCTCCCGATTCAGACAACTGTTGTTCCTCCTTCAGGTAACATACTTTAACAATACCGTTGCCGATGAACTTATTCTCATTTAGTTTCATAACCTTTCTTGTCTTTTTTCAGTCGATGTCGTCCCATCGGCAACCTTAGCCGATCAACCTGCAGTTCCATCGGCATCTTTGGCCGATCAGCCTACAGCTCTGTCAGCACCTCCCAGTCCAAGGCAAGAGATCGCCTTGAAGCAAGTAAGTCACTGTTTACCGTCAGCATTATTTGCCGATTCTCTGAATATGAGCTAACCTTGCTTTCCCTTTCAGGAACAAGATTCTCCCGATAGCCTGTTTTCCTTCGCCATCGATCTCTCTGAAGAAGAAGGCGAAGAAGCAAGCTCTTCTCAGACAGTTGGCATTACATCGGCAGAAATCAGGGCCAGGCTAGAAGAATTGTCAGCTCTCCTCCACCAGGACACAGCGCAATTGGTTGATGACTCCGACCCTACCAAGACCCTGTTCAGAACTCTCAGAGGCCAAATCCCAGCCGACGTCGAAGAAATCCTGTTCCAAGCCGCTCATTTGGAGAGTCGCCAGCTGCAGTACCAGAGAGCTTCTCGGCGTCTTGCTGATAGAGCCGCTCAGACTCAACTCTCCGATGAAATGAGGAAAGAGAAACTCCTGACCGATGAGAAGCACAAGAACACCGGTATCCTGAGATCTTCAGGAGATGCGCTGAAGCAGAAGATATCCGATCTATCGGCAAGAAGAGAATCCCTATTGGCGGAACTCAAGGAAGTGGAGAACGCCTTATCCCAAGCCCAACAGGAAGAGAGCCAATTGCCAGAGACCATCAGGCTCCTTGAGCACGAACGAAATGCTCATGGTCGCAAGGCACTTCAACTGAAGAGGAATCTGAAGCCGATAGAAGGTTCTGCCGATGATGATATTAAGGAGATAGAAGCAGCCAACCAAATCCGGTTGCGCGCTATATCGGCAATCCAGGCACTGCTTAACACATAAAGCTTTCATCGGCATCATATCTGTGCTCTCCTGCTTCCTCAGCTTTTAGTCTAGCCGATAGGACTGTTATCGGCATCTTTTGAAATATTAAGTCCATTCCCAGATACACTTTAATCCAGCCGATAGGAGTGTTATCGGCATTTAAACTTTTATGCATCAACCCATATGCTGGGGTAGTACTTCTTTAAATATTTGCCATTTAATGCTCTGGGAAATTCAACTCCTTCGAGAGTTTCTAGAATGTAGGCATTACCAAGAGCCGATCGACTTATCCGATAAGGACCCTCCCAATTAGGAGACCACTTTCCAAACTTCGCACTTTTAGTCCCGACTGGCAAAATTAATTTCCATACCAAATCCCCGTCGGCAAACTCCTTAGTCTTCACTCTCTTATCATACCATCTAGCAACTCTCTTCTTATTTTCTTCTATATTCATTAAAGCTTTTAACCGATGCCCTGCTAGATCATTCAACTCATCGGTCATCAAAGTGGCATAATCATCGGCGGTTAACTGATCTTGAAAAGACAATCGCCTGGATCCGGCCTTAATCTCCCAAGGCAACACTGCATCATGTCCATACACCAATTGATAGGGTGACACCTTGGTTGATCCATGACAAGCCATCCGATAAGACCACAGTGCTTCATTTAACAATGTATGCCACCGCTTAGGATTTTCTTCAATCTTTCGTTTAATAAGCTTGATGATTCCTTTGTTAGACGCCTCGGCCTGCCCATTGGCTTGAGCATAATAAGGAGAAGAATTCAACACTTCAATCCCCATACCGATTGCGAATTCATCAAACTCCCCCGATGTGAACATAGTGCGCTGATCGGTAGTAATCGTTTGAGGGATCCCAAATCGGTAAATAATATGCTCCTTCACAAAATCAATCATATTGGCCGATGTGACTTTCTTCAAAGGAATAGCATCAACCCACTTAGTGAAATAATCAGTGGCAACTAGAATGAACTTATGCCCTTTGCTAGATGGTGGATAAATCTGGCCGATCAGATCGATAGCCCATCCCCGGAACAGCCAAGGCTTTATTATAGGATTCATAGCCGATGCGGGTGCTCTTTGAATATTACCAAACTTTTGACAACCTTGACACCCCTTGAAATATTTAAAACAATCCTCAAGTATGGTCGGCCAAAAATATCCATTCCTTCAAATCATCCACTTCATTTTAAAAGCTGACTGATGCGCTCCACACACTCCTTCATGGATTTCTCCCATCAAACTTCTAGCTTCATCATCACCCAAGCATCGGAGAAGAATTCCGTCAATAGTTCGATAATACAATTCATCTTCAAGGAGCACATATTTGGTTGCTTGAAACCGAACTCGTCTTTCGACTTTTTTAGATGGATCTTTTAGATAATCAATAATTTCCTTCCTCCAATCATCGGCACCGATCACCGATATCGCATTAATCATAGGCTGATATCTCGAGGCATGCTGAGCCAATCGATTGGCCTCTTCATTATGCAATCGAGGAACATGCTCTAATCGGAAATCCTTGAATTCCTTTAACAGTTGCATGCTCTTCTCGTAATAAGTAATGAGAATCTCGCTTCGGCATTCATAACTCCCGGCCAATTGATTTATAACCAATATAGAATCTCCGAAGATCTCAACAGCATCAACACGAACTTCCCTCAACAATTCCAATCCCTTGATCAGAGCCTGATACTCTGCCTGATTATTCGTTGACGTAGCAACAATCGGTAAGGAAAACTCATACTTCCTCCCCTTAGGGGAAACTAATACAATGCCGATTCCTGCCCCCCGGTCACAGGTAGATCCATCAAAGAAGAGCGTCCAGGGTACAATTTCCAAGGTTTCCACTACACCGCAATGCTGAGTCACAAAATCGGCCATAATCTGCCCTTTGACTGCCTTAGCCGATTCATAACGCAGATCGAACTCCGACAGCGCTAAAATCCACTTACCAATCCTGCCATTCATAATCGGCATAGATAGCATGTACCGGACCATGTCATCTTTGCAAACAACAGTGCATTCGGCCGATAACAGGTAATGTCTCAACTTAATACATGAAAAATATAAGCATAAGCATAGTTTCTCAATGGCCGAATACCTGGTTTCAGCATCAATCAACCTCCTACTCAAGTAATAAATCACCCTTTCTTTCCCTTCAAATTCTTGAACTAGAGCTGAACCGATAACTGTCCCATCGGTAGACAAATACAATCTGAAGGGCTTTCCTTGTTGAGGTGGAACTAGAACTGGAGGATTTACTAGATACTTCTTGATTTCATCCAGAGCCAACTGTTGTTCTTTTCCCCAAATAAATTCTTGATCGTCTTTCAATTTAAGAAGAGGACTGAAAGCATGAATCTTACCAGACAGATTGGATATAAATCTCCTGATAAAATTTACCTTGCCGATCAAGGACTGGAGCTCAGTCTTGTTGGTGGGGGCCACTATCTTATTGATGGCATCAATAGATCTTCGACTAATTTCAATCCCCCTTTGATGTACCATGAAACCAAGAAACTGCCCTGCCGATACACCAAATGCACACTTGTTGGGATTCATCTTCAATCCATGCTTCCTTGTGCACTCTAACACTTTTCGTAGATCGGCAAGATGCTTTGAGAAATCTCCAGACTTGACCACCACATCATCAATATAAATCTCCACCAGCTTGCCGATGAACTCATGGAATATAAAATTCATGGCCCTTTGATAAGTAGCACCAGCATTCTTTAACCCGAAGGTCATGACTATCTATTCAAATAGCCCAACATGACCAGGACACCTAAATGCGGTTTTTGGAATATCTTCTTCTGCCATGAATATTTGATTGTATCCTGCATTGCCGTCCATAAAGCTGATGACCCGATGACCAGCCGCAGCGTCAACCAACAGATCGGCAATAGGCATTGGGTATCCATCCATCGGCGTAGCTTAATTGAGATTCCTGAAATCAATGCACACCCGAAGCTTCCCGTTTTTCTTGTAAACCGGAACAACATTGGAAATCCATTCGGCATACCGACACTGCCGAATAAACTTAGCCTCAATGAGTTTGGTGATTTCGGCCTTAATATCAGGTAGAATGTTAGGATTACATCGGCGAGCCGGTTACTGATGTGGCCGAAATCCAGACTTGATGGGTAACCGATGTTCAACAATTGATCGGTCTAAACCAGGCATCTCGGTGTAATCCCAAGCAAAGCAATCTTTATATTCCTTTAACAAATCAGTTAGTTGTTGCTTACAGTCAGGATCTAATTTAGCGCTAATAAAAGTAGGTCTAGGCTTATCACCACTACCTATATCTACTTCTACCAAATCATCGGCCGATGTGAACCCCTGGCCCAATTCTCCATCATCGGCGAATCTATCCATTAAAAACCGTCGTCAGAACCGACTGCTTGGATCGGTGGAATCTCGTAATCGGTAACTTTGAGAAAATCTTTCTCCCAAACTTCCCCTGAAATGCACCTAGTCCTTTCATAGGTATCCGCCTCTGCCGATGCAATAACATAAGAAGAATCTCCTGGGACAATCTCAATCTTGTCACCTACCCACTGAGCCAAGCATTGGTGCATTGTAGATGGGATGCAACAATTGGCATGAATCCAATCTCTTCCCAACAATAAGTTGTAAGCACCCTTTCCGCTGATCACGAAGAAAGTTGTCGGCAAGGTTTTGCTGCCGATGGTCAACTCCACACATATCGCCCCCTTGACTGGAGACACGTTTCCTTCAAAATCCTTGATCATCATATCGGTCTTGGTCAAATCCTGATCTCCTTTCCCAAGCTTCCGATACACTGCGTACGGCATAATATTAATAGCAGCCCCACCATCCACTAGGATTTTGGTCATTGGCTGCCCATCAACTCTACCTTTGACGAATAAAGCTTTGAGATGCTGTCTTTCATCATCGGCAGGTTTCTCAAAGATAGCTGTCATAGGATCCAGAGCCAGCTGAGCTATCTGATCAGAAAACTCTAACTCATCATCACTGGATGGCGCAAGAAACTCCATCGGCAACATACAGACCATGTTGACTCCTGCCGATGGACCTTCCCTCTTAGTGTCTGATGGCTGCTGACTTCTAGAGTCCTCGCCCTTGCTCAGCTCCTCTTGCCTTTCGCGTTGCAATCTTCTTTTCTGTGTCTTGGTTAATCCTTCAGGGCACCATGGAGGAAGTGGCTTTTGCTTTGCTGCCGGGCGTCGATTCTCCCTTGACTCCATACGATGCGTGTTAGCATCCCTGCAAAATATGAACTCATCGGGAACCCGCGCATTAGCCATCTCCTCGAGCTCCTCCTGGTTCGTGGGAAAATACTGGACACGGTTACCAAGCCTATCGTGCACGCTAAGCCTGCCCCCCAGCCGATCATGAACTGACGCCCTTCCTCTGATTGGCCCATTAAATCGCCGATCATCATCATGATAACGCCGATCGGTTCTATCGTACCGATCATAACCGTTGCACTCAGGACAGTCTCTGACAGTAGGAAGCTTGATATTTTCCTCCCAACAATGGATGAAGAACGGACAATTCCAATGATCTCTGTGCCGATTCCACTCCTGTCGGCGTCTTTCTTCCTCCCGTCGATAATCTTCTTGCTGGCGCCGATACCGATCCTCCCGTTGCTGCCAATTTTCTCGAGGCCTTCTATGAGTTATAACGATACCAGACCGAGGAGGCCTTCCTGAGGTAGTTCCTTCCTGGACCAAGCATTTACTTCTTGCATCGGCAGTAGTAACTTGATGCTGAGGATCTACCGATGCACTCTTCTCAGCTGTCTCCGATGTTAGGACCTTAGCCTTCCCCTTGGCATCCAGCATGTTTGTCGGGAAAGGATGTTGGTCTATCTTCATCGGCTTCTGGGTCTTGGAACTGTCAAACTTGATTCTCCCAGATTCTATAGCCGATTGCAGCTGCTGTCTGAATACTTTGCACTCATTGGTGTCATGGGAAGTTGCATTATGCCACTTGCAATATCTCATCCTCTTTAACTCCTCTGCCGATGGGATCATATGATTAGGTGACAGTTTGATCTGACCTTCCTGAAGTAGAAAGTCAAATATCCTATCGGCCTTAGCGGTGTCAAAAGCAAACTTCTCTGGTTCCTTCTGCCCAAAAGGACAAGACATCGGCTTCTTGTTTTTTACCCATTCTGCCAAGCCGATGACTGGTTCCTCATCAGAATCTGAGCCTGTTGCTTCATCGACAAATGACACTTTCTTATTCCATGCTCTTTTGGGCTCGAAAGGCTTGATGTCTTGATCAGAGATCCTCTGTACTAAATGACTTAAGCTTTCAAACTCCTGAGAGGCGTACTTATCCCTGATATGTGGCAACAGACCCTGGAAAGCCAAATCGGCTAGCTGCCGATCATCTAGAACCAGACTGTAGCATTTATTCTTAACCTCCCGTATCCTCTGTACGAAACCTTCAACCGATTCATCGTTGCGCTGTCTCAATTTGACCAAATCGGTGATCTTCTTCTCGTGAACTCCAGAAAAGAAGTACTTGTGGAATTGTTTCTCTAGATCGGCCCAAGTAATTATTGAATTAGGAGGTAATGATATGAACCAAGTAAAGGCCGATCCAGACAATGATGATGAAAATAGACGAACCCTCAATTCGTCCCTGTTACCAGCCTCTCCACATTGAATGATGAACCTGTTGACATGCTCCATGGTTGACGTATCATCCTGCCCGGAAAACTTGGTAAAATCCGGTACCTTGTACCGATGTGGAAGCGGGATCAAATCATATGTGGGAGGATACGGTGTCCGATAAGAGTACGTGTTGACTTTGGGTTTTATCCCAAATTGTTCCCTCATTACTTCAGCAATCTTATCGGCCCAATACGCGTCGGCATCCTGCCGATAAGGCGGCTGCGGATCTGGCACTTGGTGGCGAACCTCCACGTGTCTGTTCGGGACATAATCTGCACGGAACACTGGGTTGATTATTTGACCACCAATCTGCGGACTACCGAACTGCTGTCCACCGATTTGCTGCCACCCGAGTTGCTGTCCCCCGAGTTGTTGTCCGAAATTCATTGGCTGGTTGGGAATCCCCTGACCTTGGAACCCGAGATGGATCTGTCCTTGCTGGAACCCTGTAGTCTGATAACTCTGCTGGGGCGACTGTGGAGAGACTTGCTGTCCAAGCCATCCATTATTAGCGTTCAACGGCATAGGTGCTGCCGATGATTGGTAATTGGGTACCATCATTGAAGTGACATACCCCGACTGTGCCATAGACCTCTGTTGCATCAGCATTGAATCTGCCGATGCATTAGGCATTTGGAACATTGAATCTTGAGGATTTCCAGTGTGAGGCCTTGCAGTAGTAGTTGTGGTATACCGAGGACTCTGGTTCACCGGCGCATTGGGAGGTGCCGATGTCATAGGAGTCTTGCCCCTCATGTCAGTTATTTGTGATGTTCCCGGTGTCAACTCTGGAGGCATACCGTAACCCCACCAGTTGGGAGGAAGAGTCAATCCTGACATTGCCGATGCCAACATATCTGTTGTCAGTTTATGCTGCCCAACTGAAATTTGTGGGTTGGTTGTCATCGGCATGGATAGTGCACTAGTAGTTCCCGATGTACTTGGAGGGACGACAGATTGTGCACTTGCAGCCGTCAAAGCAGCCGATGGGGCCGTGACCTCTGGTGCCGTTGGCTGATGATGAGAGGGGCCCACGTAATCTGGTGGGATTTGTCCTTCCTTGAAAGTTCTTGCCACGGCATTGAAAGTTCTTGCCGTTGGTTGATCAAAGCTCGGTTGATAGCGCTGTCAACCATATCTTGAAGCTTGCCAGGATTGGCTTCGAAGGTAACCTGCCGTGGTGCCGGCAGTGCATCTTTTTGGACCACCTCGCCGCTCCTGTTTATGCTGAAAGACCTCAGGCATTGCAGCTTGAACTCTTCCATGGCTTGGGCAATAGCTTGCTTCTGCTCATCCTTGAGATTGGCCTCCGTCACGGGGATGACGTTCTCCTGATCGAGGTCAGAGATCGACATGTTGATCTTGATCTTGAATCTTGTCCCACCAGGCGTGCCAAAAGATGTGTTGATGCAAAACTGATCTGCAAACACAAAGGTCTGATACCCGATTCAAACGTTAAGGCGTGCCAGCCGATTTGACCTTACTATTGGCAAAGGTGATAACTCGAATACTTTAGTCCTGACAACAGCGATGCGCCGGGATGTCACGGCTAAGATGTACTCACGCGGAACTCGAGAACACGCCGAGCTTAAGTCGACGAATTCCTAAGAACTCGTAATAAAAGGAAAAATTATGACGAAGTCGTCGAAAAGTAGATGCTGGAATATGAGTAAAAACGTGTGTTTGATTGATTGATAGATGTCTCATTACAAAGCCCTAGGGTTCATATTTATACCCTGTTCAAAGAACTACAACTAAACACGACTAGAATTCGAATTCAAAATTACACGGAATCCGTATACAAAACGACTTAAATAAACAAAGAAATAACAAAGTTATCTCCCGTGACAAACTAAAATCCTTCCATAAACCGATCAGCAGTTTCCAGATTCCTCCTCCATATCGTCGGCAGACCCTTTGCCATGGTCATCGGCAGACTCCCCCATCACAGCTATCGGCATAAACACATCACCGCCTGTAGACTTGGCCACATCTGACTTCTCCTTCATCGGTAACCATCTTCATCGGCAATCCATCCTGTAAACAGCATACTTGCTACCTCATCCTACCATCCTGGACACGTGCCCAAAAACAGTGTTAACAATTGATGATTGGTTCATCCCCTACACGGCGGTATAAATATCTCATCCTATCCTTTACTTACGGCGGATTAGTGTAATTAGTTTAGTTGCTTACTTTGCCTTGTGTAGCTTAGTTCACTAGTGTAGCTTGTAGAGACTTAGTTCTTGTGTGCATAGTGATCATAGCAACTAGAATTGTTGGGTAGGTGGCTTGCAAACACCCCTTTAGAGCTAGAGCAAAAAGCTTTGCTTTGTTATTTACTAACCTCTTGCTCTAGTGAGTTTGTAGAATTTTTAAATAGGCTATTCACCCCCTCTAGCCATATTAGGACCTTTCAAGTGGTATTGGAGCTGTGGTCACCGTTTGTGAAAGCTTAACAACCTCGGTGCTCAAATTATGGCTCAAATAGTGTTCAACCATGTTGGGGGCAAACCACCGTTCTTTGATGGCACAAGTTCTTTTGACTATTGGAAGAGAAAAATGAAAATGTACCTTAGATCAATCATTGATAGTGTGTGCAAAGTCACGGAGAATGATTTTGTGATCCTTGACCCCGCTAACCCCACTGACAATGAGAGAGTAAACAAGCAATGCAATACAATGGCTCTCAACACAATCTATAATGGCATTGATTCAAAGGTATTTGAACAAGTCAAAGATCTTGAGAGAGCAAGTGAAGTATGGACAAGGCTAGAAGAAACATATGAGGGCACTACAACGGTAAAAAGTGCCAAGTTGTACATGCTCAAGGACAAGCTATCCAACTTCAAGATGAAGGATGATGAGTCCATACCGGAGATGTTCTATAGGCTCCAAGTCATCATCAATAATCTCAAGGGCCTTGGTGAGAAAGTGAAGGATGAGGACTTCATTCACAAGTTCTTGATGTGCTTGCCCAAGAGGTTCAAGACATTGAGAACAATCATATTTAGAGGAGGATTGACGGGTGTATCTCCCAATGAGGTACTTGGAGATGTCATGACCGAAGATCAATACAATGACAATGATGATGATGAGGTCATGAAGAAGGATGATGATGACAAGAAGAAGAAGAGTGTAGCATTCAAAGCTAGCTCTTCATCCAAGAGCAAGAACAAGGGAAAAGCCAAGAAGGAAGAATCAAGTGAAGAGGAGTGCTCCAATGATGATAGTGATGATCGAGCACTAGCACTCTTTGTCCGCAAGTTTGGCAAGATGATGAAGAAGAAGGGCTACCATACAAGAAAGAGAAGGGACAACTCCAGAAACAAGGAATATGTGAGGCTATGCTACAAGTGCAAGAGCCCCGATCATATTGTGGCGGATTGTCCATACAATAGTGATCATGATGAGCATGAGAAGAAGAACAAGAAGGAGAAGAAAGAAAAGAAGGACAAGAAGATGGTCTTCAAGAAGAAGAAGAAGGGTGGATCCTATGTTGTGACATGGGATAGTGATGCTTCTTCGGATGATGATTCAAGTGATGATGACAAGGCATCCAAGAAGAAGGCGCTTGCAAGCATTGCTACCAACAAGCCATCACTCTTCGACACTCCTTCATGCTTCATGGCCAAGGGCCACAAGGTACAATATGATGAGAGTGAAAGTGAAAGTGAACATGAACATGATAGTGATAGTGATGATGAAAATGAATTCACTAATGAACAACTCATGGACATACTAGAACAAGTCGATTCACTTATTCAATCTAAAAACAAGAAGTGCAAAGAATTGGCCAATAAATTGAAAGCTCTTAAGCAATCCTTTGATGATCTCAATGCTACTCATGAGAGGCTAGTGGATGCCCATGAGAAGCTTGGCAAGGCTCACACCAAGCATGAAAAGGCTCACTCCTTGTAGTTAGAAGAGAACAAGGAAAAGGTTGTTGTATCATGTGATGTGGGCACAACATGTGACTTAATTAAAGAATCACCCAACTTATCTATTGTTGTTGCCACTAACTCTTCTTGTTGGTCTTCATCCACCACCACTAACTCTACCTCTACTTCTAGTGATGGTGTGACTTGTGATACTTCACTAAAGCTTGAGAATGAGACTCTCAAGACAGAGGTGGATGAGCTCACTCACGCCCTAGGAAAGGCCTATGGTGGTGAGGCCCGCTTGCTAAAATGCTTGGGTAGCCAAAGATTTTCTCTAAACAAAGAGGGATTAGGCTATACTCCCAAGAAAGGCAAGACGGCCTTTGTAACTCACAAGCCTAGTTTTGTGAAGAGCAATGGTCGGTGTTGCAATAGATGCAAACAAGTTGGGCACCTAGAGCTTAATTGCAACAAAATAAACAAGAACAAGAAAAATGCTAATGTATCTTACATTCCTTTTAATTCTTATTATGTGCTTACCAAGGGTGAGAAGGGTGTGCATGCTAAGTTTGTTGGTACACCAATTGTGGGTACAAAGAAGAAGGCTATTTGGGTACCAAAGAGCTTAGTCACTAACCTCCAAGGACCCAAACAAGTATGGGTACCTAAGAAACATTGATTTGTTTTGTAGGTAAACTATAAAGCCGGAGGAAGGCATTGGGTGCTTGATAGTGGGTGCACACAACACATGACCGGTGATTCAAGAATGTTTAATTCAATCAATCCAAATGATGACAATGGTGTTGATAGTATCACATTTGGTGACAATGGCAAAGGCAAGGTCAAAGGGCTCGGTAAAATTGTTATATCCAATGACTTGAGCATTTCCAATGTGCTACTAGTAGAGAGCTTGAACTTCAATTTGCTATCTGCAGCTCAACTTTGTGATCTTGGTTTCAAATGCATATTTGGAGTTGATGATGTAGAGATCTATACTTGGTTGATTTCAATGCTAGTGATGCTCAATTATCAACATGCTTGCTCACTAAATCTAGCATGGGTTGGTTATGGCATAGAAGGCTTGGTCATGTTGAAATGAAACAATTAAACAAGTTAGTCAAGCATGATCTTGTTAGAGGTTTGAAAGATGTCACATTTGAGCAAGACAAGCTTTGTAGTGCATGTCAAGCCGGAAAGCAAGTTGGCAACACTCATCCAAAGAAGAGCATCATGAGTACATGCAAGGCATTTGTGTTGTTGCACATGGACTTATTTGGACCAACCACATACACAAGCATTGGTGGAAACAAATATGGATTTGTGATAGTGGATGATTTAACAAGATACACATGGGTATTTTTTCTTAGTGACAAGAGTGATGCTTTTGCAACCTTCAAATCATTTGTCAAAAGAATACACAATGAGTTTGAAAAAACCATCAAGAAAGTGAGAAGTGACAATGGAAGTGAATTCAAGAACACAAGAGTTGATGAGCTTTGTGATGAATTTGGCATTAGGAATCAATTCTCGGCCAAGTACACTCCACAATCAAATGGTCTTGTCAAGAGGAAGAATAGAACCTTGATTGAAATGGCAAGATCAATGTTGAGTGAGTACAGTGTGAGTCATTCTTTTTGGGCCGAAGCAATCAACAAGGCTTGCTACTATAGCAACCGACTCTATTGTCTCCCAATGATGGAGAAGACACCATATGAGCTCTTGAATGGAAGAAATCCCAACATTGCATACTTTCTGGTTTTTGGTTGCAAATGCAACATATTGAAGAAAGCCACTAGATTAAGCAAATTTGAAAAGAAATGTGATGAAGGCTTCTTGCTTGGTTACTGCACTACTAGCAAAGCTTATAGAGTTTGGAATTTGGCTAGTGGTACTCTTGAGGAGGTGCATGATGTTGAGTTTGATGAAACCAATGGCTCTCAAGAGGAAGAAGAGAATCTAGATGATGTGAAAGGCACTCAATTGGCCGATGCAATGAAGAATATGGACATTGGTGATTTAAGGCCTAGAGAGGTGATTGATGTTAAAGATGACAAAGATCAAGTGCTTCCTACATCTAATGTGCAAGCTAGTGGTTCTCATGATCAAAATCAAGCTAGTACAAGTGGTACACAAGTGCAAGATCAACAAGCTAGTACATCATCTCATGATCAACCAAGTGCAAGCAATCAAGTGCAAATACTCCAACCAACAAATATTGCAAGATATCATCCATTAGATCATATCATTGGTGATATTCAAAGAGGAGTGCAAACTAGATCAAGATTAGCATCATTTTGTGAGCATTTCTCCTTTGTGTCTCACATTGAGCCAAAGAAGATTGATGAAGCATTGAGAGATGTTGATTGGGTTAATGCTATGCATGAAGAGCTTAACAATGTCAAGAGAAATCAAGTATGGGAATTAGTTGAGAGGCCTAGTGATCATAATGTCATTGGTACTAGATGGGTCTTTCACAACAAACAAGATCAAGATGGGATAGTTGTAAGGAACAAAGCAAGATTGGTAGCATAAGGCTATACTCAAGTTGAAGGTCTTGACTTTGGTGAAACATATGCCCCAGTTGCAAGATTGGAAGCAATTAGGATCTTGTGGGCTTATACTTGTGCTCATAACATCAAGCTATACCAAATGGATGTGAAAAGTGCGTTTCTCAATGGATATATCAATGAAGAAGTTTATGTTGAGCAACCTCCCAGTTTTGAAGATGGCAAGAAACCCAACCATGTTTACAAGCTAAGAAAGGAATTGTATGGTTTGAAGCAAGCACCAAGAGCATGGTATGAGAGATTGAGAGATTTCTTACTCTCTAAAGGTTTCAAGATGGGTAAGGTTGACACCACTCTCTTCACCAAGAAGATTGGCATAGACTTTTTTGTGTTGCAAATATATGTTGATGATATCATATTTGGATCAACTAATCAAGAATTTTGTGAGGAGTTTGGCAACATGATGGCTAATGAGTTTGAGATGTCAATGATTGGAGAGCTTAGTTACTTCCTTGGTCTTCAAATCAAGCAATTGAAGAATGGCACCTTTGTGAGTCAAGGCAAGTACATAAAAGACATGCTCAAGAAGTTTGGCATGGATGATGCAAAATCAATTAGCACACCAATGGGAACAAATGGAAGCCTAGATAGTGATAGAAGTGGAAATATGGTGGATCAAAAGTTGTATCGGTCTATGATTGGAAGCCTACTCTATGTGACCGCATCAAGTCCGGATGTCATGTTTAGTGTATGCATGTGTGCAAGATTCCAAGCCTCACCAAGAGAAAGTCATTTGAAAGCAACAAAGAGAATATTGAGGTACATGAAGCATACACAAAATGTTGGTTTGTGGTATCCCAAAGGTGCAAAGTTTGAACTTGTTGGATATTCCGATTCAGACTATGCGGGATGCAAAGTTGAAAGAAGAAGCACATCGGGTACATGTCAACTATTGGGAAGATCACTTGTCTCATGGTCATCCAAGAAGCAAAATAGTGTTGCATTATCAACCGCCGAAGCGGAGTACATTGCGGCCGGTAGTTGTTGTGCACAAATTCTATGGATGAAGGCAACATTGAAAGATGTTGGAATCAATTTCAAAGAAGTGCCATTGCTATGTGACAATGAAAGTGTCATGAAGCTCACCAACAATCCGGTTCAACACTCAAGAACAAAGCACATAGATGTCCGCCGTCACTTCATAAGAGATCACCAACAAAAAGGGGACATTTGCATTGAGAGTATAGGCACCGATGATCAAATTGCCAATATATTCACCAAGCCACTTGATGAAAAGAGGTTTTGCAAGCTAAGGAATGAATTGAACATACTTGACTTCTCAAATATGTGTTGATGCAACCCCACTTTATGAAATGCCTCTCCTTCGAGCAAAGCAAGGTGAAATTGTTTGACATGTCATCCATCTTTGCTAAGGACATGTTTAGTGCATCTAGTCATTCCCTACATGTCTTAGGATCATTCATGAAAATCAAATGAATTTGATGTTTGTATGGTACCACTATTGCTTCTATGCTTGACTTGATCTAGTGGTAGCATATGACATGTTTGTGGGCTTGCAATCCTAGTGTTTGATCTAGAATATGAGCTATAAGTGTTTAACTCAACATGGTACAAGATAACCCTTTTTTAGAGGTGTGAAGAAGCTTGTCCTTGGATCAAACCGAGTTAAATATCTTAGGCAAGTAATCTAGATTGGACCAATTTGGGAAAATGATCTCACTTCACATGGTCTCACACTAACCTATCTAAAATTTGAGCTCACCTTTTGTGGTCATTGATGACAAAGGGGGAGAGAATTTCCCAAAGATTTTCTAAAAGGGGAGAAGTACAAAGATAGGGGAGTAACATGATAAAAGAAGGGGATCATTTAAAATTTTGAATCACACAAGTAGGGGGAGCAAGCACATAAACTTGTATGTTGCATTTGAATGTGCATCACATATGTTTACTTGCATTTGCATTAGCTTTAGAAGTTTTCTCTATGATGCCTTGCTTGTGTGGTGTATGCTAGTTGTAGGTTTGATTGTTGAAATGAAGAACTAGCATGCATCGGTAGTGTAACTAGACTTTTAGTTATTTCACAAGTGGTACTAGAACCTTGTTTATAATGTTGATCTCACGAGGTGTTCTAGTCTTTGTGAATGTCTAGTTACTAATGGTGCTAAGGATGGTATACATTGGCAACTCCGATTGGTATCACGCTTCAAAGGTCCATTCTTTACACCTTAGCATCATTTGGTAGAAATTGACTCTTATATTTCCTATTCAAGCATATGTCCAAGCTTTCAAATCCAAACTCTTAGCACATATGTAGGGGGACAATTGCTACCATTTTGGGTTTATGAAACTTGTCCATAACCTTTGCACATGGTAAAATGCTTGGGCAAGCAACATGAATCCAAGAAAATTTTATTGAATATCTTTGTGAAAAGGTTGTCATCAATTACCAAAAAGGGGGAGATTGAAAGTCCCAGTTTGGTTTTGGATAATTGATGAAACCTATGTGTACTAACCTTTGTCATAAGTGAAATATAAGGATAGATTGGTACACACCAAGTGATGGAGCTAGATGATGGTCATGATGATGGAGGTGACCAAAAGATGATATTCAAGTGCTCCAACTTGGAAAAGAAGAAAGAGAAAAACAAAATGTGCTCAAGGCAAAGGTATTTTTATTAGGGCCATTTTGTTTTACGACTCAAGACACCTAGCTGGTGTGAGTGGATTTAGGATAGATAACCGTACTATAAAGAGGGGAAATCTTTAATTGCAATGGTTATCTAGTGGCACTAAGTGTGAGTCTCATTTGCATATACCTAGCGCTTAGTGATGTGGTGAGATGCATGAGAAAGCCTATAAAAATCATTGTGAAATGCTAACACACATGCACATGGTGGTGTACACTTGGTGGTGTTGGCACTTTTGCAAAGGAGAAGGTGTTGGAGTTGATTTTGATCAACTTGGAGAAGAGAGAGAGACTTTTTGGTGTTCTCTGGACATTAGGATGGCTTTTAGATTGAAATACTGCTTTGATCCATTATTTTTTGGATTGAGTATCCATATGGATTGTATAGCCCTCTGAGTAAGCTTTCCGAAATGTCCAAGATCATCGAATTCGGAGTTCAGAGCTAGAAGATAGCATCCTAACAAGTTTTGAGGTGGTGCTGAGTTTGCAGGACCGGAAGTTCGGGTGGAACTTCTGGTGGTACTTCCGGTGCCTGACCGGAAGTTCCGGTCAGCCTAACAGGAAGTTTCGGTTGGGCTGTGAGAGATGCTCTTGCGTTTGAGAAAACACTTCTAGTGTCTGACCGGAAGTTCCGGTCCATGACCAGAAGTTCCTGTCCACAACCGGAAGTTCCGGTCCTTGAAAGGAAGTCCGCATAGGAGCCTTTGCACATGGCCTCGCATGTCAGGATTCACTTCCGGTGGAACTTCCGATGGGTCCGAGTCTCTCACATCGGTCAGATTTGCTTGGCCACAACGGTCAGATCTGCTTGGACCGAGGCTCCAACGGTCAGATCTGGTCAGACCGGAAGTTCCGGTCCCAGGCACCGGAACTTCCGGTGCCACACTATAAGTACTTGTTTCCTTCGTTTTTGACGGGGCAACACAAATAGAACACTTTTTCTGACTCCCAGTGGCTCTTCTAAAGAGTAGAGAAAGCTCTCCCTTCCACCTCTCTCACTCCCTAAGCTTTGTGCTCCATTCAAGTGAGAGATTGAGCTCAAGTGACAGATCTAAGAGCTTCAAGTGCATCTCCTTCCT
The DNA here is from genome assembly GCF_000003195.3 of Sorghum bicolor. Lineage (NCBI taxonomy): Eukaryota > Viridiplantae > Streptophyta > Magnoliopsida > Poales > Poaceae > Sorghum > Sorghum bicolor. The sequence continues at coordinate 25,411,927 of NC_012876.2, read as the reverse complement.
CTCCTCTCCTTCTCCATAGCTTGGTTCTCTTTGGTGAGAGGATTTGGGGAAACCCTAGTGTTGTGCTTTTGTGATTTCATTCTTGTGGCATTAGGTGGTGATTGCAATTGTGGATTTCTTATTACTCTTGGTGATTGCCGTCACCTAGACGGTTGTGGATTTGTTGATTGGTGAGGGGATTTGGTGATTGTGTCCACCCCCAATCAAGGTGATATTTGTGAGGGGTTCTTGGGCTTATTCCCCGATGGAGTGCCAAAAGCCACTCTAGTGGATTGCTTGTGTCATTGAGTTACCTCACTTGTGGGTCAGTTCTTGCGGTGTCCTAGTGAGGACGAGGTTCATGCTACACCTCTTAGCCGCTGAACCACCAAGTGTTGGTCGACACAACGGGGACGTAGCGTACTGGCAAGCACGTGAACCTTGGGAGAAACATCGGTGTCTCAATTGTGTTTGATTGGCATTCTCCCGGTGCGTGATTGTTTATATTGGTGATTGGTTCATCCCCTACACGGCGGTATAAATATCTCATCCTATCCTTTACTTACGGCGGACTAGTGTAATTAGTTTAGTTGCTTACTTTGCCTTGTGTAGCTTAGTTCACTAGTGTAGCTTGTAGAGACTTAGTTCTTGTGTGCATAGTGATCATAGCAACTAGAATTGTTGGGTAGGTGGCTTGCAAACACCCCTTTAGAGCTAGAGCAAAAAGCTTCGCGTTGTTATTTACTAACCTCTTGCTCTAGTGAGTTTGTAGAATTTTTAAATAGGCTATTCACCCCCCCCTCTAGCCATATTGGGACCTTTTAGCTTTCTCTCCATATTTTCTGATAATCCCCTGCATAAATAGATAAACACTAAAGCTAATGGAATTCTATCAGATAAAACCCTGATTCTAGTTGTTTGGTGCATATTGATCCTTTTCCATGTTTAGTTGATGGTTAAATTTAGTACTTAAGGACCGTCAACAAACTCCCCCAAGCTTACCCTTTGCTCGTCCCTGAGCAAACAGTTAAACTTAGATGGATCAGGAGTTGCTTCGATGTTTTCTTTTCTGACAGGCACACATGCTTTCATATAAAATTCTTCCAGATTAGAGTGAAGTGTCATGGAGCTTAGTACCTACACTTAGGTATTAAGTAATCGAAAGACAAAATAATTAAGTCAAGCACTATTCCTCTTGTCTATACTTCACCTTTGTTCTGGAGTTTTGTATAAGTGTTCAAAATAAAACTCAGAGTTCCCAGCAATGATTCTCTCAAGCCTCTCTATATGTGGTATTTGTGGATCCTTACCAAAATGTCACTTACCTATAGCTAATGGAATATTTAAGTGGAGCTCATAGGAGTGAAAAACAGCTCATATGTTGTCTAATCGAGCCATGGATCCAAAGGAACTCAGCATATAATTAAATTAAGATGTGCATGTGTGGTGGAGTAAATGATAGTGATGTATAAGTGATGATAAAACTTACTTCTCATTGCTCCTCATATTGCTATCTCTCCACTTCTTTGATCTTTGCTTTGGGAGAACATGGACTATCTCTTTTTTTTCTTTTTTTAGGTGGGTAGTAGATATCCCTAATTCTACTGTCGGACACTTGTCCTTTTTTCCGCTCAAGTGGGCATCTTTGTACCCCTAATTCTACTCCGGACACTTGTCCATTTTTACCTCTCGTCTCATTCTTTTTCTTTCTTTTTTCGAGGTTTCGGGCACTTGCCCCTTTTTTTTCCTCGCATATTTTTGCATAACCCATGCCTCTTCTGCATTGAATCTTTTTAGAGAGAGAGAATAACAACACATGGGACAGTGAGTGATAATATTTTTAGCAATTTTAATGAATGGTGGTGAATGGTGTAGTGGATGTGTGCAAGTGAATATCTTAATTTAACCACATGAAAAGCTCCTAAGGGTCTACACAACTCGATTAAACTCAATGTAAATATAGTAAACGATGTTATAGCAAATATGGCTGTGGTAGGAAGTTTGTTGTGCTAGGAACTCATCATGTGATTTGTAAGTTTTCAAGATAAATCTCCAAAACTTAGTGTAGTAGAAACAAGATAAACAATAGCTCAAACTTTATATCACGCCTTTATCTTACCTAGACTTTAGTTTTATGCTTCCCATAGACAGTAATTTCAGTTTTAGTAATTCCTAGAAGAACTCTAATATAAAAGCTAGGTACTTGAAAGTAATCAAACAGAGTAAGTGTTCATCATTTCCATCATGCATTTTTTTGGTCTTTTATTTTTTCTAGAGATTGAACTTAGGAGGAAAAATAAAGCACACTTATCTACACACTCTTTTTATTTTGTTTTCATGTTTAGTAAATTAAAGCAAGAAAATATTTATTGGGTTTTCTAAGTTTTTCTCTTTAAAATAAAATACTAATATAGAAAAGAATAAATAAGAAAAGCAAATAAAAACTTACTTGATAAAACGGGGAAGAACTACCCCAAGCTGGATGTTGCTGTCGGTCTTACCCGATGTTCCAGAACAGCATCATGGTTGTGATGTTATCGTTCATTGTTGTGGTACCTTGTCTCAGCTCTTGTACTGCAGTGGCGTGGTCCTGGTTCTATTTCTGCTGTTCTTCCAGGAGTCATCCATGTTCTGCTTGCGTGTTCTGGATGTCGAGGAGGGTGTTGTCGGTACGGGTGAAGAAAGCGCCGGCCTCTTGGTAGTAGTCATTCGTGAAAGCGTAGGAGGCGTCAGAGTATCGTCCAGCATCAAATTGGGGCGGAGGTCTGGATCCTGAAGCTCCATAAGGATCAGTGGAGTACCTGCCCGTTTGGAAAGGCGGGTTTGTCCACTGGTGATCTTGGCTCTCCGGCCATGTCTCCTGTGTTGGCTCTTGTGGTTGCGCATGTCGAACCCATGGGTCTCGAAGGACTCGGGGGTTGTAGTCATGATAATGCAGGTGCGCTGCTTCTTCTGGTCTGGGATCAGCTCCATACCAGGTGCGTTCTTGATGGGTGGTCATCCTTTCAGATGCCACTCGTTGTGCAGCTGTCTGGTTCACCGGTGTTGCTGCAATCTCAATCAAAAAATTTTGAAAAACGTAGAGGCCGAGGTTCGGGTTAGGTAACCGAATCTTGCCTTTATCATCATATAGCATATACATTAGGTTCCCTTTTTTCTTCAACATCCGAGCTTGTCTAAATGTGTCATAGCCATGATAAATTCTTAACTCATCTATGAATTCCAATGATGAGTTTTCTAGTAAATAAAGGTTAGAGGCTAGACGAGTGATAAGTGAAGTACATCCTACTGGTCCCTAAAAACTAAAAGTGTAACAGGTGAAGTGGGTACTTTATTAATGGCGGCATATAGAAGTTGTAAATCTCCTACTCTTACTTTCCTAATATCATCACGATAGAAAAGATTGTACTCAAGCCATTTGTGGAACATCCTAAGAGTGGGGTGTTCCATGTCACTGGTTCGGGCTTGACTATAAAAATTATCTCTACATATCTCTCTCCAGAACTGGTGCCTCTCAAAATTGGGTAAGTCGGAGTCAATGTTTAGGATGCATCTTGAAGAGAAACCAAGATGGTCGCTCAGTTCTCTCCAAGACAACATAATCTCCTGTTTGAACATCCAAAAAACAATTCCCCCTCATAATATTGTAAAGTGCAAAGAAATTCAAGGGTGAGAAGACGAGAACCCAGCTCAGTTATGTTCCAAAAATTTGTCCAACCTAACATCTGGAAAATTAAGTCAAATTCGGTGTCCATACCAGTTTCTTGTAGCAGGATGAGATCAAGAGTAGGGGTGTGAATGAAATCTTTGTTCTTTAGCTGCTGGTAAACTTCCTTTTCCCTGCGGGTCTTGAGTCCAAGGTCTCCTATCTTGAGAAGGACCATGACTTGCTGATCAGATGAAGATGACGGAGCTTGTGTAGGCGTTGGGTCGACGCTCATCTCTGACGGGTGTGAGGAGTGTCGGGATGAACTCCTTGTACCTATGTTCTTGAGGGCCTTCCCTGCGTTTTTCACCTTCTTGAACATCCTGTAAACAAAAGTTGGCAAAAACACAACTAGTGGAAAATGTGAGAGAAAATGTTAGTGGTCAGCCATTCGAAATGTCAGTAGTCCAGGGGTTAGTCGTTCAAGGCAAGTTTTTATTTTGGCAGAACCTCCCCCTAAACAACTTTTACTTCCGCTTTGGACAGCGGGATCACTACTTACTAGGTGAAACTCACACTCTCACTAAATGACTACCAACTTCTTTCCCACTCTTCTCTTCCTCTCTACTCTCTTCTCACTTCACTACAAGAGCTCTTTCTCTGAAAACTGAAACTTGCGTGGTTTTTCTGGAATGCTTGTGTGAAGATGATGGAGGCAGGAGGTGGCAATTTATAGGAGGAAGGAAGGGCAGGGCGGGCGCCCTCTATAGGTGGGTGGGCGCCCTCGAGCGCCCACCTTTGGTGCCCATCCTGGCTGCCCTTTCTCCACTCCTTCCTTTGCTTAACTCTTACGCAAAATAATGGATCATGGGTGGTGGTTGGCCGGTGGAAAAGTGCTAGTGAGTGGAGTTATGTTGGTGGATCAAATAATGTGATGGGATGTATGTGAGGTGTGCTATATGACATGTGGGACCCAAGGAGTGTGGGTCATGCTTCTAGAAGATTGCTATAATTAAATATATTGCAGAAAAATCTATGAGAGTTAAAACTTATTGAAATGATAATGGAAAATTATTTGTGTGCCTCCACAATAATTAATAAATATGGGTTGTTACACACCATAAATATTATTTATATGGGGCTTTTTATTATTATAATAATGCTGTGAATATTTATGACTAATGCAAGAATTAATTATGCAAGAAATAATGATGCGGATAAATACCGATTTACCTCCCGGTGACGGTTTGAGATTTTTAGGTCCCCCAAGCTGGACCTCCAAATCTTTTAATCTTCTGAATTTCCTTCCTCCGGAGATGGTGTCTCCAGTGGTTCTTCTTCATGAACTTCCTTCACTGTAGAATCTTTCTCTGGTCTAGGATTGAATGTGAAGTGTTCTTCCTTTCCGTTTATGTTGAACTTGATTTCTCCTTTCCCGACATCAATGTGGGCATTGGCGGTGCTCAGAAATGGCCTTCCAAGTATGATGGATACTTTTGAGTCAGGGCTCATGTCCAGTACCACGAAGTCTACTGGCACCAGGAAATCTCTGATCTTGACTGGAATGTTTTCAGCGATGCCCAGCGGGTGTCGAACTGATTGATCTGCTAGTTGCAGGCACATTGATGTTGGTTCTAGGGTCGCATGCTCAAGCTTTTTGTAGACTGATGCTGGCATCACACTGACACTTGCTCCATGCTCACAAAGTGCATTGTTGAAGTGTTGGTTTCCGATCGAGCAATCAATAGTGGGGCATCTTGGATCCTTCTTCTTTCATGGTGGTTTATTGAGGATGGCCGCACTACATTCTTCTGTCAGCTTGATAACCTCAGTGGTGGGCAGTGGTCTCTTCTTGTTAAGAATATCTCTGATGTACTTTGCATATGTAGGTACCTTTATGGCATCAAGCAGATGTATGTTGACATATAATTTCTGAATGACCTCTACAAACTTATCAAACTGCTCAACCGACTGCACTCCTCTGTTTCTTCTCGGAAATGGCAAATAGTTGGTGTCGTAAAAATCTTTCCTCATTTCCCAGTTCTTGGTGGTTGTAGCAGATCTTCTGCTTGAACTGGGCTTTCTTCTTCTATCACTGCTGGTTGCACTGGTGCGGATGTTCTTTGTTTCTCTTTTGGGTATGGGGGATCCCTGGTGGCTTTGCCTCCTCTAGTAGTTATATTCTTTACCTGCTCAATGTTAGTAGCAACAGGCAGTGCAGCAGCTAACTTTATTAATTTAAGCTCTACCCTCTTATTGAGAGTGTTTTGCTCATCAAATGCAGTTAATAAAAAATCCATTTTATTGTGTATATCTTTTAGAGATGATTCATTTGTATATAGCCTTTGTTTAACTTCATCATTAATTTTGGTTTGTTGAGCAATTATCTCTTTTAATGAAAGTTGCTTGAGAGTGTTACCTGAATTCATACCTTTGCTATAGGGTTGACTCGAAGTGGGCTGATATTTGTATGCTGTCTCAATAGCCCTTTGATCTTCTTTGAACTTGGCCCTCTGGTCAATCCAATGGAGCAAATTTTCCATCTTGGTTGATAGTGCATTTACTTCTCCTGGTATTTCTTCAGTTTGATGACATTGTTGAGCTTCATCTTGGAACCAGCTTTGGTTTTCTGCTATCTTATCCAAAAGTATCTCTGCTTTTCCAATTGTAAGCTCCAAGAATGACCCTTTATTAGATGCATCTAGGCACTCACGAGCCTTCTGGGTTAATCCATGGTAGAAGGTCTACATAAGTAACCATGTGGCCATTCCATGGTGAGGACAATCTAAAATGTATCCTTGAAAACGCTCCCATGCTTCTGAAATGGCTTCTGTCTTCCGCTGTTGAAAACTGACAATATTTCCTCTTAAGGCAGTTGTTTTGCCTATAGGGAAAAACTTTGATAGAAAGGCATCTGACAAGTTCGTCCAGTTGTTGATGTTATCTTGATGAGTGTAGAACCACTTCCTCGCTTTTCCTTCTTGTGAGAATGGAAAAAGGCGAAGTAGTATGACGTCTTTGTCGACTCCATTGATGTGGATTGTGCTTCCAATCTCTAAAAAATTCTGCAAGTGTGCACTAGCATCTTCATGTGCCTTTCCACTGAATTGGGTAGCTTGTACCAAATGGATGAGGCTTGACTTGAGCTCAAACTCGGGTGCTCCTTCTTCTACTGCAAATCGTGGACTAGTTGGAATGTTCTCAAGACTTGGGGCAGAGAATTCTTGCAAGGTCTTCTGTGCCATAGTTTCAGCAATTGGTAGCTAGCTTCTTCTTCTCTTGGTTGCTTTGGTTCTGATGATGAAGAGTTGAATGTACCCAAAGTCAATCCTGATATACCCTGTATAAAAATATAAACATAGAAAAACAACAGGGTGAACCTTCCAAAGCAGAGGTGCGTTGTTATGATTTCTCACTTAGTAGCTGTTTATGCAATTATTTCTCCACAGTATAGTCTAATATTTTATATGAATAACCTTGACTGATTTCCTGACTTTCCTTACCGTTCCTATGTATTACCCTTTTGCTTCCCCGGCAACGGCGCCATAAATACTTGTTGACACTAGCTAACACCACTTAGATACTAGGTTGTCATCCCCAGCATAGTGCCAGAGTGTACAAAGGTATTTATAAATATAAAGGCTCTTTAGAAAATAATCTATTCTGTCCGCAAGCGCACAGATAAAACACCTCATTGTAGCATATGACCAGGATAAGTATTCCAGGTATCGTTATTTATAATTTTGCTTAAGAGAACAAAAGGGATGAAATTAAAACAAGGACAAAATCTATCAAGGCATAGACTAGAGATAAACTTGCAAGAACATGATTACTAATGAGAAACTCGTCACACAGTCACTTACTTTGGCAGGGGTAAACCATAAAGATAATGATAATGAATTATAAATTCATGGGTAAATAACACAGCGATTAGAAAATAGACTACTCCTCATATATGTAGGTGACGTCGGATTAGCTAGAGAATGGATTCTAAGTTATCTACTATCTACTAAGTCACAATCTACTATAGTTATCTACAAGATCATGTATAGCATAAAAGACTCTTCATTCATGTATAAGGAACATTACTAAAGTAAATCAGAACATCGTAAGACTTACTCCGCAATACAAATTCTGCCTATCCTATCAACGGAGGGTGGACTATATAAGAATCAACGAAGCTGTCACTATCGCGAACTACCACACAACCTGGCCAATAGGATACATTTGCAGGTAAATAACATCTAAGCACAACGCCCACATGTGATCTACCACTTAACTCCCTCGAGTCAAGAGCTAAGCGCTTTGCAAACTTATACATAAACTCATTATCAATCATAACTATATCAAATATAGAACTAGAGTAAACTAAGAGCATAACAAATAGAGACATAATACAATTATAACAAAGTATTAGGGAAACATATGAATAATACCAATCTTTATTACCGAAGATCCGAATCCAGAGCGTAGTGCTCTACTTCTCTAATTGCTATCTAATCAAACCTCTAAACTTGAAGGATTAGGGAGTAGCTAATTCTAATTCTCTATGGGAGAGAAGCTCTAAACCCTAACTTTGATGGCTACCTCTAATAATAATTTCTCCTCTTCTCTTCTCTCCTCCAAGGGTGGAGAGGCCTTGATTATATTGTCCTTTCAAGTGAATTTGGGCCGTCGGATCAAACCGACATTGATCGCACGGTTTTCCTTGATCCTTTAGGTCGGTGGAACACGATCCAAGAGTTTGGTTCGGATTGGACTCCTGGCCAGGGCGGGCGCCCAAGGGTGGAGGGCGGGCGCCCTGCCCCCGAGCCCGTCCGGTCTCCCATTCGTTCTCGTGGCTTTTGGACTCTTCTAGATTAAGGAAAATTGTACGGCACGTAATTATCTCGTTGTAAACATGACATGTGGGCCTTCTCTCCATATTTTCAGATAACCCCCTACAGAAATAGATAAACACCAAAGCTCATGGAATTCTGTCAGATAAAACCCTGATTCTAGATGTTTGGTGCATATTGATCCTTTTCCATGTTTAGTTGATGGTTAAATTTAGTACTTAAGGACCGTCAACACTATGCATACTCTTTGCACTTCCTTTATCTAGCCTTGTCTCGAGCTTTACCTCTCCTCCTAGAGAAGATCAGATACCCCACACCGTGGCTCAAATCCCTCAATGAACAATAATAAACAATATAGTATACTTGTGTGGAAAATTAGAGGAATAAACTCTCAGACAAAATGGGGTGCAATCAGAGCTAAGATTAATGAATGCTCCTGCCAGATCCTATGTATATAGGAAACAAAGATAGAGAATTTTGACATCCTATATCTTAAGAAATCTGTCCCAAACATCTAAATGCATTTGCTTTCTCTCCATCAGATGGAGCCTCAGGAGGGATAGTCACCATCTAGAATGGTAATATGTTTGATGGAAATATAGTCCACTCTAATGGATATTGCGTCACAATCAAATCACGAACAAATCAGATGCTTCCACATTCGACGTCTCTAATGTCTACGGACCATCGTACTCTGAACGTATGATGGCCATCATCACCTAGATGATAAACCTAGATATTGAGGATCTAGAGGACTTGATCTTAGTAGGAGACTTTAATCACTATAGGTCGGTAGAGAATAGAAACAAACTAGGGGGCGATGCTAATGAAATGCAACTTTTCAATGACCTCATCTCAGCTCTAGATCTAATTGAATTACCATTCAATGACAGAACATTCACTTGGAGCAACATGCAACTAGATCACCTCCTGATCAAACTTAACTAGGTCTTTTGTTCCCCTTGATGGTGTTTCAACCATCCCTTGACTAGAGTACAACCCTTAGTCAGACCAATCTTAGACCACATACTTTTGGCAGCTCCATACCCAAGTCCAACATCTTTAGGTTTGAAAACTTCTAGATAGAACATGTGGACTTCATGAAGACTTTCAAATTACACTGGAACACCACCCCCTACTTTTCAAATGCTGCCAAAACCCTAAATGGTAAGTTCAAGCAAGTTAGACAAGGACTCAGGAACTGGAGGAAAAGCCTACAAAATTTCAACAAACTCCTACATAACAATGAATGGGTATTGCTCTTGCTAGATGGATTGGAGGAACAAAGACCACTCTACGATGTAGAAACATCCCTAAGAACTCTAGTCAAAAGGCATATTTCCAACTTGCTGGAATCCAAAAGAATCTATTGGAAACAAAGGAACATGGTCAGATGGTCAAACTAGAGGATGAAAACAGTAAGCTTTTTCAGGCCATGGCAGCCATCTCACATAGGAAAAATAGTATTGCTAGTCTAACAGTTCCGGGAGGAATATCTCTATCACAAACCATGAACAGAAAGCAAGAATACTTTGGAACAACTTCAAAAATAGAATGGGTGTATGTGAATTTTCTAGCATCAGTCATAACCTGCAGTACTTACTCTCCATCCATGATCTCAACTCCATTGAAGGAGATTTCATAAACTCGAAGTATGAATTTGTGATTAAGAGCATTCCAGCTGATCATGCCCTAGGTCCTGACAGTTTCAATGGAAAGTTCATAAGATCCTGCTAGCCCATCTTTAAGAATGACTTTATGAGGTTGTTCAGAGATTTTTTCAGAAGTAATATTGATCTCACTAGCATCAACAACTCCTACATAGCTCTTATCCCCAAAAAGGAGCACCTAGAGTCTATGGATGACTACAGACCCATCTGACTCCTAAACTTCTGTGTCAATTGCATCACCGAACTGCTATCCATCAGAGTGCAGTCTATCATCACCAAGCTCATACGCCCTAATCAATATGGTTTCATTAAAGGAAGAAGCATACAAGACTGCCTAGCTTGGGCTTTCTAATTCCTACATCTATGCCATCATTCCAAAAAGGAGGTTGTCATCTTAAAGCTGGACTTTGAGAAAACCTTTGATAAAATCAAACACCAAGTCATCCTGGAAGTTATGAAACATAAAGGTTTCAATGAAAAATGGATCAGCTAGACTAAAACTATCCTAGGTTCAGGCAATTTCTCAGTCCTCCTTAAGGGTATACGTAGCAAGCCATTCCACTGCAAGAGAGGTGTCAGACAGGGCGACCCCCTCTCCCCTATTCTATTTGTCCTGGCAGCTTATCTACTACAGAGCATAATCAATAGAGCCTAGCACGATGGCATCCTAGATCACCCCCTATCTAATGATTTTGGTGATTTCTATCCCATCATTTAGTATGTAGATGATACATTACTTATCCTACCGACTGAGGCCAAACAACTCTTCTTCCTGAAAGGACTTCTTATGCGCTTCTCTGATTCAACTGGTCTAAATGTTAATTTTAGAAGAGTTGCCTGCTACCCATCCACTCAACTAAGGACAAGTTGAACCACTGTTGGCAGTCACTATGGAGGATTTTATACTGCCAACTTAGACTAAAAAGAAGAGGAATAAACATATTTAAATCACATATGCTTTTGCTATTGACATAGTTCCACTTGTACCATGGTATTTTGTTTTGTAGGATTTATAATGTGACAAGTGGAAGAAAACAACAAAATAAAGAAAGCGCAAAAGACGAATTCACAAGTGCGCAATCAAAAATAAATAAGAAGCCCACCTTCAACATCGAACTGGACCCAATCGTAACTGAAGCAGCAAAGGAGGTCCAGCAAGGAGCAAGCCACGCGAAGGCGGTGGCCAGGTGGGGCCCACCAGGTTGCGTGCGCACTTGGTTGCGGGCGCAACCTTGGTGGCGGAAAACTGGCCCCACATTTCTCTGGCGGTTGCATGCCGCCATGCATAGGACAGTTTCACCTACTAACATATTTAGATCCCCCAAACCGTCCTAGTTGGGCTATAAATAGATGGCTCCCCCTCATTTGTAAAACACACATCATTTGGAGTCTATATTTCCTCACACCTCTCACTTGTATCTTTAGTATTAGACTAGTAGTAGAGCAAGGCAAGAGCTACCAAGGAAAGCTTGTCTCCTAGGAAGAAAGGATCCTCTTGGTATGAATCATAATCAGTCTTCTTCCATGAGCAAGTTCTTGTTATCTTTATATAATTGTGCTTATGAACTAGAGTATAGTTATGTCTATATCATGTTCATAGTATATGAACTAGTTCTTAGTTCTTGTGCTATGTTCTTGATATATTCATCCCTGTTCTTCATCGTTCATCTAACTTATATGAATAGAAGTAGAATTAGGGATGAGATGATGGTTCATTGGGCCGTTCCGGTTGCTCTTAACCTAGCCTGTCAATCCGAAGGGTTGGGGCCCGCAGGGGTTAAGAGTTGTTTCGAAATACATGAACATGGTGTTCAGGTGTGCGGAGATCAGTGCATATGCAGGTACCCCACAGGCAGAGGGGTAGGTTGCAGGGTGGTGACAGCCCTGTCATCCATCGTATTCCCCCACGTTCGGATATTCGGTAGGAGACATGTAAAGTCCCTATTTGCTGTCGGACCAGCTATGGGGATCTCCCTATCATCTCAAACCTGATCCTATCTCTAGACATACTAGTTAGATGACTTACTAACAGTTCTTAGCATAGTTATATACGAACCATGCCTGCTCAGTAGTTATATTCTTTTATTCTTTATTTTATCTTTTATCCTTGAGGATGACCCAGATGTGTGTCCACTATCTCCAAATATCATATCTTACCCCTGTTTACTCTATGCCTACCATGCATTTTAACTTAATCATGTTATAACCATGCTAGATATAATTGCCTTCCTACGGGAATTATAAATACGACACCCATTTATGGGTTGAAATGCTGCATTGATAGTTCTGTGCGCTTGGAGAGTTATTCTTATTTCATACTGAGCTATCGATTGGCGTAGCTAAGTACCTTTACTTAAGATTGTAATCCTTGTGCACTCACCCGACGTCGGGGCACATCGTAAGTAAGGATGGTTAGGAAGGCTAATTTGGCATTACTAATCATCAGTATCAGACTGCACTGCCTAGGCCCACGCCGTAAAGAGCCTTGGGTTATCATTCTGAAGTGATGGTTGTTAGGATATGCCAAGAACGTTTCTAGTGTTATCATTAGGGATGGACTCAAACTCTATCTTTAGTGGTTTCGCTAAGAAACACCAACAAGCATTTCTGGCGCCGTTACCGGGGAAGGCATTTAACATCTTGCTGGAAATAATAATGATTGCATAATAAGCATGGGTAGTCATAGTTTAAAGAGGCTAACTTTGATGTTTTCTTCTGTCTTTTTATTGGAATGAAACAGGATAGTGTATGACTGGTTTTGACCTGCCGGACAACTTCCTCAGCAATCCAGAGAAACTAGTAGGGAAGAAAAAGGCATTCATCACTTCATCCTCTGCTACGTCACCGGCAGACAAACCAATCACCCCTGCACCAACCGTACTTTTCGCGATGGCCAAGACTCTCCGTGACTACTCCACTCCCGCTGTTGCCAACGTGCCCATTGGGCCCACTGTCAATGTTGGGAATGGCAACTTCGAGATCCGTACTGGCCTCATCTCGATGGTGTATGCAAGTCAGTTCTGTGGTTTGCCAAGCGAAGATGCCAACGCTCACCTTCAACACTTCCTTGAGTTGTGCGATACTATCGACATCAAAGACGTAGCACAAGACAGCATTAGGCTCCGTCTGTTTCCTTTCTCCCTCACGGGAAAGGCGTAACAGTGGTTCTGCCAGAACAAGGAAGCTATAAACACCTGGAACAAGTGTTCCGCGGCATTCCTCGCTAAGTTCTTCCCCATGAGCAAAACCAGTGCTCTAAGGGGGAAGATCTCCAACTTCCAGCAGTCTTCACTAGAGTCCATCCCCGAAGCATGGGAAAGGCTCCAGGAGTACATCTAGGCCTGTCCTCATCATGGAATGGAAGAGTGGCTAGTGCTCTAGAACTTCTGTGAAGGCCTTACGGCCATGTCAAAGGGGCACGTTGATGCCGCAGCTGGAGGTGCCTTCCTTTCCCTCACCATTGCGCAAGCTACCGCCCTCATCGAGAAGATGGTGGCGAACCAAAGTTGGGGAGAAGGAAGGAAACCACAAAAAGGCTCACAGTCCGCCAAGGAGACGGAGCCGTTGGCCGCAAAAATCGACTTGCTGTTACAAAAGGTGGACGACACTATAATCTATACCAACACCGTCCAAACCATAGACTCACACACATCGTGTGAAGTCTGTGGTGACAATGGCCACTCAGGGAACAATTGCCCTGAGACCCAAGAAGAAGCTTCATTCGTCAGCAACGGGTATAGGCCACCTCAGCAAGGTAACAGTGGGTGGTACAATCAGCACCGCCCACAAGGTAATAACTTCTCAAACTCTTTTTCAAATCAACCTTCCTTGAAAGATCTCGTTCTGGGACAAGCTAAGATCAATGAGAATCTTACCAAGAAGCTGTCGTTTAACGACAAAGTTTTTGAAAATATAAATGCTAAGCTTGAAGCTCTTTCTTCGTCTGTTAAAAATCAAGCTAGCTTTAATAAAATGATAGAAACACAGATGGCTCAGATAGCTGCTTCTATCCCTGTCAACGACACGGGGAAGATTCCGGGGCAACTCGAACCTTCCTCTGAGTTTGTTCATGCAGCTACAGGGCAATGAAGGAAGAAGAGTCTTGCCAACAGACTATTGTTGACACCATTTTTGGGCACGTGTCCAGGATGGCAGGACAGGGTGGCAGTACGATGCGGGTTGCTGGTAAGGATGGTTGCCGATGAGGGAAAGGTTGAATGTGACTGAGTCCCCAGATAGTAATATAGTGCCGATGACCAAGTAAAGGGGTCTGCCGATGACTATGGCAAGGGGATTGCCGATGACGCGAAGGAAGAGTCCGGAAGCTGCCAGTTGTCATGTGGAGGAGTTTCGGTTTGTCACGAAGGATGGTTTTATTATTTCCTTATGTTATTCGTGTTGTTTCGTGTACGGGTTCCGTGTAATTTGGAATTCGAATTCTAATCGTGTCTGGTCGTAGCTCTTTGAGCAGGGTATAAATATAAGCCCTAAGACCTTGTAATCAGGACATCTATCAATCAATCAAACACACGCTTTTACTCATATTCTAGCATTTACTTTTCGACGACTTCGTCATACGTTTTTCCTTTTTGTTACGAGTTCTTGGGAATTCGTCGACTCAAGCTCGGCGTATCCTTAAGTTCCGCGTGAGTACCTCTTAGCCGTGACATCCGGGCGCATCGCTGTTGTCAGGACTAAAGTATTCGAATTATCACCTTTGCCGATAGTAAGGTTAAATCGGCTGGCACGCCTTAACGTTTGAATTGGGTATTAGCCCTTTGTGTTTGCAGATCTGTTTTGCATCAACACATCTTTTGGCACGCCCGGTGGGACAGATTCAAGATCAAGATCAGCATGTCGATTTCTGACCTCGATCAAGACAACGTCATCCCCGTGACGGAAGCTAACCTTAAGGATGAGCAGAAGCAAGCTATTGCCCAAGCCATGGAAGAGTTCAAGCAGCAGTGCCTGAAGTCTTTCAGCATAAACAGAAGCGGCGAAGTGGTCCAGAAAGATGCACTGCCGGCGCCACGGCAGGTCACCTTCGACGCTAATCCTGGCAAGCTTCAAGACATGGTTGACAATGCCATCAATCGAGCGCTGATCAACCAAGCTGGTGTACTGTCTAACACGGTGTTCAACGCCGTGGCAAGAACTTTCAAGGAAGGACAAATCCCGCCGGATTATGTGGGCCCTTCCCATCATCAACCCACGGCACCAGAGGTCACGGCTCCATCGGCTGCCTTGACGAGTGCAAGTGCACAGTCCGCCATCCCTCCAAGTACATTGGGGACTACCGGTGCACTATCTATGCCGATGGCAACCAATCCCCAAATTTCAGTTGGGCAGCATAAACTGACGACAGATATGTTGGCATCGGCAATGTCAGGGTTAAATCTTCCCCCCAACTGGTGGGGTTATGGTATGCCTCCAGAGTTAACGCCGGGAACATCACAGACAACTGACATGAGGGGCAAAACTCCTATGACGTCGGTACCTTCCAATGTGCCGGTGAACCAGAGTCCTCGGTATACCACAACTACTACTGCAAGGCCTCACGCTGGAAATCCTCAAGATTCAATGTTCCAGATGCCCAACGCATCGGCAGAGTCAATGCTGATGCAACAGAGGCCTATGGCCCAGTCAGGGTATGTCAATTCAACGACGATACCCAATTACCAATCATCGGCAGCACCTATGCCGATGAACGCTAATAATGGATGGCTTGGACAGCAAGCCTTTCCACAGTCGCCCCAGCAGGGTTACCAGACTACGGGGTTCCAGCAAGGGCAGGTTTATCCCGGGTTCCAAGGTCAGGGAATGTTCAACCAGCCAATAAATTTTGGACAGCAACTCGGAGGACAGCCAGTTGGTGGACAGCAGTTTGGTAGTCCGCAGATTGGAGGACAGGTGACCAATACGATGTTCCATACAGGTCAGGTCCCAAATAGACACGTGGAGGTTCGCCACCAAGTGCCGGATCCGCAGCCGCCTCATCGGCAAGATGCCGATGCTTATTGGGCCGACAAGATTGCTGAAGTAATGAAGGAACAATTTGGGATAAAACCCAAAGTCAACACTTATTCTTACCGGACACCGTATCCTCCAGCGTATGATTTGATCCCGCTTCCACATCGGTACAAGGTACCGGATTTTACAAAGTTTTCCGGACAGGACGACACGTCAACCATGGAGCATGTCAACAGGTTCATTATTCAATGTGGAGAAGCTGGTAACAGGGACGAATTAAGGGTTCGTCTATTTTCATCATCATTGTCTGGATCGGCCTTTACTTGGTTCATATCATTGCCTCCCAATTCAGTAATTACTTGGGCCGATCTAGAGAAGCAATTCCACAGATACTTCTTCTCGGGGGTTCATGAGAAGAAGATCACCGACTTGGTCAAGTTGAGGCAACGTAATGATGAGTCGGTTGAGGGATTTGTGCAGAGGATACGAGAGGTCAAAAATAAATGCTATAGCCTGGTTCTGGATGATCGGCAGCTAGCCGATTTGGCTTTCCAGGGTTTGCTGCCACACATCAGGGATAAGTATGCCTCTCAGGAGTTTGAAAGTTTAAGTCACTTGGTGCAGAGGATATCCGATCAAGACATCAAGCCTTTCGAGCCTAAGAGGGCATGGAATAAGAAGGTGTCATTTGTTGACGAAGCAACAAGCTCAGATTCCGACGAGGAACCAGTAATCGGTTTGGCAGAGTGGGTAAAAAACAAGAAGCCGATGGCTTGTCCTTTTGGGCAGAAAGAACCAGAGAAGTTTGCCTTTGACACCGCCAAAGCCGATAGGATATTTGACTTTCTACTTCAGGAAGGTCAGATCAAACTGTCACCTAACCATGTGATCCCGTCGGCAGAAGAGTTGAAGAGGATGAGATATTGCAAGTGGCATAATGCAACGTCACATGACACCAACGAGTGCAAGGTATTCAGGCAACAGCTGCAATCGGCTATAGAGTCAGGGAGAATCAAGTTTGATAGTTCCAAAGCCCAGAAGCCGATGAAGATAGACCAACATCCTTTCCCGACAAACATGTTGGACGCTAAGGGGAAGGCTAAGGTCTTAACGTCGGAGACAGCTGAGAAGAGTGCATCAGTAGATCCTCAGCATCAAGTTACTACCGCCGATGCAAGAAGTAAGGGCTTGGTCCAGGAAGGGGCTAGCTCAGGAAGACTTCCTCGGTCTGGTATTGTCATAACTCATAGAAGGCCTCGAGAGAGATGGCAACAACGGGAAGATCGATATCGGCGCCAGCAGGAAGATTATCAACGGGAGGAAGAAAGACGCCGACAGGAGTGGAATCGGCACAGGGATCATTGGAATTGCCCATTCTTCATCCATTGTTGGGAGGAAAACATCAAGCTTCCTACTGTCAGAGACTGCCCTGAGTGCAACGGTTATGATCGGTACGATAGGAACGATCGGCGTTATCATGATGATGAACGACGATTTAATGGGCCAATCAGAGGAAGAGCGTCAGCTCATGATCGGCTGGGGGGCAGGCTTAGTGTTCACGATCGGCTCAGTGACCGTGTCCAGTATTTTCCCCGGAACCAGGAAGAGCTTGAGGAAATGGCTAATGCGCGGGTTCCCGATGAGTTCATATTTTGCAGAGATGCTAACACACATCGTATGGAGTCAAGGGAGAACCAACACCCGACGGCAAGACAAAGGCCACTTCCTCCATGGTGCCCTCAAGGATTAACCAAGACACAGAAAAGGAGGTTGATTGATGCTGAAATCAGGTATTCGGCCATAGAGAAGCTGTGCTTGTGCTTATATTTCTCATGTATCAAGCTAAGACATTATCTGTTGTCGGCCGAATGTGCTGTTGTTTGCAAAGATGACGTGGTCCGATACATGCTATCTATGCCGATTATGAGTGGTAGGATCGGTAAGTGGATTTTGGCGCTGTCGGAGTTCGATTTGCGTTACGAATCGACTAAGGCAGTCAAAGGGCAGGTTATGGCCGATCTTGTGACTCAGCATTGCGGTCTAGTGGAGACCTTGGAAATTGCACCCTGGACGCTCTTCTTTGATGGATCTACCTGTGACCGAGGAGCAGGAATCGGTATTGTATTAGTTTCTCCTAAAGGGAGGAAGTATGAGTTTTCTTTGCCGATTGTTGCTACATCAACAAATAATCAGGCTGAGTATCAAGCTCTGATCAAGGGATTGGAGTTGTTAAGAGAAGTTCGTGCTGATGCTGTTGAAGTATTCGGAGATTCCATGTTGGTTATAAATCAATTGGTCGGAAGCTATGAATGCCGAAGTGAAGTTCTCATAACCTATTTCGAGAGAAGTATGCAACTGTTAAAAGAATTCAAGAACTTCCGATTGGAGCATGTTCCCCGATTGCATAATGAAGACGCTAATCGGTTGGCCCAGCATGCCTCAGGATATCAGCCAATGATTAATGCGACATCGGCAGTCAGTGCCGGTGATTGGAGGGAAGAAATTATTGATTATCTGAAGGATCCATCCAAAAAAGTTGAAAGACGGGTTCGATTTCAAGCAACCAAGTATGTGATCCTTGAAAATGAATTGTATTATCGAACTATCGACGGAGTTCTTCTCCGATGCTTGGGTGATGATGAAGCCAGAAGTTTGATGGGAGAAATCCATGAAGGAGTGTGTGGAGCGCATCAGTCAGCTTTTAAGATGAAGTGGATGATTCGAAGGAATGGATATTTTTGGCCAACCATACTTGAAGATTGTTTTAAATATTTCAAGGGATGTCAAGGTTGTCAAAAGTTCGGCAATATCCAGAGAGCACCCGCATCGGCTCTGAATCCTATAATAAAACCTTGGCCGTTCCGGGGATGGGCCATCGATCTGATCGGCCAGATTTATCCACCATCTAGCAAAGGGCATAAATTCATTCTAGTTGCCACTGACTATTTCACCAAGTGGGTCGAAGCTATTCCTTTGAAGAAGGTCACATCGGCCAATATGATTGATTTTGTGAAGGAGCATATTATTTACCGATTTGGGATTCCCCAAACGATTACTACCGATCAGGGCACCATGTTCACGTCAGGGGAGTTCGATGAATTCGCAATCGGTATGGGAATTAAAGTGTTGAATTCTTCTCCTTACTATGCTCAAGCCAATGGGCAGGCCGAAGCGTCTAACAAAGGAATTATCAAGCTTATTAAACGAAAGATTGAAGAAAATCCTAGGCGGTGGCATACATTGTTGAATGAAGCACTGTGGTCTTATCGGATGGCTTGTCATGGATCAACCAAGGTGTCACCTTACCAATTGGTGTATGGACATGATGCAGTTTTGCCTTGGGAGATTAAGGCTGGATCTAGGCGAGTATCTTTTCAAGATCAATTGGCTGCCGATGATTATGCCACTTTAATGACCGATGAGTTAGATGATTTAGCAGGGCATCGGTTAAAGGCTTTAATGAGTATAGAAGAAAATAAGAAGAGAGTTGCCAGATGGTATGATAAAAAGGTGAAGGCTAAGGAGTTTGCCGATAGGGATTTGGTATGGAAGTTGATTTTGCCAGTCGGGACTAAAAGTTCAAAGTTTGGAAAGTGGTCTCCTAATTGGGAAGGTCCTTATCGGATAAAACGCTCAGCTCCTGGTAATGCCTATATCCTAGAAACTCTCGAAGGAGTTGAATTTCCCAGAGCGTTAAATGGCAAACATTTGAAGAAGTACTACCCCAGCATATGGATCGATGCATAAAAGGTTAAGTGCCGATAACACTCCTATCGGCTGAATTTAAATGTTCAAGGGCAGACTTAATGTTTCAAAAGATGCCGATAACAGTCTTATCGGCTAGACTAAAAGCTAAAAACGGAGAAACAAAGGTGTGTCGCCGATGAAAGCCTCAGATGTTCAGCAGCGCTTGGATTGCAGATATGGCGCGCAGCCGAATCTGGTTGGCTGTCTCTATCTCTTTGATATCGTCATCGGCAGAACCTTCAATTGGCTTCAGCTTCCTCTTCAGTTGCAGCGCTTTACGACCATGGGCGTTTCGTTCCTGTTCAAGATGCTTGATGGTCTCCGGCAGTTGACTATTTTCTTGCTGAGCTTGGGACAGGGCGTCTTCTACTTGCTTGAGTTCAGCCAGCAGAGCTTCTCTTTTTGCCGATAGATCAGACATTTTCTGCTTCAGTGCATCACCTGAGGACTTTAAGACGCCGATGTTCTTATGTTTCTCATCGGCTAAGAGTTTTTCTTTCATCATCTCCTCAGAGAGCTGGATTTGAGCAGCTCTGTCGGCAAGGCGTCGAGTAGCTCTCTGATACTGTAGCTGGCGGCTTTCTAGATGTGCAGCGTGGAAGAGTGCTTCTTCGGCATCGGCAGGAATTTGGCCCCTAAGAGTCTTGAACAGGGCCTTGGCTGGGTCAGAATCGTCGATCAGTTGAGTTGTGTCTTGATGAAGTATGGCCGATAGCTCCTCCAGCCTAGCTCTGGTTTCTGCCGATACAGTTCCAACTGCCCGAGAGGAGCTTGCTTCCTCGCCTTCTTCTTCGAAGATATCAATGGCGAAGGAGAATAAGCTGTCGGGAGAATCTTGTTCCTGAAAATGAAAATGAAATAGGTCAATTTTATGGTCAAAACTTCGGCAGATGATACCGATGGAAAAGTGGATGACTTACTTGCTTCAAGGCGATTTCCTGCCGTTGACTCAGAGAGGCTGATGGAAATGCAGGTTGATCGGCAGATGTTGCCGATGGAACGATATCGCCTGAAAAAGGACAGGAGGGATTATAAGAATAAATGAAAATAAGTTTATCGGTAGGAGTATTGTTGGGACATGTTACCCGGAAGAGGAACAACAGTTGTTTGAATTGAGGAAACCGCCGATGATATAACTGGGCCTGCCGGGCCAGTTGTTTGTTCACCTACATCAGCTGACGTACCTGCCGTTTGAGGTTCTTCTTGCTGAGGTTCTCCCATCTGTGGTGCTTCCTGTATTGATTGAGGAGATGGTGCTTGCTGTGCCTGGACTTCTGGAGGAGAAGGGGAAGATTCCACCGGGATTGGAGACGCCGGAGGAGGAGGAGGAGTTGCCACTTTCTGACGCTTTGTTCCGGTCTTAGCACCTTGGGCGCCTTTTCTCTTTGGCTGGCTAGACTGGGGAGGATCGGCACCTTGGCGTTTGGCTTTTGCCGATGCACCAGTTTGCTGCGACGACGATAAAGAGTTTATGAGCACAGATAACTGATATAAAGATAGTCAGCATAAATAAAAAGGGGTTTTAACAGATTGCCTTGAAAGCTTGCGCCAGAGTGGAAGCAGTTACCGTTGGTGATGTCTGAGTTTTCCTGGTGGTAACTTTCTTGAGACGCGCACCCCGGTGCACGATGGAAGCCAGAGTGGGAGCATTGTGGCCGATTGAGGAGATCGGGCCTGATGGGAATAAGTCGATCGGCTTGCCACTCCTGCTAACCGATGGGGGGGTGTTGTCAATCTGCAAAAAGAATACAGGGGTAAATTACCGATGGGAATAGTATTGGAAAATGAGACATCGGCTTAAAATACTTACAGTGTCGTCAGGGACTTCGTATTCGGGGTCGATCATGCCGCGGTATGAGAGGGCCGATCTGCAGAATAGATTCTCCTTCCATTCTGCCCACCATAGTTTGTATGCTTGAGTGATAAAGGCAGCTGGGACCCATTCTGACAGATCTACGTCTGTATCGGCATTTGGTGGTAGCTGTGCTACTCGAGTCCAGTCGAGGAGGTTAGCGATGGGTTCTCTGGGCTTTATTACATCGGCATAAGGAAGTGCGATCGGCAATTGGCCGAAAGCTAGCTGGCGAGCTAATGCCGATGGATTATAAAATTCATAAGTTTGGGGAGAAGTTTTCGTGCTGCCGAAGAAGTTCACTGGTATGGCTCTGGGAGTCACGATTGCCATCATCACTTCATTGTCCCTATCGAGAGCTTCGTCGAACGGATTGAAGGTCAGAGGGAGCATGCTATCTGGGTCGTCATAAGCCAGCCATGGTCGCTCATCTCTGGCCAGACCCTCATACAGCGTTTCGAAGAATCGGCCGATCTGATCCGGAGTGTTCCCTGAACCGGGTAAAACTATAACAGCTTCGCCAAAGTTCAGGGGGGCACGTGTTGCCGATTCCTCTTCACCCAACACATGGTTCTCGGCTATATCTCTTGGGAAGTGCTGAGAGAACAAGTTGAGATCGAGGCGCTTGTGCAGGTGCAGATTGAGCCACATATTAATAAACCACCAAGGGCCTCCCAAGTTGCCGATAGGTTGGCCGAGCAGGAGTTTCTGGACTATCTGATGAAGAAGGTGATAAACAGCGCCGAGCAAATAACGGCCGAGAGGAAATTGACCACCGCTAGCCAGTCTTTCTGCTGCCGATAGATAGACAGAGGTCGGTCCTGCCGATCGACCACAGAATACAAACTTGTCTAGCCACATGTTTAGGAAGGTGGTTTGTTCCTTTATGGTGACAGGCCCTCTCCCGCGGTACTTCTGGATGTACCCTGACCAGCCGCCGATAGCGCGAGTCTCCACTTTGGCACTGGGGGCGGTATCAAAAAAATGGGTGCTATCGGCAGAGGATATGTCTAACCCAGTAAGCATGGCTACATCGGCAAGGGTAGGAGAAGCAGGGCCGTGGCCAAAAACAAAAGCGTTGAGAGTGTCTGACCAAAAGTAAGATGCAGCTATCAGCAATGACTCGTTCCTGTGCATATCGGCAATGGACAGCCTAATGCATTGAGCTAATTTCCTCTCACCCCATTGAACTTCATAAGAGTTGCTGACCCTCAAGAACCAGTCTTTCCACCCTACAGTAGGGCTAGGCCAAGAGCGAAAGGTGTCCTTCCATAGATCTAGAGCAAAGTTTTCAGCTCTAAAGGGAATTCTGTTGGTTTCTGCGTTGATAAGGTCGGTTGGATCTGGATCCCCTAGAGGGCCGAGGCATTGAAGATGTGGTTGATCGGTAGGAATGACAATTTTGTTGGATAACTCCTGGTGTTTTGGGGAATAAAGATACAAAGAAAAAGGAGAAGGAAATATTCGGTAAGGTAAATCGAAGATGAACAGGAATGCAGGAAAAAGGTACGGCAGATAAGATGGAAGTCTGACCTCAGGGACGACGAAGCCGACGGCCATCTTGTCGTGAAGGGGACGCTGGAAGACGCCGGAGTTGATGAAGAAGAATGCTTGTCGGAGATCTTGAGGATTGAGAATGGCGCCGCCGCTGGAAAAGTGAAGTTGGATGGCAGAATGATGTAATGGGGGAGGAGTACCCAAGAAGGAACTATTTATAGGGCAAGATGGACAAGGGCAAATCTGACTTATTTCTTTGCCGCATCCGAGAAACCCGAGGGTACTCAAGTGGATATGGTAACTGTTCGCACGATAATCCAGGGATTGTGCAGGTGATTTGACAGGAAGCGGTCATTATCTGAAGATATTTTACTGTGCACGATCTCCTGGTCGGTCCATCTGTGATATTCTATAACGGTCGTCCTGCCGATGGGCGGATAGAGGGAAAGTAACCGTTTTTGCGAATATCCTGGGCAGAGCATCGGCAGGTCTTTGTAACGGTATTGTTGCCGATGTACGACTAAGGGAGATGCCCGTTTGGGAAGTTGTGAATTTCGAGGGATCTGCGGAGGATTAGGATCAGAGTTGCCCAGATTGAGGTTGTCGGTTACTAGGTTAGGAGCATTAATTGCGGAAAAGGCATCATTACTGCAGAGAATTTCGGAGCATTAATAGTTTTATACTCCGAAACTGGGGGGCATGTGTTGACACCATTTTTGGGCACGTGTCCAGGATGGCAGGACAGGGTGGCAGTACGATGCGGGTTGCTGGTAAGGATGGTTGCCGATGAGGGAAAGGTTGAATGTGACTGAGTCCCCAGATAGTAATATAGTGCCGATGACCAAGTAAAGGGGTCTGCCGATGACTATGGCAAGGGGATTGCCGATGACGCGAAGGAAGAGTCCGGAAGCTGCCAGTTGTCATGTGGAGGAGTTTCGGTTTGTCACGAAGGATGGTTTTATTATTTCCTTATGTTATTCGTGTTGTTTCGTGTACGGGTTCCGTGTAATTTGGAATTCGAATTCTAATCGTGTCTGGTCGTAGCTCTTTGAGCAGGGTATAAATATAAGCCCTAAGACCTTGTAATCAGGACATCTATCAATCAATCAAACACACGCTTTTACTCATATTCTAGCATTTACTTTTCGACGACTTCGTCATACGTTTTTCCTTTTTGTTACGAGTTCTTGGGAATTCGTCGACTCAAGCTCGGCGTATCCTTAAGTTCCGCGTGAGTACCTCTTAGCCGTGACATCCGGGCGCATCGCTGTTGTCAGGACTAAAGTATTCGAATTATCACCTTTGCCGATAGTAAGGTTAAATCGGCTGGCACGCCTTAACGTTTGAATTGGGTATTAGCCCTTTGTGTTTGCAGATCTGTTTTGCATCAACAACTATAAATGTTGTGCCATTACCGAAAGGTCTTCGGTATTTATCAAAGAATATATATATATATATATATATATATATATATATATATATATATATATATATATAAGGAAAGAATTTGTATCTGATAGGCCTGCACTATCATCCAAGCTTGGGGGAGGTGCCCCCACTCAGGTATTATATTCGATTCCTCATTAAAAAATGGAGAAGAAAGTTTTTATGTTTATAAAAAGTATATAAATATATATATATATATATTTTTTTTTATTTTCTACCTCTCTCTCATTTTATAAAATTCCTTGTTTTAGTCTAAAATAAAGTTTCTCCAAAAATCTTATAAAAATCATTTCTTGTTTTTAAAGGCTTTTAGATTTTCAAATCTTATTTTTATTTTATTTTTGAAAAATAAAAAGTTTGGAATAAATTTGAGGAAAATCAAAATCTGGAGCAAGTTTTCAAACCAGACCCATCAGCAACCGACTACTCCCTTGGAGTAGCCGTTGGAGGGCACTACCAAAAGGGGAGGCAGAGTGGGGCCCACCAGGTTGCGGGCGCACCTGGTTGCGGCCGCACCCTGCCCAACGGCTACTGGCCGCCGCCTTCTGGCAACGACTAGTGACCGTTGTGGAGGGGGCTCCCGCGCCTGCGATCAGAGGATCCCGGGTGGAGCACCTCACCCCTCTCACACTCACATTTCTTTCACCCCCTCCAAGTTCTACTTGCTCCACCATTCTTCACTCTTGTCCACATAAGCTTTTGTGCAAGAAAAATCTGCACAACCTCTTGCTCAAGCTCAAAGCGCTAGCTACCCACCATGAGTGGAATCGGTGATCGAGTTTCCGGGCTACTTCGGAGAGGTCATCGCTCGCGCAGGGGATCCAGCTCGAGTGCCCCTACACAAGAGGGTCAACCATCACAAGATGAAGGGGAGATACTCACCGGCCATGCCATCAATGAAGCTGACGCCCCCTTCATCGACCTGGAGAGTGATCAAGAGAAGCAGGCGTACGAGCTCCTGAAGGAATGCGTGTTCTTGCACTCACCGATGTTCGACCCCATCCTCCTCAAACAGATAGGTATGGGTGTAGAATTTATTACTGTTTTCGAGCATGTTGGTTGGAGTCGAGTTGCCCCCGTTCATGAGCTTGGATCACGTCTTCTGACGATCCAATTTGTGGGCACTCCGCTAATCGTTGATTATGGTATTTCTTTCCATTGCTTTGGAGTTGAGTACTCCCTTTACTGGAAAGATGTGGCGGCACACTTAGGCTTTAATGCATGTTGCTCTATCAAGTTGGATTTTTCCCTCTCTGGTCACAATCATCATAGTTTCTGGCACCTGATCTCGGGACATAACGTTGGGGAAAATTCCAACCCAATGCCAACAACATCCATCATCCCACACTTAGGCTTTTGCATAAGTGGCTTGCTTGTTCCTTTTTCTCCCGAGATGATACCCATCTGGTTTTGGATCTTGAGTTGAAGATGCTTTATGCCATGCTTATGAAAATCAAAGTTGCACCTGTTTAT
This sequence comes from Sorghum bicolor, assembly GCF_000003195.3. NCBI lineage: Eukaryota > Viridiplantae > Streptophyta > Magnoliopsida > Poales > Poaceae > Sorghum > Sorghum bicolor. The sequence continues at coordinate 25,385,809 of NC_012876.2, read as the reverse complement.
GAAATTGTTAAGCATTGGCTGCATTCTTTTAAAACTACCACACCTATCTTGTGCACTTCACTCATCACTCGTCTTGCTGCTAGTGTTAATCCACAGGCTGCTAATTCTATTGTGTACCTTACCTCTCCTCGCATCATGATTAATGAGCGTTATCTGGCACAAGCCCATGTGATCAAGCGCAATGCATCTGGAAATGGCTTTGTGTTTTATTTTTTGGGATATATAAATCAGATTCCGTTACCTAACCTGGATCTCGCTTTATATACTTGCCCATCTCTCACGTTCGAGCTTGTTGAGAAAGAAGGAGCTCGTAGGAGTTTTGCTTCTTGTAGGGAATCACACAGGATGAGGCAAGAGGAGGCAGCACAACAAGCTCAACCAACCCAGCCTACGCCAGCACCAGCTGCACCAAAGAGGGGATGGTCCCCAACTATGACCACACCTGGGTTCACCCCTGGGTATGGTTATGGTATGGGGTATGTTCCTTCACCATATGAGGCAGGAGGCTCGGGCTGGCAGGACATGTATGGAGCAGGAGGCTCGCATTCACACGAGGCAAGAGGATCTGGGCAACCACATCAGGAGCATACCCTAGATGAAGAAGACATGCCACCTCCTATTCGCCGTCAGGTCACCCTAGACTCCCTCAACACTCGCATGGGTGGACTGGAGCTCCAGCAAAGATAGATCCAGGGTACGCTGAATGCCACATCCAGACTTCCACCCAGTGGCATCAGCAGACCCAGCAGAGCTTCATGGACCTGGAGGACACAAACCGTCGATGGCACGAGGAGCAGTTGGCATTGCTACGGTCTATTGGATTTTTCCAGGGACCGCAGCAATAAGCTAGCTTGGGGGAGAACCCCCACAGAGGTAACATGTATATTATTTTCTTGCACTTCAATTTTAGTATTTAATTTTCAGCACTCTTTTCTTTTTATATATATAATAAAAAAAATTCCTCTCTCATATGTGTTTTAATATGCTAGTTGCTCTTCTGTTGAAATGATGAATAGTTGCTCTGTCAATAAATCTTTAGTGTCTAAGTTATAACTTAGTCTTCATCAATATTTAAGTTTGTTGGCTAAAAATGTCCTATTCTGAAAACTTGAAATCTTGTGGGTTGCGAATGCATGATCCTTTTCTAAGTTGTTGTGAGACATGATATGGTACAAACAGATTTTGCTATGACTTTGTCTTAAGAGAAACTTGACATCTGGAGTTTTCTTTTCAAAAATTTAAAACAAAGGGTTCCCCAATGATTATGAAATACCTACCAAGGCCAGATGACTTGTTACTCAGTTCTTAAAACCTTTAGTCTTATGCGGCTTGCGGAACTTTGAGTCGGGTCAAATCTCTGAGATCCTAGAGTGAGATTATGGTCATGCACCCATGATTGAGATTCACTTACACCCACCAAATAAAGCCGACTCTTACACTGAGAAGTCACGCACAACATGCACCCTTCCATCCACCAAAAATTTTTGCCAACTCTTATCCTGAGAGTTGTGCCTTAGCTTTCCACCAAATAAAAATGCCAAACTCTCATCTTGAGATTTGCGCATCCCCAAATTCACTCCTTACTTTTTGTCCTCATGACATCTCTTTAAATTTCTCTAATTCCATTCATCAAGACATATGGGCTATAGTTGAAAAAAAATATCCAAAGGGAAAAGCCAAATAGGCATAGACGGGAAAGAAAAAGTCCTTGTCATGAAAAAAAAATTATTAAGAGATAGAGCCCATGTGTTTTCCTCTTCCTCTCTCTCTTATCCACCAAATAAAAGAGAGTCATGATGCAAAGGAGTGACCAAAAATATTTGGAATTAGGATTTCCACCAATTCCTCATACTCCACACACTTGCACATCTCAATCAAGGTGTATGATTTGTATCTCCTCATGGTCCGGGCTTTGACTCAGCAATACAAGTGCCGTAAGTACGCCCACCTTTATACATGCCCAAAACTCCATTCTCAGCCTTAGTGGTAAGGTTTAAAGGCAATCACATAATGCCTTTGGTAAGGATTTCATACACATTGATAGATTGAGAGAATCATTCAAGGAACTCATTTATTTTGCAAAACTTATAAAAAAACCTCCGGATTGATAGTCTATCAAAAGATGAATGATTGGTGAGTCTGTTACAACTGTTCTATCTTGCAACCACCCAAGAATTTGGAGAAGCTAAAAGCCCCATGGGAAATTAAGGTAAAGAGTGGATAGTATGCCAACTTATTTAAATTGCGAATGAATGCTTTGTTATAGGCATGACACTCCTGAATTATATCGGCATAGTAGCAACTCCTGATCAACAACCATACTTAATTATTTGCTTGGGACGAGCAAAGGTTAAGCTTGGGGGTCTTGTTAAGCAAAGGTCACTATGGATGATTTTATACTGCCAACTTAGACTAAAAAGAAGAGGAATAAACATATCTAAATCACATACGCTTTTGCTATTGACATAGTTCCACTTGTACCATGGTATTTTGTTTTGCAGGATTTATAATGTGACAAGTGGAAGAAAACCATAAAATAAAGAAAGCGCAAAAGACGAATTCACAAGTGCGCATCAAAAATATAATAAGAAGCCCACCATCAACATCGAACTGGACCCAAACGTAACCGAAGCAGCAAAGGAGGTCCAGCAGGGAGCAAGCCACGCGAAGGCGGTGGCCAGGTGGGGCCCACTAGGTTGCGGGCGCACCTGGTTGCGGGCGCAACCTTGGTGGCGGCAAACCGGCCCCACATTTCTCTGGCGGTTGCCTGCCGCCATGCATAGGATAGTTTCACCTACTACCATATTTAGATCCCCCAAACTGTCCTAGTTGGGCTATAAATAGATGGCTCCCCCTCATTTGTAAAACACACATCATTTGGAGTCTATATTTCCTCACACCTCTCACTTGTATCTCTAGTATTAGACTAGTAGTAGAGCAAGGCAAGAGCTACCAAGGAGAGCTTGTCTCCTAGGAAGAAAGGATCCTCTTGGTATGAATCATAATCAGTCTTCTTCTAGGAGCAAGTTCTTGTTATCTTTATATAATTGTGCTTATGAACTAGAGTATAGTTATGTCTATATCATGTTCATAGTATATGAACTAGTTCTTAGTTCTTGTGCTATGTTCTTGATATATTCATCCCTGTTCTTCATCGTTCATCTAACTTATATGAATAGAAGTAGAATTTGGGATGTGATGATGGTTCACTGGGCCGTTCCGGTTGCTCTTAACCTAGCTTGTCAATCCGAAGGGTTGGGGCCCGCGAGGGTTAAGAGTTGTTTCCAAATACGTGAACATGGTGTTCAGGTGTGCGGAGATCAGTGGATATGCAGGTATCCCACGGGCAGAGCGGTGGGTGGCAGGGTGGTGACAGCCCTGTCATCCTTCGTATTCCCCCACGTTCGGATATTCGGTACGAGTCATGTAAAGTCTCTATTTGGTGGCAGACCAGCTATGAGGATCTCTCTATCATCTCAAACCTGATCCTATCTCTAGACATACTAGTTAGATGACTTACTAATAGTTCTTAGCATAGTTATATACGAACCATGCCTGCTCAGTAGTTATAATCTTTTATTCTTTATTTTATCTTTTATCCTTGAGGATGACCCAGATGTGTGTCCACTATCTCCAACTATCATATCTTACCCCTGTTTACTCTATGCCTACCATGCATTTTAATAAGTAATCATGTTATAACCATGCTATATATAAATGCCTTCCTACGGGAATTATAAATACGACACCCATTTACGGGCTGAAATGCTACAATGATAGTTTTGTGCGCTTGCAGAGTTATTCTTATTTCATACTGAGCTATCAATTGGCGTACATAAGTACCTTTACTTAAGATTGTAATCCTTGTGCACTCACCCGGCGCCGGGCCACAGCTTTGCATATCGTAAGTAAGGATGGTTAGCAAGGCCAATCTGGCATTACTAATCATTAGTACCAGACTGCACTGCCTAGGCCCGCGTCGTAAAGAGCCTTGGGTTATCATTCTGAAGTGATGGTGGTTAGAATATGCCAAGAATGTTTCTAGTGTTATCATTTGGGATGGACTCAAACTCTATCTTTAGTGATTTCTCTAAGAAACGCCAACAACCACTTGGCCCTAACTTTTGGCTGCAAAACAGGAAACATGCCTTTCACTTACCTTGGACTTCCAGTTGGAACTACAAGACCCATTGTCCAGGATTTCACTCCTCTCTTGTCTAAAATGGAGAGGAGATTATCACGTTTTAGCAGGTTTCTATTATACAAGGGAAGGTTAATCATGGTCAACTCAGTGATGTCTGCCCATCCAACCTACTTCATGTGCACACTTTCCATTCCACCACATGTTATTGAGCAAATGGATAGATTTAGAAAACATTGTATTTGGAGCAAGGGAGACATCAACAGAAAAGGCACCTGCTAGTTGCATGGAAAGCTATGTGGAGAACCAAGAAAGAAGGGGGTCTGAATATTGTCAATCTCGAGAACCAAAACTTAGCTTTACTCATGAAATTCCTAGACAAGTTCTATAACCATGCTGAAATCCCCTAGGTTCAACTGACTTGGTCCAAACTATACCACAATCAGTTCATCCCACCCCATTCGAAGAGCCCATGTGGATCATTCTGGTGGAAAGACGCCCTGAAATTATTCCCAAAAATTAGAGAATTTGCCCTTTGTAAACCAAGGAATGGTAACATTTCCACTCTCTAGATAGACAATTGGTGTGGGCAAGTGTTGGAACAGGTGTTCCCACAACTTTTCTCCTTCTTCAGAGAAAACATTAGTCTCTCAAGCATTTTGTGGAAAAGGATCCTGAAGTCACTCTATTCCTACCCCTCTCGGTAATAGCTGTAGAACAACTTTCTAAGCTCAATGTGCTCTTAAGTGTAAGGATTGGAGACCCAGAGGCTGATGACTCCTAGGAATATAGCTGGGGTCCAAATTACATTCCAAATAAGGCCTACAACATCTTCAGGGACAAATTGAGGCCTCACTGATCTTCTTGTTGATCTGGAAAAGTAGAAACCTTGTAAACATAAATTCTTTTCTTGGCTACTGTTAGGGACAGATTGTGCACCAGAAATCTGCTCAAAAGAAAGAACATGCACCTAGATAGCTGTGCTTGTGTGTTGTGCAACCATTGTCCAGAGGAGACATGCTTCCACCTATTCTTTGAATGTAACTTTAGCCAAGCTTGTTGGAACCTGCTAAGCATTAACTGGGACACATCCCTCCAACCTCTTGATATGCTAATCAAAGCTAGAACAGAGTTTGGAAGTCACATCTTCAGAGAACTTTTCATCTTGGCTTGCTGGTCAATCTAGAAAGTCAGAAATGGAATTATCTTTGACAATAAGGCAATCTCCTTAGTTGAATGGAAATTGGTCCTAAAAGAGGACCCTAGCCTAGTTTGCATCAAGGCTAAGAGGAGAGTTGCTGAACCCTTGAAAATTTGGTGTGAGAATAGGCTATAGTATCTTCTAGAGTTTTTATTTTGGTCGTGAGGGCTTTGTACCACCCCTGTACATATTGTATTCTTTTGTCCATATTTATAAAAAAAAATAAAAAAAAGGTAGGAAACTTCCGTGCCCATTGCGTCAAAAAGTTATCTATTAGGATTAAGTCCATAGGAGTAAAGGTAGATACATAGGAGACTTGTACTCACTCATTGTCATCCCACCTAGCTAACACTCTTCCATTTATCCGTTTCTTTCTTATCTATCCCACTTTCATACTTCACTTATCCCATACTACCACTTATGATACTAGATTGAATAGACATAAGGATACCCTCATCCCTTTTATTAAAATCTCCTAGTCCACTTTCTCTGGGGATAAAATAAATAATGATACCTTAGAATCCTCATCCTCGGTGAAATGCTACATCGGTACATTCTGTGCGCTTGCGGAATATCTAGTAGTTATAGAATCACCCACGTGGCATTTTTGGCGTTGTTGGTAATATCTAATGATGACGTTAAGAAATACCAACACCGTGTCCTTGGTTTTGTGAAAGGTGAACTGTAGCATCAAAACCGCTAACTTCGGCGAGGACATTGGCTCTCCGGCCATGCCGCCACCATGAAGGGCGCCGCTGGCCATACCGAGAGCATCTGACCTGATGTCAACGGACAAGATTAGAAGATACCCCTTCGTTCACACTTTTGCTACAGAGACCCTCTAATTTTCTGTTTTTGAACCCATGGTCCAAAACACTTAGATTCAAAATACGCTTTCACAAAATTACAGTTTTGCCACTGAGATTCTTTTGGCCAGAAAATTTTTGTTTTAACTCCAATTTGACCCATCCAAATTGCATTAGGTTTGTAATCACAAGGTATACATGTTAGTATAACTATTTCACTAGTTTGAAACCTTTTAATTTTATGACCCTATTTAATTAATTACTTTTATAAAGAAAATCTTAGAAAATTAATATATTCTCCATTTGAGCTTCAATTTTCGTGATCTTTACATCTGTGTGATCATAACCATATGTAGAATTTTTTTATAAACTTTTCATACTATTGGTGTATTTTTCTAATAATAGCCTTGTTTGCTTTATGTATGTTTGGCTCTGATTGCTTGTGTGTTGATTGTTGATATTTGGTAACGCAATCAGAATTAATCCGCAAGCGCACGGATATCGGTGAGCACTTCACTTGGGATGTTATCCAGAGTATCGTAATTATATTTTACCACTAGGAGAAAGAGTGCATCTGACTAACCTGGTCTATTACTACTAACCTTTAGGCTACAAAGAATGTGACTCGATGTGAGTGATGTATAGAGAAGACTACAACTGCACTCTCATTCTAACCTTGGTAAGGATGATCAACTATTTTGTTGGGGAAGCTCACAGAATCTATACACCACAAAGGATGTTCGACCCGCACCTATAAACCCTATCGATCCTACTAACGGGATATGTGCTGCAAAGGTAACTCAGAAAGGTCACGTTCCTCGCTACTACCACGGTCCAGCTAGTCAAGGGATATCAGTGAGTATCTTAGCCCAAACACCACGTTTATGCTAGAGATGATTACTCTACGCGAAGAGATCAAAGTAAACTCATAAACCAAAGAATAATAAAACAAGAACTTACTAAAATTTAGAAGTCAAAATACTGAAGAATCCTAGGAGCAAGCCTTGGGTTAGGAGACTTGATCCCGCAGGTACAACCTCAGAGTAGACACCGACAGGCCGGGCTTCCTCCGATCTACACCTCCACTCTATCTCTCACAATCTAGTAGATCTAGTCTACTCTCACATTGGATGCTACGCCCGATGAGGTGGGAACCCTAAGGATCCTCTCTCTGAATCCTCTCTGGAAAATATGCTAATGAATAATTGGATTCTTGTCTCCTAGGGGCCAGGGGGCCTTGCTTATATAGTCTTTTCAAATGAATCAGGGCCGTCGGATGAAACCGACATTGATTGAACGATTATCCTTGATCCTTTATGTCGGTGGAGCATAATCCATGAGGTTGAACGTGATTGGCCACCAGAAGTTGGCGGGCGTCCAAGGGGGAGGGCGGGCGCCCTGCCCCCGGGCCCGATCGGCCTCCCGTTCGTTCCCGTGGCTTCTAGATAATAGAAAATTGCGCGGTATGTTGATATCTCTATGTAAACCCGACATGTGGGCCTTTCTTACTTATTTCTTGATAACCCCCTACAGAAATAGATAAACAACAAAACTCGTGGAATTCTATCAGATCAAACCCTAATTCTAGGTGTTGTTTGTATATTGGTCCTTTCCCTTGTTTATTTGATAATTAAAATTGATACTTAAGAACCGTCAAGAAACACCCCCATACTTAGGCTTTTACTCGTCCTCGAGAAAAGGATGGTTAAGAAAAATATCTAGGGTTAAAATATTGTAAAACATTCTCTTCATACCTGCAGGGTGTTGTAAAATTCACTGTGTATCGTAGTCAGGGAAATATATGGTCAAGAGTAGAGATCCTATCTTCTTCTCAATCCTGTCACTTGGAGTTTTTGTATATTTTTGAAAAGAAATTTAGCATATCTTTATCCTCATAGGTTCTCAGGTCACTCATTATCTTTTATATATCTCACTAAGGCTGTTTTAATTTGCAGAAATTCTCAAGCATACTTACCTTGCATTTATTGCCTGATCAAAATGGGATCCGAGGAGAGGAATGTCATACTCTTAGATCAAAGACTTTAGAAATTAAAAACTTGTCAACTCTTACTAGCATATTGCTTATTAGAAGGACCATGGGCTATCATTTTTTTCTTACTCTCTTTTTTTTCAGGTGGATAGCGAGGTACCCCTAAATGTCTTGATCTAAGAGTGAATCTTTGGAAGAGTGAATCTTTCTGAATAAATGTCTTGATCTTAGGAGCATGATAAATCTCTCAACAAGGGTTTAACTCATTTTGAACAAACTCAATACAGAGCAGACAACTTTTATAATTATCATATTAATATTTTTAGGTTTATTAGGCATATAAAACACTGAGGATGGTAGCTAGAATTTTTGAAGATTTTAAAATAAATTCTCCAAGCAACATTGATATCAAGAATAAGGTACTCATACTCTACCATCTTACATTCCACAGTGACTTATGTAACACAGGGTTTTAAATGATTTTATAATAATTGCAAGTTTTCAGGAAATATCATAGAGTGAGATTAATCATGATTAGAAACATTTTGACCTTGTTAATTTATCATGTTGGAGACAATTTTCTGCATGAACCAAGATATATGTGTATGTTTAAAGTGTGCAGAGTATGTACGTGAATCGTGGAGTGGTGTAGTCGAAGTGTGTTTGGCATTTGAGGGATCTCCCCCATACTTGTTTTCTGCTTTCTTGCATAAAAAATAAAGTTGAAACATACAAGACATAATAATAATAATAATCTTTATTAATCTTGAAGCATTTATTACAAATACTAGTAATGAACTGAAGCTAATAATAGATCTAAACCGAATTTAAAGATAAACAACTAAGATGCATTGCCTCAAGACCTAATTTAGATAACTTAGCGGCGCTCTAACTCCCTGATCTTCTTATTGGCACTAATAAGATCATGCCTAAGACCTAGTATAACGGTGTTCTGGTTAGAGAGCTGCCTAGTGATAGAGTTAACCGAGGACTGCAGCTCTATGATGACCCTGTCTAGCCTACGAACGTCCTCATCAATATCTACTATAGTCTTGCGACGCTTAGGAGGTGTCTCAAGAGCATTGAGAGCGTGCTTCGGGGCTGCCTTAGGAGCGATGAAACGGACTTTGGCTCAAAGTAAGGCCTTTCCTCCTCCATAGTGTAGCGGATGCTGCTGATCTCGCTGCTCCGGTTGGTCTTGACTCCAATGACCCGCTCATTGGGTCTGGGTGGCAGGATCCTCGTGCCGGCTGGCACCTTGATGGTGACCCCCTTCTTGGCTGACGGTCCCTTGAGAAGTAGGAGCTGCTGTGGTGCGGTGAGAACTGGTTGAGCATGGTAGGATTGGGCGGAGCTGCGCTGGCGTAATGGCATGGCTTCTAGCTGTCGCTCTGTGTTGGCCGGGACGAGAGCATGGACGTCGGGATCATCCTTGAGCTTCTTGTTGAGGTCGTAGGGGACGACTTCCTAATCGTCGTGGAACTCTTCAGCCATTGGAGCAGCAAGGGACTAAGCAAACTCTAATAGAATAAAGAGAGAAGGCTTGAATGCATTGGTGTTTGAAAACTGACGTCAGGGGTCTGTTTATAGAGGGGTCAAAAAGTACCTCTAGTGTTTGCTCAGGCTACTCCCGCCGCCGTGCATGCGAAACTTTCCATCTGTATGATTATTTGGTTTACCATAAATGTGTTTATCGCAACGGAGGAAATCGGGACTGAGAGGGGGCAGGGGCTGGGCGCTTGCCCTAATCATCAGGGCGCCCGCCCTGTGCCTGGCCCCGCTGTTGGCCCGCTTCCTCGAGCGTGCTTCTAGATGCAGAATTTATTCGAAAAATATATATGTGGCCCAAAAACGTCAGTTTAAAAAGATCAGGCTCTAATTCTCCATGGGAAGGTAGAAATAGATCACGTCTATCTCTTCTAATTCTTTCTTGGGCTCTAAAAATAATTTAAGACGTTGACCATTTACCTTGAATAACGTACCTTCGTCATTTTGAAGTGTGATAGCTCCATGGGATGATGAATTGATTACCTTGAATGGTCCTTCCCATTTACTTCAGAGTTTTCCATGCCCGAAAAGCTTCACCCTGGAATTAAAATGTAACTAGAACATCAGGCGCCCTTCGGGCGCCCTACAATAATTAAAAAATAAATAAAAGTTAGTTTATACGTGAGACATGTACACTTCCTTCATAATAAGACGTGGTAGCACTAAGATATTAAACACATAACATATCTATAGTTCTTGCCATACAGTCACAACCATCAGCCTGTAAAGGCAACACAATGGCAATACTTCTTGATACAAAAGTAAAGGCAACACAATGATAATATTTTAAATTGTTGGGATTTTCGGAGGATGAGGGAGCCCATGAAGTAGATACAAACGGCCATATAGGCGACTGTGGTGATAATCTAGACATATGAAGCTATACTCAGACCATGTAACAGGAATGGACATATAAAAACACCCCAGGATCATAAGGATCTCCTACCACTTACCAAGCTCCTAGACATGAAGTGGTAGTTCTTTCATCCAAGAGTCGTGTACTTGCAACCCAAAGAAAGCAAGCCAATCAAACAACAGACCCGCAAAAGAATGCTAAAGTTCATAGAGCTTCTCATATTTCGCTATAATGCCCGGTGTCTGGTAGAGAAATGTAAAGCATCATCAATCAACCATCAAACTTGTGGCGGGCATTTATGTAAACACATGATTTATGTGCATATATTTTTTAAACCATAAATACAGCAGGGAAAGGCCCCAATGAGAAACTCCACAACTATGCAAAGCAGGGGGGTCCAAGATGGGCCATGAAACTACAACTCAACAAACTGTACAGCAGGGCAAAAAAAAGATCAACAGGATCCATGCTCATACATACAGAGAGGGGATACCTTTGGCTATCAGCTTGCTTAATTTTCTAGCATGTTTGGGTCTGTAAGCTATACTTTTGACAACCTACAGCTATACCTTATTTGACAACCAACATACTCAGTAAGCTACTAACCAAACAATACGTTCATTTAAAATATTATTTGAACCCCTAAACAAAATATGTCCATATTCAGAAAGCTACTAATCAATCTCCCAGCACGAAAAACCAGAAACTATGTGTCATAATTGTAAGAAGTCAGATTTATCACAAATCCAAAAACACTGGATTCAGTAGCAAGAGCAATCAGATAGCCTGACAATTTTCTTGCGCTCAGCTCATGGAGATCACTTGAAGCATCAAACACCTGCTGGAGTGGTAATTCCACTCACAAGTGCAGGACATAAGCGCATCAATCAAAAAATAGACAAGACATACAAAAAAGAGGGGGGCACGGACGTCCAGCTACAGATGCAAGCAATGAGAGAGGGGCTCAACTTCTGTTTGACAGGGCAGACCGACCATCCGCAGCACCGCCCGGCCCTTCAATATGTCCATCTCTATTGTAACAAATGAAGAAGAATGATTTTAGTCTATGGTGGCAACATGGTACACGTTCGAGATCAAATATTACCTATACAAAGCTATACATGCATATGCATATGAAAAATTATCAGTAGAAGCATCTGACCACTAAAGAGGTAAAAACCAGCATTCATATTTGGACCAGAACCATTAGAAAGATGCAAAGTTCCCCCAACAGAGTCACTATAAAAACGCAATGTTTAATGGTAGTCGGTAGTCCAAAGATTAACCCAACATAATGCAATATTCTACAACCAAAGAGCTTAGATGACATGTAATTCAGATAGGTGAAGTTGATCAGAAATATTCTCAAAATGACTCTCCAAGAGTATTCCTTTTGAGAGTGACATGTTCACTCACATTAAATCCTAGCTCTTAGTGGTGTGCAGGTTGAGAACACAATTCCACACCAGTCGCAACCCTAATCAAATTTTGTATACCAAAATATAGCAATGAAAATTAACATACACGAAAGCAGAAGGTCTAAGCAAGGACATGAGATCAGTCAAATGTGAATCGCTCACCTTGAGTCTCTTGGGGGATGCAAGGAGGACGGTGACGCACAGAAGGCCTAAGCAAGGACATGAGATCAATCAAATGCTAATATCTCACTATGAGGCTCTTTAGGGATGCAAGGAGGACGATGACGCAGACGGGCGCCCTGCCATGATTTCTTTTCTAGGGCATTTAATTTAAGCAAGGTCATCAGGAATTGCTATTGATAAACAGGAAAAAACATAATGGCTATTTTCCTAGGGAAAAGACATAAATGATTCATATTCTTGAGTTGACATGTAAAACTGTGCAAAAGGCATAGATGAGCAAAACATATGAGATCACAAAGGTACTTTCAGGAAGTGATAAGACCAAAATATAGTAACTAACTAAAGAATTCATCTATTGACAAATTTATTCAACAATTTAGATACAATTTTACAACAAAAAAGACCAAAGATAAACCTATTATCCATTAGCATATAATAAATTAATGGTATATCTAAATAGATAATTTTGTAGCCTCCTGTAGTGCCACCATGGTCATGAAAAATCAAATCACGAGCATCATCATTGGCAGGTTGGGGCATGCTAACACAAGGACACGGGCATACTCTCCACCATGAGAAGAGATTGCTAGTTATGTCAATAAGCCTGAGATATGAAACATGCAAAACATCAGTTAACCTACACTTCATTGTGAATACTGAAATTATGCCACTGCAAAATAACAAAGTGTAAGAGAACCATCTGCTCCATTTACTTCAGTACTCTATGGCTTATACGTAATCAACATGACGATCAAATATTGAAATTGATGGTATCTATCAGTAAAGAACATGATAAGGCTGGACAGAAAATTCTGCTATTGAATTTACATATTGTGGCCAAAGAATTGAAAACAAACACAGTTGGAATAGGCCCAGTAAAGACAGTTAAAGCTGAACCTTGAGGAATCAAGGACAATGATGCATTGTCTCTTTGGGTGAGGATTTGTCAACTCCTTGAGACGCACCTGCTTGGTACCAGTAGGAATTCACACTGCTGATTACAGAGACCGAAACATAAGCAAGAGCTAATCCAGTATATAATTATATATCAAATAGCTAGCTAGAAAATAGAAACACAGGTAGATGGACAGGAAATACAACAGAGTAAATTACTAACACCACACTGTAGTTTAACAAGTTGAAAGGTCAACTGCTCTAAAGTTATAAAGAAATGTTAGAATAAAACTGTAAAGAAGGGTAGAGCACATGCATGATGATCTGCATTTCAGAGGGAGCATCTCAATACAAAAAAATCCTAGTTGGATGCATACACTTGTTTGCAAGTAAATCAGTCAGAATATAAATCCTCCAGGACCTTTAGATACAGGCGCTTGCTGCAAGCTTTAGATTCGGGCGTTTGCAACCTGCAGCATGCATTTCTAATGTGTAACTTGCAGCAGTCATTTCTAACATGCAACTTGCAGCAGTTAATTCACAATATATTTAAGTAATGGATTGACCTAGCTATAGCAGTTGATGTGGAACGAGGAGGCAGCGTGAGAGCATCTCACCTCTAGCGGATTTGATGGAGCCAACCGACGAAGACCAAGAAGGACGCCGGTGAGCCCGCGTAACAAGACTGCCTGCCCGCCAATGGATCCGGTCCGCCCTCGTGCCCATGGATCCGGCGGCCTGTGCACCACTCGAGGTCAGAGGTCCCCACCATGCCAGATTTGAAGGAGGAGGTGCCAGTCAGATCTGAAGAAAAACAAGTCACGGGTTCTCATCGCGAGTGGAGAGTCCAACTACCTGCTTGTGGGGGGCGCCGGGATCCTAGCGAGCTGATGGCACCTCCAACCCATGGATCCATGGAGCTTCGTGCTCCCTATGCGCTCGAGCTTGCCGCCTCCACCTGAGCTGCTTCCCTCACTCCTAGAACGGAGATAGATGGGATGTAAATAGAGAGAAGAGGGAAGGAGACAGGGGGAAGAGAGCGGCGGAGAGGAGATAAGGCCGCAGTAGCCTGGCAAAAGAACACCTGTGGCCCGTGGAGGAGGTGGAGGCACACGACGGCGAGCCTAGAGGCGCGCATGGCGAGCTACATCGACGCCTGGAAGAATTGAGAGGAATGAGGAGGGGATTAGGGTTTGGACCGATCAGTCGAGTGTGGGGTTCTCTGCAAAATCTCCAGGGGGTTACATAAAAATCGAGGCAGCTCTCTAATTTTCTCTTCTTCATGTTAGAATAAAATTTATAACAAGGGTTTATACGAAAAGTAATCTAACACAAGCACTACTCACGGATGACGAACTGGATCGTGGGTTAATTTCCAAAAACCTAGAGGGCTTTTCTGCAAAAATAGGCATTGACGCGTGCCAGCACCCCGTGAAGCCACCGATGCTCCAAATTCTCCTGTTCGAGCAAACTCTAGTGGGTTTTAAACAACCCCGATACCTTATCTCCGGGTGTGAACTCCTTCTTCTTGATCCTCTTGTCATGCCACCTTTTGTCTCTTTCTTTATAGATCTTCGAATTGTGATATGCTTTCTCTCGCCATTCTTCCAATTCTGATAGTTGCATTATTCTATGATCTCCAGCGACATCTAGGTCCATATTCCATCTCCTTATGGCCCAGAGTGCTTTGAATTCTAGTTCAACAGGTAGGTGGCAAGTCTTCTCGTACAACAATTGGTATGGGGACATTCCAATTGGGGTCTTGTATGCTGTTCGGTATGCCCAGAGTGCATCGGGTAACTTGTCCTTCCATGCCGTTCCCATCTCATTAACTATTTTTCTGAAGAATATTCTTGATTTGCATGTTGGAAGTCTCTACTTGGCCACTTGTCTGAGGATGGTAGGGGGTAGCGACGTTGTGACGGATTCCATGTTTTGATAGATATTGCTTGAAGCGTTTGTCGATGAAGTGTGCTCCTCCATCACTTATCATTACTCTAGGAACTACAAATCTTTGAAATATAACTTCCTCAAACATCCTCTTTGAACTGATGTTGTCAGCATGTTTGCAAGGTAGTGCCTCTACCCACTTGGAGACATAGTCAACTACCACCAAGATGAACTCACACTTCTTTGATGGGGGAAATGGACCCATGTAATCTATTCCCCAGACATCAAAGAGCTCAATCTGAAGGTTGTTGATGAGTGGCATGGCATCCCTCGTGTTTATGTTTCCGTGCCATTGACATGGCCCACAACTTCTGATATATTGCTTCGTGTCTTCATACATTGTAGGCCAGTATAATCCACACTGCCAGATCTTTGAATGTGTACGGAATGCTCCATAATGACCTCCATATGGTGATGAATGACACCTGTCGATGATCTTCCATCCTTCCTTGGTGGTCACACATCTCCTGAGTAAGCCATCAGAGCATACTCGGAAGAGGTATGGCCCATCCCATATATGTGAACGACTTTCTTGAATAAGCTTCTTCTTGTTCGCTTCTGGTGGTACATACCCTGAAACCATAAAATTAACAATATCTGCATACCAGGGGTCAGACCTGTTAATCCTGTAGAGCATGTCGTCCCGGAGTGAATCATTGATGGGGGTTTCCTGTGGATTCTTAAAATACATTCTAGACAAGGGAACAACAACAAAATTTTCTACTCCTTTTTTATCTTTTATTTCTAAGTCAAATTCATGAAGTAATAAGATCCATCTAATTAAGCGAGGTTTAGCATCTTTTTTAGTGAGCAGATATTTTAGTGCAGCATGATCAGTGTAAATAATTAGTTTAGCTCCAACCAAATAAGATCTAAATTTATCAATGGCAAAGACAACGGCTAGAAGCTCCTTTTCAGTGGTAGCATAATGAAGTTGAGCTCCTGTCAAAGTTTTACTGGCATAAGCAATTGCATGATGCTTCTTATTTTTAGTTTGTCCCAAAACTGCCCCCATAGCATAATCACTAGCATCACACATAATTTTAAAAGGCAATGACCAATCAGGGGGTTGAATGATTGGTGCAGAGATGAGTGCATTCTTTACTAAATTGAAATATGTTAGACATGCATCATCAAATTCGAAAGGGGCATCCTTGGCTAGCAAAAGAGTAAGTGGTCTAGCAATAAATGAAAAATCTTTTACAAATCTGCGATAAAAACCAGCATGGCCAAGAAAGCTTCGAATTCCTTTAATATTCACAGGTGGAGGTAGTTGTTCAATTACTTTAATTTTAGCTCTGTCTACCTTAATACCTCTTTCAGACACTAGGTGTCCCAGCACTATTCCTTCCCTAACCATGAAATGACATTTTTCCCAATTAAGAACTAAGTGCTTTTCTTCACATCTTTGCAAAACCTTGTCTAAGTTTTCAAGACAACTATCTAAAGTTTTTCCATATACAGAAAAATTATCCATGAAAACTTCCATAATATCTTCAATCATATCAGAAAATATAGACATCATGCATCTTTGAAAAGAAGCTAGTGCATTACATAACCCAAAAGACATTCTACGGTAAGCGTAAGTTCCATATGGGCATGTAAAAGTGGTTTTGCTTTGATCATCGGGATGGATCAGGATCTGGTGATACCCTGAATATCCATCTAAAAATAGAAGAACGAATGGTTCACTAATCGCTCTAGCATCTCATCTATGAAAGGTAAAGGAAAATGATCCTTTTTCGTAGCTTTGTTCAGTTTTCTATAGTATATGCACATCCGCCACCCAGTGACGGTACGTTGCGGAATTAGCTCATTCTTTTCATTCATAATGACAGTCATGCCTCCCTTTTTAGGCACAACTTGAACTAGGCTCACCCACTCACTGTGCGGCACAGGATATATAATCCCTGCATGCAGCAACTTTATAACTTCCTTTTTAACTACCTCTCTCAACGCGTTGTTAAGTCTACGTTGGGGCTCTCGAGAAGGTGAAACAGAAGGATCTATTGGAATACGATGCGTACAATTCATAGGACTGATTCCTGTAAGATCTTGGAGTTAGTAGCCGAAAACTGAGTGATGTTTCTCAAGAATGGTCATCAATCACATAGTTTGCTCCTAAGTGAGTTTATCATTAATGATCACAGGAAACTCTGGACTATTGTTTAGGAAAGCATTGGTAAGACCAGGTGGTACAGTTTTAAGCTCTATGGGAGGTCTAGGTGTTTCTATAAACTCGACTAAAGGTTCAGGTTCAGAAGGTTCAGCTTCTTCTTCTATGAAGAAAGGAGCTTCTTCTTCTAAGTCTGGTTCATCTAAAAGCTCTAGGGATGCAGCCTTTACCTCCTCCATAGGATCAGGCAAAAGATATGACTCAGCCTTATTATTTAAGGAGTGTGAAATCGTTATTGGAAATTTAAAAGTTTTTCCAAAAGAAATGTGTAGCTTTCCAGTATGACCTTCATAAAGGAGTCTTCTAAAAGGTTGTCCTATCAACAGGTCAAAGTTCCATGTATCAAAGATATAGAAGTTCAAATGAACCATGGAGCCTTCTACCATAAGGGGCAGGACATTAATAATTCCAAGACTGGGGACTAATTGTCCCGAAGATTCCTTTATGACGTTTATTGTGGGGGTTAAGACCAAATTTTTAAATAATTTAAGTGCAAAAGATTCAGACATGATGTTGATCTCCACAATAGGATTATAGAGAGCATCAAATCGATCAGAATCATAAGCACAGAGTATAGTTATAGGAGGTGTGTCCAAACGGATCACATCGGAGGAAAGCTCTGACTCCTCCAACCATTCACTGCTCATGACTGCGATAAGCTCTCTCAATTGATGTTCAGCTGGCAAACAAATACTAAAATGGTCGTTTTGGGGTCTGTCTATAGAATGGTAGTTTGAAATGGTCGTTTTCGGATTCTATATCCAGCATGAAATCAGGTGGTGGAATTTCTTCCTTTTATGGCTCAGAACTTGGGATAGCTAAAGTAGATGGAGAATTTGGCAGAGTGTCTACTTTGGCTTCGTGGTTTCATCATGAAGGGTATTATCCATCTCAGCTTCTAGGATTCTATCTAGGATCACTCTAGCGTCATCAGTACGGATGCAAAAGAAAGAACCTCTAGACATTGTATGTAGCATTTGTTTATGATCTTTCTAAAGACCTCAAAAAAAGTGAAATAAAAGGGTCTTCAAGATTAAGGTTTGGACTAGATTCTAAAAGATCAGAAAAATGTTTCCAGTATTTTCCCAAAGTTTCATTATCTTTTTGTTTAAAAGATAGGACTTCGAGTCTAAGGTCGCCGATACGGTCGAGGGAATAAAAATCTAGGCAAAAGTTGGCTCATAAAACTCCCCATTCACCTCTTTGTTGACTTACCTTCTGATTATACCATTGTCTATCTTCTCCCCTTAAAGAAAAAGGAAAAAGCTTCCAACGTAAATTTTTATCAGAAATGCCTTCAATGCGAAGACAATCACATGTTTGCTCAAAATCTCTAATGTGAAGGTAAGGGTTTTCGTCTTCCTTTCCTAAAAAAGATAGGTTTTGAATCATAGCAATCAACCTAGAACTTAACCTATACTGGGATGTTTGGATAGGTTGTGATGACTCCCATGGTAAAAGGTCAGTTTTCGAAGGTGTTGCAAATTGATAGATCGATTTAGAATCTTGGTTTGCCATAAGGTAAGAGTAAAGAAAATAAAGAATATAAAAAGATAAGAAAAGATAAAAGTATAAATACCAGCTAGAAGTAAGACTCAAGGTTATCTCAGCAAACCGTCTTTCTCCCCGGCAACGGCGCCAGAAATGCTTGTTGATATTTGGTAACGCAATCAGAATTAATCCGCAAGCCCACGGATATCGGTGAGCACTTCACCCGGGATGTTATCCAGAGTATCGTATTTATATTTTTACCACTAGGAGAAAGAGTGCATCTGACTAACCTGGTCTATTACCACTAAACTTTAGGCTACAAAGAATGTGACTCGATGTGAGTGATGTATAGAGAAGGCTACAACTGCACTCTCGTTCTAACCTTGGTAAGGATGATCGACTGTTCTGTTAGGGAAGCTCACGGAATCCAGACACCACAAAGGATGTTCGACCTGCACCTATAAACCCTATCGATCCTACTAACGGGATATGGGCTACAAAGGTAACTCGGAAATGTCACGTTCTCGCTACTACCACGGTCCAGCTAGTCAGGGGATATCTGTGAGTATCTTAGCCCAAACACCACGTTTACGCTAGAGACGATTACTCTAAACTCTACACGAAGAGATCAAAGTAAACTCATAAACCAAAGAACAATAAAACAAGAACTTACTAGAATTTAGAAGTCAAAATACTGAAGAATCCTAGGAGCAAGCCTCGGGTTAGGAGACTTGATCCCGCAGGTACAACCTCGAAGTACACACCGACAGGCCGGGCTTTCTCTGATCTACACCTCCACTCTATCTCTCTCAATCTAGTAGATCTAGTCTACTCTCACATTGGATGCTACGCCTGATGAGGTGGGAACCCTAAGGATCCTCTTTCTGAATCCTCTCTAGAAAATATGCTAATGAATAATTGGATTCTTGTCTCCTAGGGGCCAGGGAGCCTTGCTTATATAGTCTTTTCAAATGAATCTGGGCCGTCAGATCAGACCGACATTGATTGAACGGTTCTCCTTGATCTTTTATGTCGATGGAGCATAATCCGCGAGGTTGAACATGATTGGCCACTAGAGGTGGGCGGGCGCCCAAGGGGGGAGGCGGGCACCCTGCCCCCGGGCCCGATCGGCCTCCCGTTCGTTCCCGTGGCTTCTGGAGTCTTCTACATGATACAAAATTGCGCGGTACGTTAATATCTCTATGTAAACCCGACATGTGGGCCTTTCTTCCTTATTTTCTGATAACCCCCTGCAGAAATAGATAAACAACAAAACTCATGGAATTCTATTAGATCAAACCCTAATTCTAGGTGTTGTTTGTATATTGGTCCTTTCCCTTGTTTATTTGATAATTAAAATTGATACTTAAGAACCGTCAACATTGATGCTTTGTGATATATTATAGTGAGTGAGCAATACTTCGGTGATCAAGATCAGTACCTTGACGACCAATAGAATCATCAAGATTAGCAGGAAAGCTTGGATTAAGGCAAGTACAACATTTGAGTTTTATTTTCGTGACCATGATATTGTGACTTGATTAATGTTTAAGCAATAAATGATAAATAATGACTTTTAGCAATTTAAGGATTTGTGTGTAAGCGTTACTCGGGATTGACAGTGGAACCATGAGGGCTATAATGGCTCTAGCTTTAGCTCATTATGAAGACCTTTTCTAGCTTGTCAGAGGTTACCAATGTGGCGCAAATGGGGGATAGCAGACCATGCATTCCTGTGTGGTAGAATCACATAGACTGACTAATGAAACCTAGCAGCCCTAACTTGTTAGACGAACTTTCAAAAGGCTTCATAGTGATGCCTGCCGACCTTCCTTGGTAGTGGGTTAAGAGGCTAATCAGCTCGGGTGAAAGGGTAAATCATCACTCATGGTAAAGATGTACGACCTCTACAGAGTCTTTAAACAAGTATACTAGCCATGTTCATTGTTGTTTTAATATTATTTATTGTTTAATGCACTACATTATTGTAACACTCGAAAATTTACATGTCTTGATTTAGGTGAAAATGAAATATTTATGTTTTTATGTGTGCATGAAAATCTAGCGCAATAAGAATTTGTGGTGGGATTAAAATCAACTATAAGAATTAGAGACCTGGTTATGCATACATGCTGCTGCATTTATTTTGTATTGATTGTTTTGTTTCAAAACTCAAAACAAGATTAAAAATCTATTTGCAATAGGCTTTGGAAAATTGAATTTTGAGAAATAAACCAAGGAAAACGAACGTAGCCTTCTCTGTTCCATTGGCTTGTTGCTTCGGCCACCGGCCCGGGTGTCTGGCCAAGCTTGTCGTATGTTTCTTTTCCGTGCCCGAGTTGGAGACAACTTGGACTTTGTTTCCAAGGAGCCATTGTTTCAGGCTCTACTTCAAGTAGACCTCAACTTTGTATCCATTATAGCAGCTTCTTGCTGCAGGTAATCAATTTTTCTTGTCTGTTGTAAAAAAAAACCACCAAATCCCAATTCTCACGGGGTACAGTGTGAACTCAAGCCTAGCATTTGTATATAATCAGGAGCCGCCCTACCACATCCGTTTATTTTCCATCTATAGCTGCTCTGCTCAGTATAGCAACCCGCCGCCTTGACTTCAGATCTTGCCGAGCAGAGTTGCGTCCGGCCGCCATCCCGGAGGTCGCTGTCCATCATCCGTGCCGAGCCTCGGCCGAGCTTCGTGTCCTAGTGACGAAGCATACAGGCTCCTTTCCTTGCTCTTTATTCCTCTCCGTGACAAACTAATCACCGCCGGCCATTTACAGAAAGCTATAGTCACCATCGTGCCCTGCCGTTGTGCCTAGACCATTGCCGAGTCTGCCTCAAGGTCGCTACCATCGCATTGGGTTTCCTTGGAGTTTTGCTTGGAGGTAAATGTCAATAATTTCTCTCCTCCTATTTCTCTATGTGTACTACCCACATGAGCTCACCGGAGAGTACACGTCGAGCCCAAGCCAGGCCTGCTAGCCCCGTGACACCTCTACTTAACCACTGTGAACACTGTAGCAGAGCCACCCGGCCGTGCATCGTGTGTGCTGCTCTATGCCCTGCTACAATGCCTAGTTAGCTTGATGAGATCATGTTGATGTTACCATGACGTCAAGCAAGTATTATTACCGTTTTTTTTAGAAAAATAAATCCAAAAATATAATAGAAATACAGTAGCATGTTTAGGCCTTATTTTCTTTGTTTTAACTCTGCTCGTATCTGTTCAAGTTGTGTTGGACTCATAACGACATAATCTATGCATTAATAATAATGTTTATCATGTCACATGTTTATGAATTTTTTTAATTAATTTAAATGCTATAAGGATTAACGTTTATGTAATTGGAATTATGATAAAAAGCCATATAAGTTTTATACCGCAGTAATTTGTAAATAAAATATCATTATGACAGGTTGCATATAAAAATGTGTTCCTAAGTTATAAGTTTGTTTAGTTTTAACATGTTGCATATGTGATAATCTCAATTAGTTGCTTTCACATATACTTTTTCTTTTGCAAAAATAAAGCTTTACCTATTCAAACTATATGATATTGTGTATAAACAAAATATGAGTAGGTTTAGCCATTTTTTAAATTAAATTATGTTTTACCTAATCTGATCTAAATAACTTTTTATGTGGTCTTGTTCAATTAAAATAAATAAAGTGCATAGGCCTTTTCCTTTATGTAATATAAAAGTCTCGGTAGTTGTTTCTTTCAAACCGTAGCTTCGATTAGCGGGATCATTGAGCCTATGTGTTCGTAGCAGCGTGTAGGACATCTTTAAAATCTTTTGGTTTGTTTTTTTGATATATTTGGTGTATTGTTCTAATGGTAGCTTTGTTTGCTGTGTATGTGTGGTCTCAATTGTTTGTGTGTTGATGTTCGATGATCGAGTATTGGCGGTGAGCAGTTCGTGGGTGATAAAGAGTGCTTTAGTGATCAAGATTTGTCCTTGATGACCAGCAAGACTAGCAGAATCAACAAGAGCAGCACAGGAACTTGGGTTAAGGCAAGTATAGCATTAGGTTTTCTTTCTGTGACCATGATCTCGTGACTTGATTAATGTTTAAGCATCAAACGATAAAATAACTTTTTAGCAACTTGAGGATTTATCTATACGTGATCAACCGGGATAACTGTGCAACCATGAGGGCTATAATGGTTCTGGCTTTAGCTCAGTATGAGGACCGTTTCTAGCTTGTTAGAGGTTACCTGTAAGGATGCTGGAGGGGCTTGTCGACACGGGTATAGTGCGAGCCTCTGTCCTTATATGCATAGGTTGCTTGTCATTGTGCCATTTGGAAGGGGAGCTCTATATCTGCTCGCCAATTAGAAACCTTGTGGGCCTAACTTGTTAGACAAACTTTTGAAAGGCTTTATAGTGATCCCTGCCGACCTCCCAAGGAAGGGGGTTAAGAGACTTTCAACCTCGGGCGAATGGATAAATCATGACTCATGGGTAAAGATGTAAAACCTCTGCAGAGTGTTTAAAACTAATATACTAGCCATGCTCGCGGTCATGAGCAGCCTTGGGGACATCTACATTAAAGATGATGAATCTTGTTATGTTATTATGTTCATTGTTTAATGTTTTATGCTTTACATTATTCATGTCACATTGATCATAGATTATGGGATACAATCTTATTGCTCTACTTGTGGAGTTCTACATGGACTCACTCTTGCTATTTCCCCCATGCCTCAGGAGTATTAGGCTTGTGATCAACTAGTCAGTTTGGATCCTGTAGAGTAAAGTTAATACCCGAAGTTTGGAGTTACTTCCGCTATATGCTGCTTAAGGTTATCCCTGATTTATTATGTATGTTATATAATTTATGCATTGTTCATTGATATTACCCCTTATTTGCAGCTATATGTGAGATTTGACTTCTAAGACTCACATACGGCGCATATCTGGTTTTGTCCAGAAAATTGGTAATTACAATTATTTATGTCACATTGATCATAAGATTGTGGGATCTATACAATCTTGTTGTTATACTTGTGGAGTTCGACATGGACTCACTATTGCTATTTCCCCCACACCTGAGGAGGAGTTTAGGCTTGTGATCAACCAGTCAATTTGGATCATGTATAGTAAAGTTAATACTCGAAGTTTAGAGTACGTTTTGTTGTTTTCTGCCTAAGGTTAACTTTGATTTATTATATATGTTATATAATTTATGCATTGTCTTTTGATATTACCCTTTATTTATAGCTATATGTGAGATTTGACTTCTAAGACTCATATATGGTGTATATCTGGTTTTGTCCTTAAATTCAGGTATTACAAAGTGGTATTAGAGCAATGCTGACTTAGGACACAAGCATAGTTAGAAATTTATTGTCTTAATGGAATTGTCATGAAATCCTTATTCTATAAACCTGGATATTTTTACATATACTATATCTCTTCTCTTCCTATTTATCTCCACCTTGTTGCTGTTTTAAAAGTCTTCTTCTCACCCTCAATCCTTGCTTTTATTTGCTTTTAGAAGCTTGTCTTACCATCTTCTTGCATCTTTGAAATAGAAGTTTTAGGATCTTTACCCTTATAATATCGCAAGTTGAGTCAATGTTTGATGTGTGAACCTTTAATAATTAGTTGGTTTATCTTTATGATTATGCTTGGTTTGGATCTTTGTAATGAGTGTAATGATATTGTGGGTTTCTTCACAAATTTGTTTAGTTTATAGGTCTAAGTTAGAAGAATTAATGAAACAAATAGTTCGGTTTTGGTTTTCCCTTGTTATCTTATTCCTGCCTTTCTATAGTATCCTGTCTTTATCAGTTTATGTCTCTGTTCTTGGATAACCAAAAATCATAATAAAATTCTGGATGATAGTAGACTCCACGATATTTCTCTGACCTCAAGAATCACTCCCATAGCTGTTTTGGTATTGGAGTTATGAAAATCACAAGATAATACAATTGTGAGGTCAAGAACCTGGACCAGTTTCGGTTGTTTACTGTTTTAGGCAAATGTAATTATAGAATTTTGAAATGTGTTCTATAGCAAATTTTTAGAAAATTGGCTACGCTTTGCAACTGTATAAGCTAGATCTTTATCAGATAAGTAGAACCTGAGATATGACATTTACAATTGGATGTTTCTATTTTGTTTAAAAGTCTGGACAGATCTGGTATTTCCTATATTCAGTCAACTTAATGTCAGAATCTGGGAAAAAGTTGTATATGAAAGTTATAGAGGATTTCATAAGGTTTTTAACAATTTAAGGGTCGTCACCATATGATTTAAGTAGGTCAAGTTATGGCTTCTGCAATTTACTGCATCTGTGTTGAGACATTGTCAGGATGGATATTATGTTTGGCTGTTTTACTTAAGCTTAAAAACAGAACCTAAGGAAGTCTTCTGTATAAAAGTTGTAGGGAATTTCATAAGTTTTCTAATGGTATAGGCCACAGCTCTATTGGATTAACAGAATAAGATTTATGCATGTTTTACTGCGCTAGTGTTTTTCACATCGCAAGGAAATTTCAGGATATTTGTTTATTCTCTTGCACAAAAGTTCTTTGGGATATCAGAAGTTCTCAATGCTAGTTAACTTGGCTGGGAAAAGGTGCAAGCTACCCTTCTTGTGTCCCCTAGTTGAATTTTTCTTAAGGGGGTAGCCTAGTGAAAGGAGTTACAAGGAGAAGTATTGGTTAATGTTGGATCATCTGCAAGGACATCAAGTGTTTGGTATGTTTGGTTTTGTTTCAAGATATCATCCCACTTGGAGAATACCAATTGAGGTATATGTCATGGCTGATACTAATAGATTGAGAGTTATGCTTATGAGGATCAGATGACACCAAATTCTATGAAGTTATATGTAGGATGTGAGAGTGAAGCAACTCAACTGTGATAAAGGTACTAATAGTTGGAACTTAGTGATGGAACCAATCTTGGATTAAGAGACTCATAAAGCCAATTTAAAAAAATTATACAATGGGTAGCGCCTAAAAAGTTATGAAAACTAGTCCCTAGTGTCCCCCAATCAATATCATCTAAAGGGTGTCGTACCTTGATATCACAAGATGATGCAATTTCAATTTATCTTGAAGTGAGAGTTGTCTCTTGAGATACCCAATGATTATGATCATCTATCCTTGCTCGTGTTACTGATATTGGTCACTTGATGACAGGAAGCATAGTGTCCCATGCTTCAAAAGCCTGATATGACACCTCTCACTGATATGTGGGAAGTGAATGAGATCTTGCCTTCGGAGGATGTTATGAGTATGATAAAGTTGAGTACTATCAAAACAACAATGTTGAAGAGCATGTTGGGAGTGAACTAACTCAGAGTCCACAATGATGAAAGCAAAAAATTAAAAGTCATAAGAAGCCTCCTCATGGAAATAAGGTGCAATGAAGCTATGTCAATGGAAGATTGAGCAATGTAGATATGAATAACATTCAAGGAGCTACCAAAGTGGTGGGTGGCTATATTCAAGTGGACTCAGTACATGTTTTTATTCTGCTTGACCCTAGTGCTTTGCACTCTTTCATTTCCACCAACCTAGTAAAGTTGATCCAGAGGGTGGAGTGTCCAACAAGGAAGCCTTTGTTAGTTCAAACCCCAGTGAGAGAAGTACAGGTAGATCAGGTTTGCTCAAATATCAATCAGGTCATAAACAAGGAAAACTTTCACTATAAACCTCATTGTGCAAGAGTCACTCAATATTACTATGGATGGTTGTTTGCACTCTGGTGTGGACCAGGCCTGACCTTTTGAGAGGTAACCGGTAAGTTCGATTTGTGGAGAACTCGACGTTGGCGATCCAGCTTCAAATTAGACACAATTCGAATCATGCAATCATTACACCACTTCTCCATTGGTTATCAACCAAGCACAACTTGATTGACCTCACCAAAAAGGTTGTTCCTGCAAGCGAATTGAAGAATGAAAGCAAGAAAAAATAACCACGCAATCTAAAATTGCAAATATAAGTTGACGCAAATATCAAAGAGGGTTCAAGAACTCAGTTCCAAAGGACTAATCGACACAGTGGAGGAGATCGAGAACAGGGGCCCTGGATCACTGTAAAAGGATTTGTCATCACAGTTACAATGAATGATTCAGTTTCTCTGTGGAAAACTAAATTCTAATCAAAACCCAAGTCTAAACATTGGCGGTTGCCTGGAATATAAAAGAGAGACCTCCTAGGGTTGGAGGCGACAAGGGAGAGGTGCCCACAACTTGGGCTTAAGGCCCGACTTGATACATGGCCAAGTTGGCCCAAAATAGGTGACGCAACACATTGTCGTGGTCATACAGATTAATCCAGATCCAAAATGATGGTGTCATTGACCCCTTTCCAACAAGTCCAAGATCACCCTATGTTGATATGACCACGCCAGCAAGCAATATGTCAGAAGCTCCAAGTCGAGCTACAACCACTCAAGTTTTACCTACATCGACACCAGCCTAAGTCATTTATGGACTGATTACACGTAGTCGTGCAAATAAGCTACAACAAGAGGTCCATGCGCTACTTTGTGAGATTCATTTTAACATTAAAGAGAGTTATATACTATCTAAGTGTTGTACCTTGATTGTACTCAGGTATATAGAAGAAGAGAAGGATGAATCGGACCCTGAAGAATGGACCAGTGCAAGCCCCAGAAGACAGACTATTAAAATGGACCAGAAGAGTAAAAAACGGACTAGTGGAGTCAAAAACGGACCACTGCATAGAAATCTTCATAACTTTTTACTCACAAAAGCTATGAATGCCCATGAGGACTTGTTGGAAAGCATGCCGAATCTACATTCCAATGAATCTAGTGGCGACCAGTTTGAATACTCCATATTGCCTACAGACTAGAATTAGTACAGACTGCTCAGAAGGTCAACAGTCTGTCGTGACAGAATATTGGTACAGCTTGCTGAGTAAAACTGTACCAATCTACAATGTTTCATGCTAGATGGCATACATTGCTGGAAAGCTCTTTGGGCCTAGTTTCACTCCCAAGAAACAGTTCATCATTTGGACTTCCCAATAAGGAGTTATGATTAGTTTATTGGAAACTGCTCTAGAGGCCAACAGTCTCGTGAAACCAGTTCGGGAATCCATTCCGAGGGGACCTTTCACATTGCCTTCTCTCACAAACTCTATTTCATTTTCATACCTATCTAGGAGGGTTGTTCTTAGTATAGATATTCCCTATCTCTAAGCTATTCAAAAAACCTTTTATCATTCGATAAACTATATGATATTGCAGCCGTGCTGCTGAGTGCCTTACTCAGCCTTTGTTCTTCCTTGTTCTTCTTGGACTTGTGAAGTGAATCCTTTGTGTTCCCCTACTTCATGCTCTACGGCTTCCGTACGACGCTGTGGTTTAGTTCTAGATTGTGGTTCTATGATCGTTCGGAGATGGAGTTGAAATCTTCGTGGTTTCGGTGCCTCTCTCCCCGTCGCTTGGTCGCAACCAACCTTTGTCACGTATAAAGCTAGTTACCCGCTGTTTGTAGCATGTTATCCTTGTTCTTTTGATCTACTATTGTGAAGATCGGGCCACCCTCGTGCCGATTCATATTGGTACCTATCAACTGGTATCAAAGCTTTCATTATCACGGTTGGTCTCACAATCATCCACATATCTAGTTTTAGTTTATCTATCATCTGTTATTTTGTTCATCACCTATAGTCCACTAAAAAAGCCACAAAAAAACCTAAAGCCCTTTGACGGTACTGTTATCTTGTGTTTTTGTGTTCGTCAAGTTGCTAGTCACCCTCTTTACATATATTGTGTTGTGTTTCATTTGTTATCCGCACCTCTGTTAGTATAAAAAAAGAATTCAAAAAAATAGAGAAAAAAATAAAATTAGAGAAAAGAAAAGTGAAAAAACAGAAACGTAAAAGAAGAGGAAAGGGATTGTATTGCGGTTTGGTTACTGAAAACTTTAGTTTACATATTCAGATTCTTGGAGATTTATATACCAGCAATGTTATATCTTTTGAGCACATCAAACCACTTGATTTTCAGTACCGTAGCCTCCCTTGTTCAGCCACCTATAGCTCCACCAAAAAACTGAAACCAGGACATTCGACTCGTAATCCTTGTGACCTTAGAATCACTTCTGTTGAGCTGCTACACTAGCACGATTCGCTATCCTTGAGAATAGGAAAGGACATTGGTAAGTAAGGAGTGAGGTTGTGTGATTCCACAAATTTACCCATTCCACTATATTTTGCTTTAGTGTTAACATGATAGGATCCAACTCAAGTATTCGTGGTGATCGTCAAGGAGAAGAACCCCCTGTTGCACGGGCTGAGTTACGCCAAATGGCAGACTCACTCTTGTAGGCCATGGAGAGGATGCTTGATGCACGCATACCTCCATGGCATCAATCTGATGAATCTGGTGCTGAAAATTCTAATGCAGAACATGACTGTTTCAGAGATGGACGTGGTGGTGGCAGGCGGGCTGGTCATCATGACCAAGAAGGAGGACGAGCTCATGGGCGTGGTCGTGGCCATCATGTTCATTTTGATGATGAAGAATTTGATAACTTTCATTAAGAACATGGGTCTGATGAGAATCTCTTTGCATATGATGGGCTGCATGGGTGGCGCCATGATCATCGACGGTGTGCTGATCATGGAGATAGCGAGCATCATCATGGTCATTGTAATAGGGAAGACCTGGACAACATTGCTCGTGTCAAGTTGAGTATCGCAAAAATCACTGGAATAGAGGATGCAGACTCATATCTTGAGTGGGCTGAGCAGTGTGACCAAATTTTCAGAGTGCATAATCTCTCTAATCAGAGGCGTGTTTATCTAGGTTTAGTGGAATTCTCTAGTTATGCTCTGACTTGGTGGAATCAGATACAAGAGAATCAACTTGTGTTGGTCTATGAACATATCAACACATGGGAAGAGATGAAGCAAGTGATGAGAAGGCGATTTGTACCGTCAAGCTATCAGCGTGACCTTCGCAATAGGTTACCAATGTTGAAGCAAGAAAAAAGATCGGTTGATGAGTATTATAAGGAGATGGAGCTGTTGTTCGTACGGGCTGGAATTAGAGAGGATCCAGAGTCAAAAATGGCACGATTTTTGGGTGGTCTCAATGAGGAAATTGTTGGTTTTGTTGAGATGTTTCCATACCATACTTTGCAAGACCTTGTTGATCAAGCTATGCGTACTGAAAGAAAAATTCAGCAAGAGACACATGGAAAATCTTATGCAAATCATTCTATTGCAGCCCCATGGCGCAAGCAGCAGTCCAGCACTTCTTTCGGTGATGGACGGTCCCAAGGTGCTGTAGCGAGGCCATCTTTATCTAATGCTCCTTCAAAGATGGCAGTTTCTACATCATCGTCTCCTGTAAATCAGCAGTGACCTGCTACAAGTATAGCAGCCCCAACTGTTGCTTCTTCAGTTGCTACTTCTTCCGTACGTAGTAGAGAAATTGTGTGCCACAAGTGCTATGGTCGTGGACATATTGCTGCATAATGTTCCAGTTGGAGGACCATGATTGCGAATGAGAATGGTGAATGGAAATCTGAAAGTGATCGTGAGGAAGAAGGTCCAAGATATGATGAGGATTATGAAAGCAATGATAATGAGATTCAACCCGATGAAGGTGATATCAACTGCTTTATTTCACATCGTGTGCTTAGTGTTACTGCTGCAAAGGAAGAGAATGGGCAGCGACACAATCTTTTCGACACTCGAGGCATGATCAAAGAGAAGTTTTGTAGAATTATTGTTGATAATGGCAGCTACAACAATATTGCTAGCCAAAAATTGGTTGATAGAATGGAGCTAAAACAAAGGCGTCATCCTAATCCCTACAAGATGCAGTGGCTGAATGATTGTGGTGCGCTGCGTGTGAACCATGTTGTGACTGTTCCTTTCTATATTGGGAGGTATAATGATCATGTGGAGTATGATGTGGTGCCTATGCAAGCATGCCAACTGCTGCTAGGAAGACCATGGTTATATGATCGTGATGTTCAGATCGTTGGAAGAACCAACAAGCTGGCTTTCATGTACAAAGGAGAGCGAATTTCTTTGCTCCCTTTGACACCGGAGGAGATTTTAAAGGATGATCTAAAAAGAAAACAGCGAGAGAGTGAGAAACACTTGCGAGTGACCCACAAAAATAGTGAGGGAGTGTTTCCAAAGCCAAATAAAACCCCACAGCTGCAAACAACCAAGACGAAGGGAAAAGTGGGATAAGCTATGATGGCTAGGAAGGGGGATTTAAAAGATTTGAGTGAACCCAATGCCACATTCTTTTTACTCTTGTACAAGGAAAATGTTTTTTCCACTAATGACTTATCCTCTACTTTGCCAAGTGTTATTTTTAATGTGTTACAGGAATATGATGATGTCTTTCCAGAGGAAGTACCACCGGGGCTGCCACCTAATAGAGGAATTGAACATCAAATTGACCTTGTTCCTGGTGATTCACTTCCAAACTGAGCTGCATACCGCACCAATCCGGAGGAAACAAAAGAAATTCAGCAACAAGTGGAAGAATTAATAAGAAAAGGGTATGTGCAGGAATGTCTTTCACCTTGTGCAGTCCCTGTTCTTTTAGTTCCTAAGAAAGATGGTTCATTGACAATGTGTGTTGGCTGTAGAGTAGGATATAGGCATCCAATTTGTAGTCTTGATGATATGCTTAATGAACTTAGTGGTGTAATAATTTTCACTAAAATTGACTTGAGAAGTGGCTATCACCAAATAATAATGAGAGAAGGAGATGAGTGGAAAACAACTTTGTATGAATGGTTGGTAATGCCTTTTGGATTGACTAATGCACTAGGTACCTTTATGAGATTGATAAATCATGTGCTTAGATCTTTCATTGTCAAGTTTGTTGTGGTTTACTTTGATGATATATTAATTTACAACATGTCTCTTGATGAAATTGTTGAGCACATCCAAAGTGTGCTTGTTGTCCTATGTGAGCAAAAATTGTATGTTAACCTTGCCAAGTGCACATTTTGCACCGACAAGGTAGTCTTTTTTGGCTTTGTTGTTTTAGGTCATGGTGTGGAGGTGGATGACGATAAGATCAAAGCTGTTCGTGAATGGATGCCTCCACAAAATATGAGTACAAGCTTCAACGCCATTGATTTATCTCTTTTCTTTGGACTGGACGAGTTGAGGACGACTCCTTTTCCAAAGGGGGAGGATGATATGACCATGCCAGCAAGCAATATGTCACAAGCTCCAAGTCAAGCTAGAAACATTCAAGTTTTACCTACACCGACGCCAGCCCAAGTAATTTATGGACTGATTACACGGAGTCGTGCAAATAAGCTACAACAATAGGTTCATGCGCTACTTTGTGAGATTCATTTTAACATTAATGAGAGTTATATACTATCTAAGTGTTGTACCATGATTGTACTTAGGTATATATGAGAAGAGAAGGATGAATCGGACCCTGAAGAATGGACCAGTGCAAGCCCTAGAAGACAGACTATCAAAACGGACCAGAAGAGTAAAAAATGGACCAGTGGAGTCAAGAACGGACCAGTGCAAAGAAGTCTTCATAACTTTCTACTCACAAAAGCTATGAAGGCCCATGCATATTTATTGGAAAGCTTGTCGAGTCTACATTCCAATGAATCTAGTGGCGACCAGTTTGGATACTCCATATTGCCTACAGACAAGAATTAGTACAGACTGTTGAGAAGGTCAACACTCTGTCGTGACAGAATATTGGTACAGCTTGCCGAGTAAAACTGTATTAATCTACAACGTTTTATGCTGGATGGCATACATTACTGAAAAGATCTTTGGGTCTAGTTTCACATCCAAAAAACAGTTCATCATTTGGACTTCCTAATAAGGACTTATGGTCAGTTTATTGGAAACTGCTCTGGAGGCCAACAATCACGCGAAACTAGTTCAGGAATCCATTCCAAGGGGACCTTTCACATTGCCTTCTCTTAGACACTCTATTTTGATTTCATACCTATCTAGGAGGGTTGTTCCAAGTATAAATATTTTCTACCTCTAAGCTATTAAAAAAACCTTTGATCATTTGATAAACTACATGATATTGCAGCCGTGCTGCTGAGTGCCTTACTCAACCTTTGTTCTTCCTTGTTCTTCTTGGACTTGTGAAGTGGATCCTCTGAGTTCCCCTACTTTGTGTTCTACGGCTTCCATTCGGCTGCGCCGTATTGTGTGGATTAGTTCCGGATTATGGTTCTGTGGCTGTTCAGTGATTGAGTCGAAGTCTTCTCAGTTTCGGTACCTCTCTCCCCGTCGCTTGATCGCAACCAACCTTTGTCCGGTATAAAGCTAGTTACCCGCTGTTCGCAGCAAGTTATCCTTGTTCTTTTGATCTACTATCGTGGAGATCGGGCCACCCTCGTGCCGATTTATATCGGTACCTATCACGTTTCGATGTCGTATGAAGAAGATATGATCGAAACACTGACGACGTGTCTGCTGAATCCGAGAGTGACGTGGTAGCTGAGTTGGAGATGAATTGCAACTTGACAAAGATGATGGTGTCGACGTGTCTAGCATGGCGATGTCCTCATCACACTCAGTGGAGTTATTCATGTACCCAGTGCATAATGCTTTTAACAGCACCGTCAGGGAAAAGAATTTAGTATTATGGTGGTCGACTCCTACTTGAGGATGCAAACGCAGATTAAGTATCATGTCTCATTGAATTGTAAGTCAATAAGTTATTAGTCAAGATGGACTTTGATCAGTTATGAATAATAGTTAATCAATGGAAATTTTGTTCACAAATCTTAAACATAAACATAAGGCATAAGTGTTTACAATTGGTATGCATGTTGTAAAGTTGATTGAGTTATCAAGATCTTTTTCCTGTTTCTTGAGAACGAGATTCATTTTAAGGGGGTTGAATTGTATCACCCAAAATTTTTCTACTTTTGAAATAAGTGAAAAATGATTTAATTTTGTATTTTTGGTGCTCATAAAATATAGGAAAAATGCTATTTTCCATTAAATTAAAATCTACCCTAAGGATTAGCTCCTTTTGGCCCAAGCATGTCATGGAACCGTCCAAATTATAGGAGCACAAGTACAAAAACAATCACCGAGGCGATCAATTTATCATACTTGAGCCCATATAACTTTGGTAGTCCAACAAAATCACAAGGGATTTCGAACCAACCAACATACAAGCCAAGATCGTAGTGATTCAACATAACAAGTCACACGTTACATACATTTCGCAAGTATTTCAAATACATCGGAGTTCGATAAGGTTATTACAACTCAAGTTTACAAATAGCGGAAGCAAAGAAATTTGAAACCAATATCACTTTTATTTCAAATACATGCCAGTACCTTGGTCCATTCCAACAAAAGCATCATAGATGAGGTAAGTAGGAAGGATCATGCCCGTGATCTTACTCCTTCTCTATAGCAGGAGTCATCCAAATTTTGCAGTAGCTATGATACATCACAACCTACAACAAGTGGGAATAAACCCTGAGTACGAGAATGTACTCAGCTAGACTTACCCGTCATAAACCAGAAATAAGTGACACCAAGGAGTATGCAAGGCTAATATATAAGTGGAGCTTGCTCGACAACATTTTGCATAAAAAGCTTAAGTATAAATAGTTAAACCTTTCTTATTTAGCATCTATTCAATTCTCATTAACCTATCAACTAGATTAGCACTTTTACTATAGCAATCACTTGATTAATATCAATTAATAATAACCATATCAGGTTTATCAAGACTGTGATCATCATCATCATCATAGAACCATTAAGTTATTTAGTGAATGCTACGTTTGCCGCTGCTCTGTCAAGTTCTCAATATCCGGGAGAGACGACGATTCGAATCGATTCCTGTCTAGCTGGAGGGTTTGATATGACCACGTCACCAAACAAGATGTCACAAGCTCCAAGTCAAGCTACACCCACTCAAGTTTCACCTACACCGACACCAGCCCAAGTCATCGATGGACCGATTACACGTAGTCGTGCAAAGAAGCTACAACAAGAGGTCCACGCGCTACTTTGTGACATTCATTTTAATATTAATGGGAATTATATACTACCTATGTGTTGTACCTTGATTGTACTCAGGTATATAGAAGAAGAGAAGGATGAATCGGACCCTGAAGAACAGACCAGTGCAAGTTCCAGAAGAAGTCAAAAACGGACCAGTGGAAGTCAAAAACGGACCAGTGCAAGAAATCTTCATAACTTTTTACTCACAAAAGCTATGAAGGTCCATGAGCACTTCCTGGAAACCTTGACGAGTCTACTTTGCAATGAATCTAGTAGCGACCAGTTTGGATACAACATATTGCCTGCAGACCAGAATTAGTACAGACTGCTCAAAAGGTTAACAGTCTGTCGTGACAGAATGTTGGTACAACTTGCCAAGTAAAACTGTACCAATCTACAGAGTTTCGTGGTGCATGGAATACATTGATGGAAAGCTCTTGGAGTCTAGTTTCACACCTAAGAAACGGTTCATCATTTGGACTTCCCAATAAAAAGTTATGGTCAGTTTATTGGAAACTGCTCTGGAGGCCAACAGTCACGCGAAGCCACCTCGGGAATCCATTTCGAGGGGACCTTTCACATTGCCTTCCCTCAGAAACTCTATTTCGTTTTCATACCTATCTAGCAGGGCTGTTTACCTATCTAGCAGGGCTGTTGCTAGTATAAATACCCCCTAAGACTCATTGTAATCTCAGACTTTTGATAATTGAAATACAGAACCCCTTTGTTCAGCTGCGTGCTAACAAATTTAGAGAGTGATCTCTACCCCTTTGCTCTTGTTATTTCCTCGCGGGATTACATAGGCGGTGGCTTCATCCGCTCCCAATTGGTGCTCCTACTCCCTTCAAGG
Source organism: Sorghum bicolor (assembly GCF_000003195.3). NCBI lineage: Eukaryota > Viridiplantae > Streptophyta > Magnoliopsida > Poales > Poaceae > Sorghum > Sorghum bicolor. The sequence goes on along the minus strand of NC_012876.2, from coordinate 25,350,305 downwards.
TATTCCTTGACTGAGTGTAGGTTGTGTTGGTTGGTTCTTTGAGAGTGTGGTTGGGCTAATCCTCGATTCAGGTTGCCGGTTAAAGACGGTGGTTGGCTTCTAGTTTTATTTGTCATGTTGCACTAGTTATCACTGCTTGCAGCAAGTTATCCGGCTGTTCTTCACCTAGTTATCGGTGTTCATCCTACGTCGTGAAGATCGGGACAACGTCTCGCATTATCTGGTATCAAAGCTTTCGTTACCACGGTAGGAATTTTATCCCTAGCTACATATATATTTTTGCTTCGTCCTATCCACCAAAAAGCCAGAAAAATATATTGCTTAGACCTTTGTTTCAATCTGTTATTTTAGTGAGTTTGGTTAAGTCGCAATCCATTAGAGTCTTTGTTTTAGTTGCTGATCATTTATCCTTCGCGTGTTCTTTGTGCCTCTTTTATATCTAAAAATCCCCACAAAAAAAATCTCTATAGCCTATATCATCCTTTGTGTTAACTTTGGTCCTATCTGGCTGCTGGTTGTTGTTTTATTTCTGTCTTAGTTGTGCAAGTATCATAATCTGATCCCTGTTTTTAGTTCTATATATATATAAGTGTGTCCAAAAAAAGAAAGAAAAGAAAGTGCAAAAAAAAGTGAAGTGAAAAAAAAAGTTGAGAAAGGTTCAGAGAGAAAGTCTAAAAGATTAGTTGGTTTATGTGCACAAGTGCTGAAAGTTTCATATCAAGTTCTACAACCAGTTTGCTATCTTTGTTTGGTGCAAAACTTTGGTTGGGTCTGATTGCAACACTTGCATCTCAATCATACTCCTTGTTTGCATCAATTCTGAAATTTATTTGCGTGTGTGTGATCTATTTATACACTTCGAATCTTTTGATCAGCACTAGGCAGAGAACTTCTAGTTTGGATCGTTACTTAACTTTACAATAACTAGAATTCAGATTGCATTCCTTGTGTATTACTCCCCGCCAAGCTCCACATAAAAATCATCGTAATCGGTACTCTCTGTTCTTGTATTCGTCTCGCCATCACTTTCAGTTGCAACCAGACATTTGTTTTCCTAGTAATCTGCAGCAGAGGAATTCATAAGAGCCTTGGTGGTTAGAGAGGTGAGTTGTGAGAGTCACCAAATTTTCATATTCCACAAATACAAATTATTTGTATTCAGCTAACCTTACAGGAAGATGGGTCGAGTGGACATCAAAGATCGTGTCACCATAGCACAATTTAATAAACTTCGACAAAGCATGGAAGAAAAACAAGAGAGGTTGACACAAGATCTTCAGAATCTTTGACTAAAATCAGAAGGCATCGTCCGCCTCATGATGGTGCAAGCAACCATAGTGGAGATAGAGAAGATAGTGATGGAAGAGGAGGAGGTCAGAGGAACCGGAGGGCTGCACATGGTAGAGGAAGAAGACATAGTCAAAGAAATGATGATGAATCTGAAGATGAGGCTGATGACAACCGCTTCCAACTCAGTTTTGGTCGCCGATGTCATAGAAGAGGCAACCATGAAGAAAGTTTTGGCAAACTGAAATTTACCATGCCAAAATTTGCTGCTGAACCATCCACGAGTAATTTCACTAGAGGAAGCAAATCAAAAACAAAGTTTGCTGCTGAATCATCTACGGTGAAAGACTCAAGTGTAGGCTCACGATATATTTTTCAGGGTACTTTTAGTGGAAAGAACACTGCTGTCTCAAGTTCAAAGCCAGCAGCATCAACCACTACTTCAGTGGGTTCTACTTCCAAAAGTAGTGGAATTCAGAGCTTCAAGTGTGGAGGCCATGGGCATATAAGTAAGGAGTGCTCAAATAATCAGGTGACCATTGTGAATGATGATGGAGAATATGAATCAGCTAGTGAAGAGGGAGTTGAGGAGGAAGCCCATGGAGATGAGGACCTTACTAGCTGCGAGTTTGAGCAAGGAGCTACTCTTGAGGTGACTCAAATATTGAGTGTTCAGTCAAATGAAGCTGAAAATGGGCAGCAACATACATTATTTAAAACTAGAGCAAAGGTGCATGATAAAGAGGTGAAGGTGATTATTGATGGAGGGAGCTACCACAATCTTGCTAGTCGTGAGATGGGTGATAAACTTGGCTTGAAGCTGCTACAACACCCTCATCCATCTCATGTACAATGGCTGAATGATTCGGAAGATATCAAGATTGGATATAAAGTGAAAGTTCCATTCAAGATTGGTGAATATGTTGACATAGTGGATAGTGATGTGGCACGTATGTCGGTGTGTCACTTGCTGCTTGGAAGACCATGGCAATATGATCGATATAGCCAACATTGTGGGAGAACAAATCAGTTTACTATCAATCTAACGGGGAGGAAGCTTGTTCTCAAGCCTATGACACCCAAACAAATCATGGCTGAACATTTACAAAAGAAATCTGAAATTGTTGCAGTGAGTAGAGAGGAACGAGAGCAAAAGAAATTGAGTGTCATCCACAATTCGGTGAGTGAGTGCCACAAGCCAAATTTGAGGGAGAAAAAGAAAGGAGAGGGAGAGAATTTAGTCATGCTAGCCACAAAATCTGAAATGAGAGAAGTGAGGAACAACCCCGAACAAGTGCTCTTTGTACTTGTGAACAAAGACATTTTAATTTCAGCTAACGACATGACCTCTCTTCCTAGTGTTGTGTCTCATCTTTTGCAGGACTATGGAGATGTCTTTCCAGAAGAAACACCGGCGGGACTACCTCGAATTCGTGGGATGGAGCATCAAATTGATCTCATTCCAGGGGCTGCACTACCTAATCGACCACCATACCGAACCAATCCAGAAGAAACAAAGGAGATACAAAGGCAAGTGCAAGAACTTCTTGATAAAGGTTATGTTCATGAAAGTTTAAGTCCTTGTGCTGTTCCTCTAATTTTAGTACCTAAGAAAGATGGTTCTTGGAGAATGTGTGTTGATTGTAGAGCTATAAATAACATCACTGTTCGCTATCGCCACCATATCCCACGTTTAGATGACATGCTTGATGAATTAAGTGGTTCCACCATATTCACTAAAATTGATTTGAGAAGTGGATACCATCAGATAATAATGAAAACAGGGGATGAATGGAAAACTGCATTTAAAACAAAATTTGGGCTGTATGAATGGTTAGTTATGCCTTTTGGTTTGACTAATGCTCCTAGTACTTTTATGAGATTAATGAACCATGTCTTGAGAGCTTTCATTGGAAAATTTGTTGTTGTCTACTTCGATGATATCTTAATTTACAACAAGTCTTTTGAGGAACATGTGAATCATATTCGGCAAGTCTTGGAAGAGCTTAGAAAGGAGAAATTATTTGCTAATCTTGAGAAGTGCAGTTTTTGCACAGACCATGTTGTGTTTCTTGGCTTTGTTGTTTCAGGAAAGGGCATAGAAGTGGATGAAAGCAAGGTGAAAGCCATCAAGGATTGGCCAACTCCAACAAATGCAAAACTGAACCGTCGTCATGCCAAATGGGATGAGTTCATCAAAACATTTTCATACATTGTGGAATCTAAGAAAGTGAATCGCACATTGTCAATGTTACTGCGAACAATGGTGAAAAAGAACCTGAAGGTTTGGGAGGAATGCTTGCCACATGTGGAGTTTGCACATAACAGGGCAGTACACTCTACCACTAATATGTGTCCTTTTGAAATTGTTTATGGGTTCAAACCTATTGCTTCAATAGATTTGTTGCCCCTACATTGTAGGAAAGAACCAATATGGAAGCCTCCAAGCATGCTGCATACATCAAGAAGGTACACGAGAAGACCAAGGAAGCAATTGAACTCAAGGCAGGACGCAAGGCTGCAAGTATGAACAAACATAGGAAGAAGGTGTTATTTGAACCCGGGGACTTGGTGTGGATACACTTGTGCAAGGATCGCTTTCCTCAGCAGCGCAAATCAAAATTGCTGCCACGAGTAGATGGTCCATTTCGTGTTCTTGAGAAGATCAATGACAATGCATACAAGATTGATCTTCCTGCAAGTTATGGCGTGTGCAACTCCTTCAATGTTGCTGATCTCTCACCATTCACAAGTGAAGACACTTTAGAGTCGAGGACGACTCCTTTTCAAGGGGGGGAGGATGATATGACCACGTCACCAAGCAAGATGTCACAAGCTCCAAGCCAAGCTACACCCACTCAAGTTTCACCTACACCGACACCAGCCCAAGTCATTGATGGACCGATTACACGTAGTCGTGCAAAGAAGCTACAACAAGAGGTCCACGCGCTACTTTGTGATATTCATTTTAATATTAATGGAAATTATATACTATCTATGTGTTGTACCTTGATTATACTCAGGTATATAGAAGAAGAGAAGGATGAATCGGACTATGAAGAACGGACCAGTGCAAGTTCTAGAAGAAGTCAAAAACTGACCAGTGGAAGTCAAAAACGGACCAGTGCAAGAAATCTTCATAAAGTTTTACTCACAAAAGCTATGAAGGTCCATGAGCACTTGTTGGAAAGATTGACGAGTCTACTTTCCAATGAATCTAGTAGCGACCAGTTTGGATACTCCATATTGCCTGCAGACCAGAATTAGTACAGACTGCTCAGAAGGTCAACAGTCTGTCGTGACAGAATGTTGGTACAACTTGCCAAGTAAAACTGTACCAATCTACAGAGTTTCGTGGTGCGTGGCATACATTGATGGAAAGCTCTTGGAGTCTAGTTTCATACCTAAGAAACAGTTCATCATTTGGACTTCCCAATAAAAAGTTATGGTCAGTTTATTGGAAACTGCTCTGGAGGCCAACAGTCACGCGAAGCCACCTCGGGAATCCATTTCGAGGGGACCTTTCACATTGCCTTCCCTCAGAAACTCTATTTTGTTTTCATACCTATCTAGCAGGGCTGTTGCTAGTATAATACCCCCAAAGACTCATTGTAATCTTAGACTTTTGATAATTGAAATACAGAACCCCTTTGTTCAGCTGCGTGCTAACAAATTCAGAGAGAGATCTCTACCCCTTTGCTCTTGTGATTTCCTCGCGGGATTACATAGGCGGCGGCTTCATCCGCTCCCAATTGGTGCTCCTACTCCCTTCAAGGTATTCCTTGATTGATTGTAGGTTGTGTTGGTTGGTTCTTTGAGAGTGTGGTTGGGCGAATCCTCGATTCAGGTTGCCGGACGGTGGTTGGCTTCGAGTTTTATTTGCCAGGTTGCACTAGTTATCGCTGCTTGCAGCAAGTTATCCGGCTGTTCTTCAGCTAGTTATCGGTGTTCATCCTACGTCGTGAAGATCGGGACAACGTGTCGCATCAGGGTTATTCCTAACACTCACCCATGCTTCCCCCGTCGGAGAGCAAGTGGGTCACCTTTGGTACGACTCAGGAATCGCGGCTCCGATCAGCGCCGCACTCTCAGGGCTGCCACTCTGCCAGGACGATCTGGACTTTTAAATCACCTGCCCTTGGTCTTACGCCAATGGCCCCCCGCACACCGCACTTCCTCCGGTAGTGTGCACTTTATACTTGCCGGTCTTCCCGCCTAAGTCATACTAATAGGCTTCATGGTCCGAACGACTTATCCGGCCAGCTAAGTGTTAGGCATGCGTTCAACATGACAAGAGGACGTACAACGATCGGTCCTTAATCGTCACAGACGGGGATAGATCCTCACTCAAGACCTCTATGCCTTGTTGTGTCACTATCATCATCCCGCCCGGTCTCCTTTCATATTATTAACACATGGTTCTTTTCCACGATAGCAAATATAGCCAAACGTGATCCGGAATCCACCTATATCCTAAAGGTGATAGGAAAAAATCTGGCTTCTACTGATCTTAGCATAGCTAAGCATAGACGTGATCCCGACTAATTAGGATTCAGGTTATATATATACTGGACAAGGAAGGGTATATATGCAGCAAGGGTTTCATCCAACTCCTATACTTAATGCAACAATACATATATAACATATATATACTCATTCACTTTCAAAAAGTAGGAGTCTTATAATGCTCCGGGGCTTGCCTGGAATGTGACACTGAGTCAGATTAGTTAGCTTGCTCCGTCTTGGTGACATCTAAGATCATAACACTTGCTTAATCATTCCATCTCCGGGATGATCCACCATCACGTCCTTCACGTGGTTCATCTAGCGTACCTAGATGACATGCAAGATTCAAGTGCATGAACACATGGTTCATAGGATCACATAACACTAACTAACACCACCAAGACATGAGTCACTTAAAACCACACACAATGTAAGTTAATCAAGCATTCATGCATTTTTAGCAATTCTGGACATACATGCAACAGTTGAGTAAATAAATCATAACCAGAGTTCTACATATCCAAAATCCATGCAACAAGACATTATGAAAAGCTTATAAAATTGTATACAATTCATATGTAATCATCTTAGCATGATTAGTAAGTTACATAAGTCAAACATACATATTTATAGAATCTGGTCCAAGAATTCCAGAGAACAAGCATTTTGACAGATAAACTTTATACCCTTATGACTCACAAACCATTTATCCAAATGATATGAAACTCTAACACAAGCTAGATGAAAGAGTTATCTACAACTTTTGTATAGACAAGTTTGACAACAAACATAATTTATACTATGGAATTAATTGCACGATCAGGACTGCGCATGTTGCCCCAAACAGTAGGGTACAATTATAGGCAGGAAAACTGATAGGCACTTCAAACTGGAGTTGTAGACCTCCAACAAACATGATTCTTAACTTCACAGAAAGCTTATAAAGTTGTGTACAACTTTCTTATTATCATATAAAGATGATTTCATAGTTAACAAGGTCAATTAACCCCATGAAGACATCTCTGTCGAAAGCATAGACAGGACATACCATGCCACATTAAACAGATTTAACATCATTTTCACATGTCCACAAATTATGATTATGGACTCTCTAGAAATATTACTAAATTGTGAACAACTTTGTTATAAACATCAAGAGCTCATTCTATCACTAAAAAGATCCAACATAGCAATATACCAAACAAACAACTATAAAAGCAATCTATCATTTTTAGGACTACCCACAACAGCTTCTTGTTTAAATCATAACTGGAGTTACATAACTCCAAAAGACATGAAAGAAGACATTCTGGAAAGCTAAACAAATTATCTATATTTCATCTTTAGGCATCAAAGCATGATTCACAAGTTTGGCAGGTTGAAACTACTAAGTTGCAGAATCTGTCCCTGGTAAACAGAGGGCAGCCATTTCTGAAACCTAACTTTGAACAGACATAACTCATAAACCACAAGGCCAAATGCCGTCAAATTTTAACAGCAGCTATATGAATGAAATATCTACATGTTTGTTATAAATAAGATTCCCAGAAAACATCATTTAAATAATGCAATCTAAATAATTCCATAATCTGTTTAGAAACAACAAATGCAAATAATTAATTATTAACTTATATTCTAAACATGCACTTGGGTAAAACCATTATTACTAACATGTTCCACATATCTAAAGAACACTAGAACACATAGTGGTTATTACCAAATAAATTTATTTAATGTCTTTCTTAATTTATTTGGATAATAAGGTGAATTAAAGAACATATACCAAAATTGCACAGTAAATTCCACCAAAAATTACAGTAGCCTCTACATACTATAAATAGGCTACTATACAAATTTCATTGTATTTTAGCAAACATAGCAGTCTCTATGAAAAAGACAATTTACTATTGCAATTAATCATGTGAGAGCAAGACAAATCTAAAACTCACGTTTTCTTCAAACACATAACCATAATATATATCAACATGATACAACAATATCACAGAATGGTAGTGGATCAATATTTTCTATTTTGACATTTTAATTTATAATTATAAACCATGTATCAAGCCCTAAGTAAGTTAAATCAATAACTCATACATATTGTAACCACAAATCATAAACCTTTTACCGGACATCAATCATCACATGGGTACCATGCCACAAAAGTTTCACTTCAATTGGATCTACACAGCAGCAGTTATAAAAAAAGATAAACTCAACTAGCATTAAAAACCTAGCTGCATAAATCTATTTCTACAGCTAAAACTTCAAACTAAAACATGACATATTATAGATCTACTGCATAAACAATTTCATAAGGTTTTCAAAAAGTCTATATTTACTATTTTACTACTACACTGTGAATTACTATGCATTTCCAATGTTCACCCAGAAATCTACAAAAACAAAAGTAAAGGAAAACACAACTTGCATCGGGAACCCTAAGTTTTCCACGAATCAATTGCAGCCCATAAGCACTATTCATATGAGTCTTGGCTTCGCATCTGGAACCCTGAGTTGTTTCATATTCTAACCCGAGGTCCCTGCCTTCTTCTTCCAACAAGTGGCCGGAGCCGAACGGAGAATGGAGAGGCCTGGCTCAGATCAACCGGCGCTTGGTGCAGGCACAAAAAGGGGTGGCCAGGCCTTGACCATGGCCAGCCGCGGCCATGCCCTGCCCGAGCTCAGCATGCAGCGGCAGCCACGAGCTGTGCCCGCCGGCCATGGCAGACATGGCTCTGAGCAGCGGGGCGAGCGTCGACGAGGAGAAGGGAGGGGCAGAGGAAGTGAGGGCGATTGGATGAAGGAGTAAGGAGTTCCTCTGGCTTGTCCCAGATAGCAGCAAGGGCGAGGTGGAGGTGTCACCATGGTGGGACAAGCTCTGCTGCATGGTGACCACGTAGCCATTTCATCGAGCACGTGGCGTGCAGCGAAGTGGCCGGCGTGGGAGAGGATTTCGGGCCTTTTGCGCGCCGAATTGGCCATTGGGCCAAGTTTGCTCAACTCGGTCTGCTCTCCAACTTTGATTAAGAGTGCAAAGCCATTAGAGTAATAGATTAGGAGATAATTAGATGCCAAGTCACGAGTGTCAACGTATTGATGGTGATTAGCAAAACCAAGAATTGATGGGCCAAACCAGGTCAAACTGGATGCAACTTTTTTGCATGCTCTTCTCCAAACAATTCACTCCAACTTTTACTTTTGGACCAACTTGAGTTCCTCAACAGAAGTTCGGGAACGCGGCATGCCAACGTGATGAACTACAAATCCCAAACTCAAAATTCGAAGTGCTGGAAACTATAGCAGATTCAAATTTGTGACAATTATTTGACATGCTTAGAAGATGATTCAGACCTTTGAACTTTAACAAAGTTTGTAGCATACAAAGTATACTACAAGTTTTACTAAAGGACCTTGTACTGGTTCAGCCTGGGCTGGAAAATACAAAGCTCCTAACTAGGGTACCCGAAACTGAAACACAGATGACTTAGCCAATTTTTCTGAGATCCAAAACAACACTGCATTGAATAATGTGAGCTTAATTTGACTAGGATAGGTACCAAACTAGCTCTTGACCCTTAAATAAAGTTTGTTCTACATAAGCAAAACTACAACTTTTATTTAAGGTCAAACCTTATAACTGGTACCAAATTCAAACTTGCACTTTTGGTCAACGTAGCAACTTGATAAAGTTCAAACTAGGGTTTTAGAGCAAATAAAGCATTTTCTTGGCACAAACTCAACATGAACCCTTCATGACCTTTGTTGTAGAGTTCATCTAGAGTCACTTGGTTAAGATTGCAAGATTAGGTTAGTAACCCAAGGTTCCGTTCACTCAATAAGGTCATACCAACAAGCATGTAACTTATTATTTCATTTGACCTTTTGAATCCAAACTTTATGAAACTTTTGGAGTGATCAACCTAGGTAGAGATGGAGATGATACACATGAAAGAAGCACCATCAACACCCACAAGCTTTATTATGCAGGATCAACAAGCATTCACTTATCGCAACATCAAAGTATGTTTCAACTATCTTATATAAACAAATGATGCTTATGCTCAAGAAATGTAAGTGCCAAAACACGAGACAAACACCTAGGGTGTTACAGCCCTCCCCCCTTAAAAGAATCTCGTCCCAAGATTCGGTGCGAAAGATTTTCAAGGGAAGAGAAACAATGTCATGCATTTCCCAACCTCAACGACAGCATTTGAACATCAGAGAAGCTAAGCTGGACCAAAAGTTTTCTAATACTTTCTTTTCATAGTAAACTTTGGTCTGTAGATGAAGTATTGTTACTTTGGGAGGAATCCAAGAGAGCACTGTCATGTGCACTTTGTTTTCAAAGTATGAAGGGTGGTTCAGAGCATAAGGAGCTACCTGTATCATCAGTATCTTTAGTGAAAGTAATGCAAGCCATAAGAACCTTGCACCAAGTCACAAGCTTCTGAGGGTTGCTCATTATAGTGGTTCCACACTCATTCACAACATTTGAAAAGTAGTCTTCTACCAAAATGGTTGGAGTACAACTTTCCAAGCATGCAGTTCTCTTTCTGTGATGACAAAATTGTACTTACCAACCTGGTTAAGAGAACGATGAATGTGATAGTTGACTTTGTGGGTTCAACACCTTCCATGATCATTTACTTCAAGGGGATCCTCGTATGCAAACAACAAAAGTTATTTGGGTTGAATCAGGTGCAACTTCTTAGGTAACATATAGATGGTACCCAAGGCATGTAGGAATTCGATAACTGCTACTGAAGAAGGATGATTGTGGGACCCAGAGGTCTCCAACAGTTGCAAGTATTCAACCAATTACCACTCAATTCTGCATGAAACTTGATGAAAATTCAGATCCAAGAGTCTTCTAACTTCTGACCAAGATTCAGCTCAAATAGGCAACATTTGCATAAGCAGAACATGTACATACTAAACTTGTTCGGTGCTGCAATGGCAGTGTTCTAGACTGACAAGACATCTCTTAACTCCATGTTTAATTCACGATTTGATAAAACATATCCCTCATGGCTGTCATTCCATCATTACTTTTCTTGAGATTAGCCTTGCTACTAGCAACCAATCAATTGCCTCTCAGCCAAAAATTTCCAAAGATCCACTCTTAACCACAACAATTACAATTGATGCTAAACAATTGGTAACCTCCAAAGCTAGGAGATAAGGATTCATGCCAAAGATGGGTTGACTTTAGATGTATGACCGTGATGCACATAAAAATCAAAACTTAGGAAAACTAGGTCATAAGCACAATGGTGATGATCGATGCTTGTTCAACAGATAACTTGTCCAACATTAAGTGTTGGGTGTCCTTCTGGTTTGATGAGGATGACCCATGGTGCTCATTAAATGCTCATCGTCATTGTAGGGATAGTGAAATAATGTCACTTTGTCTACCACCGCATGCAGTGTGTTAATTTTTATGTCAGTGACTTGTTCTTCAAAGGTTAACCTCTAGTTGACTTAAGAAGAATGTCCTATGACATTTGGTTGGACATAGGGATCTTTTGATATGATATGGAGAGATTATCAAGGGAAAGGTCACAAGAAAACATTTCATTGGTATAATTCCATAATGGATCATGACTAGAAACCTCGATACCAGCGCGTGCCGAGCAGCACATTCTTGTGTCGGCCGCCCACAAGAGGCTCTCGGTTTCGTCGCGGCACCGTTAGCTACTGCTCATGACACCATTATTGATCATACACTCAATGAAAAATTTCATGTGGCATAAAAGTTTGTTGTATGAACAAGCATTGTGCTAAGGAGGGATAGCAAAGCAAAGGTAGTCACAAGGTTTGGAGTCAACATGGAAGTGACCTGAAGATCCAAAACACAACACAGGAGAACATATCTTACTTGTCGAAGATAACTGATCATGGATTCTTGCTTTAATTTCCACAAAATCTCTGTGTTAACCAAGATAGTTACCACATAAATGATTAACATGAGATCATGACTGACAACATTTAAGATTAGAGTGAGTTGGAGGTTAAATAAACAAGATTCATGAGACCAAGCTGATACTTAGATTAGGGCTTCATCAAAACAGTAGCAACATGATATGTTATGAAAATATTATGAGGCTCATGCAACAACAGATAAGCATTGCACTAGATCAACTATAGGGCAAGGAACCAAGTGGCCTGAGAGGATTCTTGGGGTAAGGTTTTCGCATATAGAAGCAAGACACCCAAGACATAAGCAAGCATGTGAGAACATAGATGAAATTATCTCCAGCAACCATTACTATAAGCAAAGGTGGTAGATAGTAAACAGAACATGATGGTAACGTGTTGTTATCCTTTACTGAGTAGGTGCATACTCTTCTTCAGTCAAGAAGATAAATCTCACTTATGTCCAAAAAGGCCAGCCATCTCAAACATGTGCATCATGTTGATGGATGGCACAGATTGACCAAAACATAAGCAAGCCATCGAGATAGATCAAAGGGTAACCCAGTTAAATGGGCAGCAAGCACAAGAGCTGAAGAATGTTCTTTAGAAAGATACTCACTAAGATGATTGCAGTTAGGATACAACATGAATATGGTGTACCCCACTAACTATGAGCATACCTCCTTCTACATGCACGTGTGCATGTGGTTCAAGGATTTAGGGAATAATGACATTGATGCATAACCAATGTAGTAGGTTGCATGATTAAGAATGATTGGCATCATGATATGAGATTCATGATTTGACAGATAACCATTATGCAACCCAACATTTGGTTCTTAGGACAAGGATCATGATACCATATTGTACCACAAAGTAGGTAGATATGATCATGTCGTTAGGAATAGGATGATTTTTTTAGATAGGTAGCAAAGGGTCCAAAAGAATTTGGGCAAAGCTCAAATAAGGACATATCATGGGCAAAAGTTGATATTCAAGAGAACCCAACGAGGTTTGGTTAGGTACAGACGCATAAGCTCATGTGTTCTAAGCAAGAAGGTGTACTTGAGGCAACTTATGAGATAAGCACAATGATAAGGCTTGATGACAACTCATGGGCTCACCGAGGACAAGAGGTTAGACAACTTGTGCTGCAACCACACATAAAAAGAACTACTGTGTAGGTAACTAGAAATGAAGAACCTAACATCAAACATAGCTACTCAAGCAACATAGAGCAAGGCATTTTATCTAACTTTACACAAGCAAAGTGACATCATATTAATTCACAAGTTACATATTGTTAGAACAAGGGTGACAAGAGCAAAGTTATGCATAGGGCAATCAATCATGATGACGCATGCTTCGTCCTATTCGTCCTCACAAAATCACCAGCCTAAGGTGGTAATCACGTTCTATATCGGTGGTATAATACGCACACTCTCGACATATAGCTAGTCGTTAGCTACAAACAATCTACGCATTCGTGGTTAGCGTACCTGCAGAAAATTTCATTTCAGCCCAACCCAACAATGATATAGGTGCATAAAATGAAATACTGGACTCTAAGTTGAAAGCTAAATGCTTCCATATATATATATCCCAATATATATTTCAGCATCAAACTACCCGAAATGAAATACGCCTATACATACATAGAGACATGTATATACGGCTGTACCACTAACCCACAATTAAGTACCTTCATATATACATGTGTGTAACATGTAAATATTCCAGTAACCAAAACTAGCTCTCCCCTAGACCGACGGTTGGACGATCATGCTCTCACAACTCACACTTACCTGAGCGTAGGTGCGATGTTGCAAAATTTGAATCTATCAACATATATGGATAATTCATATATGAGGGCTACCTCTACCATTTGACCACAGGGTAGCATAGTGCGGTCATCATACATACATACCTTGGCCTGGGCGTAGATGGAAATTGATCCATACATTACCACTCAAGTGAATGGCATCCATACAATAGCACGCCGTATGGACAACAAAATAAAAATTGCACTAAGTAAATTCCCCTATAGTTAGTACTTAACTAAGCCACCTAAAGGTCCTTAGGTGGGCATAGACGAATGACCATTGACATACTTAGATTTAAAAGTTTAGATTTGAACACAGCTATATATAGCTATAAGTTGCCAAAACTGTTTTTTATAAAGAAAAGTTTTGTTTCAAATACACATGTGACATGTTTATTGTTGAACCTTGCTCCGATGCCAGCTGTCACGGAACCGTCCAAATTATAAGAGCACAAGTGCAAAAACAATCACCAAAGCGATCAATTTATCATACTTGAGCCCATATAACTCCGGTAGTCCAACAAAATCACGAGGGATTTCGAACCAACCAACATACAAGCCAAGATCGTAGTGATTCCACATAACAAGTCACACGTTACATACATTTCACAAGTAGTTCAAATACATCAGAGTTCGATAAGGTTATTACAACTTAGGTTTACAAATAGCGGAAGCGAAGTAATTTGAAACCAATATCACTTTTATTTCAAATACATGTCAGTACCATGGTCCATTCCAACAAAAGCATCATAGATGAGGTAAGTAGGAAGGATCATGCCCATGGTCCTACTCCTTCCCTATAGCAGGAGTCGTCCAAATCTTACAGTAGCTATGATACATCACAACCTGCAACAAGTGGGAATAAACCTTGAGTTCGAGAATGTACTCAGCTAGACTTTCTCTTCATAAACCAGAAATAAGTGACACCAAGGAGTATGCAAGGCTGATATATAAGTGGAGCTTGCTGCACAACATTTTGCATAAAAAGCTTAAGTATAAATAGTTAAACCTTTCTTACTTAGCATCCATTTAATTCTCATTAACCTATCAACTAGATTAGCACCTGTACTATAGCAATCACTGGAGTAATATCAATCAATAAGAACCATATCAGGTTTATCAAGGCTGTGATCATCATCATCATCATCATAGAACCATTAAGTTATTTAGTGAATGCTACGTTTGCCGCTGCTCTGTCAAGTTCTCACTATCCGGGAGAGACGGCGATTCGAAACGATTCCTATCCACCTGGAGGGTTATTCCTAACACTCACCCATGCTTCCCCCGTCGGAGAACAAGTGGGTCACCTTTGGTACGAGTCAGGAATCGCGGCTCTGAACAGCACCGCACTCCCAGGGCTGCCACTTTGCCAGGACGATCAGGACTTTTAAATCACCTGCCCTTGGTCTTACGCCAATGGCCCCCCCGCACACCGCACTTCCTCCGGTAGTGCGCACTTTATACTTGCCGGTCTTTCGGCCTGAGTCATACTACTAGGCTTCGAGGTCAGAACGACTTATCCAGCCAACTAAGTGTTAGGCATGCGTTCAACATGACAAGAGGACGTACAACGATCGGTCCTTAATTGACACAGACGGGGATAGATCCACACTCATATTATTAACACATGGTTCATTTCCATGATAGCAAATATAGCCAACCGTGATCCGGAATCCACCTATGTCCTACAGGTGACACGAAATCACCTGGCTTCTACCGAGCTAAGCATGGCTAAGCATAGACGTGATCTGACTAATTAGGATTCAGGTTATATATATACTGGACAAGGAAGGGTATATATGCAGCAAGGGTTTCATCCAACTCCTATACTTAATGCAACAATACATATATAACATATATATACTCATTCACTTTCAAAAAGTAGGAGGCTTATAATGCTTCGGGGCTTGCCTAGAATGTGACACCGAGTCAGATTAGTTAGCTCGCTCCGTCTTGGTGACATATAAGATCATAACACTTCCTTAATCATTCCATCTCCGAGATGATCCACCATCACGTCCTTCACGTGGTTCATCTAGCGTACCTAGATGACATGCAAGATGCAAGTGCATGAACACATGTTTCATAGGATCACATAACACTAATTAACACCACCAAGACATGAGTCACTTAAAACCACACACAATGTAAGTTAATCAAGCATTCATGCATTTTTAGCAATTCTGGACATACATGCAACAGTTGAGTAAATAAATCATAACCAGAGTTCTACAGATCCAAAATCCATGCAACAAGACATTATGAAAAGCTTATAAAATTGTGTACAATTCATATTTAATCATCTAAGTATGATTAGTAAGTTACCTAAATCAAACATACATATTTATAGAATCTGGTCCAGGAATTCCAGAGAACAAGCATTTTGACAGATAAACTTTATACCCTTATGACTCACAAACCATTTATCCAAATGATATGAAACTCTAACACAGGCTAGATTAAAGAGTTATCTACAACTTTTGTATAGACAAGTTTCATGGCAAACATAATTTATACTATGGAATTAATTGCACGATCAGGACGGCGCATGTTGCCCCAAACAGTAGGGTACAATTATAGGCAGGAAAACTGATAGGCACTTCAAACAAGCATAACTGGAGTTGTAGACCTCCAACAAACATGATTCTTAACTTCACAGAAAGCTTATAAAGTTACCTACAACTTTATTATTATCATATAAAGATGATTTCATAGTTAACAAGGTCAATTAACCACATGAAGACATCTCTGTCCAAAGCATAGACAGGACATACCATGCCACATTAAACAGATATAACATCATTTTCACATGTCCACAAATTATGATTATGGACTCTCTAAAATCTTACTAAATTGTGAACAACTTTGTTATAAACATCAAGAGCTCATTCTATCACTAAAAAGATCACACATAGCAATATACCAAGCAAACAACTATAAAAGCAATCTATCATTTTTAGGACTACCACAACAGCTTCTTGCTTAAATCATAACTGGAGTTACATAACTCCAAAAGACATGCAAGAAGACATTCTGAAAAGCTAAACAAATTATCTATATCACAAGTTTGGAAGGTTGAAACTACTAAGTTGCAGAATCTGTCCCTGGTAAACAGAGGGCAGCCATTTCTGAAACCTAGCTTCTACACTTTTGTTATAAACAAGATTACCAGAAAATATCAATTAAATAATGCAATCTAAATAATTCCATAAACTGTTTAGAAACAACACATTACCATAATATATATCAACATGATACAACAATGTCACAGAATGGTAGTGGAACAACATTTTCTATCTTTACATTTTAATTTATAATTATAAACCGTTTATCAAGCCCTAAGTAAGTTAAATCAATAACTCATTCATACTGCAACCACAAATCATGAAACTTTTACAAGACATCAACCATCACATGAGTACCATGCCACAAAAGTTTCACTTCAATTGGATCAACACAGTAGCAGTTATAAAAAAGACAAACTCAACTAGCATTAAAAACCTAGCTGTATAAATCTATTTCTACAGCTAAAACTTCAAACTAAAACATGACATACTATAGATCTACTGCATAAAGAATTTTATAAGGATTCCAAAAAGTCTACATTTACTATTTTACTACAAATCTATGAATTACTATGCATTCCCAAATTTCACCCAGAAATCTGCAAAAACAAAAGAAAAGGAAAACACATCTTGCATCGGGAACCCTAAGTTTTCCATGAATCAACCGCAGCCCATAAGCACTATTCATATGAGTCTAACCCGAGGTCCCTGCCTTCTTCTTCCAACCGAACAGAAAACGAATGGAGAGTGGCCGGAGCCGAACGGAGAATGGAGAGGCCTGGCTCCGATCAACCGGCGCTTGGTGTAGGCACAAAAAGGGGCGGCCAGGCCCTGACCATGGCCAGCCATGGCCATGCCCTGCCCGAGCTCAGCATGCAGCGGCAGCCATGAGCTGTGCCCGCCGGTCATGGCAGACATGGCTCTGAGCGGCGGGGCAAACGTCGATGAGGAGAAGGGAGGGGCAGAGGAA
The DNA here is from genome assembly GCF_000003195.3 of Sorghum bicolor. Classification (NCBI taxonomy): domain Eukaryota; kingdom Viridiplantae; phylum Streptophyta; class Magnoliopsida; order Poales; family Poaceae; genus Sorghum; species Sorghum bicolor. The sequence goes on along the minus strand of NC_012876.2, from coordinate 25,332,733 downwards.
GTGAGGGCGAGTGGATGAAGGAGTAAGGAGTGCCTCTGGCTTGTCCCAGATAGCAGCAAGGGTGAGGTGGAGGTGCCACGTGGCGTGCAGCGAAGTGGCCGGCGCGGGAGACGATTTCGGGCCTTTTGCGGGCTGAATTGGACATTGGGCCAAAAATGAAGTTTGCTCAACTCGGCCTGCTCTCCGACTTTGATTAAGAGTGAAAAGCTATTAGAGTAACAGATTAGGAGATAATTAGATGCCAAGTTACAAGTGTCAACGTATTGATGGTGATTAGCAAAACTAAGAATTGATGGGCCGAACCATGTCAAACTGGATGCAACTTTTTGCATGCTCTTCTTCAAACAATTCACTCCAACTTTTACTTTTGGACCAACTTGAGTTGCTCAACAAAAGATCGGGAACGCGGCATGCCAACGTGATGAACTGCAAATCCCAGACTCAAAATTCGAAGTGCTGGAAACTATAGCAGATTCAAACTTGTGACCATTATTTGACATGCTTAAAAGATGATTCGGACTTGGGAACTTTAACAAAGCTTTTAGCATACAAACTATACTACATGTTTCTGAGATACAAAGCTCCCAACTAGGGTATCCGAAACTGAAACACAGTTGACTTAGCCAATTTTTCTGAGATCCAAAACAGCACTGCATTGAATCTTGTGAGCTTAATTTGACTAGGATAGGTACCAAACTAGCTCTTGACCCTTAAATAAAGTTTGTTCTACATAAGCAAAACTACAATTTTTATTTAAGGTCAAACCTTATAACTCGTACCAAAGTTAAACTTTCACTTTGGTCAAAGTAGCAACTTGATACAACTCAAACTAGTGTTTTAGAGCAAATAAAGCATTTTTTTGGCACAAGCTCAACATAAACCCGTCATGACCTTTGTTGTGGAGTTCATCTAGAGTCACTTGGTCAAGATTGCAAGATTAGGTTAGTAACCCAAGGTTTCGTTCACTTAATAAGGTCATTCCAACAAGCATGTAACTTATTATTTCATTTGACCTTTTGAATCCAAACTTTATGAAACTTTTGGAGTGATCAACCTAGGTAGATATGGAGATGATACACATGAAAGAAGCACCATCAACACCAAGAAGCTTTATTATGCAGGATCATCAAGCATTCACTTGTCGCAACATCAAAGTATGTTTCAACTATCATATATGAACAAATGATGCTTATGCTCAATAAATGTAATTGCCGAAACGCGAGACAAACACCTTGGGTGTTACAAAGTATGCAAACGGCTCGACCTGCTCCAAGCTAAAGCCCAGCACTGCAGCTGCCATTTCTCCCTTGCTATCGCGTCGACTCGACCCACTATCGCACAGACTAGGAATAACCACCAGCAGGCTGGCCCAATATGTGCATCCACTCTCTCTTTTGTCTATTGACAGCCCGATGGAGCGCACACGTTAGTCATCTTCCACCTCTTGCCGTGGCTGACCTAGAGTCCCTGTTCATACAAACTACACTACAAATCCCGAATTCCATAGGATTTGGGCTAATCTCATATCCTATAAAGCCCCAGGCCTTTCTCTACGCCATCTTTCCTCCTCCACATGATGCAAGGTTGTCTATAATGCTGGCGTTCTTGATCTTATCTAGCCGAGGAGTGGTCAATAGTGACGGGCCATTTCATTGCATTACCGAGCTTGTGAGCATGTTGCCGAACTTCATTTCACTCTTGTGGAGATGTCGAGCCCCTTGTCCATCTCTCTCATCCTAGTTCACTCTCTAATTGTCACCAAACATTTGTAGGAGCTCGCCGTCTGCTATTCCATGTGGTCCGCCCTCTATAAGTCATCCTTGTCCTTGCTTTTGCCTTTGGTGAGTTCATTATCCACTTCTCTTCATCCTTGTGCCTTTGGTTCTGTAAATTGTGAACTGCAGCATCGAAACCGCTAACTCTGGCGAGGAGCTTGGCTCTCCGATCATGGGGCCAGCATGAGAGGCGCCGCCGTCCATACTGAGAGCTCCTATTTTATCTGCACCATTCGATCTGATGTCGACGGACATGATTAGAAGATACCCCTTTGTTCGCACTTTTGCTAAAGAGACCCTCTGATTTCCTATATTCGAACCCACGGTCCAAAACACAGTTTTGAAAATATGCTTTTCGATTTTCAAAATGTAAACTCGATACTCAGATTCAAAATATGCTTTCACAAATTACAGTTCTGCAACTGTGATTTTTTTGGGTATAAAATATTTGTTTTAATCCAATTTGACCCATTCAAATTGAGTTAGATTCATAATCATGAGATCTACATATTAGTATAGATGTTTCACCAGTTTGAAACTTTTTAATTTCGTGAACCTATTTAATTAATTACTTTTCTAATGAAAATCTTAGAAAATGCATATCTTCTCTATTTTAGCTCTAATTTTCATGATCTTTATGATCGTGTGATCGTAGCCATGCATAGAATTCTTTTAGCTCTAATTTTGATGATCTTTACGACCGTGTGATCTTGTTTGCTTCGTGCATATTTGGCTTTGATTGGTTGTGTGTCGATGCTTGATGATTGAGTATAGTCAGTTGAAAGAGCATCTAGGCCCCTAATGAGTTTTGGTGATTAATGACAATGTTGATTACTATGACTAACGTGTTTTTTGCAGAGGCAAAGTCATTAGTGTTAGGTCATGGTAATAGGTACTCGATGAACAGAGACGTACATGCCCACTTAATAGTGAAAATCGTTTTGGTTTTCAAAGGAGGGATGGACATCGTCAAGACTAGACTAGGTCTAAGTGCCATATGGTGAAGAATGGCACTTAGAGTAGTTTAGGACTTTGTTTTCCTTTGTCTGTACTATTAAGAGGGGCTTTGATCTAGTAGCTTGACATAGGCAAGGCTTTAGGATTAGGTGTGTTGCACACTTGGTAAACCTAGCACTAAGCAGCTCAGAGATAGTCCTTAGATCGAGAGGAACAAACTTCATTTTGGAATGGTCGCGTTTCGATGAAGTTTGGGTGCCTAAGTTGGCACTAGACGCTGCACCGGACGCTCTATGAGTGCGTCCGGTGAGGTCGTTAGCAGTAAGAGTGCCTGAGACCCTAGGGTTAGGCACCGAATGCTAGCACCGGATGCACCGGTAGCGTCCGGTCCTAAACCCAGGGAGGTTCAAAGGGTGACCTAGGCACCGGACGCTAGCGTCGGACTCACCGGGTAGCGTCCGGTCTTAAACTCAGGGAGGATGTAAAGTTGATCCTCGCACCAGACAGTGTCACTGGACGCTGGGAAGTAGCGTCCAATGCTCGGTCAGAGAGAGTACACTTAGCCGTTATGAGGTCACCGGACGCTCGGTGCAGTGCGCCCGGTGCAACATAACTAGCGTCCGGTGACCCCGTTTTAAGTGTAAAACGGTTGGCCGACCCTTAGACCTGATGGGGTGTATTTATACTCCTCCACCACGTCCATAGGAGGTCTCTTGCCCATTTGATCAGTTGAGAATTAACTTATGGTGCAAGAGAGAAGCAAGAGCCAAGTGAGGATTGAGATTTGAGAGATTTATTGTGAGAATCCTTCTCTAGTCGAATTCCAAGAGTCAAGTGTGCATCCACCACTCTCTAGTGCCTTGATTAGGTCAAGTGAGAGTTCTTTATTTGTTACTCTTGGTGATCGCCATCACCTAGATGGTTCGGTGGTGATTGGAGGCACGAAGACCACCCAGAGTTCTTGTGGGTGGCTCGTGTCATGCTTGTGAGTGGTTTTGGGCGATTCACCGCGATGGAGTGTTGAAGAATCAGCCCGTAGAGAGCACTTGGACCTTGCACGGATAAAGGGGAGCAAGGCCCTTGCGCGGGTGCTCCAACGAGGACTAGTGGAGAGTGGCGATTCACCGATACCTCGGAAAAACATCGCCGAGCACTTTCTTGCCCTCCTCCTTTACTTTGTGCAATTACTTTGAGCATTTACATTCCTAGAATTTCCATGCTATAGGATTGGAACTAGGTTGCAAAACTTTTATCCGGTAGCTCTCTAGTCACTATAGGCACAAGGGGTTGAATTGGAGCTTATGGGTTGCTTAAATTTTTAGAGAAGCCCAATTCACCCCCCCTCTTGGGCATCTTGATCCTTCAATTGGTATCGGAGCATTGTGCTCATTATTTAGGCTTCACCGCCTAGAGAAAGATGTCTAACGGGGATGGACCGCCACCCATGTTCGATGGGGATGACTTCCCGTATTGGAAAATACGGATGGAGTCATACCTTGAGGCATGTGACACTAAGTGCCTAAAAGCCGCGACCGATGGGTGTACCCCTCACAAGAGCAAGAAAACGAGAAGTGGAATGCAAAGACCAAAAACCACATCTTTAGAGGTCTTTGCAAAGAGGTGTTCAACCGCGTTCGGAACCACAAAACCACCCATGCTCTATGGAAGGAACTTTGTGCGCTCCATGAGGGATCCAAGAGTGAGCATGAGTAACACATTCATCTTGTGATGAACAAGCTTAATACATTTGAAATGCTTCCAAAAGAAAATGCTAACGAAATGTATTCTCGCTTGAATGTCATTGTAGAGGAGCTAAATGGACTTGGGCTCAATCAAATGAGTGCAGTGGATGTGGCAAGGAAGATACTATGTGTGCTCCCCATTAAGAAATATGGGCACATAGTAACCGTACTTCATCAAGGCGATCTCTCCACCACCACACCAACGTCCATATTGGGGAAGATCAACGCTCATGAGATGTACATGCTCATGAAACCCCAAGATGACTCCTCATCGGCCAAGAAGGACTTGGCCCTCAAAGCTTCTCACAAGGGCAAAGCCAAGAAGCTTGAAGTTGAGTCATCAACTTCAAGTGATGATGATGCATCCATTGTCCTCTTGGTGAGAAGAACCACCAAGATTGAAGAAGCTCAACAAGAATGGACTCCACTTTGACTCGAAGAAGAAGTTCTTCACTAGTAGCAAGAGAAATCCCATCTCCGAGATGGATTGCTACAATTGTGGTGAACTTGGTCATCTTGCTCATCAATGTCTAATTCCCACGAAGGACAAGTACAGGAAGAAGAACAAGGAGCAAGATGATTCAAGTGATGATGAGAAGAACGACAAGAAGCCATACAAAAAGAAAGGTGGCAAGAAGAAGGAGTACCACAAGAAGAAGAATGGCAAGGCTTACATTGTTGGTGATTGGCTCACCGACAATGAAGCTCAAGTGGTGACTCCTCCGGCAACAAAAGTGATGATGAGAAGGTTGCCGCCATTGCCATTGATGCTTCACCACCATCATCTTCACCACCATCTACATCCTCTACACACCTATGCCTCATGGTCAAGGGTGACCGGAAGGTACAAAGTGAGGATGAGACTAGTGAGTGTGATAGTGAATTTGAATCACCATCTTATGACGAACTTGTAAAATTGCTAAACAAATACACTAAGGTCATAAGAAAAACTAGAAGTGAAAATGAAAAACTTGAACTTGAAAATGAATCACTTATAGCAAAGATTGAATCTAGTGATGAGCTTAGAGATCAAAATGAGATCATGACCACTAAGCTCAAGGAGCTCAAACTCTCTTTAAAAGAGCTCAAAGAAAAAAATGATAAACTTGAGAGTGTGCATGATGAGCTTATCACTAGACATAGAGCTTTGAAGGAAGAACTAACAACTCTTAAAGCAAACTATGATAATCTTGAGATAGCATATGATCTTGTAGTCAATGAAACACATGATGCTACTAACCATGTTGCTAAGCTTGATGTAGCTACATCTTGTGATAACATGTGGAGAGCACAAGCAAATGTGTTGGTTGCAAGGGCAAGAAAGTGGTAGTGGCCGAGAGCTATGAGGACACTATCAAGATCAAGGAAGAAAATGCTAAGCTCAAGAAAGAGTTGCAAGAGCTAGCCAAACACAACACAATAGTAATTGAGTCACTTGATGAAGATAAGAAGCTTGCATATGAGAACAAGTTACTCAAAGAAGAGAACCAATATCTTAAGCTTGGTTTGATGTATGACAAGCAAGAAGAAGATGAGTCAGTCATGTTAGAAGAGTTAGCAAGCAACAATGACCCAATCATCAAGAAGCTAACTCAAGAGAATAGAAAGCTCAAGAAAGAGAAGGAACACCTAACCAAAGGGGTTAGCAAATTTCACAAAAGGAAAGGACCTTCAAAGTGAGCTATTCATGAACACCGTCATGAAGATGGACAAGAGTGGGATTGGCTACAAGGCTCATCAAACAAAGCTCATCAAGTCACTAGCCACTCACGATCATTCAAGCAAGCCAAAGCCAAAGCCAAAGAGGTGCTTTGAGTGTGGCCAAGAAGGACACTTTGCTCATGAGAGTGAGGCACCACTACCACACCCTTGCCCAAGCATGCTAGACCATTTGCCTTCAACGCTCATTACATTGTAAGGAAAGACAACAGTGGCAAGGTTAAGGTTAGCCTCATGGGGCCGCCCAACAAGCAAAGGCCAAAGAAGATTTGGGTGCCAAAGCAACTAGTCGATAAGGTCAAGGGCCCTAAGAAAATGTAAATCTCAAGCTTGATCTCTTGTGTGTAGGTGAACTACAAGAACGGTGGATCACATTGGGTAATTGATAGTGGTTGCACTCAACATATAACCGGAGATCTCCGAATGTTCACTTCACTTGATGAAGATGTTGACAACCAAGAGAAGATCACATTTGGTGACAATTCAAAAGGCAAGGTCAAGGGTCTAGGAAAGGTTGCAATATCAAATGACAACTCCATGACCAATGTGCTCTATGTGCAATCATTAATTTTCAATTTGCTCTCGGTTGGACAACTTTGTTATCTTAGTTTTGAATGTCTATTCAAGAAGAAGGAAGTAATAGTAACCGAGGAGGATGACAATGAAATGGTATTCAAAGGGTTCCGACACAACAACCTATATGTAGTTGATTTCTCATCCGATGGAGTTGATGTCAGGACTTGCTTATTCACCAAGACCTCACTTGGATGGTTGTCGCATAGAAGGTTAGCACATGTTGGAATTGGCACACTCAAGAAGTGGATGAAGAAAGAATTGATTAGAGGCTTGAAGGATGTTACATTTGAAAAGGACAAGCTTTGTAGTGCATGTCAAGCTGGCAAGGAAGTGGCAAACACCCATCCAACCAAGGCCTATCTCTCTACTTCAAGAGTGCTTGAGCTACTCCACATGGACTTATTTGGACCAATCACATATGCTAGTCTTGGAGGCAACAAATATTGCTTGGTCATAGTTGATGATTACTCCCGATAGACTTGGACATTCTTCTTGCAAGACAAGACCGAAGTTGCATCAATATTCAAGAAGTTTGCAAAGAATGCCAAAAATCAAATTGATGTCAAGATCAAGAAAATAAGAAGTGATAATGGCAAAGACTTTGACAACACCAACATTGAAGAATATTGTGATGAAGTTGGGATCAAACATGAGTTTTGCTCAACATACACACCACAACAGAATGGGGTTGTAGAAAGAAAGAACCGGACATTGATCACCTTGGCAAGAACAATGCTAGATGAGTACAACACTTCGGACAAGATGTGGGCCGAGGCAATCAACACCGCATGCTATGCATCAAACTAGCTCTTTCCTCACAAGTTCCTAGAGAAGACACCATATGAGTTGCTCAATGGGAAGAAGCCTGATGTCTCATTTTTTAGAGTGTTTGGATGCAAGTGCTACGTCTACAAGAAGCGCCAATACTTGGGAAAGTTCCAAAGGAGATGTGACATTGGCTACTTGGTTGACTATTCATTAAAGTCCAAGGCATATAGGGTCTTTAACCATGCCACAAACATGGTTGAAGAAACATTTGATGTTGAATTTGATGAATCTAATGGCTCCCAAGGAGCAAGTGATAATCTTGATGATGTAGGTGGTGAACCATTGAGGGATGCCACGAAGAACATGCCGGTGGGGGACATCAAGCCAAAAGAAGATGATGATGTGCAAATCGTTGAGCCAACATCCACCTCACATGTACCACAAGATGAAGACAAGGATGTGAGAGATGCTCATGAAGACACTCAAGTCACTCATGAGCGAGCGGTGGCACAAGCACAAGATGTTGATGCTCCCCAAGCAACCCCTCAAGTGGCGCCAAGAAGATCATCACACCTCCTCCAAGATCACTATCAAGATCTCATCATCGGGAGTCCATCACGTGGTGTAACTACACGCTCTAGACATGCTTTATTTATTGAACATCACGCTTTTGTGTCTCTTGAAGATGAACCAAAGACTATAGAGAAAGCTCTTTGTGATACGGATTGGATCATTGCCATGCAAGAGGAGTTGAACAACTTCTCTTGCAACCAAATGTGGACACTTGAAGAGCGACCCAAAGATGCAAGAGTGATTGGAACAAAATGGGTCTTCCGGAACAAGAAAGATGATCAAGGCAAAGTGGTGCGCAACAAGGCAAGGCTCGTGGCAAAAGGCTTTTCACAAGTGGAAGGTCTTGACTTCGGTGAAACCTTTGCACCGGAGGCAAGACTTGAAGCTATCCGTATCCTACTTGCATATGCATCTAGCCATGATATCAAGTTGTTTCAAATGCATGTGAAAAGTGCTTTTTTTAAATGGTTACATTAATGAGCTTGTCTATGTTGAGCAAACCCCCAGTTTTGAAGACCCTAGGTACCCTAAGCATGTTTGCGGTTGTCCAAGGTTCTCTATGGTCTCAAGCAAGCTCCTAGAGCTTGGTATGAGAGGCTTAGGGACTTCCTCATTGAGAAGGTATTCAAGATTGGGAAAGTTGACACAACACTCTTCACCAATAAAATGAATGGGGAAATCTTCATTTGCCAAGTTTATGTTGATGATATTATCTTTGGCTCAACTAAAGAAGATTTTTGCAAGGAAATTGGTGATTTGATGTCCAAGGAGTTTGAGATGTCCATGATTGGCGAGCTATCCTTATTCCTAGGATTTCAAGTCAAGCAAATGAAGGAAGGGGTCTTCATCTCTCAAGAAGTACACACAAGTTCTTGTCAAGAGGTTCAAGATGATGGATTGCAAGCCAATCAAGAGTCCCATGGCATCAAATGGGCATCTCGACTTGGATGAGGGAGGTAACCCAATGGACAAAACTCTCTATCGTTCCATGATAGGAAGTTTACTCTACCTCACCGCATCTAGGCCCGATATCATGTTTAGTGTGTGTATGTGTGCTAGATATCAAGCTATACCTATGGAATATCACTTGATTGCCATCAAGAGAATTCTTAGGTATCTAAAATACACACCTTGCCTAGGCTTGTGGTATCCCAAAGGTGCAAGATTCCAAGTTGTAGGCTATTCCGATTCGGATTATGTCGGGTGCCGCATTGATAGAAAAAGCACATCTGGAGGGTGCCACTTCCTAGGTAGATCACTTGTCTCTTGGATGTCAAAGAAACGAAATAGTGTTGCCTTGTTAACGGCCGAGGTGGAATACATTGCCGTCGATGCTTGTTGTGCACAAATACATTACATGAAACAAACTTTGCTAGAATATGGAGTAGTACTAGACAAAGTACCTTTGTTGTGTGACAATGAAAGTGTCGTAAAACTTGCAAACAACCCGGTTCAACACACCCGCACAAAACATATTGGCATCCATCATCACTTCCTCAGGGATCATGTTGCTAAAGGTGATATATCCCTAGAGAATGTGGGAATGGAAAATCAATTGGCAGATATCTTCACAAAACCCCTAGATGAAGCTAGGTTTTGTATGTTGAGAATTGAATTAAATGTGCTTGATCTCTCTAACTTCACTAAAAAATGAAGTTGTGTGTTGACCTTGTAAATAGCTTTTGCTTTGTATATCATGCATACCAAAAATAAAAATTAAAAAGAATTGTGTGTAGGGCTTGTCTAACATGGTTAAGATAACCCCCATGTGTGTGTGAAAAAGCTTAACCTTTGATCAAACTTGACAAGCATTAGTTTACTTTCAAGTATTGCATTGCACTTCATATCATATGCATGCTTGTTGGTTTACCATTTCTTTTTGGTTATGTTTTGAGCATCCGCTATGTTTGTCCATAGATAGGGGGAGCATTCAAAATCAATATGATTTAAAACCCTAGCTTTGTGTCCATACGATGCTCCTTGATGATTTCACTTGACTATTTTCATATAAACTACTATGTCTAAGGCTAAATATTTGTGAAAATTTGAGGGGTTGAGAGAGGTCACTCATACCAGTTCCAATTTGTGTTTATTTGAGTCTTCTTGAAGTTGGAAGTTGGTTGGGTCAAAGTTGGGCGAAGTTCCCTGTTGTAAAATAGGCCAGAGGAGCACCGGACGATGCACCGGACGCTCCTACAGTGCGTCCGGTGCGGTGAGTCTGCTGGACAGCATTCACTGGACGTTGGAACAGTGTCCCGAGCGCGTCCGGTGAGGTGCGTTCAATGGTTCTCCCAGGCGTGCCCTGGCTAGCGTCCGGTGGCTATTTCGATGGTTCTCCCAGGCGTGCCCTGAGGCACCGGACGCTTGGTCAGCGTCCGGTGGCTATCGTCCGGTGATTGCACGATTTGAAACACTTTGTGTGTTTGAGTCCGGTGGTCACCAGACGTGTTTGATGCCCCTTTAAGAGCGTCCGGTGACCCCGTTGCGGGCAGATATAAGCCGAGGATACGCGTCTATTCGGCCAATCTGTTAACCTCTCTCACGAACTCACTGTTGCATAGACCGAAGCCCTAGCCCGCCTATTGAAATCGCCGCTGTCGGTGGAGAGATTTTCTCCCATGAATCTTCCCTCCCTCGAGTCAAGATCTCTTCCCCAGGCTCTCTGCTTCCTTCTCCATGCGCAGGGATCTTCTTCTCGCGAGGAGTTTAGGGTTTGGGGTGAGTTCCTTGACTTGCGCACTGAAGGTATTTGATTTTATGTGTTAATGGATTAGAACATGGTTTTTGACCTTGATCTGCTCCGTTCCACCCCTGCAGCACCTTGAGGAGTTGATTTGCATTCTTCGGTGGATTCCGATCGTGATCTTTCATCTGCAACGCGTCTCGTCATCGGATTGTAAGCTGTTCGCGCCCGTTCCTCATCTATTATTGTGTTCTATAGGGCTTTCTTGTCTCTAGATACTATGTGTGCTTATGTATACCCTATCCATTCCATCTCTTGCATCACGTTGATCTTTGTTTGGCAATTTGTCTGTGACAGTTGAACTCGGGGCCAAGCCCGCGAGTACGGATTGAGGCCAAGCCTCACGAGTGTTAGATTGTCAGTTGTCCGCAGTTTCTCAGGCTCAGCTTCTTGCAAAGGCACGTTGCAAGAACATCAGTGGTCCGACAGCCGGCAGTGGTGGCACTCTAGGTGGCTATGGGGGAGATGATCAGCCCCGTCGTCTGACAGCTGTAGAGAAGGGCAAAGCCAAGAAGCTGGCTACCAAGAATAGGAAGGCTAGTGATAGGGAGGCCGAGGTAGCCAAGGCAGCGGCAGCAGCAGCTGCGGCAACAGAAAGGGGTGGTGAAAGGTCCTTGTTTGGTTTTGGTAATTGACTGACAACTTAGGTGGACTAATAGTGTTTATGTGAGATACACAGGAGATTAGTCCACAGGTGATGATGTGATGATGGAGGAGCTCATTGCACATGAGACATGACATGGAGTCATGTGACCAAGATGGAGAAGATCAAGATGAGGCTTGGCTTGATGGACCGGTTACAAGAGTGAAGGGCAAGTCGGAGGCTTTGAAGCGAGGGACCGCATGTGACGGTGAAGCTTGAGCAAGACTTGGCGCCGATGGACTGAGGCAACGGTGAAGAGCAAGTGAGGTCAAGATCGCTGAACCAATACGGTCATGTGATGATATGAAGTGGAACATATGATTTGGTGATTGGTTGGTGCATGTGTTGCATCAACATTGGAGGAGATGAAATGGAAAGCGCAAGGCAAAGGTATAACCTAGGGTATTTTCATTTCACCAGTCATAGGTGTGTAGAGAAGTTTATGACCGGATTTAGGATAGATGGCCATACTATCAAGAGGGGCAAACTTGTTTGCATATCGGTCATCTAGTGCCACTTGAGCGATCTAACTTTGCATACGTGTTAGGATTGAGTGGCGTGGCAAGTTGAGAGGCTAACTCCATTGGGAAATTGTTTGTGAAAATGCTAACACACTTGCACATGGTGGTGTACATTTGGTGGTGTTAGCATATTTGCAAAGGAGGTGGAGTTCCTAGGGTTGAGAGGAGTGTGGGTTCGGCGCTTTTGAGAAAATTAAGTGCATATTTTCTATTGCGCTGGTGGGAATTTTGGAGAAATCACGGGAGTGTATCTCACCGGATGCTTTGCGCGGAGGCACCGGACGCTGGCCATTAGCGTCCGGTGTGCTGTCGGGTGTAGCAGAGTGCACCGGACGCACCGCAGTGAGTCCGGTGCTCAGCGTCTGGTGTGCGGGCGGTTTGGGGAACCACTCTGCGCATGAGTCCGGTGAGCACCGGACGCTCAAGGTGCGTCCGGTGGCTTGCGTCTGGTGACCTTGCGAGTGTGCGGAGCTCTCTGCGCACGAGTCCGGTGTGCACGAGACACGTCCGGTGTGATGCAGTAGAGCATCCGGTGGTGCTGTGCAGGCGCGCGTGCGCAGTAGCCGTTGGCGGCAACAGTCGAGTTCAAACGGCTAGTGACACATGGCCGACGCCTGAGCACCGGACACTGGGGGTTGAGCGTGTGGTGGCTCCCTGTGAGCGTTCGGTGCCCATGTGTTTTGTCCAGTGAAGGGGCAACGGCTAGTTTAGCCCTTGGGGCTATAAATAGAAATGGTGGCCGGCCTTGGCTGGTGCTGAGCACCCTTGGGACTTAGTGTCCATGCTTGGGGAGTGCTAGTGAAGCCTCTAACTCACATATGCTTGATAGTGTTCATTTGATTGTGTGAGTGAGCGATTAGTGCGTTGCATTGAGAGATTGCATCGAGTGGCACTAGGTGTTCGTGTTGCAAGCCGGTGGTGCTTGTTACTCTTGGAGGTTGCCACCTCCTAGGCGGCTTGGTGGCTTGTGACTCCGTCGAAGCATGCAAGGAGATTGTGCGGTGCTCCGGAGAAGAGATTGTGAGGGGTACGGTGCTCACCCCATGGGGATCGCGAAGAGCAACTCTAGTTGAGCGAGACGTGAAGAGCGACAAGTGGTCCGGCCGGGTCAAGTGCTAGAACTTGTGGTAAGCACTCCACGTGGGAGAGTGTCTCAACGGAGGACTGGCGGTCACCACTAGCAAGAGGACCGGCGGCAACCTTGGAGCTTGTCTCAACGGGGACGTAGCTTGGTGGCAACCAAGTGAACCTCGGGAGAAAATCATCATGTCAACATTGTTCTTCCCATTGGTTTGCAAGTCCCTAAAACAAGCTTGTTCTTACATTCATATACTTGTGCTTGTGTAGTTGCTCTTGTAATTAGTTAGCTTGTGTAGCTTGCCAGTTACCTTCTTGCTTGTGTAGCTAGAAGTAGTTCCCTTACGTGACTAATTTGGTTTGTGTAACCTTGTTAGTCACATTGCTTAGTTTGTGTATCTAAGTAAGTTGCACTCTCTAATTTGGCATTCGTTGCCTTGTTATTGAGCTTGCTAGTGAGCTTAGGCTTTGTGCGCTTTGCCTCACTAGTTTATGTAGGAGCTTCCCCGGTTTGCAAAGTACTAGTTACATAGGTTTGTGTGACCTTGCTTCTAGATTTGGTTAGGTGAGCTCTTGCTAAGGTAGCACCTTGCTTGCTTGTTTAGGATCATTTCATGGTGCTAGAGAACTTAGATAGAGGGGTGTAGTCTTGGCTAGACCGATAGTTTTAATTCCGCATTCGTTTCGGTTAGCCGGTGCGATAATTTATAGAAAGGACTATTCACCCCCCTCTAGTCCGCCATCTCGACCCTTCAGGTGGTCGCTTAGGTGCACTAAGGATTGGATCGGATCTCACGCCAGCTCAGAGGTGTGCAGTCCAACAGGTTGAGCAGCAACACGGGACCCCTCCTGGCACCATCATGCTAGGGGGTCAGCGTGTTCGGATTGACGTCACTGAGTCCACATAGAGGAGCCAAAGACAGAGATAGAGGCAGAGGCCCAGGCAGCGGGCCCCACAGAGGTTCAGCAGGAGGAGCAGCCCCTTCGGAGATCGACTCACACTCGTACCCAGGCCACTGTTGATATTTGTTAACGATATTAGGAAATGATCCGCAAGCGCACAAATATCGGTGAGCACTTCACCAAGGAGGTTATCCAGAGTGTCGTATTTATATTTTTACCACTGGGACAAAGCGTGCATCTGACTAACCAAATCTATTCCTACTACCCTTTAGGCTACAAACAATGTGATTTAATGTGAGCGATGTATAGAGAAAACTACAACCGCACTCTCGTTCTAACCTTGGAAAGTATGATCTACTGTTCTATTGGGGAGGCTCACGGAATCTAGACACCACAGAGGATGTTCGACCCGCACCTATAAACTCTATCGATCCTGCTAACGGGATGTGGGCTACAAAGGTAGCTCGGAAATGTCACGTTCCCTACTACTACTACGGTCCGGCTAGACAGGGGATATCTACGAGTACCCTAGCCCAAACACCATGTTTGCGCTAGTAATGATTACTCTAAACTCAACCAGAAGAGAATAAAGTAAACTCATAAACCAAAGAACAATAAGAACAAGAACTTACTAGAATTTAGAAGTCGAAATACTGAAGAATCCTAGGAGCAAGCCTCAGGTTAGGAGACTTGATCCCGCAGGTACAACCTCGGAGTAGACACCGACATGCCGGGCTTCCTCCAATCTACACCTCCACTCTATCTCTCTCAATCTAGTAGAACTAATTCTACTCTCACATTGGATGCTAAGCCCTATGAGGTTGGATCCCTAGAGAGATCTCTCTCTCTGAATCCTCTCTAGAAAATATGCTAATCAATAATGGGATGGCCCTCCTCCAGGGGCCAGGGGGGCAGCTTATATAGTCCCCTCAAGTAACGTGGGACGTCGGATCAAACCGACATTAATCGCACAGTTTTCCTTAATCCTGTAGGTCGGTGGAGCATAATCCGCGAGACGGGACCTGATTGATCTCTATAGTAGGGCAGGCGCTCTACCCCCGGGCCCGCTCGGCCTCCCATTCGTTCCCGTGGCTTCTAGAGTCTTCTAGATGATATAAAATTGCACGACACGTTAATATATCTTTCTAAACCCGACGTGTGGGCCTTTCCTCCATATTTCCTGATAACCCCCTGCAAAAATAGACAAACACCAAAACTCATGGAATTCTGTCAGATAAAACCCAAAGTCTAGGTGTTGGTTGCATTTGGACCTTTTCTTTATTTATTTGATGATTATATTTGGTACTTAAGGACCGTCAACAACTTCCCCAAGCTTACCTCTTGCTCGTCGCAGAGCAAGGATGGACTCAAGAGTTTCTACAGTGGTTTCATGCCTTAAAAGTACACATGCGTTCAAGCAAGAACTCATCTCTGAGTTAGAGTAAACTGTTAAGATTTAAAACTTACTCATTTTACCTTTCACCATGGGGCTTGCAACCGTCACTTGTGTCTTGAGCAGTTAAAACATAGAACGGTCAAGTCAAGCGCCATGTCTCTTGTTCTTTGATGAACTATAGCTCTAGAGTTTTTGCAGATTTTCAAATAAAACTCACAGATTCCTTGTATGACTCTCTCAAATCTCTCTTTTGTGGTATTTATGGATCCTTTCCAAGGCAGTAATGGTGTATGCCTTCTCTCAAAGTATGTGTTATTTTTGGTATGAGGCATAGTGATATTGCCTTCTCTCTCAGACTACTCTAATAAGGTTTTGATATCTAGAGCTCATAGGTGGGAGACTGATAATACATACTTAGAAGACATTTATTGCATAGTCAGGCCATGGATCCAGAAGAACAAGTCAATAAGTCAAATCAAGATATGCATGTGTGGCGAGTGAACGGTGTATGGTGATGATGGTGATAACAATGGTGAAAGTCTAATTGTACTTTTTGCTCTTTTTAGGGGATACATACCTTTCTTGCTCTTTTGAAACTTTTTGAGGAGAATGAGATGCTCTACATTTTCTTTTTCTTTCCTCTCAGGTGGGTATCTTATACCCCTAATTCTACTGTCGGACACTTGTCCATTTTTACCTCTCGTCTCACTTTTTCTTTTCTTTCGAGGTTCCGAGCACTTGCCCCTTTTTATTTCCTCGTATCCTTTCTCTTTCTTTTTTTTTCTTTTTTTAGAGCACTCATCTCCTAAAATAATATAGCAAGTGGTACTAACCAAGATAACTCGAGCATTTATTTCATAGGGAAAAACAGGAATAGGAGAATGTTTTTGGCTATTCTCTCCCGGATTAGGAGTAGAATACTTTTGGGTGGCTCTGGAGATGGAAATGAGTGGATATATGTGGATGCGTACTTTTGGAGTAGAAGCAGCATGTGTGAGTGAACGTGCAAGTGAATCTTGATTTTAACCGCATGACAAGCTCCTAAGGGTCTACACAGCTTGACCACACTCAATGCTTATAAGCAGTAAAAAGTAAATATATGGTTCATAGTCTAATAAGCATGTATATATGGCTGTGGTAGGATTTTAAACTCTCATCATACAGGAACTCATCATGCAATATTTTGAAGATTTTCAAAGATAAAGTTCTCCAGAATTCTAGCATTTTTAGGAACAAATAAACAACTGCTCAACCTTCCCATATCATATCCGTTAACGACTTAGACTTTAGATCAAGTACTCTTTCGTTTAAATTATAACAATTATACCTAAACTTGAGAGAGAGTTCAAACTTGAAAACTAGGTACATGACAGAGCAACTATTATCATATCCATGTAAGAGTTTATCATTTAAGTTCAGTTTGGCCTAGACACTTTATTTATTTATTTAGCAAACTATGCAAATATATATATAAGCACAAAATTTTTATTTGGGTTTTCATGATTATGCATCTTTTTATTATTTGAGTAAAGTATAAACGCGAGTAGAAACACTTTGCTGGATAAATGGGGGTGCTCTCCCCAAGCTGGATTTTGACGTAATTTCTTCTGATATAGCTAGAAGGTGACGGAGGTGTATTTGAATGTCGGCAGCACCGTGACAGCGATTACTATGTCCTCTGCCGGCTAGTCTTCTTTGATCCTTGAATTCTGTGGAGCTCAAATAGACAACAAAGCTTTGTGAAACTAGTTAAGTGTTAGCATAAAATCTCTTAGCCTTTATCATATTGAGATTCCTCCGAATAAATTTTATTTATTTAGCAGGATCATGCACTTTCTATTTTTATATCTGTAAGATGAAAACATATTTATTTTATGCCACCACAGTCAATATACCTATGGGTTTTAAACCACAAGTCTACTCACATGGTGCTTTAGATTTTATGATGCAGTGCAATGAACAAATATTTTTGTTTTCTTTTCTAATGCTAATGTGGAAAAGTAAATATGCTATTGCAAGTGATGGAATAAAAAAGGAAAAGGAATGCAGAAAAGATAAATATGGATAAATACCGATTTTACCTTCCAGCAAGGATCCAATGTTTTAAGTCTTCTGGATAAGACTACTCACCGTGTTCATCCTTTAGGTGCATCATCTGATTAGGTGTAGGCCTTGACATCTGCACCTCTTGATACGGTGTCACCAATGTTCTTTGTTTGTCCAGCAGTTCGAGGTGCAGCATTGGCAGCATCCTCCTCACTGTGTTTGTGCTCATAGATCCAAGTCCTTCACTTGGTGGAATCTAGGAGTTGTAAAACTCCTTCAGGTTTTGCTCGAAGTGTACCTGCTCATAGAGACAAGGCAGAGATCAAGTGCATGGGCCCTGTTGGTGAAAAACACCAACAGAACCAAAAGTGTATTTGTTCTTCTCTAACCTTAAGCATAGTGAGCAAGACAAAGTTGATGGATAATAAGATCATGAGTAGTATTTAAAACATTTGTTAGATCAGATTGCTCGACCTAATGGAAAGATAATCTATCTATATTTATGTTTTTTTATACCTTCCAAAGATTGAATGTGCAACATTTTAGCTTATATGATTAGGAATGTGGGATCACGAAGGTAGTACTAAGAACAAAGATTAAAGAACTAAACATGTTGAATTAATTGGGTTGGTTAATTTATGTTTGCCTCTTTATTCATGTGAACGCCAGAACCAAGGAGAAGCTTATAATAGTGATAGTCAAGTACCTTAAGATGTTACCTTACTTGAAGAGTGATGGTACAGTATCACCTTGTGGAATCTTTCCTTTCTTAGCGGTTGTGCACCGTGTTTGTGGCACTCTTTGTCTTGTTCCATGGATCATCTCTTTATGATGAATGAGCTATGTCTTCCTTGTGCAAATCGTTAAACATCATGTGTCTCCTTTGTCTCCAATCTGAGTTTGTATCTCAGGACTTCCTAGGTTGATATTGAAAGTTTTCCTGGAGGGGTTAGTCCGACAAGAGATACCAATGTCTACTCAAGCAGTTTTTAGTTCAGTAACCAATCTAGACTCCATGTCTAATTAGATTAAGGAAGGCTATTTAACCTAAGCACCATGCTTAATTTAAATGCCAATGGAAGTATGTCGAGTACTTTGAAACCAACACTTGTTTGTGAATAGACAAAGGTAGCATGACAGCATTTATAGAGATCTACTCAGGTGGAGATGAAAAATAAGTTTAGTGTTTAGAAAAATTGAGCATGCCTCAAAAGTGGGAACAACCAACATAGCAACATTGGATGATTTTAATTCCCCCATGCTTGAATTTTGCAAAATTCAAGATTGGATGATTTTAATTGAGGATATGTTTACGTAAGGTATTTCCCCCATGCTTGAATTTTGCAAAATTCAAGATTGGATGATTTTAATTCAATGTTGCATGATGATTGGTTGGGCATACCTTGCGCTTGTCAATCCTCGGATCTTCTTGTTCCAATCCTAGAAAGGTTAGTGACACGAATACCCGAAGGAATATTTCTACAATTATCTTTATATGC
Source organism: Sorghum bicolor (assembly GCF_000003195.3). Taxonomy (NCBI): domain Eukaryota; kingdom Viridiplantae; phylum Streptophyta; class Magnoliopsida; order Poales; family Poaceae; genus Sorghum; species Sorghum bicolor. Next base: position 25,313,795 of record NC_012876.2, on the reverse strand, counting down.
TCAATACACAAGGCAATGTTGTAGATAATTAAAAGTTCATGTTATGATTTGATAAGTGCTTGTTTTAGGACACTAAGCTTGTCCTTGGGAAACCATCAAGTTATGTTGGTGAAGTGGTTTCTCCTCCAACACCAACCTAAGCGTGCCTATATCAAGATCGACTCAACGATATCTGCAATATTTATTATAGACATATGCATCGATAACCACCCCTTTAAAGTTTTTATAAATAGAAAAGAAGAGGGGGTTGGAGATCTCAAATGTGGTAAGGTTGGAGACACCAATTGATTGGGGAGATGTTTTATATGAGCAAGGACTTGGTGAGGTATTTATGAAATAATTTCCATGCTCACTGTTGTTTCTCTCGTTCTCAAACTCCAAGGATGATTCTTCATGAATGCTTAAAATTCCTCTAGGATTGTCTCTCAAGTTTGTTTTATCCATCCATTCAATGGTGATAGCACGTGGATTTTTAATGCCCTCTATCCATTGATGTTGCTCTTCTCGATCCGCCTTGTGGTCTTGGTGACTCTTATGCATGGGATGTCTAGAGAGATTCATAGGATCATCGGGAGGTTCAAGAGAAAGGATGGGTTTAAAGATAGGTTCGAATGAGTCATCAAAAGTGGGCATAGAAGGGGAGAAGATGAGATTGTCTTCTAAATGGCTGCGCTCTCCTTCTATTGCATAACTTAAGATGCCATCCTTGAGTCTTTCTAGATGTCCATCAAAGGGATTGGATTTGAGATGCTTTCTACGAGATCCCTTCTTAGGAAGGTTCAGACTATATGCACTCAAAGGTCTCTTATGAAGCAGGAAGTTTAAGCTCATCCCAAAATGAATTTCCAAAGGTAGAATTTCTTCTTCCCTTAGATGATTTTGGAGCACTACTAGTTTGGGTTTGATAGGTTACCGATATGAATCGGTACGAGGGTGGCCCGATCTTCACGACAGTAGATCAAAAGAACAAGGATAACTTGCTGCGAACAGCGGGTAACTAGCTTTATACCTGACAAAGGTTGTATGCGACCAAGCGACGGGGAGAGAGGCACCGAAACCACAAAGACTTCGACTCGATCTCCGAACGACCGCAGAACCACAATCCGGAACTAATCCACACAATACGGCGCAGCCAAACGGAAGCCGTAGAGCACGAAGTAGGGGAACCCAGAGGATTCACTTCACAAGTCCATGAAGAACAAGGAAGAACAAAGGTTGAGTAAGGCACTCAGCAGCACGGCTGCAATGTCATGTAGTTTATCAAATGATCAAAGGTTGTTGATAGCTTAGAGGTAGGGGATATTTATACTAGGAACAACCCTCCTAGATAGGTATGAAAACAAAATAGAGTTTCTGGGTGAAGGCAATGTGAAAGGACCCCTCGGAATGGATTCCCGAACTGGCTTCGCGTGACTGTTGGCCTCCAGAGCAGTTTCGAATAAACTGACCATAACTCTTTATTGGGAAGTCCAAATGACGAACTGTTTCTTGGGTGTGAAACTAGACTCGAAGGGCTTTCCAGCAATGTATGCCATGTACCTCGAAACGTTGTAGATTGGTACAGTTTTGCATGGCAATTTGTACCAACATTCTGTCATGGCAGATTGTTGATCTTCTGAGCAGTCTGTACTAATTCTGGTCTGCAGGCAATATGGTGTATCAAAACTAGTCGCCACTAGATTTATTGGAAAGTACACTTGACAAGCTTTCCAACAAGTCCTCATGGGCCTTCATAGCTTTTGTGATTAAAAAGTTATGAAGATTTCTTTGCACTGGTCCGTTTTTGACTTCCACTGGTCCGTTTTTGATGTGTCTTCTAGGACTTGCACTGGTTCGTTCTTCAGGGTCCGATTCATCCTTCTCTTCTTCTATATACCTGAGTACAATCAAGGTAGAACACTTAGGTAGTATATAATTCTCATTGATGTTAAAATGAATCTCACAAAGTAGCGCGTGGAGCTCTTATTGTAGCTTCTTTGCACGACTACGTGTAACCGGTCCATCGATGACTTGGGCTGGTATCGGTGTAGGTAAAACTTGAGTGGTTGTAGCTTGACTTGGAGCTTGTGACATCTTGCTTGCTGGCATGGTCATATCATCCTCCCCCCTTCAAAAAGAGTCGTCCTCGACTCTTCCAATCCAAAGAATGGAGAAAGGTCGGAGACATTGAAACTTGTACTCACACCATAAGTACTTGGAAGATCAATTTCATAAGCATTGTCATTGATCTTGCGAAGCACTTTGAATGGACCATCGGCTCGGGGTTGCAGCTTGCTCTTGCGTTGTTCAGAAAAGCGATCCTTACGCAGGTGCACCCAAACCAAGTCTCCCGGTTCAAATAACATCTTCTTACGACCCTTGTTGGCGTGCTTCTCATATAACTTGGTCATCTTCTCAATGTTTGCTTTAGCTTGATCATGAAGCTTCTTGACAAATTCTGCTCGCTTGCTTGCTTCAAAGTTCACACGTTCCTGCATAGGCAAAGGCAAAAGATCGATGAGAGCAGTAGGTTTGAACCCATAGACAATCTCAAATGGACAAAATTTTGTGGTCGAATGTACTGCCCTGTTGTATGCAAACTCCACATGAGGCAAGCTTTCTTCCCACAATTTCAGATTCTTCTTTAGGACAGCTGGCAGCAATGTTGATAATGTGCGGTTCACAACTTCAGTTTGTCCATCCGTTTGAGGATGACACGTTGTGGAGAACATCAGCCTTGTCCCCAGTTTTCCCCACAAGGTTTTCTAAAAGTAACTCAAAAACTTGGTGTCACGATCAGACACGATGGTACGTGGCACTCCATGTAGACGCACAATTTATCTGAAAAATAATTCAGCAATGTGTGAAGCATCATCGCTCTTATGACAGGGAATAAAGTGTGCCATTTTGCTAAATCTATCAACCACAACAAATATGGAATCCTTTCCCCTCTTGGTTCGTGGTAAACCAAGGACAAAGTCCATAGAAATGTCCTCCCAAGGGACACTAGGGATAGGTAGAGGAGTGTATAAACCATGAGGATTCAAACGGGACTTAGCTTTATGGCAGGTTTCACAGCGAAGAACATGTCTCTCCACATCTCTTCTCATCTTAGGCCAAAAGAAATGGTCAGTCAGCACTTGTTCTGTTTTCTTTGCACCAAAATGGCCCATAAGTCCTCCTGCATGAGCTTCCTGCACGAGCAAAATGCGAACAGAGCAATCTGGAATGCAAAGTTTATTAGCTCGAAATAAGAAACCCTCATGCAAATGGAATTTTTCCCATCCCTTGCTGCCACAACACTTGGAATATGGTTCAGCAAAATATGAATCCTTAACATATAGTTCTTTTATATTTTCTAATCCAAGAATTTTAGTATCAAGTCGTGAAAGCAAAGTCTGACGTCGAGACAAAGCATCAGCTACAATGTTATCTTTCCCTTTCTTGTACTTGACAACATAAGGAAAGGACTCAATGAACTCACTCCATTTTGCATGTCTTCGGTTCAGTTTTAGTTGGCCTTTAAGATGTTTCAAAGATTCATGGTCTGAATGTATCACAAATTCTTTAGGCAAAAGGTAGTGTTGCCAAGTTTCCAAGCTTCTAACAAGAGCATATAATTCTTTATCATAAACTGAGTAATTCAGAGTTGGACCACTTAGCTTTTCACTAAAGTATGCAATCGGCCTCCTTTCTTGCATGAGAACGCCACCAATTCCTATACCACTTGCATCAGGAGTTATTAAAAGCCACTCGATCTTGCAAGCACCACAGCATTTGGAGCATCGCTGGCTCAACACTACGTCGACATCTGTCTCTATACATTATGCAAAAAAATCCTCTAGCTTTCTAGAAACTAACCCGCAGTCCAGAGTTGGGACAACAACCTTGGTCAGCCATGCTCTCGCACACACACAGGCGATTTGGGCGGCGCCCAAAACCATAGCCGCCACCATTTCTCCCCTCCGTCTCGCTGCCATCATGGCTTCCCGCCTCTCCCCTTTGCCTCGCCGTGTCGAAGGAGCGCACTAGGATCTTTGGGAGGTGGCATTCGTCCATGCCGATGTCGCGGCGAGACGGGGCGAGCTGTAAGCCATCTATGGGCTCGCATGCTCGGAGCCCAGAGGCGGACATGGCGAGGCGCGGTAGTTCAATAGGTAGGAGGCCGCGATGTGAGCACAAGGGTATGGCTTAGCAATCTCTCCTTCCCTTCTCATAATCTCTACATATTCTCTGATATATATTCACCAAAGTTGAGCTTTCCCTCAGATCTGACCATGAGCTACTCGATGGATGAGCTTGCGCTTGGATGAGGCTTCTGGCTGACCTCACTGGAGCTCGGCGGCGGTGCCAGTGGTGAGATGCTATCTCTTTCTATCCCCTGTTTCTTACTCCATGAATCCAACCTCATAGCTGCCTATAAATCTTCTCTCCTTCACTGCGTGCTCCTTGCAAAGCACTGAGATGCCTGATTCCAGGGACAATGGAGAAAAGCCCTCGCCAAACTTGCTGATTGAGCAGATTTGGTCGTCTCTGACCTATACGGCAGCGGATCTACCTCAACCGGTATCCTTCAAAAAAGTACAGACTACAGACCTCATCTCTACCCCATCTGATTTCTTCCCATTCTTCTATGGTTCCAACCGTGCTAGAGGATAACCGAAGACATGGAACTGTGGTGCGTCAGCCCCTGCACAACATACAGGTGGGTAAGCAGTAAGCCATATCCATTTTGGTTTCTAATAAGGCTCCCCAAATTGAATTGATTTGTACAACCTCTCAGATGTGCTCGGGCCTACAACTGTTGTGTTTGGTTAGCATCCTTCAAGGGTTCCTTAACACAAGGACATTTCTATCGAACATGTAGTGAGGTGAGATATGCTTTAAATTTCTATAATCAAGAATAGAAAACCACTTGGTTTTGAGAATAAAAAAAAATCATGTGTTCAATGCCTTAGGTTCAGATACATCATATTTTTTACATGCAATTCCCATATATTTTTGGGCAAAATGAATCTAGCTTTTGCTTGTTGGGTTCACTGTCTAAGACTGGCTTATATTTCTGAAATTTAGTAGCATATGATCTACCTTTTCTCAGATCAGTACAGAGATCCATCAGATAACACTATACCTGCATAATAATTAATATTAAGCATGGACCAGGTAGGCATACTTCCTACTAACTAGACACATTAAAGGGTATGTATACCATGGAGTAAGAAACATAGTGTTTTGTGCAAATTCAAATTTAATAAGTTGTAAGATAGTCTTTTGGCTGTAGTATGTACGATGTATAACGCACCGGAGTAACAATCTTGATGCAATTGCAAGAGCTGGATGGGTCTCTTTTCATTATAAAAGGTATGAGTAGTTGTGTTACCTTCGGTTGCATTGTCAGGATCCTAAGTTTAGTTTCCTATAGTCTTTTGGGTGTAGTATGTATGATGCATAAGCATAACGCACTGGAGTAACAATCTTGATGCAATGGAAAGTTTTGGATGGTTCTCTTTTCATTGTAAAAGATACGAGTAGTTGTGTTACCTTTGGTTGCATTGTCAGGATCCTAAGTTTAGTTCCCTATTCAATATATTATCATTTACTTATTATTTATCTGTTTCTAGGCCGTAGAGGCATATTTCTGATGGAAAATATAATTATGTTCTATTGTTCTATCAGACTGCTCTCTATTTCTTTGACTGTAATCTTTATGTCCTTAATCTCATGTTTTTCACCTGGATGTTTTGGAACATTATTAAACATTTTGTTAATGTTTAAAACGGTTGAGGCAAAATCTGAAGACACTTTGTCTTGATACGGAAGCAAATTGATGCTACAAGTTTGTTCTTGAGTTATCTGCATTTCACAGATAGAATAAAATGGCACCTGCAGCTACATATGTGCTACCTACTCACTCGACCAATTTGTTTCTATGGCTGAGTAGCAATGGGACTTAAATATTAAGTTTATTAATTGATCACGAAATACTAAAAGTTTATAGATTCATGGACTATCAAGTCCTGGAAGCATCTATTTCAGTTGCAGTCAGACATGCCACGATTCATGGACTATCAAGTCCTAGAAGCATCTGTTTCAGTTGCAGTTAGACATGCCACGATTCAATGTTCTTTTTGAAAAAAGATTTATTTTGGAATGCAAATGTTTAATATTGATGCATGCCAAAATGATTGGCTGTATTTCAGATTGCATGCTTATGGCCCATCATTTTAGCAGAGTTTTTTGTTAGCCAGTTTTGGGTGCATGATTTTAGCAGAGATTTTTGTTAGCCAGCTCTCAGGTGCCTGGCACAACTCTGATCTCTCTCTTGCGCGCGCACGCATGCGCCCAAAACTGGATAGTCAAGAAGAGAATAGAGAGAGAGCTGAGGTTGTTGCTACAGGGTGCACCTGGGCCAAAGACTTGCTAATATACAAATGAAGCTTGTTTTTGTGAAGGATCTTGTTATGATTGTTAACCAGCATATTTTTTTAATCTAAGATTCTGTTGGCTCTGATGTGTGTTTCTCATGATCAGGTGAATAACTTGCTATGTACATAGAAGTTCTCTGATTTCCCTCCGCTTGGAAGGTTGACACTTTTAAAGCCTAATACTTGGAAGCATAATTTCTGCAACATGTAGATTATACAACTATTTCTCTATTGTCATACCTGTTCTTAGGAAACCTAATGCTATAGTAGGGTTGGTTTGAAACTGCAATGTGTAGATATCGACGTATTGGTGGGAAAACATCTAATGAATGTTTCATGGCTTACCATAGATAATGACTTAAGTGACCATTATGGTAGAGGGTACAAGTGCAGAAATCATAACCAACCATTTTGTATATTTTTTATCATGAACTTCGGTGCGTCTGATTAGGAATCCTCACCTTATTTTTTTAGTGATCTAATGTTCTGCTTGGGTGTCTTCACAGGAGGAGGCCACTTGATCACAAAATATACGAGGGGATGATGTGCCGTTCATTAGTTTTTGACTATGTAGGCATTGTAGTGTTTGTTTACATGTTTTGTCCTTTTGTTAATCAAGATCATCAATATAATTTTGGCCAAATATTTTAGTTCCTATAAATTTCGTCAAATGGTCAAGGTAGGGCGCCCAAATGAAGCACTTACCCTGTGCACCTTTCTTCTTTTAACAAACCAATTTTATTAACAGCAACATGCTGTAAGCAGAGAGAAACACTTCCATTGTACAGAGGATAGTGCCAACTGCAAGGGGCATATTGATACATTTGAGTCTGGTTTGTACATGAGACAGATCCAGAGAATTTGAGCTGGAGGCTATCCAAGCCTGTTTTGCTATCAGAACTATTAGTTTGTAACTTTGTGTCCTACCATGCATTAAATTATGTATCTTGACAATAGTTACTTGTATACTATACCATAAAAGCTTAAATGAGTATAACCTAATAATTGGATTTTTTAAATGAGCCCATTGCAAGTATCTTTTGGTTTCTTGAAAATTGATATCTATTGAATGAAACAACACCCACGGTCACCATTTTAAATCAATTTTGGATTTTTTTCCAATAATATGAGAGCGACCTTGATTATGGGCCTTGAGATTCAACCATCCTACATGTGTGACTGCAGAATTTGTGTAGTACTGTAAGTATTACCTTTGCTACTGGCATTCTGGTTTTTTCCCTTTGGACATGTGGGTTACTCTTCGAAGGAAGACACAGGATGTTATAGTTGAAAATTGTTTTGGGAAAATGAGGACAAACAGAATGTATTATGGACCAGTGAATATTATGTTGTGCATTAAAAAAATATCATTTAACATTTCCTTGGTAAATGGCTACTGCCTCAATGGTTCTTTGTAGATTATTGTGAGCTATATTTCTGTTTTTTCTTTTCTTTTTTTATGGCTTGCATCTATTTTCTATGACGTACCATGCTCTGATGTGCTGGGTGTGCCAAATTGCAGGTCATTTGGTGCTGATACGACCATAAAAAATTGTTGCTGATAGGGCTTTGACTACTTTGTTCTGATGATGATACTCGTGATTTGATTTTTCATGAACACAATGGCCGTTGCTATATGAGGCTACAGGATTATCCATGTAGATGTACCATTAATCCATTAAATGCATAATGGAGGATAGGTTGTCTTTGGTCTTTTTTTTAACTATTGTCAATGAGTGAATTCTTTTGTTCTTTTGGTCTTCTCTCACTCCCTGAAAGTAGCTTTGTGATCTCATAAGTTTTACTTACTCATCTGTGGCCTTTGTAGTTTTTTACTTGTCAACTCAAGATTATAAATCATTTATTCCTTTATAGGGAATTAGCAATTATAATTTTTGCTGTTGATGAATAAAGCAATTCTCTGATGAACCCACTAAAATTCAAGTTATTGAAGAGGAGTCACGGTAGGGCGCCCAAAGGGCGCCTCATGTTATAGTCACATTCAATTTCAAATGTCTTACCGAAATCTAGAAGTGCAAGAAGTGGGGCTGTTGTCAACTTCATCTTCAGTTCTTCAAATACCTTCTCTTGTGCTTCTCCCCAATTAAAAGGCACTCCTTTCTTTGTCAACTCATTGATTGGAGCAGCAATGGTGCTGAAATCTTTCACAAATCGTCGGTAGAAACCAGCAAGTCCAAGGAAGCTACGCACTTGACTTGCATTCTGTGGAGGCATCCACTCACGAACAGCTTTGATCTTATCCTCATCCACCTCCACACCATGTCCTGAAACAACAAAACCAAGAAAGACTACCTTGTCGGTGCAAAATGTGCACTTGTCAAGGTTAGCATACAATTTTTGCTCACGTAGGACAGCAAGCACACTTTGGATATGCTCAACATGTTCATCAAGAGACTTGCTGTAAATTAATATATCATCCAAGGAAACCACAACAAACTTGCCAATGAAAGATCTAAGCACATGATTCATCAATCTCATAAAGGTACTTGGTGCATTAGTCAATCCAAAGGGCATTACCAACCATTCATACAACCCAAACTTGGTTTTAAAAGCTGTCTCCCACTCATCTCCTTCTCTCATTCTTATTTGGTGATAGCCACTTCTCAAGTCAATTTTAGTGAAAATTGTTGCACCACTAAGTTCATCAAGCATATCATCAAGTCTAGGAATGGGATGCCTATATCTTACTGTGATGTTATTAATAGCTCTACAGTCAACACACATTCTCCATGAACCATCTTTTTTTGGAACTAAAAGAACAGGGACTGCACAAGGTGAAAGACTTTCCTGCACATACCCTTTTCTCATCAATTCTTCCACTTGTTGCTGAATTTCTTTTGTTTCGTCCGGATTGGTGCGGTATGCAGCTCGGTTTGGAAGTGAAGCACCGGAAACAAGGTCAATTTGATGTTCAATTCCTCTCTTGGGTGGCAGCCCTGGTGGTACCTCCTCTGGAAAGACATCCTCATATTCCTGTAACACATTAAAAATAACACTTGGCAAAGTAGAGGATAAGTCATTAGGGGAAAGAGAATTTTCCTTGTACAGCAGTACAACGAATGTGGCATTGGGTTCACTCAATTCTTTTAAATCACCTTTCCTAGCCATCATAACTAATCCCTCTTTTCCCTTTGTCTTGGTCATTTGTGGCTGTGGGGTTTTAATTGGCTTTGGAAACACTCCCTCACTATTTCTGTGGGTCACTCGCAAGTGGTTCTCGCTCTCTCGCTGTTTTCTTTTTAGATCATCATTCAAAATCTCCTCCGGTATCAAAGGGAGCAAAGAAATTCGCTCTCCTTTGTACATGAAAACCAGCTTGTTGGTTCTTCCAAAGATCTGAACATCACGATCATATAACCATGGTCTACCTAGCAGCAGCTGGCATGCTTGCATAGGCACCACATCACACTCCACATGACCTTTATACCTCCCAATAGAGAAAGGAACTGTCACAACATGGCTCACATGCAGCGCACCACAATCATTAAGCCACTGCATCTTGTATGGATTAGGATGACGCCTTTGTTTTAGCTCCATTCTATCAACCAATTCTTGGCTAGCAATATTGTTGCAACTGCCACTGTCAACAATAATTCTACACAACTTCTCTTTGATCATGCCTCGAGTGTGGAAAAGATTGTGTCGCTGCCCATTCTCTTCCTTTGCAGCTGTAACACTAAGCACACGAAGAGAAATAAAGCAGTTGTTATCACCTTCATCGGGTTGGATCTCATTATCATGGTTCTCATGATCCTTATCATATCTTGGACCTTCTTCCTCTCGATCACTTTCAGATTCCCATTCACCATTCTCATTCACAATCATGGTCCTCCTACTAGGACATTGTGCAGCAAAATGTCCACGACCATGGCACTTGTGGCACACAATTTCTCTACTACGTGCAGAGGAAGTAGTAGCTGAGGAAACAACAGTTGGGGCTGCTACACTTGTAGCAGGTCGCTGCTGATATGCAGGGGATGATGCTGTAGAAACCACCATCTTTGAAGGAGCATTAGATGAAGAGGGCCTAGCTGCAGCACCTTGGAACCGTCCCCCACCAAAAGAAGTGCCGAACTGCTGCTTGCGCCATGGGGCTGCAATAGAATGACTTGCATAAGATTTTCCACGTCTCTCTTGCTGAATTTTTCTTTCAGTACGCATAGCTTGATCAACAAGGTCTTGCAAAGTATGGTATGGAAACATCTCAACAAATCCAGCAATTTCCTCATTGAGACCACCCAAAAATCTTGCTATTTTTGACTCTGGATCCTCTCTAATTCCAATCCGCACTAACAACAGCTCCATCTCCTTATAATACTCATCAACCGATCTTTTCCCTTGCTTCAACATTTGTAACCTATTGCGAAGGTCACGCTGATAGCTTGATGGTACAAATCGCCTTCTCATCACTTGCTTCATCTCTTCCCATGTGTTGATATGTTCACGGCCCAACACAAGTTGATTCTCTTGTATCTGATTCCACTAAGTCAGAGCATAACCAGAGAACTCCACTGAAGCAAGATTGACACACCTCTGATCAGAGAGATTATGCACTCTAAAAATTTGATCACACTGCTCAGCCCACTCAAGATATGCATCTGCATCCTCTCTTCCAGTGAATTTTGGGATACTCAACTTGACACGAGCAATGCTTTCCGGTTCTTCCCTATTACGACGTCCATGATGATGCTCTCTATCTCCATGATTAGCATGCCACCGATGATAATGGCGCCGCCTATGCAGCCCATCATTTACAAAGGGATTCTCATCAGACCCCTCTTCGTGACCAAAGTTATCAAATTCTTCATCATCAAAATGAACTCGATGGCCACGACCACGTCCATGAGCTCGCCCTCCATTTTGGCCATGATGACTAGCCCGCCTACCACCACCACGACCATCTCTGAAACGGTCATGTCCTCCATTAGAATTTTCAGCACCAGATTCATCAGATTGATGCCGAGGAGCCCTCTGCCCATCTGCAGGTATGCGTGCATCAAGCATTCTCTCCATGGCCTGCAGGAGTGAGTCTGCCATTTGGTGCAACTCAGCCCGTGCAACAGGGGATTCTTCTCCATGACGATTACCGTGAATACTTGAGTTGGATCCTGTCATGTTAGCACTTAAGGCAAAATATAGTGGAATGGGTAAATTTGTGGAATCACACAACCTCACCTCTTACTTACCAATGCTCTTTCCTGTTCTCAAGGACAGTGATTTGTGCTAGTGTTGCAGCTCAACAGAAGTGATTCCGATGTTGCAAGGATTACGAGTCGAATGTCTTGGTTTCAGTTTTAGGTGGAGCTATAGGTGGCTAAACAAGGGAGGCCACGGTACTGAAAATCAAGTGATTTGATGTGCTCACAAGATGTAGTGTTGCTGGTATATAAATCACCAAGAATCTGAATGTGTAAACTGAATTTTCAGTGAGCAAACCGCAATACAACCCCTTTCCTCTTATTCTACTTTTCCTGTTCTTTCTCTTTTCTTTTCTCTTTTTTTTTCTGACTTTTTTTTGAACTCTTTTTTTTATACTAACAGGGGTGCGGATAGCAAATAAAACACAACACAATATATGTAAAGAGGGTGACTAACAACTTGATGAACACAAAACACAAGATAACAGTACCGTCAAAGGGCTTTAGGATTTTTTTGTGGCTTTTTCAGTGGACTATAGGTGATGAACAAATCAGTAGCAAATGATTGATATACTAAAGATAAATATGTGGATGTTTGTAAGATCTACCGTGACAACAAAAGCTTTGATACCAGTTGATAGGTTACCGATATGAATCGGTACGAGGGTGGCCCGATCTTCACGACAGTAGATCAAAAGAACAAGGATAACTTGCTTTGAACAGCGGGTAACTAGCTTTATACCTGACAAAGGTTGGGTGTGACCAAGCGACGGGGAGAGAGGCACCGAAACCACGAAGACTTCGACTCGATCTCCGAACGACCGCAGAACCACAATCCGGAACTAATCCACACAATACGGCACAGCCAAACGGAAGCCGTAGAGCACGAAGTAGGGGAACCCAGAGGATTCACTTCACAAGTCCATGAAGAACAAGGAAGAACAAAGGTTGAGTAAGGCACTCAGCAGCACTGCTGCAATGTCATGTAGTTTATCAAATGATTAAAGGTTGCTGATAGCTTAGAGGTAGAGGATATTTATACTAGGAACAACCCTCCTAGATAGGTATGAAAACGAAATAGAGTTTCTGGGTGAAGGCAATGTGAAAGGACCCCTCGGAATGGATTCCCGAAGTGACTTCGCGTGACTGTTGGCCTCCAGAGCAGTTTCCAATAAACTGACCATAACTCCTTATTGGGAAGTCCAAATGATGAACCGTTTCTTGGATGTGAAACTAGAGTCGAAGGGCTTTCCAGCAATGTATGCCATGTACCTCGAAACGTTGTAGATTGGTACAGTTTTGCACGGTAAGTTGTACCAACATTCTGTCACGGCAGACTATTGAACTTCTGAGCAGTTTGTACTAATTCTGATCATAATCTCATGGTATGATCTAAATAAAATTTGTTTGTAATTTCATAAGCTTTCCAGATTGTTAAATATCATCTATTGTCGACCATTATAGCTCGAGTTATGTGCATTTTTGTCAGCTGTTGTTGTTCTGCTGTCTGAAAAGTGTAGTTGGATTCTTGACTCGTTATGATTATCTTTCAGTCCTTAAAATCCAAAGCTTATAACATGAAAGTTGTAGAATATTAGTTACGTTTTCTGTATTCATAAAGATCATCATTTTTGGATAAGCATAACTGCACTTATGAATTTTTGAAGCTTACTATCTTGTTTTTGTCGTCAGAAAAGTTCAGTTAAGTTCAGAGATTGTTTATGCTATCTTGAAGATCTCATATGCCAAACTGCTTTATATAAAAGTTGTAGATAATAGAGTTTTATATCTTCTATAAAAATTTCATAATTTTTGAACATGTAACCTATTCACACTAAAAATGTAAATTAGGATTGCTGCTGTTAATTGGTTGTTTGGTCGCTGTTTTGAGGGTTTTCAAGTGACGAAAATCTGGATAGTTTTGGATCTATGCAGTTTTTGACCCTGTTAAAGAAAGAATTAGGTCTTTTATTATTCACAAAAGTTCTAGGATTTTTGTTAAGCTTTCTATATTGGTAAAGTTTGTAATTTTTGAATAAGTATATCTCTAGTTATGAAATTTTGAAGTTTGATGTTCTGCTTTGAAAGTTAGAAATATTCTGTTGTGTTCTATGGTTAATTATACCATCTTGCAGACCTCTGATGCAAAACCTTTCATTACAAAAGTTGTATATAACAAAGTTTTACATGATCTGATAAATTATGGTAATTTTTGGATGAGTATTCTGAAGTATATGAAAATGAGAAGAGTTGGTGCTGCTGTCTTGATCGGTAGCGCAAACGGTAGAGGCTTGAATGTCGGGTTTGGGGCGCTTTAGTGCGTATTTGTTCTTACTCTTGCTTGTATGTTGGTGTATGTACTGAGTATTATTTGTGATCAGGTGGTAGCACTTCAGAACGTCGCTAGTGCTTTTGTTCTCCTTCGGTAAAGAGGAAAGTGAATGTAGTGGTGGTTTGCTACCGTTTTGGCTTGTTATTTTCATCACCTACAACTTATTGTCTGTAAGAATATCATACCACTAATATCCAAAACTGCTGACCTTGGTTTATTCAATCATATTTAATTGTGGTCTTATTTATTTATTGATGGTGATGTTATTATTCCATATTGATATATGTGGTTAGCCCACAACGGTGGAGATGAAGTTGAAGTATCATTGGTGGTGTATGTAATTTCATTGCAGCATGCCAAGTGCATTGCATCATTCATTTGCATTGGAAGTTATGTCGTCGACCTATGGTCACGACCGTACCGGTACAACATCATGGCATGCAGCTCCACACCTTGTTGGGTGTGCAGGCAGGAGACATATGCATTGCATTCATATGCATTCATGAGAAGTATATTATTGAAGGGATCTTATCTATGTTACTATGAAGCTCTCTATTGTTGGCTATGTTTCAAATTGGAAGACTGTTACTTTTATTTGATATCATGTCAGATGGGAACAACATATTAAATTGATGTTAATTGAACTTGTGGTTTAAATAGCTTGTCAAAACAAGTTCGCTTGCTGAGATATTTCATCTCACCCTTGCTTTACTCAATCTAGGTACTTGTTGCTTGCTTGGAAGGGAAGGGAATTTAGCTGCACATCACACACTTCTTCATTTAGAGACCTTGTGTTTTAATAAATAATAACTTGGTTTGCTCGTTGGTTTTGAAGGCGATTGTTTAAAGTGTGGATGTCAAACTTGATTCCTGTTGAAGTAACTCATTTGTGTTAGGATGTTCATTAATCTTAGTTTGTTATTTCAGTTATTTATATATTTTATTCTTCCGCTTGCTATAAATACAAAGGAGATGCTGCCAAATTATTTGTTAGTTGTGTGCAGCTGTTGTTTGTGTAGTTTAGTAGCATTCCGGTGTATTTGTGGTTTCCGGGGTGTTACAGTTGGTATCAAAGCAGGCATTAGATTCTCGGAAAAAGTAAGATTTAATATGAAACACTTGCACGTGTAGGCTGGGTATGGATTTGTATATCAGTCATGCCTTTTGATATTGAGGTGTTTGTTTTGCTTAAGTATCCTTATGCCTATGTTATATATCATTGCTATTGTTAACTTTGAGTCATGTGCAAATCTTATTGGCATATATCTTTATTTGTTGTTGCCATATGTTGTATATGTTTAAATATGATCTAGTGCATATTAGTTATTCTTACAAGTACAAGTTGACTAGTTTTGTTACCATGATGTTTTGCATAAAGTGTACCTTTAAAGTATTGTAGTTTTATGTGCTTGAGTAGTGAAGATGATGAATGTTCTTTATGTTTTTGTTGATAGTAAAAGATCTTGGAACCCTGTAGAGTAGCTATAGTTTAGTAGTGTAGATGGGCATAGTGGAGGGCCCCCACAATGCTTTTTCTGCACTTCTATGTGAGGATTTCTTGAGAGATAGGTAGCGACCCAACTATCTGTATGCAAAGAAAATAGTGGAGCGACGGGTGGATTGGCCCTTATGCCGTGCACTCTAGCTATTCTCTCTCGACATATTGATTGGTGGGATGTTGTGTGACTTGTCCTATATATTTGTGTTGCGATGTATAAACCTAAGCCTAGAATGGTGTAGGATTATCCCGTGGTGCAGTTGTAACCTGACACAAGTCATAGTGATTTAGTGATAGAAGTGCATATTAAGAGTTACAAGTGGTTTGAGGGTTATATGCAATCATGTGCTTTTTTGTCGAGTTCATGCTGGTTATCTAATTAATTTCTAGTGTCCAAGTATGTGAGCTTATGCTCTGTAATGCTTGGCTGAAGTGTTTGCTTGAAGACATGATTTTATTATGTTTTTTTGTCATGACTACTTTATTATAAGTTGCCTTAAAGTTGTCGTCTTTATTTTGAGTAGGTTTTAGGTTAACTAAGCAAAGAAGTGCATGAATAGATATTTGGAGGAGTTGGTTAAATTAGTATTCATGTTTTAACAAGCCGTTTATCCTTAACATGATGTTCAAGTTCTTTAAAAATGTTAAGTTGTCTCACTTCATTCCTTAGTCGTGGCTATTGTTTGATTGAACTAATCTAATTCTTTATGTGCATGCTTAATATGCCATCCTCAACTTACATACTTGCTTTGGGTGAATTAGTCCTTGTAGATGGCTTCTTGGGTTTGCATGACATTTTTTTTACTTGTGTAGTATTTATCTTTGTAGGTCATACATATGTTGTCCGTGTTTAGTGTTGTTCTAGAATTAGAGGACGAATTCTTTTAAGAGGGGTAGAATGTAATACCCCAAAACAGTTTTGTATGTCAGAAAGCTTAAAATGGTAAATACATAATTAGGAGTTCTAGCGAGTGGTAAAAAAATAATTTGTTTATGTCGCTTGAATGGATAATCAGAGACCATAAATGTGTAGAGATCATCGAATGCTTTCAGTTGCACTGCTCTTATGCATTGTTTGGAATTTGGGTTACAGAGATATAAATTTTAGAAGTTTTAAGAAAAACAAATAAACAGGAAACATGTACTGTAGCACGACATCTGACTAACCAAATCTATTGCTACTAATAAACCGGTGTATTTGTGGTTTCCGGGGTGTTACACGTGCATCTCACTAACCAAATCTATTGCTACTAACCTTTAGGCTACAAACAATGTGATTCAATGTGAGCGATGTATAGAGAAGACTACAACCGCACTCTCGTTATAACCTTGGTAAGGATGATCTACTGGATTATTGGGGAGGCTCATGGAATCTAGACACCACAAAGGATGTTCGACCCACACCAATAAACCCTATTGATCCTGCTAATGGGATGTGGGCTACAAAGGTAGCTCAGAAATGTCACGTTCCTCACTACTACCACGGTCCGGCTAGACAGGGGATATCTATGAGTACCCTAGCCCAAACACCACGTTTACGCTAGTAATGATTACTCTAAACTCAACCGGAAGAGATTAAAGTAAACTCATAAACCAAAGAACAATAAGAACAAGAACTTACTAGAATTTAGAAGTCGAAATACTGAAGAATCCTTGGAGCAAGCCTTGGGTTAGGAGACTTGATCCCGTAGGTACAACCCTCGGAGTAGACACCGACAGGCTGGGCTTCCTCCAATCTACACCTCCACTTTATCTCTCTCAATCTAGTAGAACTAATTCTACTCTCACATTGGATGCTAAGCCCTATGAGGTTGGATCCCTATAGGGATCTCTCTCTAAATCCTCTCTAGAAAATATGCTAATGAATAATGGGATTGCGCTACTCAAGGGGCCAGGGGGCCTGTTTATATAGTCCCCTCAAGTGAATGTTGGTTGTCTGATCAAACTGACATTAATCGTATGGTTTTCCTTAATCCTTTTGGTCGGTGGAGCATAATCCGCGAGACGGGACCTGATCGGTCTCTGTAGCAGGGCGGGCGCCCATGGGGGGAGGGCGGGCGCCCTGCCCCCGGGCCTGCTCGGCCTCCCATTCATTCCCGTGGCTTCTAGAGTCCTCTAGATGACAGAAAATTGCACGACACGTTAATATCTCTATGTAAGCCCGTCATATGGGCCTTTCCTCCATATTTCCTGATAACCCCCTGCAGAAATAGACAAACACCAAAACTCATGGAATTCTGTCAGATAAAACCCTTAGTCTGGGTGTTGGTTGCATTTGGATCCTTTTCTTTATTTATTTGATGATTATATTTGGTACTTAAGAACCATCAACAGCCGCCTCTAGGACTGGTACGCAGGGTCAGTCCACCTTGTCGGCTCGCTCCACTCCAGCATGTGGTACTCCAACTCCGCGTGCAGCTCCTGCCAGGATTCATAAGGATTCTACCCAGGCCCCTACTTGAGAGATTCAGGAGTTGAGGTTTGCTCCTTTCCCCACCTGGTTTCTAGCAGCCCGGATCAGAGGGCTAATGCCAGATACTACACAGTGGTTCAGGAGGACATGTACCAGGCATTTGTCCATTCAGAGACTCAGTTCAGGGAGCACAGGGTGCTAGACCTTGAGGTGCTAGGGAACGTGGTAGGTGCGGACATCACGCAGTATTTTACCTACCTCACAGGTCTCCCAGACTTGCTTGCTCTGCCAGGTACTTATGTTGAGGAGTGGGTACGTGAGTTCTATGCCTCAGTATGGCTTGCTCCAGATCACAACTATATACACTATGCACTGGCAGGCACATACTATAGAGTGACAGCTCAGCGGGCCAGAGAGGTGTTGGGACTGGCAGCTCATGCCACTAGGATCCATGAGCTATGCTATTGGAACTTTGAGCCCCCTTGATGACCGCACGGTGGTGCTCTTCCACCGGTTGACTTCGTGGCTCTGTGCTTCCGTCAGCCTTTTGGTGAGGGCTCCAACAGGACAGTGGGCGATCTGACACGCCCAGCAAGGATCCTCAAATTTGTCGTTAGGAAGACACTTCTCCCCAGGCCAGGCTACAGAGATGTTTTCACTAGGACTCAGTAGTGGCTTATAGCTCACCTGATTGCTCAGAGGCTGTTTGACTTGTGGGATCTGATAGTGTGAGAGATAGAGGACACAATTAGAGAGGGCTTCAGGGGTCGTTGTCAGCTGCCGTACGCACACTAGATCACTTTGCTCATTCTTCGTGCGAGGCCAGAGCCCCTTTTAGCTCACCTTCACAGAGAACTGACAGACGTTGACATAGTGTTCCTGCACTACGACCCCCGCCAGATGTTGAGAGCGCATCATGATCTTCGAGCTCCACCTCCTGCTCTAGCACCACATGGCCAGGTGCTACCACCTTCACCTAGGGCTACCCGCAGTTCAGGGGTAGTCCCCGAGATAGAGGAGGAGCAGGACATTGCTATCGGGGCATTCGCAGATGCTGAGGCCAAGGAGGAGTTTGAGTTTGCTTTAGACAGTTCGGACAATGATTATCGTCTCCCTGTGCCAGATCTTCCTCCGAGGCAGCACGACCACAAGGCAAGAGGTTCTTTCAGTGCCATAGATCTAGCTCTGCTTGCGAAACTTGAGGGGATGAGAACCGATCAGCGAAGGGCAGCTGAGGAGCAGGCTAGGAGGGATAGGGACCAGGCTGCCATTAATGCAGCCATGCAGGCTAGGCTAGATGAGCTTCGGGGATAGCTCCTGACCTTCCAGGAGCAGCAGCTAGCATTTTAGGCCCTGCAGACTGCCATGATGGCCACCCTTATGGCCGCATCAGGGATTCAGCTACCGTAGATTCAGCTTCTAGGCACTTCTTCGGTCAGGCCTCCGACTCCAGTGCCTTAGCCTAGCGGGTTTCAGAGTCAGTCTTAGCCGTCGCTTCAGCTACCTGCTCAGAGTCAGCCGTTCTCGACTCCACAGCACCAGGTTACTCAGGGTGCTATTTCCTCTGGCTTTGAGCAGGTGCCCCAGTTTACCCCTCTTCGCTCAGGCTTCACTCCGCATTCAGCTTCAGCTTCATAGCTAGTGTTGGATTCGTCGGCAGGGTACCATATCTCATTCTCGTACAGTGCTCTGATTGGTGACCATATGCCATCTCCACTGCAGGCTCCTGCAACCTTTACGCTCCCAGTCACCACTATCGAGTGCCTGTCATCGTCAGTGGCCTCATTCGAGCGGCTAGCACCATCTTCTACAGTGCTAGAGACGTCAGCCACTACTGCAGAGTCAGTGCCAGCTTCTTCAATAGGACTTGAGCCACCAGCACAGACAGTGACAGCTATAGAGCCCACCGAGCAGACCTGGACCGCTTCTCCAACTCCTGTAGTTTCCGAGGGTCACTCCACCTCCTCTGAGTCTACGGCCGATGGTTCCGATGATGTAGCTCAGTTCCAGGCCATGCCTCGCGAGTCCTCTGCTCCACCTCCACATCCTTTGTCTTAGGGTTTTGGCGCTTGATGCTGAAGGGGGAGAGATTTGAGAGTATGATAGAGATAGGGGGAGCTAGCTAGTGAGTGAGTGGGCTTTTGATCATTTTCTGTGCTACTTCATGCATCATGTTTCCTTTATGCATTTGTGTGAGACTTTTTAGTTTGTGAGATACACTCTTGGTTGTAAGACATGACTTATGCTTCATTGTGATTTCTTTATGTCATGAGGCTGGCTCATACTTCGTTGCTTCCGCGTTTTTACTCCGATTTACTATGTGCCATATGTTATTATATCCTGTTGTATACATCTCACATATTTGGATGCAGGATGGTAGACTTGGTTGATATAAGCATGCCTAATCCTTTTGTGCTCTTACTGTCTCATGCTTATAGAAACCAAGTTATTTGAAAACCTCATTTCTTTCTTACTCGAGGTCATTGTCATCAATCACCAAAAAGGGGGAGAATGAAAGAGAATCTAGGCCCCTAATGAGTTTTGATGATTAATGACAATGTTGATTACTGTGACTAGCGTGTGTTTTGTAGAGGCAAAGTCATTAGTCTTAGGTCATGGTAATAGATACTCGATGAACAGGGACGTACATGCCCACTTAATAGTGAAAATCGTTTCGGTTTTTAAAAGGATGGATGGACATCGTCAAGACTAGACTAGGTCTAAGTGCCATATGGTGAAGAAGGGCACTTAGAGTAGTTTAGGACTTTGTTTTCCTTTGTCCGTACTATTAAGAGGGGCTTTGATCTAGTAGCTTGACATAGGCAAGGCTTTAGGTTTAGGTGTGGTGCACAGTTGGTAAACCTAGCACTAGGCAGCTCAGAGATAGTCCATAGATCGAGAGGAACAAAGTTCGTTTTGCAACGGTCGTGTTTCGACGAAGTTTGGGTGCCTAAGTTGGCACTAGACGCTGCACCGAACGCTGTGTGAGTGCGTCCGGTGAGGTTGTTAGCCGTAAGAGTGCCTGAGACCCTAGGGTTAGGCACCGGACTCTTGCACCGGACACACCTGTTAGCGTCCGGTCTTAAACCCAGGGAGGTCCAAAGGGTGACCTAGGCACCAGACGCTAGCACCGGACTCACCGGGTAGCGTCCATTCCTAAACTCAGGGATGATGTAAAGTTGATCCTCGCACCGGACGGTGTCACCAGACGCTGGGAAGTAGTGTCCGGTGCTCTATCAGAGAGAGTACAGTTAGCCGTTATGAGGTCACCGGACGCTCGGTGCAGTGCGTCTAGTGCAACATAACTTGCGTCTGGTGACCCCGTTTTAAGTGTAAAATGGTTGGCCGGCCCTTGGACTTGATGGGGTGTATTTATACTCCTTCACCTTGTCCATATGAGGTCTCTTGCCCATTTGATCAGTTGAGAATCACCTTGTGGTGCAAGAGAGAAGCAAGAGCCTAGAGAGGATTGAGATTTGAGATATTTCTTGTGAGAATCCTTCTCTTGTGGAATTCCACGAGTCGAGTGTGCATCCACCACTCTCTAGTGCCTTGATTGGGTCAAGTGAGAGTTCTTTGCTTGTTACTATTGGTGATCGCCATCACCTAGACTGTTCGGTGGTGATTGGAGGCACGAAGACCACCCGGAGTTCTTGTGGGTTGCTCGTGTCAAGCTTGTGAGCAGTTTTGGGCGATTCACCATGACGGAGTGTCGAAGAATCAGCCCGTAGAGAGCACTTGGTCCTTGCGCGGACCAAGGGGGAGGTAGACCCATGCACGGGTGCTCCAACAAGGACTAGTGGAGAGTGGTGACTCTCCGATACCTCGGCAAAACATCGCCGAGCACTTTCTTGCCCTCCTCCTTTACTTTGTGCAATTACTCTAAGCTTTTACATTCCTAGAGTTGCCATGCTAGAATAGGATTGGAACTAGGTTGCAAAACTTTTATCCGGTAGCTCTCTAGTCACTTTAGGCACAAGGGGTTGAATTGGAGCTAATAGTTTGCTTAAATTTTTAGAGAATCCCAATTCACCCCCCTCTTGGGCATCTTGATCCTTTCATCAGTGAGCAATACTTTGGTTATCAAGATCAGTACCTTGACGACTAGCAGAATCAGCAAGACTAGCAGGAAAGCTTGGATTATGGCAAGTATAGCATTTGGGTTTTATTTTTGTGACCATGATCTTGTGACTTGATTAATGTGTAAGCAATAGATGATAAAAATGACTCTTTACCAACTTCAGGATTTGTTTGTAAGCGTTGACTAAGATTGACAGTTCAACCATGGGGGCTATAATGGCTCTAGCTTTAGATTAGTATGAAGACCTTTTCTACCTTGTCAGAGGTTATCCATGTGGTGCAAATGGGTTCACGATCTGCTATCCCCCATTAACACATATGGATCCCTATGTTGTAGAATAACACAGACTCACTAGTAAAACCTAGCGGCCCTAACTTGTGAGACAAACTTTTGAAAGGCTTCATAGTGATCCATGTTGACCTTCCTTAGTAGTGGGTTAAGAGGCTGGTCACCTCGGGAGAAAGGGTAAACCATGACTTGTGGGTAAAGATGTATGACCTCTGCAGAGTGTTTAAACTGGTATACTAGCCATGCTTACAGTCATGAACGGCCTTGGGGACTTTTACATTAAAGTTGATGATCCTTGTTGTGTTAAGATATTATTTATTATTTAATGCTCTATCTTATTTATGTCACATTGATCATGAGATTATGGGATCTATACAATTTTGTTGCTATACTTGTGGAGTTCTATATGGACTCACTATTGCTATTTTGCCCACACCTCAGGAGAAGTTTAGGCTTGTGATCAACCAATCAGTTTGCATACTATAAAGTGAAGTTAATACCCGAAGTTTGGAGTACCTTCTGTTGTTTGCTATCTAAGGTTATCTCTGATTTATTATGTACGTTATATAATTTATGCATGGTCTTTTCCATGAGGAAGACAAACATACACGAATAATGTGTGTTAAGGAAATCTTTTTGGTATTTTCAATTTTTTTAATGTAATAAGATGAATAACTAGAATGCAAAAGGTTAAGATAGAATACTTACCTTAGTGGGGGAGAGGACCTGCCTGAAGCTTGGCTCTTGCTCATTGTTGAAACCATCTGTACCAACATTGTGCTTCCTTGGCTTGTATTGCTTGTAGAAATTGGGCATTTTATTGCCCCATTTGCAGCGTTGCTTCATGTTTAATGGCATTGTGCCCATGTTGTCGGTGAGGTTATCCATCTCTGTCCTTTGGTGGCACCTCTCCCAACCCTGTGTGAAAGGAGTGCGCTGTGGACGTGCAGGTCTCTCCATGGACTCTGATATGTCCATAGAGCTTGCCTCGTCACCTTCTTCAACTTCTTCTCCTGCAGGACGCGAGGTACCACCTTGCTCAATTTGAGTGGCATGTGACATTCCTCTTGTCACTTTGCGTGGTCCAGCAACATTTTGGCCTCCTGCCTCTTTGTCCAATTTAGTGGATAGTGTGTGGAGCGCAAAGAGCCGACGTTTCTCACAAGGGAGTGGAACTTCGACCGTATGGCCCTAATAAATCATCTTAAGTCCACCCATTGGACCTATTTTGAGAACATTAATTTTAATGAAGAAATTCTCATTTAAAACATCTCTAGTAGAGGTAATGTACTCTTGACACTTCTTAACGCAACTACTAAAAATAGACTCTTAAACCTATCCCTAGTAACGGCGTCAAAATTACTTAACATCACTTAAGCTAGGTTGTCATCTCTAAGATGATGTAGAAGTGCTGATATTAAATCTATATGTTTTTCTAGGAATAAATAAATAAATAATGGATCTGCAAGCGCACGGATAATACGGATGTAGCATTTTAACCAGGAGTATTCTAGGTACCGTTATTTATATTTTTACCACTCGGAAGGGACTTGCAATGGATAATGAACAATGAGCACTGCATGTAATCATGGAGACCATAACCATGTCTGTATGTATCTCTCATGCAGGGTAAGTGTCACATAAGATAAATATATGAATATGAATAATAAGTGACATTGCCATCTCTCTCACCCTACTCTAATAAGGCTTTTGATATCTAGAGCTCATAGGTGGGAGATAAAGTATACATACTTACAAGACTTTTATTGCATAGTTAAACCATGTATCCAAAGAAACAAGTCAATAAGTCAAATCAAGATGTGCATGTGTGGCGAATGAATGGTGTATGATGATGATTGTGATAACAATGGTGAAAGTCTAATTCTACTTTTGCTCTTTTGAGGGGATACATACCTTCCTTGCTTTTTTTTGAAACTTTTGAGGAAGATGAGATGCTCTACTTTTACTTTTTTTTCCTCTCAGGTGGGTATTTTGTACCCCTAATTCTACTGTCGGACACTTGTCCATTTTTACCTCTCGTCTTACTTTTTCTCTTCTTTCGAGGTTCCGGGCACTTGCCCCTTTTTATTTCCTCGTATCTTTTTTTAAGTCACTCATCTCTTGAAATAATATAGCAAGTGGTAGTAACCAAGATAACTTGAGCATTTATTTCACAGGGGAAAACAGAAATGTTTTTGGCTATTCTCTACCGGATTAGGAGTAGAATATTTTTGGGTAGTTCTGGAGATGGAATTGAGTGGATGTATGTGGATGCGTACTTCCGGGGTAGAAGCAGCATGTGTGAATGAACGTGCAAGTGAATCTTGATTTTAACCACATGACAAGCTCCTAAGGGTCTACACAGCTTGACCACACTCAATGATCATAAGTAGTAAAAAGTAAATGTGTGGCTCAAAGTCTAGCAAGCATGTATATATGGCTGTGGTAGGAATTTAAACTCTCATCATACAGGAACTCATCATGTAATATTTTAAAGATTTTCAAAGATAAAATTCTCTAGAATTCTAGCATCTCTAGAAATAGATAAACAGCAGCTCAACCTTCCCATATCATATCCGTTAACAACTTAGACTTTAGATCAAGTTTTCTTCCCACAAATTCAGGTTTAGAGCAAGATTTAAATTATAACAGTTATGTCTAAACTTTGAGAGAAAACTCAAATTTGAAAATTAGGCAGAGCAACTATTCATCACATCCATGCTATAGTTTTATTATTAAGATTCGGTTTAGCATAGCCACTTTATTTATTTATTAAACACACTAAGCAAAAGATATATATATATACATACAAGCATACAATCTTTATTTGGTTTCCATAATTATGTATATTTATATTCTAATATAGTATAAGTATAAAGATAGATAGAAATACTTAGCAAGATAAATGGGGGTGCTCTCCCCTAAGCTGAATTTTGACGTAATTTCTTCTGATGTAGCTAGCAGGTGGCAGATGTGTATTCCAAAGTCGGTAGTATCCTGACAGCGATTAGAATGTCCTTCATCTGCTAGTCTTCTTAAATTCTGTGGAGCTCAAATAGACAAAAAAGCTTTGTAGAACTGATTAGGTGTTAGCATAAATATCTTGCTTTTATCATGTTGAGCCTCCTCATTAAATATTACTCTCTATTTTTATATTTTCGTTTTATAAAGCAGAAAAGAAATATTTATTTTATTTTTATGCAACCACAGTGAATGTACTTATGGGTTTTATGCCACTCGTATACTCACATGGGGCTTACTATTTTTTAACATTTTTATTTTCTTTTTAGGATAGTATGAACATAATTAACTAAGTAAACTACTTTAAATATTTGAAGGGAAAAGGATAACTACCAAGTTTACCTCTTGGCAAGGCGTTCGGTGTTTTTAAGTCCTCCGAACAGGACTCTCCGTTTTCTGAGTTGTCCTAGGTTTCGCTGGGTGGCTTAGTCGGTGCTTCCGGCGGCACCTCCTCTTCGTGTATAGTTATCTTCTCTTTGCACACCTGACTCGGTGCTACGGTCTCCTCGGGATAATCTTGTTTAAGCTATATGTCTTCAGACCTTACAACTTCTCCTTCATAGTCTACCCATCCGTCCTTGATGATTTGCCTCCTCTGGTTACGGTTGCGTCGTCTTCTTCTTGTCCTGACCTGCTTAGAGTCTTCAACTATATAGTTAGGTTCAGTAAAATAGCGGCGTACCTTTTCTGAGGGGAAGTGCATGTGAACTTCTCTGATTCGGATGTAGATGATTGCTTTAACAGTGCTGAGGAATGGTCTCCCAAGGATGATGGGTGGATCGTACTCATCTTCTCCCATGTCAATAACCTGAAAGTCTCTATGGACAAAATGATCGTCTATTTTGATAGGGACATCAGTTGCTATACCTTCAACCTTTCGGAATGTCTGATCTGCCATCTAGAGCTAAATGTATGTCTGTTTTAGGGGCATGGTTCTGAACAAGAGCCGATAGGTGACTGCGACCATTATGTTGACGCCCGATCTGGTGTCGCAAAACGTCTTGTAGAAGTTGTATCCATTAATGGAGCAATAGATGCTTGGCATACCTGGGTTGTCCTTCTTGGTCAGAAACGGTGACTTAAGTCGATGATCTTGTCTTCTATTAACTGCAGTGACCGTCTTAGCTGACTCGGTCCACACCTACTTGTTCCTATTCCTCCTGTTGGTCCTCTTCCTTGGTTCATGTCTGGATTGCTCTGGGATTTGTGCAGTCTTGTTCTTGAAGGAAAATGTCTCCTTCCTCCCTTTGATGTAGAAACTGATCTTGGCAGCACTAGCATAGATGACAGCTCCCGAGGTGTTTAAGAATGGCCTCCCTAAGATGATGGGTGCCCTCTCATCATTACCGGTCTCTATCACCACGAAGTCTGCTGGGGCATAAAAGGTACCAACTCGGACACAGAGGTTCTTCAATATTCCCTTTGGGAAACTTAACGCCTGATCTGAAACTGCAAACACATGGTTGTTTCTAATAAAGGATATGTAAAGAATTTTAAATAAAGTACCCTGGGCATAATGTTGACGCTGGAGCCAAAGTCGCAGAGTGCCTCTGGGAAGTCCACCATGCCGATGGAGATCGGGATGACGGGACGTCCTGGATCGCCTCCCTTGACTGGCAGAAGGTTAGTAGTAACTTCAGTGACGGGGTTACTCCAGTAGTTACCTGCATCAAACATGTCTACAAGATTTGCAGATTCTAATCCTCCCAGTTGTGATGGTATACCGGGGTTAGTAGTAGGAACAGCAGCAGCTATTTGATTCAACTGAGATGCAATCATTTTATTAAAGCTAATTTGATTCTTGATGGCAGTATAGAAATTATCCATTTTATTATTTATATTTTCTAGCATTTTATCATTAGATGCCAATTTCTTAGATAGGTTATCCATTAGCTTTCCTTGATTAGACACTAACTCTCTCGGAGGTCGAAAATTATTATTATTGTTGTAAGAATTGTTACCTTGATAATTACCTGAGTAGTTAGGCCACTGTTGATTCCAACCTTGATTTTATTGAGGACGGCTGTAGTAGTAGTAGTAGTAGTAGTTGTTGATGTAGTTCACATCCTCAAGTATCTCAGGGCAGTGATTGCCTGAGTGTCCAGTATCTCCACAATCCTCACAAGTCATGTGAGAGTCGTAGATGTGCATAACTTCTTTCTTATCTCCAGCTCTATCATCGAGCTTCTTCATGAGCAGGTCTAGCTTAGCAGACAACATGTCTACCTCCTTGAGCTGATGCATACCTCCACCTTTCTTGCATGTCTGGGTCCTCTCTTCATTCCAGCCTTAGTTGGACGCCATCTTCTCCACAAGAGCTGTGGCTTGTGGTATGGTGAGTGATAGGAATGCTCCTCTAGCTGCAACATCCATGGTCTCTCGGGCACTGTTGCCGAGCCCATGATAAAACGTCAGCATCAGCAGCCAACTCTCCATTCCATGATGGGGACATTCTAGGATGTAGTCTTGGAAGCGCTCCCATGCTTCTAGAATGGATTCATCATGTTGTTGCTGAAAACTTGTAATTTTCCCACGGAGAGCATTGGACTTGCCCATGGGAAAGAACTTAGCCAGAAAGTTCGTGGAGCAGAGTGCCCACGTAGTATTCTTCTCCTTTGTAGCGTAGAACCACTGCTTCGCTCTCCCTAACAGTGAGAATGGGAAGAGGCGAAGTAGTATAGCATCTTTGGAGACTCCTGATATGGTGAATGTGCTACAAATCTCTAGAAAGTGTTGGAGATGAGCACTAGCATCTTCATGTGCCTTCCCACAGAACGGGTTGGATTGCACCCTGTTGATAAGTCCAGGCTTGAGCTCAAAGTTGTCGTCGATATCTGCAGCATGTCCAGTACGGATGTTGTCCGTAGTGAGAGCTGAGAACTCACGGATCGTTTTGTTCGCTATGACTTCGAACTCTGAAGACAGGTTCCGGGTTAAACTTTTGGTGATCTTCTTGATTGGATGAAGCTTCGTGCTGAAGTGTTGATGATCTCTTCTTGAGCTTGGCTCTTGATTCTCTAAATAATGCTTCGGAATTGTCAACAAAATTTCCTAGAAAATGTCTTCTATTCATACATTACCCTGCATAAGATAAAATAGAAAAATATCGGGGTAAAACTCTATGAGAGAATTGATAGTCTCAATCATATTAGTGATGCGAATGATGACTCAAAATTTTATATTCATTCCTGATTAGTAATCAACCTTCCCCGGCAACGGCGCCAAAAATGCTTGTTGGGCATTCTTAACGTCACTACCAAAAGTAGACTTAGTTTTCTAATTCTCATAACGGCGCCAAAAATGCCAAACCTATCCCTCGTACCACTTAAGCCAAGTTGTCATCCCCAGCATGACATGAGGGACGCGGTATTGAAATATGCAATTGCTCTTCTAAATAAATAAGAAATACCGATGTAGCATTTTAACCGGGAAGTATAACAGGTATCATTATTTATATTTTTACCACTCGGAAGGGATTGCTAAACATCAATGTTGATTATAGAATGGAATATAGAATTGAGTATCTATCATTGCATGTATAATTGAGAGCATGTATCTATCTCTTTCATACAGAATAAGTGTCACATAAAGGATATATATGAAGTAATGAATGGTGACAAAGATAATTAATCTGATCAGCATAACTTAGCGACATATAAATTTGATAAGCACCTCAATTACACATTGTAGCAACTCATTAGCATGGAATTAGGACGAACTACAAGAATATTTCCTAAGTTATTCTTAACTATACAGTCTAGCATATTATAGTTAGTGCAATTATACTTAGCAATCATTGTGAGACAGGACTACGCCCATGCATAGTGATATTATCAAGGAATATGAGAAACATCGCAATCACTCCCCTGTAATATTGTTGCTCTGCCAGCCCTATACATGTGAGGGGGACTATATAAGAATCAATGGAGCTGTCACTACAATGAACTACTCCGCGATCTGGCATATAGGGTACAATCGCAGATAAATACGGTATAGGCACCACGCCTACACAATATCTACCATTTACCCATGGATCCGATGGATAAACGCTATACGATCCTAAACATGTATATAATTCCAATCTAACTAAGACAAGTATATAACTATGATAAACTAAGAACAATATAATTGCGAATATAAACAAGTAGAGCAAAGTCATAACCAATATATTGAAGTAGAACAAAGTCATATTCATAATATCGAAGAACAAAGATGTACAATTGAAGAACAATAGAGAATTACCAAGAATCCTATTGATAGATCCGGAAACCAATCAAAGATTGACTCCTTCTAGATCTAATCCTATGTAGCTATGCTAATCTAGAGGTCTAATTGATGTGGTGGCTCTAGGGCTTGATCAGAGGCTTCTTCTCCCTGATGAATAATGAATTAGGGTTGAGAGGTGCTCTCCTCCAGGGGCCAGGGGGTCTGGTTATATAGTCCTTCCAAGTGAATATGGGCCGTCAGATCAAACCGACATTGATTGAACGGTTATCCTTGATCCTTTAGGTCGGTGGAGCGTAATCCCTGAAGAGGACTCTGATTGGAGACCAAAGGGGGGTGGGCGCCCTGGTCTCTTGGGCGGGCGCCCTGGGCCAGGCCCCGTTCTGCATCCGCTTCGTTCCCGTGGCTTCTGGACTCGATGTGTGGGCCTTTCTTCCAGATTTCCTAATAACCCCCTGCAGAAATACACAAACACCAAAACTCGTAGAATGTTGTCAGATAAAACCCTAAGTCTGGGTGTTGATTTCATTTGGATCCTTTTCTTTGTTTATTTGATAATTAAATTTGATACTTAAGGACCGTCAACAAGCACTTCAACCGTGGTGAGTATCCACGGTGTCGTAATTTATAGTTCGCTCACGGGAAGCGGACTAAGACTCTCTTATAAATATATGGATGGATATCCATGGTTTGTGTCTACCCATTCTAAGTTCATTAGTGCTAGTAAGTGGGGTAAGAATAGCAAGATAGAGTAATAGATAAGTCAGATAAAGGTAAGTAAAGATAACTGGTAGTGAGCTAGCTAGGTGGGAGGACAACGAGTGAGTAAGGACTCCTATGTATCTAACTCTACTCCTGTGTTCTAATCCTAATCAATGTAAATGACTCAACTAGACTAGTATCCAAACAGTATTGTGTGGTGGGAAGTCGACTGCAATAGGAGGACAAAACTCCTATCCAAGCGGACCTTTGTCTTATGGGCGCCTATAGACCACACCCGATGTGAATAGAACCTACTAGAAAGTAGAGGCCTGTCACGCTTCTCCGCCGCCCGCTAACATGTTTGATATGGTGGCATCCACTAATAAGCGCTAGCCTAAGAACCTCTCTTACACTAGTCTTATAACTTCAACTATCACGTAAATAGCCAAAGCCCCTAATGGTAGTGGAACACACACAAGGTGTTGTAGACACTAATCTAACTAAGGCAACTACACTAATAAGACTAAAACACAACACTACTACAAATATAGTAATGCACTAAGCAATACTGAAAGTAAAGACTTGAAGTAAATACTTAGCAAAGTAAAGAAAGACTACATTAATATAAAGAATGTAATACAAGAGCTATACCA
Source organism: Sorghum bicolor (assembly GCF_000003195.3). Taxonomy (NCBI): domain Eukaryota; kingdom Viridiplantae; phylum Streptophyta; class Magnoliopsida; order Poales; family Poaceae; genus Sorghum; species Sorghum bicolor. The sequence continues at coordinate 25,283,020 of NC_012876.2, read as the reverse complement.
GACTCTCTAGAAGACAGCTCCAGAGACCCGAGCTTGACTACACCACTCAACTCCCACTCTAGACTAGACTACACTACACTTGATCTCCTAAGTGAGATTTAGAAATGAAATGACAGATGGAAGATGTTACATGGAAGATGGAGGACCCCTCCTTTTATAGGGGTGAGAGAGGGGGTGCCACGTCAGCGATCCGCGTGCTCCTTCCTTCTCCACCCTTGGATGCACCGACCTCCCAACCGCCTTAGATGGATGGTGGGAGCATTGCCACACGTGAGGAAGGTCGGTGGGAGTGAACCGACTCCACATGGGGCCCACTTGTAGGTCGGTCGACCTGCCCTTTGGCTGACAGTGGGTCCCACTGACCTTCTGGAAGGTCCTTAGGTCGGTGGGATGCTTGGCCAGGTGGCATCTCCCAAATGGTCGGTCGGCCAACCAACCTTTGGGGCCCCTGGCCCACCACTGGCCTCCTAGTGGTGTCCCCACTTGTCATGTGAAGTGTTGTCCAAAATTGAGTCTAGTTGCACACTTGCTCGCTTCCATGTGGGTCCAAGGATCCATGTGCTAAGTGCTTGAAACTTTGAGGGCAAGCACACTTTGATCCAAGGGTTGGGATTGACTCCTAAGAGTATGCCATGGCTCATGCCATGGTGGAGAGCCCCTGGTGGGCCCAAACCTCGGTCGGTCGACCTAGGATATGGGGGCCACAGGGCTCATTTCCTTCTTCCCTGCATTGAACAAGCTAAAAGTACAAGTGGGACTTTATTAGTGATAAGTATGTTCATGTGATGCTTATCTTCCTTCAATCGAGGACTATTGACGGGCAGTTTAGTATATAGAACTTGGTCTTATTTCCCGTCAACAAGATCCCCCAAGCTTAACCTTTGCTCGTCTCGAGCAAACAATCAAGACTTGGTTCGATTGGATCAGGTATTATCACTAAGTTAACATCTTAATAGTACTAAGTGCACAACAAAGAACTTATTCTTGAATGGAAAACTTAGTAATGCTAACACACCAATGTTACTTTAGCACCCATGGGGATTATAGCATTAACTCAGTCTTGGGATGTTGAGAGATAGAACAGCTTTGACTGGACATCTACTTTTCTCATTCTTTAGCAAGTTTCATGCTAAAGGTTTTTGCTAAGTTTTCAAAAGAATTCTTAATGTCCCTCATATGGTTCCTCTGAAGTCACTCAGGTGGTGTATAAATCCTTACCGAGGCATATGAGTAAGTTGCCTTCTCTATGTAATCCTACTATAATAGAGGCTTATGTGGAGCTCATGGTAGGAACAAGGGGATGGCATACTTACATTGCATACGTTGTGAAGTCAAACCTCGGATCCTTGGAGGAAGAGTAGTGTCATGCTCGAGATCACGATATATATATGTGGAAAGGTGGTATGACTATGATGGCTCCGTTATTTGATTGCTCTATCTCTATATTTTTTCTATTGAGACAAGGCTAGTATTTTTCTCTCTCTCTTTTTCTTTTCAGGGACTTGATGATGTCCTTCCTAACAAGATGATTACTTTTCTATAGCCCTTGCTTTGTGTCTCATCTAACATTTAGCTATTAGAGAGAGATTCTACACTTAGATCATGGAGCATCTATATTTGGTGGAATGGAATGGTATGGAATGTTGCATACTCCTGGTGTAGGAGTAGGAATTGTATGTGGATGGTGTGGATCTTGATCTCATTGAGCATGATACAACTCTAAACCAAGGGTCAGCAATAGTCGACAACTCTCAGCACATGAAAGCAGCCTATATGCTGGGTTTCTATCATGTAGAGCATATATGGCTTGTGGTAGGAATTTAACACCATTGAGGAACAATTAAGTTTTTATCCATCTTTAAAAATAAATTCTCTGGCAATGATGCATGCTTAAAACAACAGTATAGATCTCTTATCTTAGCTATATCATGTCTCACAACAACTTAGACTTTGTTTTAGCACTTGGAACCCACTAAGTGTTCAAGTTCATGATGGTTAAGAATGCTAAGTAATCCATACTTAGAGAAATGCTAAGTTGTAAACAAGTATTAGAAAGACATTAACTAGCAATTTCATCATCATTTCCATAGGAAGGATAGCATACATGAAGCACATATATAAAAAGGAAATAAAGCAAACAAATATATTTTTGTGATATTTTTTTTATATGCAAAAAGGAAACAAATAAAATGCAATAAAGCAAGAATTAAATTAGGGGGTTAGAAACTTACCTTGCATTATCAAACTTACCTTAGTGGGGGAGAGAATCTACCCCAAGCTTGCCTTCTTGCTCCCTAGGGTGGTTGATACCCAAACCACTGGTCCCATCGGTACTCACTCTCTGCTTGGAGGCCTTGGGCCATGTCCAAGTTCTCTTGAGCTGTAAGGTGGTCTGCTGTCCGATGTTGATGTTCTCCATATCGCTGATAAGTGTCTCCATTTCAGATGGTGGTTGGCGCCTCCCCCTACCACGAGGGCGAGGGGTGCGCGTTGCTGAAGATGTCCTGGAGTGATGAGGTGTTTCCGTGTGCATGGAGTTCACCTCATCCTCCTCTTGTGGTGCAGCATAAGAGGGACCAGCTTGCTGTTGACCAGCACGGGACCGTGCTCTCGTCTCCCTGTCCATCCCTGCAACAAGGTTGGTTCTATTCTCTCATCCTAGCCTCAGGGTTAGTGATGATGCATAACCAAAGGTCCTCATTGGGGAGAGAGACCTCAATGGGATGGTTCCCATAAATAATTTTAAGGCCATTTTTGGGATCTCTCTTAATCAAATTAGCACTCCTAAACATCTGCTCACCTAAGAGATATCTATCATCCTAGATGTACTCTATTTCATTTGTTTCAAGCAAACCCATAGATTCAGCAATTCTGGTGATAAGTGAATTAAAGCATAGGGGCATGCTAGGTGCAATGGAGGAGATCCAGAAAGGTACTAGCCACTTGACAGGTGAAAAATTGATTTTGTTTACCATGGCATAAAGGATTTGCAATTATTTACAACCTATAACATCCATACTAGGACTAGGGAAGAGATTGACTATGATCCAAATGTACATGAATCTTAAGGTTGGGTTATGGATTGGGACAGGTCTACGAACAGAGAGATTATTGGAGCAAGTAATCAACTTCCAAAATTTAGCTAAGTCAAAATTTTGCAAAGCATGATCTATGTCTAGCTCACAATCTTGATCAAAGCCTAGACATGTACTTAGCTCACTCCAAGTTAAATTGTAATCTTTGTTGAACATGTGAAAAGTTACTACCGTATCGTTTGATTTTAGTGTGGCAAGAAATTTTTGAGAGAGTATTTTTACACCAAATTTAGGAACTTGCCAAAAACCACCCCAACAAATGGCATAAAAGATAGTAGGAAAGTCGGTGCTCATACCTGATTGGTCCAAGAGTTGCTCGTCAAAGATAGTGGTGTGGTTGAAGCCGCAAGTGCGAAGGGTGTAGAGCTTCCCTAGCTCTTCATGAGTGAGCAAGAGGTTATCATGGGGCTCCAGTATCCTATCAGCGGGGATGAAGGGAACAAGTGTGTAGTTGTTCCTCCTCCACTCTCTCATGGCTCCTACTCTCAGAGTGGTGAGAGCTCGAGGATGAGCCATCACCCTGCCTCTTCTTGGTGAGCTTGGCAGAGATGAATTTCTTCATGCTAGCTTCGCAAGTGAACAAACAAGACCAAGTTTCCTACTATACTACTATGCAGAAGGGAAATGTTTTTGGGTTTATATCTATTACTACGCTAAGATTGAGAAGGCTTGGAACACTAAAGAGAAGAGAGAAGGCCAAGTAAGCTCGAGATGATTCTGCTGGTTTTGGTGTGGGATTGAGCTCACATTGGGGGATATTTATATGGGTGAAAGGGCATGGCAAGACACCCATGAGGGCTGGTCGGCCGGCCGGGGTTCACCCCCTTTGAAGCATGCCTTCAACTTTGGTCAGGGAATCTAGCCTCGTGTTTGCAAAAAGTTACCAAGTGGGACCAAAACCTTGGTCGGTAGACCATGACTTTTGCCCCCCACCACTTTAGTCATGCTATGTTGGGTTGTCTGATAAAGATGGTGGTGGTGCTGACCCTAAGATGCTGCTGGTTGCCTCGGATTGCCATTTTTAGTGTTTGGTGAAAGAGAAAAGGAGAAAGCAAAAGAGGGGACAAGCACCAAAGTGATTCCCATGGACCATGGGGACCCTTAAGCATGCATTGTTACTTCCTATGCTAGCTTTGGCTGTTGGAATGTTCCCTAAAGCATCAAAATGTTTAAAGTAGCATCCTAAGCTAAAGTCATGAGCCTTGGACCATCTCACCTTGAATTATGGCTAGTATGTTGAGCATGGGATCCTTTGACATCATTATTGGGAGGTAGCTGGATGCCTGTTGGCAACAAGGCAAGGTCGGTCGACCTGCCCATGGGAGCCCTAGGATATCCATTGCACCTTCTAGGATTCAAGCTTCTAGACAAAGTGGAGGGAGAGGTGGTGGACCAACTAAGCCAGGTCGGCGGACCTAGCAATGGTGGCCCCACTAGCTCACCTTTTCTCTAATCACTCTTCTCAAGTTTTATTATTTATATCTAAGTTATTTGGTTGAATAAAAATTGTGCATATATATATATATTAAGTAAGCATGCAATTGAAAATCAAAATTTAAATAGAGAAAATAAATATGAGATAACTACTGACATACCTGGTCAGCGGAGGACTCCATGTTTTAGGTCCATAGAGCAGGACCTCCCCATCGGGTTTCATTTGTGGATGCCTTGATTGGTCCCGAAGACGGGGACCGTGCAGGCATCTCCTTCTCCTGCCATTCCTTTTTGGAATGTTCTACTTGCTTGGCGGGTTCCACCTTCTGTTCAGCCTTTTTGGCCGACTTGCCTTTGTTGTACCTCTAGCGGGATTTGCCGTGAGGTTTCTCCTCCAGTTTTGTGTCCTTCAGCTGCATGTTAGTTTCATAGCCATTGAAAGGACATTTGATCCTCTTACCTGCGAATTGTAGATGGATCTGGCCAGACACGACATAGATGACGGTGTTCATCGTGTTCAGGAATGGCCATCCTAAGATGACAGGGACGTCGATGTTTGCCCCCATGTCGAGGATGATGAAATCGGCAGGGGCATATTCATCTTGGATTTTAACCAAGAAGTCCTTAGCAACTCCCTCCGAGAACCGAATGGTTTGGTCCGCCATCTGCAATCTTATAAAGGTAGGGAGCAAAACGCCCCCTAACAGATTTTCATAAATTACCTTGGACATGATGTTGACTCTTGATCCAAGGTCACAGAAGATGTTGTGGAAGAGTTGTGGTCCGATCACGCAAGTGATGGTTGGCATGCCTTGGTCGCCCTTTTTGTGATGAACGGGGGATCAAGGAGATATCCGCAGTTTGAATGGACCGGAGGATTACCAAACCTTGTAGAGACTATTTTAATGGACTCAAGCGGGTCCTCAGGTTTCCATGGGATCCTACCTTGCTCATATAATGGGACAGCTACAGATAATTGAGCTAACTATGTTTCTAGCATTTTATTAAAGCTCAATTGATTCTTAATGGCAGAAGTAAAGTTGTCCATTTTCTCACTAAGGCTCTCTAGGATCTTGTCATTAGCCACAATTCTCTTGTTGATACTATCATTAATTTTAGTTTGGCCTAGCACAAGATCTCTAAGAGAAGGTTGGTTACCAAAGGAATTACCAGAATTATTATTGTAACCCATACCTTGGCCTTGGTAGAAGCGGCGTGAATTCCATTGTTGTTGTTGGGGCCGATTCCCATTGTTGAAGTTGTTGTTGATGTAGTTCACTTCCTCCTGGGACTCGGGGCAGTTGTTGCCTGAGTGATCATCTCCTCCGCATACCTCGCACCATGGATCAGTTTCCACAGCATGAATAGCTGCAGCGGTTTGGATGGCATCAATTCCCTTTTTAGAGGAAGATTCCTCTATTTTCTTCACAAGGAGGTACTTCTTGGCTGAGAGCATGTCCACCTCAGTGAGGGCATGGACACCGATCTTCTTAGGCTGGAGGCGCTCCTCATTCCATCCTTGGTTGATGACCATCTTTTCAATGAGGTCCTTGGCATCCTTGACATTTTTCTGCAAGAATGCCCCTCTAGCTGAGGCATCAAGGTGACTACGGGCTATGCCAGTCAGCCTGTGGTAGAAACCTTGAATAATCAGCCATTTGTCTATCCCATGATGAGGACAGGTGCGAATGTACTCATTGAGATGTTCCCATGCTTCAGGAAGCATCTCGTTGGACTATTGCTGGAAGCTCAAAATCTTCCCATGCAGGGCACTAGTCTTGCTCGCTGGGAAGAACTTCTTGAGGAAAACATTGTCACACTTGTCCCAAGTTGTCACTTCACTCTTGTTGGCGTAGAACCACTGCTTCGCCTTCCCCAAGAGTGGAAATGGGAAAAGGCGAAGGCGAATGGCGTCCGCCGTGACGTTCTCAACGGTGGAAGTGTTGCACTCCTCCAAAAAGTGTTGAAGGTCGTCATTGGCATCCTCATGTGGCTTCCCGCATAATGGATTGGCTTGCACCATGTTGATTAGTGGAGGCTTGAGCTCAAACGTCGTATCGCCCAAATTTAGGATCGGGCCCGTAGCGACAAAGTCAGCTGACGGGGATGAGAACTCAGTGATGGTCTTTTGGGCCATGACTGCCTCAACAACTGGAGCAGGACTTCCTTCCGCGAGCGGTCTGGTCTCTGAGGTGAACATTTGAGGAGAAACCTTACGGCGTCTAGTTCTCCTCACAATTCCTCAGGATCTTCAACGAAGTTTGGAGGCAATTGAAAACCGCTCATGCACTATCTAGATTCAGGATAACGAGAAACAATACAAGTGAAGGGTAAGCCCCTAACACTAATGGATACTTAGATTTTAGAATAGACCATGGATTCTAATTTATTAGAGATTCCTAGTATGATGCTTCCCTGGCAACGGCGCCAGAAATGGTTGTTGGCAAATCTTAACGCACACCGGCAAGAGTAAGATGTGACAACTATCTAGAAATGGTGGCGCCTAACCAGCACTGCGTAAATGCAAGCCTGAGCTGTTACTAGGATAGGGTGTCAGGCTACCCTAAGCAACGGCTCTAGAAATGCTAAGCAACGCTAGACTCTAGCAGTGACGCAAGACGTACCAAGGGTAAGTCTGCAAGCGCACAGGTACCGCTGTAGCACTTCAACCATGGTGAGTATCCATGGTGTCGTAATTTATAATTCGCTCACGGGAAGCGGACTAAGACTCTCTAATAAATATATGGATGGATATCTGTGGTTTGTGTGTACTCAATCTAAGTTCACTAGTGCTAGTATGTGGGGTAAGGATAGCATGATAGAATAATAGATAAGTCAGATAAAGGTAAGTAAAGATAACTAGTAGTGAGCTAGCTAGCTGGGAGGACAACGAGTGAGTAAGGACTCCTATGTATCTAACTCTACTTATGTGTTCTAATCCTAATCAATGTAAATGACTCAACTTGACTAGTATCCAATAGTCTTGTGTGGTGGGAAGTCGACTGAAATAGGAGGACGAAACTCCTATCCAAGCGAACCTTTGTCTTATGGGCGCCTACAGACCGTACCCAACGTGAATAGAACCTACTGGGAAGCAGCGGCCTGCCACGCTTCACCGCCGCCCGCTGACACGTTTGATACGGTGGCATCAATGAATAAGCGCTGGCCTAAGCATCTCGCTTACACTAGTCTTATAGCTTCAACTATCACGTAAGTAGCCAAAACCCCTAATGGTAGTGCAACACACATAAGGTGTTGAAGACAATAATCTAACTAAGGCAACTACACTAATAAGACTAAAACACAACACTACTAAAAATATAGTAATGCACTAGGCAATAATCAAAGTAAAGACTTGAAGTAAATACTTAGTAAAGTAAGAAGGACTATATTATTATAAACAATGTAATACAAGAGAAAAGGTACAAGAGCTATACCAGACTCTCTAGAAGACAGCTCCGGAGACCCGAGCTTCGCTCGACTCGACTCTAACTCCCACTCTAGACAAGACTACAGTACACTAGATATCTCAAGTGGGATTTGGAAATGAAATCATAGATGGAAGATGTCAGATGGAAGATGGAGGACCCCTCCTTATATAGGGGTGAGAGAGGGGGTGCCACGTCAGCGATCTGTATGCTCCTTCCTTCTCCACCCTTGGATGCACCGACCTCCCAACCACCGTAGATGGACAGTGGGAGCATTGCCACACATGAGGAAGGTCAGTGGTAGTGAACCAACTCTAGATGGGGCCAACTTGTAGGTCGGTCGACCTGCATTTCGGCTAACAGTTGGTCCCACGGACCTTCTAGAAGGTCCTTAGGTCGGTGGGACACTTGGCCAGGTGGCATCTCCCAAATGGTCGGTCAGCCGACCGACCTTTCGGGCCCCTGGCCCAGCACTGGCCTCCTGGTGGTGTCCCCACTTGTCATATGAAGTGTTGTCCAAAATTGAGTCTAGTTGCACACTTGCTTGCTTCCATGTGGGTCCAAGGATCCATGTGCTAAGTGTTTGAACCATTGAGGGTAAGCACACTTGGATCCAATGGTTGGGATTGACTCCTAGGAGTATGCCATGGCTCATGCCATGGAGGAGAGCCCCTGGTGGTCCCAAACCCTAGATGGTCGACTTAGGTTATGGGGCCCATAGGGCTCATTTCCTTCTTCCCTACATTGAAGAAGCTAAGAGTTCATGTGATGCTTATCTTCCTTCAATCCAGGACGGTTGACGGGCTTTTGAGTATATAGAACTTGGTCTTTTTTCTCATGAACAGTATCTATGAAAGCATATCACCAAGCTTGACTTTTGAAACAATCAACATTGGATGAAAGTAATTCAATGTTGCATAATGATTGGTTGGACATACCTGCGTTTGTCAGTCCTTCGATCTTTTGCTCCAAAGCTAGAAGGTTAGTCATAAAAATACCCAAAGGAATATTTTCACAATTATAATTTTATGCTCAATTAACAAGGGTAACGCAGTAGAAAGGTGAACACTCATGTCATGGTCTAAATTGTGCTTGTTTTAGGACACTAAGCTTGTCCTTGGGAAACCTTTAAGATGTGGCTTTGTGTAGTGGTTTCTCTTCCAACACTGATCTAAGTGTGCTACTCTCAAGTTTCAACATAATGAGATCTAAAATATTTATGATAAGCATATTTGTCTACCACCACCCTTTCAAAAACTTTAGCAATAGGAAGCATGAGGGGGTTGAAGATCTCATGCGGAGCAATGTCCGAGAGACTAAGTGAATCTTTAGATGTTTCATATGAGCAAGGAAGTGATGGGATGTTAATGAAGTAGATTTCTTACTTATTGAAATCTCCATTATTTTCTACTTCCAAGGGTGACTCGACATATATGTCAAAAAATTCCCTTGGATTGCCTTTTGAATTGGTCTCGTATAACGCCTCGTCCACACATTCAATGGCAATAGCATATTGGTTTTTAATGCTATTTAGCCATTGATGTTGATCTTCTCAATCCTCCTTATGGTCTAGATGATTCCTACGTGTTGGATGTGTAGATGGATTTCTAAGATTATCAAGAGGTTTAGGAGAAAGAGCATTAGAGGACCCATTTGAGTCAAGGATGGGTTCAATGGTGGGTTCATAGAAGTCATCTGATGTGGGGATAGAAGGGGAGAAGATAGGATTGTATTCTAGGTAGTTTTGCTCTCCTACTATGGCATCACTAGACTTGCCATCCTTCCGTCTTCTACAGGTGGTATTATCAAGACCCGTATAAGGATGTTGAACAAGAACAGGGTGTTGTGAGGCTAGGTATAAACCTAAATTTATAGGATGATTGTAAAATTCCCCTAGTGTAGCCAAAATTTCATTACCTTATTGATTAGAAGATAGGAACTTGGCTATAGAGGAGGGTTGGTTTTGACCTATTGCCACCAAACATGGGCGTAGCTCATAGCTAGATGTGAGAATCATGGGCTCTAGGGGCTCTACGCTTGTGCTCATGCGTGCAACATTTTGATAGATACGAAATTCATATGGTTGGTGGTGGTTGATGTTTGTGGCGAGTTGATAATGGTGGTAAAAGAAAAAGTATACATGGACGAACTTAGCTCGGAACTAGCACAACTACCATTCCCTAGCAACGGGGCCAGAAAGCTTGTTTGGTATTTTAAACGCACAAAAAAAAACGCAAGCTCACGGATACCAATGTAGCTTTCACCTGGGATTATTCCAAGGTATCGATTTTCCACGGGGAACACGAAGTGTACTAGTTGAGGTTTAGATCGTCCAAGGATAACTATATTTATAGTTTTATAGGGTAGAGAGGAATTTTCCTAAGAGTTCTATAGGTTGATCTAGGAATCAGGATTTACTTTATGGTTACTTATCTTGGGACATCAGAACACTAACCATAGAAAGAGATAAGATAGGGGCTAGGAAGCTCTAACTACGGTCCTACAACACCAATCCAAACATGGTGGAATACGTCGGCCGTCAGGACTGTCATGATCCTAGGGCTACCACAACAATACGTTGGATTGGGTGCAATTCGAGGTAATTGTAAGACTAAGCACCACACTTCACCTATTAACGACTACTCTAGCACCGCTAATAAATAGATCACTCAATGCAAACGAGAATCCAATAAATAACTTAAAAGTAAATATGGAAATTTAATGAGAACTCAGGAATTATAGAATTGAAGTACCTATAGATTAACCAAAGACGAACTAGTTGCTGCAAATATACAATGTTGAGGAAGATCTCATAGATCCGGCTCCTCCTTAGCTCTCTCCTCTACTCTCTCCATCTAATCTAGATACAACTAGACAGCTAGAACTAGAACTAGATGAACTAGAGGGACCTCTACTTCTCTACTTGATGAAACCCTAGTTTTTGCCATGGATGTAGCTAATGAAGAAGATGTAACACTGTTGACGGTCCTTAAGTACTAAAATTAATAATCAAATAAACATGAAAAAGGATCAAAATGAAACAAACATCTAGAATTAGGGTTTTATCTGACAGAATTCCACGAGCTTTGGTGTTTATCTATTTCTGCAGGGGTTTATCAGAGAATATGGAGAGAAGGCCCACATGTCATGTTTACTACGAGATAATTACGTGCCGCGCAATTTTCCTCAATCTAGAAGGATCCAGAAGCCACGGGAACGAACGGGACGCGAATCGGGCTCGGGAGCTGGGCGGCCGCCCACCCCCCTTGGGCGCCCGCCCTAGCCAGGAGGCCAATCAGGACTCTGCTTCGGGGCAAGACTCCACCGACCTAAAGGATCAATCTAAACCATACAATCTATGTCGGTTTGATCCAATGGCTCACGTTCACTTGAGGGGATTATAAAACCAGACCCTCTGGCCCCTGGAGGAGAGGAGGAGAAATCATTATTCAAAGGTAGCCATCAAAGTTAGGGTTTAGATCTCTCTCCCACAGAGAATTAGAATTAGCTACTCCCTAATCCTTCAAGTTTAGAGGTTGATTAGATAGCAATTAGAGAAGTAGAGCACTACGCTCTGGATTCGGATCTTCGGTAATAAAGATTGGTATTATTCATATCTATCTCTAATTCTATTGTTCTAATTGCATTATGTCTCTAATTATTATGATCTTAGTTTGTTCTAGTTCTATATTTGATATAGTTCTAATTGATAATGAGTTTATGTCTATGTTTGCAAAGCGCTTAGCTCTTGACGCGAGGGAGTTAGGTGATAGATCACATGTGAGCGTGGTGCTTAGATGTTATTTATCTGCAAATGTATCCTATTGGCCGAGTCGTGTGGTAGTTCGCGATAGTGACAGCTTCGTTGATTCTTATATAGTCCACCCTCCGTTGATAGGACAGGCAGAACCGGTATTGTGGAGTAAGTCATGCGATGTTCTGATTTACTTTATCAATGTTCCTTATACATGAATGAAGAGTCTTTTATGCTATATATGATCTTGTAGATAACTAGAGTAGATTATGACTTAGTAGTTAGTAGATAACTTAGAATCCATTCTCTAGCTAATCCGACATCACCTACATATATGAGGAGTAGTCTATTTTCTAATCGCTGTGCTCTTTATCCCATGAACTTATACTTTATTATCATTATCTTTATGGTTTACCCCCTGCTAAAGTATGTGACTGTGTGACGAGTTTCTCATTTGTAATCATGTTCTTGCAAGTTTATCTCTAGTCTATGCCTTGATAGATTTTGCCCCTTTGATTTAATTCCATCTTCTTAAGATCCCCTAAGCAAAATTATAAATAACGATACCTGGAATACTTATCCTGGTGAAATGCTACAATGAGGTGTTTTATCTGTGCGCTTGCGGATAGAATATATTATTTTCTAGAGAGCCTTTACATTTATAAATACCTTTGTACACTCTGGCGCCATGCTAGGGACGACAACCTAGTATCTAAGTGGTGTTAGCTAGTGTCAACAAGCATTTCTGGCGCCGTTGCCGGGGATCTATAGGATCTTATAGGAATTATATGAGTCTCAGGAATAAGTCATAAAAGGGAACAAAAGGGTAATATTAAGGAAAGCCAGAAAATCAATCAAGGTTATTCATATAAAATATTAGACTAGACTATAGAGAAATAATTGCATAAAACAGCTACTAAGTGAGAAATCATAACAAGGCACCGCTGCTTTGGCAGGTTCACCCTGTTGTTTTTCTATGTTTATATTCTTATACAGGGTATAACAGGATTGACTTTGGGTACATTCAACTCTACATCATCAGAACCAAAGCAATCAAGAGAAGAAGAAGCTAGCTACCAATTGCTGAAGCTATGGCACAAAAGACCTTGCAAGAATTCTCTGCTCCAAGTCTTGACAACATTCCAACCGGTCCAAGATTTGCAGTAGAAGAAGGAATACCTGAGTTTGAGCTCAAGTCAAGCCTCATCAATTTGGTGCAAGCTACACAATTCAGTGGAAAGGCACATGAAGATGCCAGTGCACACTTGCAGAATTTCTTAGAAATTGGAAGCACAATCCACATCAACGGAGTTCACAAAGACGTCATACTACTTCACCTTTTTCCATTCTCACTAGAAGGGAAACCGAGGAAGTGGTTCTACACTCATCAAGATAACATCAACAACTGGACGAACTTGTCAGATGCCTTTCTATCAAAGTTTTTCCCTATAGGCAAAACAACTGCCTTAAGAGGAAATATTGTCAGTTTCCAACAGCAGAAGACAGAAGCCATTTCAGAAGCATGGGAGCGTTTTCAAGGATACATATCAGATTGTCCTCACCGTGGAATGGCCACATGGTTACTTATGCAGACCTTCTACCATAGATTAACACAAAAGGCTCGTGAGTGCATAGATGCATCTGCTAAAGGATCATTCTTGGAGCTTACAACTGGAAAAGCAGAGATACTTTTGGATAAGATAGCAGAAAACCAAAGCTGGTTCCAAGATAAAGCTCAACATTGTCATCAAACTGAAGAAATACCAGAAGAAGTAAAAGCATTATTATCAACTAAGATGGAAAATTTGCTCCATTGGATTGACCAGAGGGCCAAGTTTGAAGAAGATCAAAGGGCCATTGAGACAGCATACAAATATCAACCAACTTCGAGTCAACCCAATAGCAAAGGTATGAATTCAGGTAATACTATCAAGCAACTTTCATTAAAAGAGATAATTGCTCAACAAACCAAAATTAATGATGAAGTTAAACAAAGGCTAGATACAAATGAATCATCTCTAAAAGATATACACAATAAAATGGATTTTCTACTAACTGCCTTTGATGAGCAAAACACTCTTAATAAAAGGGTAGAGCTTAAATTAATAAAGTTAGCTGCTGCACTGCCTGTTGCTACTAACATTGAGCAGGTAAAGAATATAACTACTAGAGGAGGTAAAGCTACCAGAGATCCACCATACCCAAAAGAGAAACAAAGATCATCAGCACCAGTGCAACCAGCAGTGATAGAAGAAGAAAGCCCAATTGAAGCAGAAGATCTACTCCAACCACCAAGAACTGGAGAAATGAGGAAAGATTTTTACGACACCAACTATTTGCCATTTCCCAGAAGAAACAGAGGACTGCAGTCGGATGAGCAGTTTGGTAAGTTTGTAGAGGTCATTCAGAAATTATATGTCAACATACCTCTGCTCGATGCCATACAGGTACCTACATATGCAAAGTACATCAGAGATATTCTTAACAAGAAGAGACCATTGCCCACCACTGAGGTTATCAAGCTGACAGAAGAATGTAGTGCGGCCATCCTCAACAAACCACCAAAGAAGAAGGAAGATCCAGGATGCCCCACTATTGATTGCTCGATCGGAAACTAACACTTCAATAATGCACTTTGTGATCTCGGAGCAAGTGTCAGTGTGATGCCAGCATCAGTCTACAAAAAGCTTGAGCATGCAACTTTAGAACCAACATCAATGTGTCTACAACTAGCGGATCAATCGGTTCGACACCCGTTGGGCATCGCCGAGAACATTCCAGTCAAGATCAGAGATTTCCTAGTGCCAGTAGACTTCGTAGTACTGGACATGAGTCCTAACTCGAAAGTGTCCATCATCCTTGGAAGGCCATTTCTGAGCACTGCCAATGCCCACATTGATGTCGGGAAGGGAGAAATCAAGTTCAACATAAACGGTCAAGAAGAACACTTCACATTCAAACCCAGACCAGAGAGAGACTCTACAGTAAAGAAAGTTCATGAAGAACCACTGGAGACACCATCTCCGGAGGAAGGAAACTCAGAAGATTAAAAGATTTGGAGGTCCAGCTTGGGGGACCTAAACATCCCAAACCCTCACCGGGAGGTAAATCGGTATTTATCCGCATTATTAATTTTCTCATATTTAACTTCTTGCATAATTAAATCTTGCATTAGTCACATATATTCATAGCATAATTATAATAATCAAAAAGCCCCATATAAATAATATTCGTGGTGTGTAACAACCCATATTTATTAATTATTATGGAGGCACAAAAATATTTTCCAATATCATTTTCATTAAGATTCAATTCTCATAGATTTTCCTGCATTATATTTATTTATATTGATCTTCTAAGCATGACCCACACTCTTTGGGTCCCACATGTCATACACTTCACCTCACATACATCCCATCATATAATTTCATCCACCAATATGTTTCCACTCACCTAACATCTTTCCACCGTCGAACCACTATCAACACAATATTATTCTGCGTGAGATCAAAGCAAGGAAGCAAGTGGAGGAGGCACACCCAGGATGGACACCAGGGGTGGGCGCCCGCCCACCTACCTTGGGCGCCTGCCCTGTCCCCTGCTCAGCCTATAAAAGGCAACCTTCAGCTCCCTTCTCTTCACACAAACACTTCAGAAAACCACTCAAATCTCAGTTTCCCGAGAAGGAGTTCTTGTAGTGAAGAGAAGAGAGTAGAGAGAAAGAGGAGAGTGGAAGGGAAGGTTGGAGTTCTTTTGAGAAAGTGATTGTCACCTAGCAAATAGTGATCCCGCTGTCCAAGTGAAAGTAAAAGTTGTTTAGGGGGAGGCTCTACCAAAATAGAAACTTGTCTTGAACGATTAACCCCTGGACTACTGACACTCCGGACAGCTGACCACTAACATTTTATCTCATATTTTCCACCAGTTGTGTTTTTGCCAACTTTTGTTTGGAGGATGTTTAAGAAGGTGAAGAATGCAGGGAAGGCTCTCAAGAACATTGGTACAAGGAGTTGATCCCGACACTCCTCACATCCATCAGAGATGAGCGTCGATCCTACACCCACACAAGCTCCATCATCTTCATCAGGCCAGCAAGTCAAGGTCCTTCTCAAGATAGGAGACCTAGGACTGAAGACCTGAAGAGAGAAGGAAGTTTATCAGCAATTAAAGAATAAAGATTTCATTCACACCCCTACTCTCGATCCAACCCTACTACAAGAAACAGGTATGGACACTGAATTTGACTTAAATTTTCAGATGATGGGTTGGACAAATTTTTGGAATATAACTGAGCTGGGTTCTCGTCTTCTCACCCTCGAATTTCTTTGCACCTTACAATACTATGAGGGGGAATTGTTTTTCGGATGTTCAAACAAGAAATTATGTTGTCTTGGAGAGAGCTAAGCGACCATCTTGGTTTCTCTTCAAGATGCATCCTAAACATTGACTCTGATTTACCCAACTTTGAGAGACACCAGTTTTGGAGAAAAATATCTAGAGATAATTTTTACAGTCAAGCCCGAACCAGTGACATGGAACACCCCACTCTTAGGATGTTCCACAAATGGCTTGGGTACAATCTTTTCTATCGTGACGATATTAGGAAAGTAAGAGTAGGAGATTTACAACTTTTATATGCTGCTATTAGTAAAGTACCTACTTCACCTGTTACACTATTAGTTTCACATTGGCTTAGTATACCTAGTCTTCAGGGACCAGTAGGATGTACTTCACTTATCACTCGTCTAGCCACTAATCTTCACTTACTAGAAAACTCATCGTTGGACTTCATAGAAGAATTAAGAATTTACCATGGCTATGACACATTTAGACAAGCTCGGATGTTAAAGAAAGAGGGGAATATAATGTATATGCTGTATGATGATAAAGGCAAGATTCGGTTACCTAACCCGAACCTTGGCCTCTACACTGTGCAAAACTTTTTGATTGAGATTGCAGCAACACCAGTGAACCAGAGAACTCCACAGCGAGTGGCATCTGAAAGGATAACCACTCACCGAGAACGCACCTGGTATGGAGCTGACCCTGGACCAGAAGAAGCAGCGCACCTGCATTATTGCGATTACAATCCACGAGTCCTTCGAGACCCATGGGCTCGTCATGCGCAACCACAAGAGCCAACAGAGGAGACATGGCCGGAGAGCCAAGATCACCAGTGGACAAACCCGCCATTTCATACGGACAGGTATTCCACTGATCCATATGGAGCTTCACGATCCAGACCTCCACCCCAATTTGATGCAGGACGATACTCCGACGCCTCCTACGCTTTCACGAATGACTACTATCAAGAGGCCGGTGCTTTCTTCACTCGTACCGACAACACCCTCCTCGACATCCAGAACACGCAAGCAGAACATGGAAGACTCCTGGAAGAGCAACAAAAATGGAACTAGGAACATGCCGCTGCAGTAGAAGAGCTAAGACAAGATACAACAACAATGAATGATAACATCACAACCATGTTGCGGTTCTGGAACATCGGGTAAGACCAACGTCAACATCCAGCTTGGGGGAGTTCCTTCCTAACTTATCAAGTAAGTTTTTATTTACTCTTCTTATTTATTCTATTTTGTCTTAGTATTTAATTTATCTTAAAAGGAAAAACTTAGAAAACCAAATAGATATTTTCTTGCTTTAATTTACTGCACTTTATAAACATGAAAACAAAATAAAAAGAGTGTGTAGATAAGTGTGCTTTATTTTTCTGCTAAGTTTAATCTCTAGAAAAAATAAAAAGACCAAAAAGATGCATGATGGAAATGATGAACAGTTGCTCTGTTTGCTTACTTACAAGTACCTAGCTTTTATATTAGAATTCTTCCTGGAATTACTAAAATTAAAATTACTATCTTTGGGAAGCATAAAACTAAAGTCTAGGTAAAAGAAAGGCATGATATAAAGTTGAGCTACTGTTTATCTTGTTCCTACTACACTAAGTTCTGGAGATTTATTTTTGAAAACTTACAAATCACATGATGAGTTCCTAGCATACAAAATTACCTACCACAGCCATACTTGCTATAACATCTTTTACTATATTTACATTGAGTTTGATCGAGCTGTGTTGACCCTTAGGAGCTTTTCATGTGGTTAAATTAAGATATTCACTTGCACGCATCTACCACAACATTCATCATCAATCATTAAAATTGCTAAAAAATATTATCACTCACTGTCCTGAATATTGTTATACTCTCTCTCTAAAAAGATTCAATGTAGAAGAGGCATGGGTTATGCAAAAATATATACGAGGAAATAAAAAGGGGCAAGTGCCCGGGAACCTCGGAAAAGAAAGAAAAAGAGTGAGACGAGAGGTAAAAATGGACAAGTGTCCGAAGTAGAATTAGGGGTACAAAGATGCCCACTTGAGCGGAAAAAATGGACAAGTGTCCGACAGTAGAATTAGAGGTATCTATTACCCACCTGAAAAAAAAGAGATAGCCCATGTTCTCCCAAAGCAAAGATCAAAGAAGAGAAGAGATAGCAATATGAGGAGCAATGAGAACTAAGTTTTATTATCGCTTATGCATTTTCACCATCACTATCATTTACTCCACCACACATGCACATCTTGATTTAATTATATGCTGAGTTCCTTTGGATCCATGGCTCGATTAGACAACATATGTATGAGCTGTTTTTCACTCCTATGAGCTCCACTTAAATATTTCATTAGCTATAGGTAAGTGACATTATGGTAAGGATCCACAAATACCACATATAGAGAGACTTGAGAGAATCATTGCTAGGAACTCTGAGTTTTATTTTGAAAACTTATGAAAAACTCTAGAACAAAGGTGAAGTATAGACAGGAGGGATAGTGCTTGACTTAACTATTTTGTCTTTCGATTACTTAAGACTTAAGTGCACGTACTAAACTTCATAACACTTCACTCTAATCTGGAAGAATTTTTATGTAAAAGCATGTGTGCCTGTTAGGAAAGAAAACATCGAAGCAACTCCTGATCCGTCTGAGATTAGCTATTTGCTCAGGGACGAGCAAAGGTTAAGCTTGGGGGAGTTTGTTGACGGTACTTAAGTACTAAAATTAATAATCAAATAAACATGAAAAAGGATCAAAATGAAACAAACATCTAGAATTAGGGTTTTATTTGACAGAATTCTACGAGGTTTGGTGTTTATCTATTTCTGCAGGGGTTTATCAGAAAATATGGAGAGAAGGCCCACATGTCATGTTTACTACGAGATAATTACGTGCCGCGCAATTTTCCTCAATCTAGAAGGATCCAGAAGCCACGGGAACGAATGGGACGCGAATCGGGCTCGGGAGCTGGGCGGCCGCCCACCCCCCTTGGGCGCCCGCCCTAGCCAGGAGGCCAATCAGGACTCTGCTTCGGGGCAACACTCCACCGACCTAAAGGATCAATCTAAACCATACAATCTATGTCGGTTTGATCCAATGGCTCACGTTCACTTGAGGGGACTATAAAACCAGACCCCCTGGCCCCTGGAGGAGAGGAGGAGAAATCATTATTCAGAGGTAGCCATCAAAGTTAGGGTTTAGATCTCTCTCCCACAGAGAATTAGAATTAGCTACTCCCTAATCCTTCAAGTTTAGAGGTTGATTAGATAGCAATTAGAGAAGTAGAGCACTACGCTCTGGATTCGGATCTTCG
Organism: Sorghum bicolor; assembly: GCF_000003195.3. Classification (NCBI taxonomy): domain Eukaryota; kingdom Viridiplantae; phylum Streptophyta; class Magnoliopsida; order Poales; family Poaceae; genus Sorghum; species Sorghum bicolor. The sequence continues at coordinate 25,263,648 of NC_012876.2, read as the reverse complement.
GTAATAAAGATTGGTATTATTCATATCTTTCTCTAATTCTATTGTTCTAATTGCATTATGTCTCTAATTATTATGATCTTAGTTTGTTCTAGTTCTATATTTGATATAGTTCTAATTGATAATGAGTTTATGTATAAGTTTGCAAAGCGCTTAGCTCTTGACGCGAGGGAGTTAGGTGATAGATCACATGTGAGCGTGGTGCTTAGATGTTATTTATCTGCAAATGTATCCTATTGGCCGAGTCGTGTGGTAGTTCGCGATAGTGACAGCTTCGTTGATTCTTATACAGTCCACCCTCCGTTGATAGGACAGGCAGAACCGGTATTGTGGAGTAAGTCATGCGATGTTCTGATTTACTTTATCAATGTTCCTTATACATGAATGAAGAGTCTTTTATGCTATATATGATCTTGTAGATAACTAGAGTAGATTATGACTTAGTAGTTAGTAGATAACTTAGAATCCATTCTCTAGCTAATCCGACATCACCTACATATATGAGGAGTAGTCTATTTTCTAATCGCTGTGCTCTTTATCCCATGAACTTATACTTTATTATCATTATCTTTATGGTTTACCCCCTGCTAAAGTATGTGACTGTGTGACGAGTTTCTCATTTGTAATCATGTTCTTGCAAGTTTATCTCTAGTCTATGCCTTGATAGATTTTGACCCTTTGATTTAATTCCATCTTCTTAAGATCCCCTAAGCAAAATTATAAATAACGATACCTGGAATACTTATCCTGGTGAAATGCTACAATGAGGTGTTTTATCTGTGCGCTTGCGGATAGAATAGATTATTTTCTAGAGAGCCTTTACATTTATAAATACCTTTGTACACTCTGGCGCCATGCTAGGGATGACAACCTAGTATCTAAGTGGTGTTAGCTAGTGTCAACAAACACCCTAAAATTTGTTCCTTTGGAAATAAAGCTAATTTGATTTAATTTTGTATTTTGTGCTCATGAAAATATAGGAAAATAATATTTTTCATTTGAATAAAATTTATCATAGGATTTAGCAACTTGTTTGTGCATTCATTTTGGAGCATTTATTTTCATTGTATTGTGTGAATTTGGGCAAAGTCAAAATATTTTCAAACTGATTTTAAATTGTTTTGAAAAGGCTTTGAAATAAAAGGAGAACAAGCAAAAGAAAAAAGGAAAAAAACCTTCCCCTCTCCTCTTCGGCCCGAAACGCAACAGGCCGGCCCAAGCCGAGCTTCCCTTCTCTTCTTCCCACTGTTAGCCGGGCCCCGCACGTCAGCTGTCTTCTTCCTTGGATCGTAACTGAACCGGACACCTACCGAAGCCAATCGAGCGACCAAACGCGATTTAGGTAGGATTTGCTACCTCCAAGCGCGCGTAGGCCACCGTTATAAAGACCCAAATCGTCTCCACGTTTCTTTTCCCGTTTTGGCGATCCTGGAGGTGCCCTAGCTCGCGGTTTGGATCTCGACGAAAAGCACAGGAAGCCGCCGCCATGGAGCGCCCTATTCGCGGTTGTGCCGTCGGATTTGAGCAGTGGCCGAGCAGCACGACGTGGTAACGAAGCTCCGAAGTTTTTTTTAGAACCTTCTACCGGTCTCGGTGTCTTCCTAACCCTCGCCGATGTTGCAGTAACTCGACCGGCCGCCATACCGAGCGCTGCACCGTTCCCGCGTCTTCCTCGTCCTTGTTTTCGGCGTAGGTGAGTTCGCGATCCTCTTCTCTTCGTCTCTGTGCTCTCGGATTGAGGAACGGTGCACTAAATCGTTGAAACCATGAACTCCGGTGAGGTTCCGGTGTATTCCGGCCATGGAGCCACCGTGCAGCCCCTGTGCGCCACCGGTAGTTGCTCTCCCCTTATCTGGATGAGTTCTGGACCATCGGATCGAGATTCAACGGCTCATAATAGAACATACCCCTTCATTAGTGTTTTTGCTAAAGAGCCCCTGGAGAATTTAAATATCGAACCCGCAGTCCAAAGCGGCACTGTGGAATATGTCAACGGCTTTTGAAAACGTATTTCACCTCGGCTTGGATCAAAATACGTTTTCAGTAATTACAATTTTGCCATTGAATTTGGTTTGTTCATAAAATGCTCATTTTAACTCCGTTTTTGTCCATTCAAATTTCGTTAGATTTGTATTTATGAGCTCTACATGTTAGAAGTCTTATTTCTATGCTTTGAAACTTTTTATTTTTGCAGTAGCATTTAATTAATTACTTTTCTATATAAAATCTTAGAAAATTCATATCTTCTTTGTTTTAACTCTGATTTTCGTGATCTTTACGTTTGTGAGACTGTAGTGATGCGTAGAATCATTTATAAACTTTTCCCACTGTCGTGATCTTCTTTGTTTTGTACCCTTGTTGCTTCGTGTATGTTTGTCTCTGGATGTTTGTGTGTGGTTGATCGATGATCGAGTTTAGACGGAGAGCAGTTTTTGGTGATCAAGATCAGAGCTTGGACAACTAGTAAGACCAACAGAGTTAGCAAGATCAGCAAGAGCAATTGGATGAAGGCAAGTATAACTTGGGACTATCCTTGTTACCTATACACAATTAATACAATATTTATCATATGCAGGTGTCCACCTTGATGACCTTAGCAAAATCATAGATGTTTGTTATCCTGAATTCCTTGTTACCTATTTTGGATATGCGTTTGGGTAGTTCTTGCTAGTGCTTGAATATAATCCAAGATCTTGTAACATGAATGTTTGGATATACAATAAACAATAAAATAAGCTTTCTAGCAACTTGAATATAAAAGGGTGGAAAGAACTCTGGCTTTTGCTGGATTGATCTTGACCCTCCATAAGGACTTATCCCTTGCAAAAGCTGGGACAACTCGTACAACCATGAGGGCTATATGGCTCTGGCTTTAGTCAAGTATGAGTAATTTTTCTAGCTTGTTAGCGGTTACCCGTGTGGCGCAATTGGGGAATAACAGACCGTGGATTCCTGCGGGTGAATCACATGGACTGACTAATGAAACCAAGCGGCCCTAACTTGTTAGATGAACCTTTGAAAGACTTCATAGTGATCCCTGCTGACCTCCCTAGGTAGGGGGTTAAGAGACTAGCTACCTCGGGTGAAAGGGTAAATCATGACTCATGGGTAAAGATGTACAACCTCTACAGAGTGTTAAATCTGGTATAAGTAGCCGTGCCAACGGATATGGGCAGCCCGGAAAACTGACGGAATAGACAAACACTGATGAACATGATTAATGATGATAAAGGATGGTTTATTATGTTGTTTATATGTGTTATTCATAATTCCTGTATACAATTGATCATGTGGTTATGGGATTTAATTATGCTACCTTGATAAATGCTATCTAAATATAAATATGCTATCTACATATAAAAGCCAAATACAGTCAAACCAGTGTCAGCTATTTGAGCCTCATGAACCCCTGGTTATACTTGTTGAGTACGATATGTACTCACTCTTGCTATTTTCCCCAAACCTCAGGAGAAGTTTAGGCTTGTGATCAACCAATCAGTTTGATCCTGTCGAGAGGAGTTAATACACGAAGTTTGGAGTTGTCTATCTGCGGTTTGTCATCAAAGGTTATCTCTTTTATACTAAGTACGTTATATAATTTGTGCATTGTCTTTTGGTATTACCCCTTATTTGTAGCTATATGTGAGATTTGCCTTATAAAACTCGCATATGGTGCATATCTGGTTTTGTCCTTAAAATCGGGTATTACAAAAGATGAAGGAGAGGCCTCTAGGGGGACAGTCCAGGTCTTTATTTATAGCCCCCCTAGGAAGCACCATAGCTCTTGGATCAAACCGATATAAATGTGTGCTTAAGATTAATCCTCAAAGTCGGTGGATGTAGAATCCGCAAGGTTGGCTGTGATTGGCCACAGGGGCCAGGTGGCCACCCAAGCTAGGTGGGGCGGGTACCACTGTGTGGCTACCAAATTGGCCCCACTTTGCAGGGTGACCACCTCGAGTCTTCTAGATTGTTCTAGAGTTGACGTTTGGGTCTTCTCTCTATATAAATCTTACATGTGCACCTCCTTTTGTTCTTATCCCGATAACCCCCTACAGAAAGAGACAATCACCAAAACTTGTAGAATTTTGTTACTAATAACCCCTATAGCTAGATGATATTATAATTTTAGTCCTTATTCATGTTATGTTGATCGTTAAAAAGAGTACATATCTACCGTCAACATTCCTTTCGGAAGGTCACTCCAGTAGCTTCCTCCATTAAAGATGTCTACAAGATTTGTAGTTTCTAATTCCCCTCGCTGTCTAGGAATCTTGCCTTGATCATTGGCGGCAGAAAAAGGAGCAACCTGTTGCAACTAAGTGTTGACACTTGCTAACACCACTTGAATACTAGGTTGTCATCCCCAGCATGGCACTAGAGTGTACTGTGGTATTTATACGCACATAGATAAATCCGCAAGCGCACAGATACCGTTGTAGCTTTTACCTGGTTAAAGGTTTTATCGTATCCACAGGGAAACGGGAGAACTGACGCTCTAACTTAACCTAGATAGATAGGTAGGTGTAAATAGGAAAGATGGTAGAATTGAATAAGAACAGTATTAAAGGTAAGATAATAATGGGTGATAATATGGGAATAGAGAGTAGAGTAATCTAATATATGGGCGATGATAGGAGAATAGAGAGGATAACTATGGTTTCTCTACTTCAAAGGGGTATGTCTATGTCTGGGGCGAACCACGTGATAAGAATACACAACAAAAGATGCTTATCTATAGGCCGATAAACCCTACCCGTCCTGCTAACAGGAGGTGGACTACATGGGACCAACGTAACTGTCACCTACGCGGCCTACCACACGATCCGGCTAGACAAGGGATATCCACAAGTAATCTAGGTCTAAGCACCACGCTTACACCTATACTACAACTCTCACCTATAGCGTCCTATAGATTAAAGTACTCAAAAGAGTTGTGAACCAGAACATACATGGATAGTAATTGCATAATGAAATAGAAGTAGATTACCAGAGTCATCCCATGAGCAAGCTTGATTAGAGCTTGATCATGATGAAGTACAACCGGAGGAAGAACCGATAGGCCGGCCTCTCCTCCAATCCTCCCTCGCTCTCCATCTCGCTACTTTCTAGATCTACTCTAGTTTAGAGATGAGAGGAGAGCTCTCATCTCCAAACCCTAGCTTTTGCTCTGTCTATGAATAATGAATAAGGATAAAGGGGTTCCTCCTCCAGGGGCCAGGGGGTCTGCTTATATAGTCCCCTCAAGTGAATCTGGGCCGTCGGATCAAACCGACATTAATCGCATAGTTTTCCTTAATCCATTAGGTCGGTGGAGCATAATCCCCGAAATGGAACCTGATTGGTTCCTGTAACTGGGCGGGCGCTCAACGGGGGAGGGCGGGCGCCCTGCCCCCGAGCCCGCTCGGCTTCTCGTTCGTTCCCGTTGCTTCTGGAGTCTTCTAGGTGATAGAAAATTGCGCGGCATGTTAATATCTCTATGTAAACCCGAAGTGTGGGCCTTTCCTCCATATTTCCTGATAACCGCTTACAAAAATAGACAAACACCAAAACTCATGGAATTCTGTCAGATAAAACCCTAAGTCTGGGTGTTGGTTGCATTTGGATCCATTTCTTTATTTATTTAATGATTATATTTGGTACTTAAGGACCGTCAACACTAAGATTCAAGCATCTTATTGATGCTAAGCTGATTCTTGATCGCATTTGAATACTTTCCATTCTAATATCAATTGATTCTAAAGTTTTATCATTAGATTCTAGCTTCTTAGATAGGCTATCAATTAGCTTACCCTTATTAAGCACTAACTCTCTTAAAGGTGGTTGATTAGAGTTACTGTAAGAATTATTACCTTGGTAATTACTTGAGTAGTTACCTGAGTAGTTAGGTCACTGTTGCTGGTTCTAGGCTTGATTTTGCTTAGGACAATAGTAGTTGTAGTTGTTGTTGATATAGTTCACGTCCTCCCTCAGCTCTGGGCAGTTGGTACCTGTATGCCTAGTTTCTCCACACCCTTCACAAGTCATGCCAGAATCATGAATGTGCAAGACTTCCTTCTTCTCAATGGTTCTTTCGTCAAGTCTTTTTATCAACAGGTCCATCTTGGCAGCTAACATGTCGACCTCCTTGAGCTGGTCCATTCCTCCACCTCTCTTGCAGGTCTGAGTTATTTCTTCACTCCAACCTTGATTGGAAGCCATCTTTTCCATAAGAGCAGTGGCTTGAGAGATAGTAAGTGACAAGAATGCTCCTCCAGCCACAGTATCCATGGTTTTAGGAGTGCTGTTGCTGAGCCCATGATAAAATGTCTACATGAGAAGCCAATTCTCCATCCCATGATGAGGACACTCAAGTATGGAATCTTGAAAGTGCTCCAAAGCTTTTGGGACTGTCTCATCATGTTGTTGCTAAAAGCTCGATATCTTCTGACAAAGAGCATTGGTCTTGCCAGTGGGAAGAACTTTGCCAGGAAATTGGTTGAACATAATGCCCACATAGTATTCTTCTCCTTGTTCGCGTAGAACCACTGCTTTGCTTTCCCCAAGAGTGATAATGGAAAAAGGCAAAGTAATATTGCATTTCTAGGGACATCCTTGAGAGTGAAAGTGCTGCAGATCTCCAGGCAGTGTCGGAGATGAGCACTAGCATCTTCATGGGCCTTCCTGTAGAACTGACTTGCTTGCACCATATTGATCAGCGCTGGCTTGAGCTCAAATAATACATTAATGTCTGTTGGGTATTCTTAACATCATTACCAAAACTAGACTTAGTTTTCTAATTCTGATAATGGTGCCAAAAATGCCAAACCTATCTCTCATACCACTTAAGCCAAGTTGTCATCCCCAGCATGATATGAGAGACGCGGTATTGAAATATGCAATTGCTCATCTAAATAAATAATGAATGGGATCTGCAAGCGCACAGATTAATACCGATGTAGCATTTTAACCAGGAAGTATTCCAGGTATCGTTATTTATATTTTTACCACTGGGAAGGGATTAGCAATCATCAATATTGATTATAGAATAGAATATGAGATTGAGTATCTATCATTGCATGTATAATTGAGAACATTTATCTAACTCTTTCATATAGGGGTAAGTGTCACATAAAGGATATAAAGTAATGAATAGTGACAAAGATAATTAATCTGATCAGCATAACTTAGCCACATATAAATATGATAAGCACCTCAAATAGATATTCTAGCAAGTCATTAGCATGGAATTAGAATGAACTACAAGAATATTTCCTAAGTTATTCTCAACTATATAGTCTAGCATATCATAGTTAGTGCAAGCATACTTAGCAATCATTGTGAGACAAGACTACGCCCATGCATAGTGATATTAGCAAGGAATATGAGAAACATCGTAATCACTCCTCTATAATAATGTTGCTCTGCCAGCCCAATACATGAGAGGGGGACTATATAAGAATCAATGAAGCTATCAATATCACGAACTACCCCGCGATCTGGCATATTGGGTACAATCGCAGATAAATACGGTATAAGCAACACGCCTACACAATATCTATCATTTACCCATGGATCCGATGGATAAACGCTATACGCTCCTAAACATGTATATAGATCCAATCCAACTAAGCCAAGTATATAACTATGATAAACTAAGAACAATATAATCTTGAATATAAACAAGTAGAGCAAAGTCATAAGCAATATATTGAAGTAGAACAAAGTCATATTCATAATATTGAATAACAAAGATGAACAATTAGAAGAACAATTAGAGAATTACCAAGAATCCTCTTGACAGATCCGAAAACCTATCGAAGATTGACTCCTTCTAGTTCTAATCCTATGTAGCTATGCTAATCTAGATGTCTAATTGATGTGGTGGCTCTAGGCTTGATCAGAGGCTTCTTCTCCTTTGAGGAATAATGAATTAGGGTTGAGAGGCTCTCTCCTCCAGGTGCTAGGGGGTCTGGTTTTATAGTCCTTCCAAGTGAATATGGGCCGTTGGATCAAACCGACGTTGATTGAACGGTTATCCTTGATCCTTTAGGTCAGTGGAACGTAATCCCGAAAGAGTGTCCTGATTGGACTCCAAGAGGGGGCGGGCGCCCTGGTCTCCGAGGCGGGCGCCTAGGGCCAGGCCCCGTTTCACCTCCGCTTCGTTCCCGTGGCTTCTGGAGTCTTCTAGATGTAAGATAATTGCGCGGCACGTTGATATCTCTATGTAATCCCGACGTGTGGGCCTTTCTTCTGTATTTCCTGATAACCCCCTGTAGAAATAGACAAACACCAAAACTCGTGGAATTATGTCAGATAAAACCCTAAGTCTGGATGTTGATTTCATTTGGATCCTTTTCTTTGTTTATTTGATAATTAAATTTGATCCTTAAGGACCGTCAACAAACTCCCCAAGCTTACCTCTTGCTCATCCCAGAGCAAGGATAATCTCAGCGATGGATCAGAAGTTGTTGCGATACCTTTAAAAGTTGACAGTACACATGCTTCTAAGTATAGGTCTTATCTCTGAGTCAGAGTAAACTGTCAAGACTTAAAACTTACTTACGTTACCTTTCACCATGGGACTTGCTGTAACACCCCAGGTGTTTGTCACTTGCTAAATACTAGATTTGAGCTCAAACATGACAAGTTCAATGGTAATAAAGAGGTCAAAGTCAATCTATGAAAGTAAACCCCAACTTGGACTTGGGGGATGCAACCTTGCTTGCATATATGCCTTTTTAAAAGGTATGCTTGGATGATGCTAGTGGAACATTTTCCATGTGTCTCATATCCATCCCAATCTATGTTGGTCTCTGGAAAAGTTTGATGAAGTTTGGAATCAAGAAGTCACATGAAATGATATGTTATATCCTTGTTGGAGTGGCTCTATTAAGGAAATAGAATCATGGGTCACCAACCAAACCTTGCAAACTTGCTCATATGACTCTAGATGAATTATACAACAAAAGTCATGAAGGGTTCATGTTGAGCTTAGGTCAAGAAAATGGTTCAATTAGCCTAAAACCCTATTTGGAGCTTTATCACAATACTGCTTTGACCAAAGTCAAAGTTTGAGTTCTGTTGGAGTTATGAGGATTGACCCTAAATAAAAGTTGTAGTTTTGCTTCTGTAGAAGAAACTTTATTCAAGGGTGAAGAACCAAATCAGCATGCAAATAGTTCAAATGGAGGCTCCAAGTTTGAATCAGCTGCTGCTTTTTAGCCCTGAGAAATAATTCTAAGTCCCTAGAAGGACAGCAGTGAGTTAGCTCCTTCGTGACGTTTTATTATGCAAATTCATATAGTAACTCAATTAGATTCCTTAATATGAGTTGGAGTACTCTTCCTGATGAAAGCAATGGATCAAGTATCATCAAATTGGAAGTTCTTTTGGATATCTAAAAGTAGCTCCCAAAACAGCAAATGATTATTTTATCGCCAAACGGGCGTCAACCCGTTGGCATGCCGCGTTCTCGTGTTTTTGTTGAGCAACTCAAGTTGGTCCAAGAATAAAAGTTGTGGATAATTGTTTGGAGAAGAGCATGCAAAAAGTTGCATCATGTTTGACATGGTTTGGACCATCAATTATTGGTTTTGCTAATCACCGTCAATACGTTGACACTCGTGACTTGGCATCTAATTATATCCTAATCTGTAAGCCTAATGACCATGACACTTAAACGAAAAATGTAGAGCAGCACGAGTTTGACAAACTTGGTTTTTGGCCGAATGTCCAAATCGGCCCGTAAGGAGTCCAAAAACGCGTCCCACCTGAGCCACTTCATTGCCCGACACGTGCTCGATAAAATGCCTCAACGGACAACACGCGTCCCGGACGTGGCATCCATGCCCGAGCGCGCCCCTCCTCCTCTGCTACTCGCCCTGGCGCCCCCACGCCCGGTTGTCGAAGTGGAAAAGCACCCCAGCGCCTTCCTCATCCATCTCCACCCCCGGCTCGCTCTCTCCCTCGCCCTATGGCCACTCCAGAGCAGGGCCACCATGGCCGGCCGCCATGCCTCAGGGGTGAGCGTGGCCAAGCCACCACGAGCCTCCTCGCGCCGAGCTGAGTGGTCTTATGGATGCGGGGAAGTCTCCTGGTGCTCCCCCACCCCTCCCTCACCGCCGGCGTGGCCATCATTGGCCAGAAAGCGCAAAGCCGGCGATCCTCCTCCGTCCTCTGTTCGAACAGAGAAAGGAAAAGGGCCTCGTGTTCGAATAAGAAACAACCCAGGGTTCCAGATGCGAAGCCAAGACTCATATGAATAGTGTTTGTGGGCTGTTGCGTGATTCTTGGAAACTCCAGGGTCCCCGGTGAAAGATCTGTTTTCCTTTTCCTTTGTTTTTGCAGATTTCATGGATGAACTTTGTAAATGCATAGAAATTCGTAGAAAAGTCGTAAAATAGCAAATGTGGACTTTTTGGAATCCTTGTGAAATTCTCTATGCAGTAGATCTATAATATGACATGTTTGTGTTTGATGTTTTAACGGTAAAAATAGATCTGTGCAGATTGGTTTTAATTGCTTGTTATATTTGTCTTTTTCATAACTGCTGTAGTATGGCTCAAAGAAATGTGAAAATATTGTGACATGTTTGTATTGTTTGGCTCAGTTAAGTTGTGAATCTTGCCTGGATAAAAATATATAAGTTTTATTAATTTTCATAAGCTTTCCAGAAAGGTAAATAGCACAATTTTTGGTTAAGCACATGTTTAGTTATAGTGGTTTAAAGTACTGTTCCAGTTTCTGTCTAAACCCAGACAGGGTTGCATTGTTTGTAATGTAAGACCTTGTTAGTTGTAGATTTAGCTCTAGATGTTTATAACAAAGTTGTTCACAATTAGATAAGGTTTCTAGAAAGTATATAACCATAATTTATGGACATGTGAAACTCAAGTTACGGCTGTTTAATCTGGCATGACAGATTCTGTCTATGTTTTAGACAGAGATGTCTTTATGGGATTAATTGACCTTGTTAACTCTAGATTCATATTTAGATGATAATAAGAAAGTTGTAGGTAACTTTATAAGCTTTCCAAAAATATAAGAATCATGTTGGCTGGAGGTATACAACTCCGGTTATGCTGCTTTGAATTGCCTATCAGTTTTCTGTTTGTAATTATACCCCTACTGTTTGGGCAGCATGAGCAGTTTTGATTGTGCAATTAATTCCATGATATAAATGATGTTTTCTGTGAAACTTGTATATAGAAAAGATGTAGATAACTTACTAATATATCTTGTCGTAAAGTTTCATGTCATTTGGCTAAGTGGTTTGTGAGTTACAGTAGTATGAAGTTCGTCCTTTGAATTGCTTGTTCTCTGGAAATTCCTGGACCAGATTATATGGTCATGCATGTTTGATTTGGTTAACTTGTTAATCATACTGATATGATTAAAGATGAATTGTAGATAATTTTATATTCTTTCCAGAATGTCCAATTGCATAGTTTTTGGAGTTGTGTAACTCCAGTTATGATTTAATTACTGAGTTGCTGCATGTATATCCAGAGTTTGCTGAAAATGTATGAATGCTTGATTGCTTACTTTGTGTATACTAAGTGTGACACATGTATTTAGTGGTGATTAAACAATATACTTGTGACCTTATAAAACGTGTGCCATGCTTGATCTGTTGCTATCCATATTTGATTGTGTGATGCTAGTTAAATAACGTTAGATGCATGTGTCTTGAATACTTTTATGTGATGCATGTTGTGTTATTATTCTTTATATTCATGCACTTGCATCTTGCATCTCATCTAGGTGCGCTAGATGAATCACGTGAAGGTCTTGGTGTGGGAACAAACCCGAAGACGGTGGTGGGGTGGACCCATCCTGAAGGTGGAAGGACTAAACAAGTGTTGTGACCTAAGATGTCACCAAGATGGAGCCACTAATTGAACTGACTCCGTGTTGATCCCAGGCAAGCCCCGGAGCATTATAAGTCTCCCACTACTTTTGAATGCAAGTGAGAATATATGTTATATATGTATTGTTGCATTAAGTATAGGAGTTGGGTGAAACCCTTGCTGCATATATCACTCCTTGTCCAGTAAATATACCTATGACCCTATGTAGATTCAGGATCGAATCTAAATGCTTAGCTATGCTTAGACCGGTAGAAGCCAGGTGATGTCCCGTCACCTGAGCGAGATAGGTGGACACCTGAAAAGGTTGGGTATATATGCTATCATGGAAATAACCAAGTGATGAGGATGAATAATTGGAGACCGGGCGGGATGATGGTAGAGAAGTAACAAGACATGGAGGTCTTGGGTGCCTATCTATCCCCGCCTGTGTCGATTAAGGACCGATCGTTGACGGCCCTCTTGTCATGTTGAACGCAAGCCCCACACTTAGCTGGAAGGATAAGTCGTTCCGACCGCGAAGCCTGAACACTATCCGGGCCGGGAATCGGCCCGATGTACGCGCTGTATTGGTGATGGTTGAGGAGAACGACGAGGGCGCGGCGCGCAACCTTGGTATACCTTGGATACCTCGGTCGCCGGAACGGTCCTCGGGTACGGGCGGTGCCTGTCGAACCCGCGAATTGGTCCTGGATAGTGTAATATGGTGACCTGTAGCTCACTTGATCAGTGAGTGTGGTTTGTGTGGGGAATAAACTCGCCAGCTGGTTAGAAATCGATTCGAATCGCCATCGCTCCTGGATAGTGAGCACTTGACTTGAGCTTCGTCATCGTAGTAATGTTTATGGAACACTTGGATGGTTATGGTATGATGATGATGTTGGAAATGCCACATCAAATATGGGTACTATTGTTGAATCTTAATCAAGTGATTGCTTTAGTACAGGTGCTAATCTAGATGATAGGTTAATGATTATTAACTTGAGCTAAATACCTGAAAGGATTACTTAGTTGCAACTTAAGCTTTTTATGCAAAAAGTGTTGTCAAGCTAGCTCCACCAATAAAGCCTTGCATACTCCTTGGTGTCATATTATTTCTGGTTTATGACGGGTAAGTCTAGCTGAGTACCTTCTCGTACTCAGGGTTTATTCCCACTTGTTGCAGGTTGTGATGTATCATGGCTACTGCAAGAGTTGGATGACTCCTACCGTATTTGAGGAGTAAGATCATGGGCATGATCCTTCTTAGTTACCTCATCTATACTGCTTTTGTTGGAATTGACCTGGATACTGGCATGTATTTGAAATAAGGGCAATATTAGTTTCAAATTACTTCGCTTCCGCTACTTTTCAACTTAAGTGGTAATAACTATCTTGAACTCTGATGTATATCAAACTACTTGTGAAATGGATGTAACATGTGACTTGTTATGTTGAATCACTACGATCTTGGCTTGTAAGATGGTTGGTTTGAAATCCCTCGTGATTTCACGGACTACCGGGTTTATGAGAGTTCGATTATGTTAACGCAACTGCTTTGGCAGGAGTTTTTCATAGTTGATCTCTTGTAAATTGGGCGGTTCTGTTACAGCTGGTATCGGAGCAAAGTTCAACATTAAACTTGTCATATGTGTATTTAAAACAAAAGATTTTGTTTTCTAAAATTAGTTTTTGATAGCTTATAGCTATTATAGATATAGGTGTGTTCAAATCTGAAAAGGTTTTACCTAAGTATGCCAGTGGTCATTTCCTTTATGCCCAAATAAGGACCTTTAGGTGGCTTATTTAAGTACTGACTTGGGGGTTTATGCATCATATTTCTATTTCGTTGCTCATACGGCGTGCAATAGTATGAGTGCCATTCATTTGAATGGTAATGTATGGATCATTTTTTCCTCTACGCCTCGGTAAGTGTGAGTTGTGAGAGCATGATCGGACACACCGCCGATCTAGGGAAGTGCTTTTGGTGCTGGATCATGTGCACATTTTACATGTGCCTTTGAAAAGGTACCGCATGATGGGTGATTCCGTCCTTAGAGGCGATGCCGTCACTAGGACGATGATGTGGGTAGTAGCACTACACATACAGGTATGGGGATACACGTGTGTGGAGCGCATAGCTTTTTAATCTTGTACTGCATGTTTCATACTGTGGGTGGGCTGAAATGAGTTTTCTGCAGGTATGCTAACCACGAATGCGTAAATTGAATAGTACGACTAGCTATATGTCGAGAGTGTACGTGTTATGCCACCGACATAGAACGTGATTGCCACCTTAGGCTGGCAATTTTGTGAGGACGAATAGGATGAAGTATGCATCATCATGATTGTTTCCTTATGTATAACTGTGCTTCTCTCACCCTTGTTCCAGTAATAAATAACTTGTGAATCAATGTGTGTCATCTTGCTTGTGTGAAGTTAGATGAAATGTTTTGCTCCATCTTGCTTGAATAGCTATAATTGAAGATAAGGTGTGATTAGCTTTGTTTTGCCCGTGTTGTGGTTGATCTGTGCACCCTGTCATTATGATGCACATCTCTAAGATGACTAGTCTTTTAAGCATAAGTTAAAAATTTGTTTTCACAACTGGAGAACAAATATGCACCTTTCTAGTAAAAGAAAGTAAAAGATAAAAACACCTTACCATCATGTTATGTATGTTCAGGTGTACTAGTGTTGCTTTAGATGACTGCTTGTTATCTGCAAAACTTTGTGCTTAGTAATGATTGTTGGAGATAGTGTGATTCATGTTCTCACATGTTTGTTTAAAACCATGATGCATGAGTAGATGTGTTGTTAATCAGGTAGTGTCGTAGTTGTTACCTTTTTGTCCTTAGTAAGCATGCGAGTGTTGAAGAGCCTTATCTTAGAATAACACTCATGTCACTTTAATCTCATGGTTATCTCTAAGTAGATTCCAATGATAAAGAGCTTGAGTTTGTGCATGGTTGTTAGCTCTTGAATGTTGTGTCTCCATCCCCTAATCTGTGTATTGACTCAATCTTTCAAATCCCAATCGTTTTATCTCCAACTCTCTTGAGTCTCTGGGTGTTTATCCGTCTTAATATCATGTGATCTATGTTCTCTAGTACTATGTTTAATCTTTGAATCACCTCCTTGTGGACCTCTAATCTCATGACCATCCCAGTTTGATACCCCTCTTTTGCAAAGTGCTCGCTGCTATGCAACCCAATTTTTGCCATGAGAGATTTCTTTTGGATTGTATGTTCAGTAATGGTGTCTTGGTTAATGATTGATGGTGCCGTGACGAAACCGAGAGCCCCTTGTGGCGGCCGACACATGGTTGTGCTGCTCGGCACGCACTGGTATCGTTGATTGCTAGCCCGGCTCTATTATAGAACTACACCAATGTGTCTTCTCATCATGAGTTTGTCCTTAATTATCTATCCAGATTTGATCAAAAGATCCTTACTTCATGCACAAGTAAGAGAACTCCCTATGAAGTTACAAAGAGGATTACCTTTGAAGAATGGGTCATCCACGCCAAACCAAAAGGACACACAACACTTAATGTTGGACAAGTTATCTGTTGAACAAGCATCGATCATCACCATTGTGCTTATGATTTAGTTTTCCTAAGTCTTGATCTTTATGTGCGTCATGGTGATGCAACTAAAGTCAACCATCTTTATCATGAATCCTTATCTCCTGGCTTTGAAGGTGACCAATTGTTAAGCGTCAGCCACAATTGTTGTAGTTAAGTGTGGAGCTTTGGAAATTTTAGTGCTGAGAGCCAATTGATTGGTTGCTAGTAACAAAGCTAATCTCAAGCAAGGAAACGATGGATAGATAGCCATGAAGGATATATTTCCTCAACTAGTGGATTAAACTGTGGAGTTGAGAGATGTCTTGTCAGTCAGGAATGCTGCCGTTTTAGCACCGAACAAGTTTAGTATGTATATGTTCTGCCTACACAAATGGTACCTCTTTGAGCTGAATTTTGGTCAGAGGTTAGAAGACTCATGGATCTGTAATTCTACCAAATTTCATGGAAATGTGAGTGGTGTTTGTTTTGGTGCCATGGATTACAGTATGGGCAATGTTTTGCTGCGTACATAATGCTTATATGCTGAAATAATATTATTTGTACCCATTTGTGCCAATGTGAGTCAAATACAATTTGAAAGGTGTCAATCAATAGATTGTTAATATCAGAGCTACCGACTGATCCTAAAAAGAAGCCTCAAATGCAAAAGTAGTTCCACTTGATTGGTTTTGCTATGGTACAAGTCAACCTAACTCTTATGTAATTGCATCATGAAGAAAGGTCATGCTTAACCTACTTGGTGGTAAACTGTTTCTTTAGTTGGTTGAACCCTTGCAACTGTTGGAGACACATAGGCCCCACTATCATCCTTTGTCAGTAGTGGTTATCCAATTCTTACATGCCTTGGTTACCTTCTATGTGTTACCCAAGAAGTTACATCTGATTCAACCCAGATAACTGTTGTTGTTTGGATACAAGAATCCCATTAAAGTAAATGATCATGGAAGGCCTGAAACCAACAGAGTCAGCTATCACATTCACTGTTCTCTTAATCGAGTGGTCAGTACAATGTTGTCATTAGAGAAAGAGAACTGCATGCATGGAAAGTTACACTCCAACAATTTGGTAGAGGACTGCTTTTCAAATCTTGTGAATGAGCCTGGAATCACTATAATGCGCAACCCTTAGAAGCTTGTGAAGTGGTGTGAAGTTCGTATGGCTTGCATTAGTTTCACTAAAGAAGCTAATGGTACAAGTAGCTCCTTAGGCTCTAAACAACCAGAAACAAAGTACATGGAACAGTTTGTCTTGGATTCCTCCCAAAGTAACAATGCTTCACTAAAGTCAAACAAAAACGGAGATTCTCCGAACAAAGGTTTCCTATGAAGAGCAAGTATCATGAAATGTTTGGACCAAGTTTGCTTCTCTGATGTTCCAAGCAAGGTAGTCCACTGTTATCGCTGATGTTGGGAGATGGATGACATTGTTTTCTTCCCTTGAAAGTCTTTTGCACCGAATCTTGGGACGAGATTCTTTTAAGGGGGGAAGGCTGTAACACCCCAGGTGTTTGTCACTTGCTAAATACTAGATTTGAGCTCAAACATGACAAGTTCAATGGTAATAAAGAGGTCAAAGTCAATCTATGAAAGTAAACCCCAACTTGGACTTGGGGGATGCAACCTTGCTTGCATATATGCCTTTTTAAAAGGTATGCTTGGATGATGCTAGTGGAACATTTTCCATGTGTCTCATATCCATCCCAATCTATGTTGGTCTCTGGAAAAGTTTGATGAAGTTTGGAATCAAGAAGTCACATGAAATGATATGTTATATCCTTGTTGGAATGGCTCTATTAAGGAAATAGAATCATGGGTCACCAACCAAACCTTGCAAACTTGCTCATATGACTCTAGATGAATTATACAACAAAATTCATGAAGGGTTCATGTTGAGCTTAGGTCAAGAAAATGGTTCAATTAGCCTAAAACCCTATTTGGAGTTTTATCACAATACTGCTTTGACCAAAGTGAAAGTTTGACTTCTGTTGGAGTTATGAGGATTGACCCTAAATAAAAGTTGTAGTTTTGCTTCTGTAGAAGAAACTTTATTCAAGGGTGAAGAACCAAATCAGCATGCAAATAGTTCAAATGGAGGCTCCAAGTTTGAATCAGCTGCTGCTTTTTAGCCCTGAGAAATAATTCTAAGTCCCTAGAAGGACAGCAGTGAGTTAGCTCCTTCGTGACATTTTATTATGCAAATTCATATGGTAACTCAATTAGATTCCTTAATATGAGTTGGAGTACTCTTCCTGATGAAAGCAATGGATCAAGTATCATCAAATTGGAAGTTATTTTGTATATCTAAAAGTAGCTCCCAAAACAGCAAATGATTATTTTATCGCCAAACGGGCGTCAACCCGTTGGCATGCCGCGTTCTCGTGTTTTTGTTGAGCAACTCAAGTTGGTCCAAGAATAAAAGTTGTGGATAATTGTTTGGAGAAGAGCATGCAAAAAGTTGCATCATGTTTGACATGGTTTGGACCAACAATTCTTGGTTTTGCTAATCACCGTCAATACGTTGACACTCGTGACTTGGCATCTAATTATCTCCTAATCTGTAAGCCTAATGACCATGACACTTAAACGAAAAATGTAGAGCAGCACGAGTTTGACAAACTTGGTTTTTGTCCCAATGTCCAAATCGGCCCGTAAGGAGTCCAAAAACGCGTCCCACCTGAGCCACTTCATTGCCCGACACGTGCTCGGTAAAATGCCTCAACGGACAACACGCGTCCCGGACGTGGCATCCATGCCCGAGCGCGCCCCTCCTCCTCTGCTACTCGCCCTGGCGCCCCCACGCCCGGTTGTCGAAGTGGAAAAGCACCCCAGCGCCTTCCTCATCCATCTCCACCCCCGGCTCGCTCTCTCCCTCGCCCTATGGCCACTCCAGAGCAGGGCCACCATGGCCGGCCGCCATGCCTCAGGGGTGAGCGTGGCCAAGCCACCACGAGCCTCCTCGCGCCGAGCTGAGTGGTCTTATGGATGCGGGGAAGTCTCCTGGTGCTCCCCCACCCCTCCCTCACCGCCGGCGTGGCCATCATTGGCCAGAAAGCGCAAAGCCGACGATCCTCCTCCGTCCTCTGTTAGAACAGAGAAAGGAAAAGGGCCTCGTGTTCGAATAAGAAACAACCCAGGGTTCCAGATGCGAAGCCAAGACTCATATGAATAGTGTTTGTGGGCTGTTGCGTGATTCTTGGAAACTCCAGGGTCCCCGGTGAAAGATCTGTTTTCCTTTTCCTTTGTTTTTGCAGATTTCATGGATGAACTTTGTAAATGCATAGAAATTCGTAGAAAAGTCGTAAAATAGCAAATGTGGACTTTTTGGAATCCTTGTGAAATTCTCTATGCAGTAGATCTATAATATGACATGTTTGTGTTTGATGTTTTAACGGTAAAAATAGATCTGTGCAGATTGGTTTTAATTGCTTGTTATATTTGTCTTTTTCATAACTGCTGTAGTATGGCTCAAAGAAATGTGAAAATATTGTGACATGTTTGTATTGTTTGGCTCAGTTAAGTTGTGAATCTTGCCTGGATAAAAATATATAAGTTTTATTAATTTTCATAAGCTTTCCAGAAAGGTAAATAGCACAATTTTTGGTTAAGCACATGTTTAGTTATAGTGGTTTAAAGTACTGTTCCAGTTTCTGTCTAAACCCAGACAGGGTTGCATTGTTTGTAATGTAAGACCTTGTTAGTTGTAGATTTAGCTCTAGATGTTTATAACAAAGTTGTTCACAATTAGATAAGGTTTCTAGAAAGTATATAACCATAATTTATGGACATGTGAAACTCAAGTTACGGCTGTTTAATCTGGCATGACAGATTCTGTCTATGTTTTAGACAGAGATGTCTTTATGGGATTAATTGACCTTGTTAACTCTAGATTCATATTTAGATGATAACAAGAAAGTTCTAGGTAACTTTATAAGCTTTCCAAAAATATAAGAATCATGTTGGCTGGAGGTATACAACTCCGGTTATGCTGCTTTGAATTGCCTATCAGTTTTCTGTTTGTAATTATACCCCTACTGTTTGGGCAGCATGAGCAGTTTTGATTGTGCAATTAATTCCATGATATAAATGATATTTTCTGTGAAACTTGTATATAGAAAAGATGTATATAACTTACTAATATATCTTGTTGTAAAGTTTCATGTCATTTGGCTATGTGGTTTGTGAGTTACAGTAGTATGAAGTTCGTCCTTTGAATTGCTTGTTCTCTGGAAATTCCTGGACCAGATTATATGGTCATGCATGTTTGATTTGGTTAACTTGTTAATCATACTGATATGATTAAAGATGAATTGTAGATAATTTTATATTCTTTCCAGAATGTCCAATTGCATAGTTTTTGGAGTTGTGTAACTCCAGTTATGATTTAATTACTGAGTTGCTGCATGTATATCTAGAGTTTGCTGAAAATGTATGAATGCTTGATTGCTTACTTTGTGTATACTAATTGTGACACATGTCTTTAGTGGTGATTAAATAATATACTTGTGACCTTATAAAACGTGTGCCATGCTTGATCTGTTGCTATCCATATTTGGTTGTGTGATGCTAGTTAGATAACGTTAGATGCGTGTGTCTTGAATACTTTTATGTGATGCATGTTGTGTTATTATTCTTTATATTCATGCACTTGCATCTTGCATCTCATCTAGGTGCGCTAGATGAATCACGTGAAGGTCTTGGTGTGGGAACAAACCCGAAGACGGTGGTGGGGTGGACCCATCCTGAAGGTGGAAGGACTAAACAAGTGTTGTGACCTAAGATGTCACCAAGATGGAGCCACTAATTGAACTGACTCCGTGTTGATCCCAGGCAAGCCCCGGAGCATTATAAGTCTCCCACTACTTTTGAATGCAAGTGAGAATATATGTTATATATGTATTGTTGCATTAAGTATAGGAGTTGGGTGAAACTCTTGCTACATATATCACTCCTTGTCCAGTAAATATACCTATGACCCTATGTAGATTCAGGATCGAATCTAAATGCTTAGCTATGCTTAGACCGGTAGAAGCCAGGTGATGTCCCGTCACCTGAGCGAGATAGGTGGACACCTGAAAAGGTTGGCTATATATGCTATCATGGAAATAACCAAGTGATGAGGATGAATAATTGGAGACCGGGCGGGATGATGGTAGAGAAGTAACAAGACATGGAGGTCTTGGGTGCCTATCTATCCCCGCCTGTGTCGATTAAGGACCGATCGTTGACGGCCCTCTTGTCATGTTGAACGCATGCCCCACACTTAGCTGGAAGGATAAGTCGTTCCGACCGCGAAGCCTCAACACTATCCGGGCCGGGAATCGGCCCGATGTACGCGCTGTATTGGTGATGGTTGAGGAGAACGACGAGGGCGCGGCGCGCAACCTTGGTATACCTTGGATACCTCGGTCGCCGGAACGGTCCTCGGGTACGGGCGGTGCCTGTCGAACCCGCGAATTGGTCCTGGATAGTGTAATATGGTGACCTATAGCTCACTTGATCAGTGAGTGTGGTTTGTGTGGGGAATAAACTCGCCAGCTGGTTAGAAATCGATTCGAATCACCATCGCTCCTGGATAGTGAGCACTTGACTTGAGCTTCGTCATCGTAGTAATGTTTATGGAACACTTGGATGGTTATGGTATGATGATGATGTTGGAAATGCCACATCAAATATGGGTACTATTGTTGAATCTTAATCAAGTGATTGCTTTAGTACAGGTGCTAATCTAGATGATAGGTTAATGATTATTAACTTGAGCTAAATACCTGAAAGGATTACTTAGTTGCAACTTAAGCTTTTTATGCAAAAAGTGTTGTCAAGCTAGCTCCACCAATAAAGCCTTGCATACTCCTTGGTGTCATATTATTTCTGGTTTATGACGGGTAAGTCTAGCTGAGTACCTTCTCGTACTCAGGGTTTATTCCCACTTGTTGCAGGTTGTGATGTATCATGGCTACTGCAAGAGTTGGATGACTCCTACCGTATTTGAGGAGTAAGATCATGGGCATGATCCTTCTTAGTTACCTCATCTATACTGCTTTTGTTGGAATTGACCTGGATACTGGCATGTATTTGAAATAAGGGCAATATTAGTTTCAAATTACTTCACTTCCGCTACTTTTCAACTTAAGTGGTAATAACTATCTTGAACTCTGATGTATATCAAACTACTTGTGAAATGGATGTAACATGTGACTTGTTATGTTGAATCACTACGATCTTGGCTTGTAAGATGGTTGGTTTGAAATCCCTCGTGATTTCACGGACTACCGGGTTTATGAGAGTTCGATTATGTTAAAGCAACTGCTTTGGCGGGAGTTTTTCATAGTTGATCTCTTGTAAATTGGGCGGTTCTGTTACACTTGTAACCGTCACTTCTATCTTGAGTAGTTAAAAGGTAGAATTATCTAGTCAAGTGCCATGTCTCTTATTCTTGATTACCTATAGCTCTGAAGTTTTTGCAGATTTTCAAATAAAACTCAGAGATTCCTTTTATGACTCTCTCATATCTCTCTTTTGTGGTATTTCTGGATCCTTACCAAGGCAGTGATGGTATTTGCCTTCTCCCAAAAAGTATGTGGTATTTGTGGTATAAGGCATAGTGACATTGCCTTCTCTCTCACCCTACTCTAATAAGGCTGTAATATCTGGATTTCATAGGTGGGAGATAAAATATACATACTCACAAGACATGTATTGTATAGTCAAACCATGGATCCAAAGAAACAAATCAATAAGTCAAATCAAGATGTGGATGTGTGGCGAATGAATGGTATATGGTGATGATGGTGATAACAATGGTGAAAGTCTAAATCTTTTGCTCTTTGAGAGGATACATACGTTCCTTGCTTTTTGAAACTTTGTGAGGAGAATGAGATGCTCTATATCCTTTTTTTCTTTCTTCTCAGGTAGGTATCTTGTACCCCTAATTCTACTGTCGGACACTTATCCATTTTTACCTCTCGTCTCACTTTTTCTTTTCTTTTGAGGTTCCAGGCACTTGCCCCTTTTTATTTCCTCGTATCCTTTTTTAGAACACTCATCTCATGAAATAATATAGCAAGTGGTAGTAACCAAGATAACTTGAGCATTTATTTCACAGGGGAAAAACAGAAATATTTTTGGCTATTCTCTTCCGGATTAGGAGTAGAATATTTTTGGGTGCTTCTGGAGATGGAAATGAATGGATATATGTGGATGGTACTTCCGGTGTAGAAGCAGCATATGTGAGTGAACGTGCAAATGAATCTTGATTTAACCACATGACAAGTTCCTAAGGGTCTACACAGCTTGACCACACTCAATGCTCATAAGTAGTAAAAGTGAATGTGTGGCTCAAAGTCTAGCAAGCATGTATATATGGCTGTGGTAAGAATTTAAACTCTCATCATATAGGAACTCATTATGTAATATTTTAAAGATTTTCAAAGATAAAATTCTCAAGAATTCTAGCATCTCTAGGAACAGATAAACAGCAGCTCAACCCTCCCATATAATATCCGTTAACAACTTAGGCTTCAGATCAAGTTTTCTTCCCACAAGTTTAGGTTTAGAGAAAGCTTTAAATTATAACAGTTATGTCTAAACTTCAGAGAGAACTTCAAAATTTAAAAATTAGGCAGAGCAACTATTCATCATATCCATACTAGAGTTTTATTATTAAGATTCAGTTTAGCATAGCCACTTTATTTATTTATTAAGCACACTATGCAAAAGATATATATAAGCATGAAATCTTTATTTGGTTTTTCATGTTTATGTATATTTATATTTTAATATAGTATGAGTATAAAGATAGGTAGAAATACTTAGCAGGATAAATGGGGGTGCTCTGCCCCAAGCTGAATTTTGACGTAATTTCTTTTGATGTAGCTAGGAGGTGGCAGAGGTGTATTTGAAAGTCAGCAGTATCTTGACAGCGATTAGAATGTCCTCCGTCTGCTAGTCTTCTTGATTCTTGAATTCTATGGAGCTCAAATAGACAACAAAGCTTTGTGAAACTGATTAAGTGTTAGCATAAATATCTAGTCTTTATCATGTTGAGCCTCCTCAATAAATGTTACTCCCTATTTTTATATTTTCATTTTATAAAGCAGAAAACAAATATTTATTTTATTTTTATGCCACCACAGTGAATGTACTTATGGGTTTCATGCCACTCGTATACTCACATGGGGCTTACTATTTTTTAACATTTTTATTTTCTTTTTAGGATAGTATGAACATGATTAACTAAGCAAACTATTTTAAATAATTGAAAGGGAAAGGATAACTATCAAGTTTACCTCTTGGCAAGGCGTTCGGTGTTTTTAAGTCCTCCGAACGGGACTCTCCGTTTTCTTAGTTGTCCTGGGGTTTGTTGGGTGGCGTAGTCGGTACTTCCAGCGGCGCCTCCTCTTTATGTATAGTTATCTTCTCTTTCCACACCTGACTAGTGCTACGGTCTCCTATCGATAATTCTGTTTAAACTGTATGTCTTCTGACCTTACCACTTCTCCTTCATAGTCTGCCCATCCGTCATTGATGATTTCCCTCCTCTAGTTGCGGTTGCGTCGTTTTCTGACCTGCTTAGAGTCTTCAACGATATAGTTAGGGTCAGTAAAATAGTGGCATACCTTTTCTGAGGGGAAGTGCATTTGGACTTCTCTGGTTCTAATGTAGATGATTGCTTTAACGGTGCTGAGGAACGGTCTTCCAAGGAATATGGGTGGATCGTACTCGTCTTCTCCCATGTCAATAACCTGAAAGTCTGTGTAGACAAAATGATCGTCTATTTTGACAGGGACATCAGTTACTATTCCTTTAACTTCTCGAAACGTCTGATCTGCCATCTAGAGCTGAATGTATGTTGGTTTTAGGGGCAAGGTTCCGAACAAGAGCCGATAGGTGACTGCGGCCATTATGTTGACGCCCGATCCGGTGTCGCAAGTCGTCTTGTAGAAGTTGTATCCATTTATGGAGCAATAGATGCTTGGCATTCCTGGGTCATCCTTCTTGGTCAAAAATGGTGACTTAAGTTGATGATCTTGGCCTCCATGAACTGCAGTGACCATCTTAGCTGACTCGGTCCACACTTGCTTGTTCCTATTGCTCCTGTTGGTCCTCTTCCTTGATTCAAGTCTGGATTGATCTGGGATTTGTGTAGTCTTGTTCTTGAAGGAAAACGTCTACTTCCCTTTGATGTAGAAACTGATCTTGGCAGCACTAGTGTAGATGACAGTTCCCGAGGTGTTCAAGAATGGCCTCCCTAAGATGATGGGTGCCCTCTCATCATTACCGGTCTCTATCACCACAAAGTCTGCTGGGGCATATAAGGTACCGACTCAGACACAAAGGTTCTTCCATATTCCTTTTGGAAAAATTATTGTTTGATCTACAAACTGCAAACACATGGTTGTTTCTGATAAAGGATATGTAAAGAATTTTTCATAGAGTACCCTGGGCATAATGTTGACACTAGAGCCAAAGTCGCAGAGTGCTTTTGGGAAGTCCACCATGCCGATGGAGATCGGGATGATGGGGCATCCTGGATCGCCTCTATTGATCGGTAGAAGGTCAGTAGTAACTTCAGTGACGGGGTTACTCCAGTAGTTACCTGCATCAAACATGTCTACAAGATTTGTAGATTCTAATCCTTCCGGTTGTGATGGTATACCGGGGTTAGTAGCAGGAACAGCAGCAGCTATTTGATTTAATTGAGATTCAATCATTTTACTAAAGCCAATTTGATTCTTGATGGCACTAGAGAAATTATTGATTATATTATTTATATTTTCTAGCATTTTATCATTAGATGCCAATTTCTTAGATAGGTTATCCATTAGCTTTCCTTGATTATACACTAACTCTCTCAAAGGTGCAAAATTATTATTATTGTTGTAAGAATTATTACCTTGATAATTACCTGAGTAGTTAGGCCTTTGTTGATTCCATCCTTGATTTAGTTGAGGACGGTTGTAGTAGTTGTTGTTATTATTATTGATGTAGTTCACATCCTCAAGTATCTCAGGGCAGTGATTGCCTGAGTGTCCAGTATCTCCACACTCCTCACAAGTCATGTGAGAGTCGTAGATGTGCATGACTTCTTTCTTATCTCCAGCTCTATAATCGAGCTTCTTCATGAGCAGGTCTAGCTTTGCAGACAGCATGTCTACCTCCTTGAGCTGATGCATACCTCCACCTCTCTTGCGTGTCTGGGTCCTCTCTTCATTCCAGCTTTGGTTGGACGCCATCTTCTCCACAAGAGTTGTGGCTTGTGGTATAGTAAGTGATAGGAATGCTCCTCCGGCTGCAGCATCCATGGTTTCTCGGGCAATGTTGCCGAGCCCATCATAGAACATCTGCATTAGTAGCCAACTCTCCATTCCATGATGGGGACATTCTAGGATGTAGTCTTGGAAGTGCTCCCATGCTTCTGGAACGGATTCATCATGTTGTTGCTGAAAACTTGTAATCTTCCCACGGATAGCATTGGTCTTCCCCATGGGAAAGAACTTAGCCAGAAAGTTCGTGGAGCAGAGTGCCCACGTAGTATTCTTCTCCTTTGTAGCGTAAAACCACTGCTTCGCTCTTTCTAACAGTGAGAATGGGAAGAGGCAAAGTAGTATAGCATCTCTTGGGACTCCTGATATGGTGAATGTGCTGCAAATCTCCAGGAAGTGTTGGAGATGAGCACTAGCATCTTCGTGTGCCTTTCCACAGAACTGGTTGGATTGCACCATGTTGATAAGTCCAGGCTTGAGCTCAATGTCGCCATCGATGTGACAGAACCGCCCAATTTATACAAGTTTAAGTACGAATGTCCCGTTTAACACGTTGACACGCGCGTACTCTCACTTATATAAACCCGATATTCTGCCGAGTGTCACAAAGGACCTCGGTAAATCAACTTTACACCAAGATCGCATGATTAAGCAAATAGACATCACATACACGGAGATTTGCAGCGGAAATAATATTACAAAAGAGTTAACAAATAATAATACAAGTTTGGATTTTCCAATTGATTAGAAAACAATATAGCTTTCAAATGATTACAATAACATAAGTTTCAAATACATTGCTAGCATAAGTGACATTCTCCAACAAAAGCATGTAGATAAGAACATATAGAATCGCCGAGCCCACCGGCGGTTAGCCATCATCTTTAGCAGGCTGAAGACTTCACCTGCAACATGGTGGCATAAACCCTGAGTACTCGAATGTACTCAGCTAGACTTACCCGACAGGAGAGAAAATAAAAGACTCTCAAGGATATGCAAGGCTTTTTGGTGGAGTTGGTTGGATAGCATAACTTTGCCAAAAAGAGCATTACTATCATGAGTCCTTACTTACAACCTTTTAGTCAATATTTTAGCATCAAATTCAGTTAAGCTACCATAGCTAGATTTGCACCTATTCTATAGCAATCACTTGATTAATAAGCATCACATTAATAACCATATCAGCTTTATCATGTAGCCATCATCATCATCATAACCATTAAGTTTATTTAGTGAATCTACGTTGCCGCTGCTCGAGTCAAGTTCTCACTATCCGGGAGAGACGACGATTCGAATCGATTCCTATCCAGCTGGAGGGGTATTCCTAGCACTCACCCAAGCATACCTCGCGAGGGCAGCTCGGATCACCTTTAGCACAACTCCGGACCAAGTCGCGGGTCCGTACGGCGCCGCACCCCCAGGGACCGCCAATCTGCCAGGGTCAGGACTCTAACCTGACTCCTCGGTCTTACGCCATTGACTCCCCGCACATCCTTGCTACCAACCGGGGTGCGCACTTTAACCAGATCGGGGTATCCGGCCGGAGTTGCACTCGTAGGCTTCGCGGTCGGAACGACTTATCCGGCCAGCTAAGTGGTAGGCATGCGTTCAACATGACACGAGGACGTACAGCGTATCAGTCCTTAAACGACACAGACGGGGATAGATTCACATCCAAGACCTCCATGCCTTGTTGCTTCACTATCGTCATCCCGCCCGGTCTCAAATTCATTATTAGCACATGGTTATTTCCACGATAGCAAATATAGCCAACCGTGATCAGGTATCCACCTATCTCTCGCAGGTGACAGGAAATCACCCGGTTTCTACCGAGCTAAGCATAGCTAAGCATAGAACGTTTTCCTTATACTAGTAGGGGTTTAGGTAGTTTCATATAGTGGACAAGGTAGGAAATATGCACCAACGGTTTCATTCAACTCCTATCACCTAATGCATCATATAAAGTTATACTCTTGTGCTTTTACAAAAATAGAGGGTAGGAGACTTAGAATGCTCCGGGGCTTGCCTGGAATCCGACACAAGTCAGTTAAGTCAGCTTGCACCGTCTTTACGACATCTAAGGTGACAACACTTGTGTAGTCCTTCCATCATCCGGTTAGGTCCACCATAAAGTCATTCACGCAGTTCATCTAGCGTATCTAAATGAGATGCAAGATGCAAGTGTATGAACACGTAGAAGTGCAATAGACAAAGCATCACACACAAAAAGCAAGGCAAGAGCAAGGTTACACTAAACATACTTAAGCACATCTCATTGCTCAACTTAATGATTACATTACCACATGCTAAGTCAACAAGGAATGCAACACTAAACATATTAGATATGGCATACATGTTTCACAAGGTCTCAGGTATATTAACTTAGCCATTACCAAAGACATGAGTCATACATAGCAATATACCAAGCAACAGCAATACAAGGAATCTGTCATTTTTAGGACTGTTAACAGCAGCTTAGTAAATAAATCATAACTGGAGTTACACAACTCCAAAAGACATGCAGAAGACATTCTGAAAAGCTTAAGAAATTATCTACATTTTATATTTAGATATCAAAGCATGATTCTCAATTTAAGCTGGTCGAAATTATAAAGTTTCAGAATCTGTCCCTGACAAACAGAGAGCAGCTATTTCTGAAATCAAACTTTGAACAGACATAACTCACAAACCACAAGGCCAAATGCCACCAAATTTTAACAGAAGCTAGATAAATAAATTATCTACAACTCTGATAATAACAAGATTCCCAGAAAACATAATTTACATATTGTAATCCAAACAGTTCTAGAAACTGTCCAGAAACAATAATTGCAAACAATTAATTATTAACTTATGTCTCAATCATGCATTTGAGCAAAAACATTGTTACCAACAGTTTGCATATATCTAAAGAACACCAGAAAACATAGTGGTCATTACCAAATAAATTTATTTAATGCATTTCTTAATTTATATGGATAATAAGGTGTATTAAAGAACATATATCAATCATGCACAGTATATTCTACAAATATTACAGTAGATTCTACATACTATCCATAGTCTACTGTATAAATTTCACTGCATTTGAATAAGCATAGCAACATCTATGAAAAAGACAAATTGCTATTGCAATTAACCATGGGAGAGCAAGATAAATGCACAATTCATATTTTCATCAAACACTTGACCATATTATATGTTAACATGATACAACAATGTCATAGGATTGTACTGGACAACATTTTCCATTTTTATATTTTTATTTATAATTATAAACCATTTATCAATCTCCATAAAGATATCTCTGTTCAAAACATGGACAGAATCTATCATGCCACATTAAACAGCCATAAATTGAGTTTCATATGCCCATAAATTATGGTTATGTACTTTCTGGAAAGCTTACAAAATTTTGAACAACTTTGTTATAAACATCTAGAGCTAAATCTACAACTAACAAGGTCTTACATAACAAACAATGCATCCCTGTCTGGGTTTAGGCAGAAACTAAAATATTGTGACTAAACATGTGCTTAACCAAAAATTATGCTATTTAGCTTTATGGAAAGGTTATGAAAAGTAATACAACTCATATATTTTCATCCAGGCATGATTCGCAACCTAACTGAACCAAACAATATAAACATGCAGATCCACTCAGAATAGGAGCAAAGCAACACAGAGCATTTGTTATTTTTATAACTCTTAATCTGTCATTCCTAAATTCATGAAACTTTTACCAGACATCACATACAATATGAAAAGCTCGTCACAATATTTTCACATTTATGTGAGCAATAATACAGTAGTTATGAAAAAGATAAATATAACAAGCAATTAAAACCGAACAGCATAAATCTGTTTTTACTGCTAAAACTGCAAACTAAAACATGCAATCATATAGATCTAGTGCATAGAACATTTCACAAGGATTCCAAAAATTCCACATTTGCTATTTTACGACTTTTTTACGAATTTCTATGCATTTCCAAAGTTCATCCATGAAATCTGCAAAAACAACATAAAAGGAAAACAGATCTTGCACCGGGGACCCTGGACTTTTCATGAATCACGCTATAACCCAGAAACACTATTCATATGAGTCTTGGCTTCGTATCTGGAACCCTAAGTTGTTTCTTATTCGAACACGAGGTCCTTCTTCTTTCTCTGCTCTAACAGAGGACGGACGAGGATGGCCGGTTCCGGTCGGAGAGAGGCCACGTTGGCGGCAAGGGAGTGCTGGCGGAGCACCGGGAGATCACCGCGCACCCGTTGGTCGCCTTGCCTTGCTCCATTGTCGCCTGAGGCTAGCCGGCCATGCAAACACAAGCAGCAGCGGTGGCGGCTCCGGTGATGGTGCTCTCCGGCGACGAAAGAGGCTAATGCAGGGGCGCCATATGAGCAGCGGAAGGAGGAAAAGGTGATGCTGCTCTTGATTTGGGCGGGGAAGTGGTAGGAGTAGACAGCAGCAAGCTTTACTGCCGGCCATCGTGGCCATGGCCATGGTGCCAAGGTGACGAGCGCGGCTGGCACAGCGAGAGGGAGCAGAGGGCGAGCACCAGGGCGACTGCGGAGTCCGCGAGAGGGCTCGGGCACCCTCTCTGTGGGCGACAGGGGCGCAGGGCAGCTGTCCACGAAGGTGGAGTCGCGAGTGCTGCATGGCGGCCACGTCCTGGCCACGCGTCGGCCATTGAAGCATTTCGACGAACAGGTGGTGGGCAATAGAGTGACCAGTGTGGGAGACAAATTTGGGCCATTTCCATGCCGAATTAGGAGATGGGCCAAATATGAAGTTTGTCAAGCTCGGCCTGACCTACATTTGTTATTTAAGGGTCACGGCCAATAGAGTTGTAGATCAGTAGATAATTACATGCCAATCTATGAGTGTCAATGAATTGATAAAGATTAGCAAAACTCAAAATTGATGACCAAAAAGAAGTCAAACTGGTGTCATCTTTTGGCTTGCTCTAGCCCACAATATGTACTCCAACTTTTATATTGGGACCTAAGCAAGTTGTTTAGTAAAATTTGGAGAACGCGGAAAGCCAACGTGATGAACTGCAAACCTAGACTTAGAAATTCTAAGTGCTGGAAATTATAGCAGATTCAATATTGTGACTATAATTTGACATGCTTAGAAGATGATTCAGACTTAGTAACTTTAACAAAGATTATAGGATACAAACTATACTACAACCTTTACAAAAGGACCTTGTACTGGTTCAGTCTTATTTGGAAGATACAAGGCTCCCAACTAGGGTACCCGAAACTGAGCACCTCAGGACTTAGCCAAAATTCTGGAGTTCCAAAACAGCACTGCATTGAATCTTGTAAACTTAATTTGACTAGGTTAGATTCAAAAATAGCTCTTGATAATTAAACAAAGTTTGTTCTATAGAATCTAAACTACAACTTTCATTTAAGGTCAAACCTCAGAACTAGTACAGAAGTCAAAATTTCACTTTGGTCAAAGCAGCAACTTGATAAAGCCTGAATTAAGGTTTTAGGCCAATTGAAGCATTTTCTAGGCACAAGCTCAACATGTACCCTTCATGACTTTTGTTGTAGAGTTCATCTAGAGTCATTTGGGCAAGGTTGCAAGGATTGGTTGATGACCCATGGTTCTATTCACTTAATGAGGTCATTCCAACAAGCATGTAACTTATCATTTCATGTGACCTTTTGATTCCAAACTTTTTGAGTGATCACTATAGGCAGTGATGGATGTGGGACAAATGAGAGAGGTTCCATTAATATCACTCAAGCATGCACTTTGAAAAGGCATGTATGTAAGCAAGGATGCATTCTCCAAGTTTAACTTGAGGCTCACTTTCATGGATTGACTTTATCGTGATCATCACCACTTATCATGACATGTTTGAGCTCAAAACCTAGGATCTAACTCGTGGCAAACACTTGGGGTGTTACAACCCTCCCCCCTTAAAAGAATCTCATCCCGAGATTCAGGACAAAAGACTTCCAAGGGTAGAGAAGCATGTTATTTAGTTCCAACATTGGCGATAGCAGTCAACTACTTATCCCCGAGCATCAGAGAGGCTAATTTGGTCCAGGCACTTTCTGATACTGTTTCTTCATAGTGAATCTTTATCTAAAGAATTTCCTTTGTTGACTTCCATGAAGTATTGTTACCTTAGGAGGAATTCAAGACAACATAGTTCTTCATTCCCAATGTACGATGGATGGTCCGGTAGAGTAAACTACTCATTGCAATGTTTCCATATTTGTTCACAAGGCTTGAAAAGTAGTGCTCTACCAAAATGGCTCGAGTACAACCTTCCGCAGCGGATGAGATCATGAACTAGATAAACATCCCGTGAGGTTATGAGAAACCAACTAACCAACAAACGATGTCTATTTTGGTCATAAGGTCTAATCACTTAGATGCCAATTGATGGAAAGCTACCTAAGGTTCCATGTGTGCATTTCTCTTTCTCTGATAACAACACTATATTATCTGAGTCTATCAAGTTAGCACTCACTATTCAAGGAATTTCATGGCTCCAAGTGTTAACAATTATCTAGGTCGTATCAGATACAACCTCTTGGGTAAAAGGAACATAGAAGATACCCAAGGCATGTTAGCATTGGATAAGCATTGGTAAGGACGGATGATAGCAAGGTCTAAAGGACAACAAAAGTTGCTAGTATTCACCAGACTAGGGAAACAAGCTACTACCAAGCAAGTCAACTAAAATTTTCCATCACTAAGTAGTTGCTTAGTAAGTTCGGTTGGTTTGCACAGTAGCGAAATAGCTTGGTGAAACTACTTTCGACATTGAGGATTCCTTTCTAGGATCAAACAACAGCTCTAAGATAATAAATCTAAGATTTGTCGTTTAACCCTTTCCAGCAAATTTTGACTTGTAGAACGCCTAGATTGCTCAACTACCGGTTGATGTGATAGGGTAACAGCTATGCACCAAAGGTGAAAGGAGGCTTTTCTAGGTCATCCTAAGGTTCATCTTGGTTCAGTTCACACAGCGCATACTAGCTTCATTATGCATGAATTGTTAGTGTGTATATAGATCCAAGAGTCTTTTGATGATTGGCTAAAATCAGCTCAAGCAAACACCATATGGCTAATCCAACAAAACAAAACCTCCCTCAAACTCTTCATGTAGCAGTAGCTTTTCATGGAGGATCGTGGATAGGGTTTTGTTTACATTTGTCTTAGAAAACAACTTCAATCATGGATTCGACACCAACTCAAGGATGCACAAGCATCGGTCTTGTGGGCCATTTTTGGTGGAGCTCAAGGTATACTCCACATGAAAGGATTGTGCTGCAAAAGATAAGAGATGATGATTATCTTTTGGCACCTCATCCAATCAATTCAGAAAGAAAACCTTTGATACCGCCACACGCATAACGATGCTGACTGAGACTAGGGACATGCTTTTTTTTAGCTTGTGGCCCAGATATAGCATCTAGTACTATATGTGTGATTGTCCAAGAGGGAATTGACATGACACACTGAGTTTGGATAAGGAAGCCATATTTGCTTCATTGATTGACTCGTTATCTTCTTTGCTGAACAGCGGTCTATGAGACATAGCTGTTATAGCTAATAACGAGTCATTATCTAGCTGGAGATTAACTTTCTTATTGGTAACTAACTAGTTGTCTCTCAACACTAAAAAGTTCCAAAGCTTTCTTCCTGGTGGCAAAAATTGTAGTTGATGCATATATAGGCAGTCAAGATCAAAGTCAGCCAAAAAGAGATCACAATAGAGATGGTTGATTAGGACTGTGTGATTTCCATGATCAAGATTTGGATA
Organism: Sorghum bicolor; assembly: GCF_000003195.3. NCBI lineage: Eukaryota > Viridiplantae > Streptophyta > Magnoliopsida > Poales > Poaceae > Sorghum > Sorghum bicolor. The sequence continues at coordinate 25,230,171 of NC_012876.2, read as the reverse complement.
AATTCTTGTCTAATTGGTAACTTGTCCAACTTTAAGTGTTGTGTGCCCTTTGGATTCAATAGGGATGACACAAGTTACACACCAAACGACCGATATTGTTACATGGGTAACAATTAGAGTCTCTTGTCTACCACCGCTTGCAGTCTGTTAAAGTTTATGTCGGTAACCTATTCTTCAAAGGTTTTCTTCTTAGCAACTTTAGAAGGAAGTCCTATTAGATAAGTCTGATATAGATCCTTTGATTGAAGATAAGGAAAGATAACCAAGGACAAGCTCATGAGAAGATAACACAGTGGTGTAGTTTTATAATAGATCATGACTAACAACCACGATACCAGTGCGTGCCGAGCAGCACGACCTTATGTCTGCAGCCACAGGATGCTCTCGGTTTCGTCACGGCACCGTCAATCGTTAATCATGACAATATTATTGACCTTACCACCAACGTGAAATCTCACATGACATAGGTAGGTCTTGCATGGACAAGAATTATGTGCAAGACAAAATTAAGCAATCAAAGATGACAACAAGATTTGGAGGTAACAAGTAGAAGGTTAAAGGATAAGAACAAGACACAAGACATACAGGGATACGCCTTATGCCCATCAAGGCCATTACTCAACAATTACCTCATGAGATGCGGTCATGTTGGGTAGGAATATGAGATCAAGCCGATAAGTATTCCAAGACTTGGGGAGGATGGAGATGAAATAAGCAAACTCCATAGGTAAAACCATTACACTGGTGAGAGATTGGGTTGATAAGGAGCTACATGATTTGTAAGCAAAGATTTAGATATCGGGAATAAGAGATTGCATTACACAAGCTAAGCTTTGAGAGAGGCAACCGGGAGGTCCAACATGAATTTGGTATGGTCTCCGTAGCCAGCAAGAATAACCGCAGTCAAAAGCTTTTTGTAGTGAGAACTTATCCTAGGCTAGTTGGCTAGACAAGGATATTTGCAAATAGGTGTAGGACAACCATGGTATATGCAAGCATTTGAGGGTCTGGACATTGGTTTACGTATCAAGCATAGGCATGGATGCTCTAACATTCAAAAACTAACAGTCAAGTCTATAAGCTCGGCTCCTAAGAGAGGGAACCTAATTTGATACAACCAACACACAACATAACTTGAGCGTCATTCTAAGATAAACCTATTTAACACTCGTTCTCACCGAGGACAAAACAAGAAGCAACCAAGGCACAATCTAGACAACCAACGTCCACACAACATAACAGTTTTAAGTAAGTACTTGAGAAGACTCAAACAATCATGCTTAAACAACCATTACTAAGCACAGGGCTTACACATAACGAGCATCTATCTACAGCAATACACACATTTGTCCTACATACAAGAATTATGATACAAGATGTGCTACACAGCAAGTTGACATGGCTCAGTCTTTTAGGGAGAAGATGATTTTGAGATAGATAGTAAAAAGGGCTCCAAAAGATTTTGGCATGGCTGCACTATCATGCAAATGGACATACCACAAGCAAGAGTTTAGCATTTAGGGAAACTCATCGGGAAAAGATTATCAAACCTATAGAGCTAATCCAAAACTTAACCAGGTTGAAAAGAATATCTGTCAGCTCTGCCTAAACTAGGGTAGAGAACTTGACATGAATTTTAGAAAATGATAACTAAAGTTCCATTTATCCAACAAACATGATCCTTAATGTTATGAAAAACTTATCAAGTTATCTATAATTTTCTTATTATCATCTTAAGGTGCTTCTACAGCTAACAAGCACAAACAATACAAAGAAGACATATCTATTCAGATTTTTGACAGATTCTGTTATTCTACTTCACAGGCTCATAACATAAGATTTAAACCACCAAAAGTAGTGATCTAAGACATTTTGGAAAACTTAACAAAAGTACTACAGTTCTTCTATTAACTCCAAAACATGATTCTATATGCATACTAGTCGAACAAACTAAACATTCAGATTTGTTCAGAACACAATCAGGATCTGACAACAAACTTCAAAAGTTCATAACTCCTAAACCATCAGGCCTACGGTCATGAAATTTTAGGATAAACTTAATATTGGGGTTGGCTACAACTTTGGTATTCACCATACTTATAGAAAACACCATTATTGTTATAAAAACACCACTAGAATACAAACTACTCTAGCAGCCAAAATTCAACACACATATCAAGCAATGTTTTCCCTTGTTCTATTAACAAGAGAGCACACACATGTATGACTCCAATAGCTACAAACATTATTACCTAGATAAATAATAATGTAGTTTGGTGACAAGGAGGATTACATAAGAATCATAATTGCTTAAGTGAGGTTAACGCATTTGCAAACGCTTGCATGAGCATTGGATTCACCACTTGGCTAAACAAGTGGACACCTACAAGTTCAAGCATATAGTCTTGACTATTTCTATTATAGGTAGGCCATATTTTTCTTAGTTAATTAACATTAGAGGATTCATCAGAAATTATTTACATGCATGTTCACCGACAAGTTTTAGTTTTCAAAGGATTGTAGTTTCTACTACTACTAACTTAGCATTCCTATAGAAGCAAACATTTCAAGGCTAGACACATCACACACTACTTTCAAGCAAAACTATTCAAGTAGCATGGACTAAGACAAATTTTTGTTTAGCTTCATACAAGAAAAGGACTAACATAACATCACTCACAAGTTACTTATCATTAGAACAAGAATGAGAGAAGAATAATTATGAATAATGCAACAATCATGACGATGCATGCTTCGTCCTAATCGTCCTCACAAAATTGCCAGCCTAAGGTGGCAATCACGTTCTATGTCGGTGGCATAACACATACTCTCTCGACATATAGCTAGTCGTCAACTACGTTCAATCTGTGCATTCGTGGTTAGTGTACCTGCAGAAGAATTTCATTTCAGCCCAACCCAACAATAATATATGTGCAGAAATGAAAGTCTGGTCTCTAGGTTGAAAGCTAAATACTCCAATATATATTCTCGAATATATATTGTAGCATACTACCCATGTGAAGCACGCCCATGTATACACAGAGACATGTATACATGGTCATACCAACTAACCCACAATTAAGTACCTTCATATAGACATGTGTGTAACATGTAAATATTCCAGTAACCACATCTAACTCTCCCCTAGACCGACGGTTGGACGGTCATGCTCTCACAACTCACATTCTTACCTTGAGCGTCGAGGCATTTAGATCCATACATTACCACTCAAGCAAGTGGCATCCTTATAATTTCACGCCGTATGGACGACGAAAGGAAAATATTGCTTACCGTGGCGTAGAGGTATATGATCCATTCATTACCACTTAAGTAAGTGGCATCCATACTATTGCACGCCGTATGGACGACGAAATAAAAAGTTACAATAAAGTAAACCCCCCATAGTTAGTATCAGTTTACATAAAGCCACCTAGTAGTCCTTAATTGGGCATAACTGGAGGTTGTCGCTAGCATAGTTTTTGTAAATTAGTTTTGACAAGTTTTGCCTGTAGCTAAAGTTTTAGTCCAAATAGGATTTTTAAAACCAAAACTTTGTTTTTAAAACAATGTATCTGATAGTATTATACTTAATCTTGCTCTGATGCCAGCTATGACAGAACCGCCCAATTTATACAAGTTTAAGTACGACAGTCCCCGTTTAACACGTTGACACGCGCGTACTCTCACTTATATAAACCCGGTAGTCTGCCGAGTGTCACAAAGGACCTTGGTAAATCAACTCTACACCAAGATCGCATGATTAAGCAAATACACATCACATACACGGAGATTTGCAGCGGAAATAATATTACAAAAGAGTTCACAAATAATACAAGTTTGGATTTTCCAATTGATTAGAAAACAACATAGCTTTCAAATGATTACAATAACATAAGTTTCAAATACATTGCTAGCATAAGTGACATTCTCCAACAAAAGCATGTAGATAAGAACACTATATAGAATCGTCGAGCCCACCAGCGGTTAGCCACCATCTTTAGCAGGCTGAAGACTTCACCTGCAACATGGTGGGATAAACCCTGATTACTCGAATGTACTCAGCTAGACTTACCCGACAGGAGAGAAAATAAAAGACTCTCAAGGATATGCAAGGCTTTTTGGTGGAGTTGGTTGGATAGCATAACTTTGCCAAAAAGAGCATTACTATCATGAGTCCTTACTTACAACCTTTTAGTCAATATTTTAGCATCAAATTTAGTTAAGCTACCATAGCTAGATTTGCACCTATTCTATAGCAATCACTTGATTAATAAGCATCACATTAATAACCATATCAGGTTTATCATGTAGCCATCATCATCATCATAACCATTAAGTTTATTTAGTGAATCTACGTTGCCGTTGCTCGAGTCAAGTTCTCACTATCCGGGAGAGACGGCGATAAGAATCGATTCCTATCCAGTTGGAGGGGTATTCCTAGCGCTCACCCAAGCATACCTCGCGAGGGCAGCTCGGATCACCTTTAGCATAACTCCGGACGAAGTCGCGGGTCCGTACGGCGCCGCACCCCGAGGGACCGCCAATCTGCTACGGTCAGGACTCTAACCTGACTCCTCGGTCTTACGCCATTGACTCCCCGCACATCCTTGCTACCAACCGGGGTGCGCACTTTAACCAGATCGGGGTATCCGTCCGGAGTTGCACTCGTATGCTTCGCGGTCGGAACGACTTATCCGGCCAGCTAAGTGGTAGGCATGCGTTCAACATGACACGAGGACGTACAGCGTATCGGTCCTTAAACGAAACAGACGGGGATAGATTCACATCCAAGACCTCCATGCCTTGTTGCTTCACTATCGTCATCCTGCCCGGTCTCAAATTCATTATTAGCACATGGTTATTTCCACGATAGCAAATATAGCCAACCGTGATCAGGTATCCACCTATCTCTCGCAGGTGACAGGAAATCACCCGGCTTCTACCGAGCTAAGCATAGCTAAGCATAGAACGTTTTCCTTATACTAGTAGGGGTTCAGGTAGTTTCATATAGTGGACAAGGTAGGAAATATGCACCAACAGTTTCATTCAACTCCTATCACCTAATGCATCATATAAAGTTATACTCTTGTGCTTTTACAAAAAGAGAGGGTAGGAGACTTAGAATGCTCCGGGGCTTGCCTGGAATCCGAAACAAGTCAGTTAAGTCAACTTGCACCGTCTTGACGACATCTAAGGTGACAACACTTGTGTAGTCCTTCCATCATCCGGTTAGGTCCACCATAAAGTCCTTCACGCAGTTCATCTAGCGTACCTAAATGAGATGCAAGATGCAAGTGTATGAACACGTAGAAGTGCAATAGACAAAGCATCACACACAAAAAGCAAGGCAAGAGCAAGGTTACACTAAACATACTTAAGCACATCTCATTGCTCAACTTAATGATTACATTACCACATGCTAAGTCAACAAGGAATGCAACACTAAACATATTAGATATGGCATACATGTTTCACAAGGTCTCAGGTATATTAACTTAGCCATTAACAAAGACATGAGTCATACATAGCAATATACCAAGCAACAGCAATACAAGGAATATGTCATTTTTAGGACTGTTAACAGCAGCTTAGTAAATAAATCATAACTAGAGTTACACAACTCCAAAAGACATGCAAGAAGACATTCCGGAAAGCTTAAGACATTATCTACATTTTATATTTAGATATCAAAGCATGATTCTCAATTTAAGCTGGTCGAAATTATAAAGTTTCAGAATCTGTCCCTGACAAACAGAGAGCAGTTATTTCTGAAATCAAACTTTGAACAGACATAACTCACAAACCACGAGGCCCAATGCCACCAAATTTGAACAGCAGCTAGATAAATAAATTATCTACAACTTTGATAATAACAAGATTCCCAGAAAACATAATTTACATATTGTAATCCAAACAGTTCTAGAAACTGTCTAGAAACAACAATTGCAAACAATTAATTATTAACTTATGTTTCAAACATGCATTTGAGCAAAAACATTGTTACCAACAGTTTGCATATATCTAAAAGAACACCAGAAAACATAGTGGTCATTACAATATAAATTTATTTAATGCATTTCTTAATTTATTTGGATAATAAGGTGTATTAAAGAACATATATCAAACATGCACAGTATATTCTACAAATATTACAGTAGATTCTACATACTATCTATAGTCTACTGTATAAATTCCACTGCATTTGAATAAGCATAGCAACATCTATGAAAAAGACAAATTGCTATTGCAATTAACCATGGGAGAGCAAGATAAATGCACAATTCATATTTTCATCAAACACTTGACCATATTATATATTAACATGATACAACAATGTCATAGGATTGTACTGGACAACATTTTCCATTTTTATATTTTTATTTATAATTATAAACCATTTATCAAGCTCCATAAAGATATCTCTGTTCAAAACATAGACAGAATCTATCATGCCACATTAAACAGCCATAACTTGAGTTTCATATGCCCATAAATTATGGTTATGTACTTTCTGGAAAGCTTAAGAAATTGTGAACAACTTTGTTATAAACATCTAGAGCCAAATCTACAACTAACAAGGTCTTACATAACAAACAATGCATCCCTGTCTAGGTTTAGACAGAAACTGAAATAGTACTTTAAACCACTATAACTAAACATGTGCTTAACCAAAAATTTATGCTATTTAGCTTTATGGAAAGCTTATGCTATTTAGCAAGACAGAGCATTTGTTATTTTTATAACCCTTAATCTGTCATTCCTAAATTCACGAAACTTTTACCAGACATCACATACCATATGAAAAGCTTGTCACAATATTTTCACATTTATGTGAGCAATAATACAGTGGTTATGAAAAAGACAAATATAACAAGCAATTAAAACTGAACTGCATAAATCTATTTTTTCTGCTAAAACTGCAAACTAAAACATGCAATCATATAGATCTACTGCATAGAACATTTCACAAGGATTCCAAAAAGTCCACATTTGCTATTTTACGACTTTTCTACGAATTTCTATGCATTTCCAAAGTTCATCCATGAAATCTGCAAAAACAACATAAAAGGAAAACAGATCTTGCACCGGGGACCCTGGACTTTTCATGAATCACGCTATAACCCAGAAACACTATTCATATGAGTCTTGGCTTCGCATCTAGAACCCTGAGTTGTTTCTTATTCGAACCCGAGGTCCTTCTTCTTTCTCTGCTTGAACAGAGGACGGAGGAGGATCGCCGGTTCCGGTCGGAGAGAGGCCACGTTGGCGGCAAGGGAGTGCTGGGAGAGCACCGGGACATCACCGCGCACCCATTGGTCGCCTTGCCTTGCTCCATTGTCGCCTGAGGCTAGCCGGCCATGCAAACAGAAGCAGCAGCGGTGGCGGCTCCGGTGATGGTGCTCTCCGGCGACGAAAGAGGCTAATGCAGGGGCGCCATATGAGCAGCGAAAGGAGGAAAAGGTGATGCTGCTCTTGATTTGGGCGGGGAAGTGGTAGGAGTAGACAGCAGCAAGCTTTACTGTCGGCCATGGTGCCAAGGTGACGAGCGCGGCTGGCAGAGCGAGATGGAGCAGAGGGCGAGCACTGGGGCGACTGCGGAGTCCGCGAGAGGGCTCGGGCACCCTCTCTGTGGGCGACAGGGGCGCAGGGCAGCTGTCCATGAAGGTGGAGTCGGGAGTGCTGCATGGCGGCCACGTCCTGGCCACGCGTTGGCCATTGAAGCATTTCGACGAACAGGTGGCGGGCAACAGAGTGACCAGTGTGGGAAACAAATTTGGGCCATTTCTATGCTGAATTAGGAGATGGGCCAAATATGAAGTTTGTCAAGCTCGGTCTTATCTACATTTGTTATTTAAGGGTCACGGCCATTAGAGTTGTAGATCAGTAGATAATTACATGCCAATCTATGAGTGTCAATGAATTGATAAAGATTAGCAAAACTCAAAATTGATGACCAAAACGAAGTCAAACTGGTGTCATCTTTTGGCATGCTCTAGCCCACAATATGTACTCCAACTTTTATTTTGGGACCTAAGCAAGTTGTTTAGTAAAATTTGGAGAACGCGGAAAGCCAACGTGATGAACTGCAAACCTAGACTTAGAAACTCTAAGTGCTGGAAATTATAGCAGATTCAATATTGTGACTATTATTTGACATGCTTAGAAGATGATTCAGACTTAGTAATTTTAACAAAGATTGTAGTATGCAAACTATACTACAACTTATACCAAAGGACCTTGTACTGGTTCAGTTTTATTTGGAAGATACAAGGCTCCCAACTAGGGTACCCGAAACTGAGCACCTCAGGACTTGGCCAAAATTCTGGAGTTCCAAAACAGCACTGCATTGAATCTTGTAAACTTAATTTGACTAGGTTAGATTCAAAAATAGCTCTTGATCATTAAACAAAGTTTGTTCTACAGAATCTAAACTACAACTTTCATTTAAGGTGAAACCTCAGGTCTAGTATAGAAGTCAAACTTTCACTTTGGTCAAAGCAGCAACTTGATAAAGCCTGAATTAAGGTTTTAGGCCAATTCAAGCATTTTCTAGGCAGAAGCTCAACATGTACCCTTCATGACTTTTGTTGTAGAGTTCATCTAGAGTCATTTGGGCAAGGTTGCAAGGATTGGTTGATGACCCATGGTTCTATTCACTTAATGAGGTCATTCCAACAAGCATGTAACTTATCATTTCATGTGACCTTTGATTCCAAACTTCTTGAAACTTTTTGAGTGATCACTATAGGCAGTGATGGATGTGGGACACATGAGAGAGATTCCATTAATATCACTCAAGCATGCACTTTGAAAAGGCCTATATGTAAGCAAGGGTGCATTCTCCAAGTTTAACTTGAGGCTCACTTTCATGGATTGACTTTATCATGATCATCACCACTTATCATGACATGTTTGAGCTCAAAACCTAGGATCTAACTCGTGGCAAACACTTGGGGTGTTACAACCGATTTCTGCAGCAGGTCCAGTGCGGATGTTGTCCGTAGTGGGAGCTGAGAACTCGCGGATGGATTTGTTCGCCACGGCTTCGAACTCTAAAGACAAGTTCTCGTGATCTTCTTAATTGGATGAAGCTTCTTGCTGAAGTGTTGATGATCCCTTCTTGAGCTTGGATCTTGTTTTTCTGAATAATGCTTCAGGATTGTCAACAAAATTTCTTGGAAGATGTTTTCTATTCATTCATTACCCTAAATAAGATAAAATATAGAAAAATATCAGGGTAAAACTGTATAAGAGAATTGATAAGCTCAATCATATTAGTGATGCAAATGATGACTCAAAATCCAATATTCATTCTTGATTAGTAATCAACCTTCTCCGGCAACGGCGCCAAAAATGCTTGTTGGGTATTCTTAACATCATTACCAAAAGTAGACTTAGTTTTCTAATTCTGATAACGGTGCCAAAAATGCCAAACCTATCTCTCATACCACTTAAGCCAAGTTGTCATCCCCAGCATGATATGAGAGACGCGGTATTGAAATATGCAATTGCTCATCTAAATAAATAATGAATGGGATCTACAAACGCACAGATTAATACCAATGTAGCATTTTAACCAGGAAGTATTCTAGGTATCGTTATTTATATTTTTACCACTAGGAAGGGATTAGCAATCATCAATATTGATTATAGAATGGAATATGAGATTGAGTGTCTATAATTGCATGTATAATTGAGAACATTTATCTAACTCTTTCATACAGGGGTAAGTGTCACATAAAGGATATAAAGCAATGAATAGTGACAAAGATAATTAATCTGATCAGCATAACTTAGCCACATATAAATATGATAAGCACCTCAATTAGATATTCTAGCAAGTCATTAGCATAGAATTAGAACGAACTACAAGAATATTTCCTAAGTTATTCTCACCTATACAGTCTAGCATATCATAGTTAGTGCAAGCATACTTAGCAATCATTGTGAGACAAGACTACGCCCATGCATAGTGATATTAGCAAGGAATATGAGAAACATCGTAATCACTCCCCTGTAATAATGTTGCTCTGCCAGCCCAATACACGAGAGGGGGACTATATAAGAATCAATGAAGTTGTCACTATCATGAACTTCCCCGCGATCTGGCATATTGGGTACAATCGCAGATAAATACGGTATAAGCACCACTCTTACACAATATCTATCATTTACCCATGGATCCAATGGATAAACACTATACGATCCTAAACATGTATATAGATCCAATCTAACTAAGCCAAGTATATAACTATGATAGACTAAGAACAATATAATGTTGAATATAAACAAGTAGAGCAAAGTCATAAGCAATATATTGAAGTAGAACAAAGTCATATTCATAATATTGAAGAACAAAGATGAACAATTAGAAGAACAATTAGAGAATTACCAAGAATCCTCTTGACAGATCCGAAAACCAATCGAAGATTGACTCCTTCTAGTTCTAATCCTATGTAGCTATGCTAATCTAGATGTCTAATTGATGTGGTGGCTCTAGGCTTGATCAGAGGCTTCTTCTCCCTTGAGGAATAATGAATTAGGGTTGAGAGGCTCTCTCCTCCAGGGTCCAGGCGGTCTGGTTTTATAGTCCTTCCAAGTGAATATGGGCCGTTGGATCAAACCGACATTGATTGAGCGGTTATCCTTGATCTTTTAGGTTGGTGGAGCGTAATCCTGAAAGAGTGTCTTGATTGGACTCCAACAGGGGGCGGGCGCCCAGGCCAGGCCCTGTTTCGCCTCTGCTTCATCCCCGTGGCTTTTGGAGTCTTCTAGATGTAAGATAATTGCGCGGCACGTTGATATCTCTATGTAATCCCGACGTGTCGGCCTTTCTTCCGTATTTCTTGATAACCCCCTGCAGAGATAGACAAACACCAAAACTCGTGGAATTCTATCAGATAAAACCCTAAGTCTGGATGTTGATTTCATTTGGATCCTTTTCTTTGTTTATTTGATAATTAAATTTGATACTTAAGGACCGTCAACAATGTCTACAGCTGCTCTAGTACAGATATTGGCCGTAGTGGGAGCTGAGAACTCACGAAGTGACTTGTCAGCCATGACATCAATCTCTGGTGTCAAACTTTTAGTAGGTTCATCTTCTGACTCAAGAGGATTGGCAAGTTGAGATGTTGATGATGTTGATTCATTTCTTCTCAACTTATCCTTTGTCTTCCTCATTAATGTCTCTAGACTTTTAACGAAGTTATCTGGGAGATCAAACCAATTCATACATTACCCTGCATATAATAAAAATAGACAAAAAGACAAGGGTAAAGCTGCATGAGTGGGACAGGTGGGTGGAGCTCAATCCATAAGTTGATGCAGTGATGCTCATTATCCTTTGCTGCTTTCACCTTCCCCGGCATTAGCGCCAAAAATGCTTGTTGACACTTCTTAACGCAACTACTAAAAATAGACTCTTAAACCTATCCATAGTAACGGCGTCAAAATTACTTAACATCACTTAAGCTAGGTTGTCATCCCTAACATGATGTAGAAGTGCTGGATTTAAGTCTATAGGCTTTTCTAGGAATAAATAAAGGATCCGCAAGCACACAGATAACACCAATTTAGCATTTTAACCATGAGTATTCCACGTATCCTTATTTATATTTTTACCACTGGGAAGGGACTTGCAATGGATAATGAGCAATGAGCACTACATGTAATCATGGAGACCTTAACCATGTCTTTATCTATCTCTCATGTAGGGTAAGTGTCACATAAGATAAATGTATGAATATGAATAATAAGTGATAGAGGATAAATAAGAATTCATAGCCATAAGATAAACATCATAATCATCTCAAATATATTACTCTAAGTCTATAGCACTAGCATGGTATTAGGACAATCTACAGGAATAAATCCTAAGAATTCTAACTATACTGTCAAAGCATACATTGATTATTGCAACTACACCTATCATCATCATTAGAAAAGTTTATATCTATGCATAGTGATATTAGCAAGAAAGATCATGAACATAGCAAGAACTTCCCTATAATAATGGTGCTCTACAATCCTTATAATCGGGAGAAGGAATACAAAGGACTCAACAGGACTGTCTCTCCAGCGATCTACCTCAAGCTCCGGACTATAAGGGGCAATCACAGATAAATACGGTCTGGGCACCACGGCTACACAATATTTACCACTTACCCGTCGATATAATGAGTAAGCACTATACGATCCTATCCATAAAGATAATTCTAATCTAACTTCACTAAGCATATAATCAAGGCAAACTAATAACAATATAATTAGGAACATAAGCAAATAGAATAAATTCAATTCCCATATAATCAAATAGATCAAAGTCATATTCATAGTAGCAAGAACTATTATAAATATAACAAAGAGAATAAGAGTTTACCAAGAACTGAAGATAGATCCAGACTCCAAGAATAACTTGACTCCTTCTAGATCTATCCTATGTAGCTATGCTAAAGAACTATAGAGATCTAATTGAGATGGTGGCAAAGAATCCTAAAGAGATAGATCCATTCGAGGGACCTCTCTCTGTCTAATTCTTCTCTTGATCTTCTTAGAGAATAATTATGAACTTCTCCTCCAAGGGGGGTTAAGATCTTTATTTATAGCCCCCTAGGAAGCACCACAACACTTGGATTAAACCGACTTAAACGTGCGCTTAAGATTAATCCTCAAAGTCGGTGGCGGCAGGATCTGCGAGGTTCAACCTGATTGGTTGAAACCCCCGGGCGGCCGCCCCTGACAGGGTGGGGCGACCGCCCCTGCCATATGGAAGGTGGCCCCCCCTTTTAGGTGGTGTCTTCCTAAGCCTTCTAGAGTATTCTTGAGTTGACATTTCACATGTTCTCTCTATGTAAATCTGACATGTGGACCTCGTTTTGTTCTTATTCGAATAACCCTCTGCAGAAATAGACAATCACCAAAACTTTTGGAATTCTGTTAGTGATAACCCCTATTGCTAGATAGTATTGTGATTTAAGTCCTTTCTCATGCTATGTTGATGGTTAAAATGAGTATTTATCTACCGTCAACATGTACTCAAAGGTATGTGGCTCTAGCGCACGTGTTGATTCGGTTATACGAGTAATGAATGTGAAGAAAATGGGTTTTCCATGCTCGATGGGGTTGAGCCAATAGTTCACTAGAAGTTTGACAGGTGAGACTTTAATTTTGCATACCATTTAATATAGTAGTTTAAGTTCTTCATCACTCAAGGTGTGACCTCTAGTTCGAGGAAAAAGAGTAATACACATCCAATAACGAAGAAAACATAGGGTCAGATTATGGATTTGGTAGGGTGTAGGATTGGAATAGTCATCGGAGCTAGAAATTGCTTTCCAAAAGTCATTTTTGCTAAATCCATTAGTGGCATGGTCTAGATCAAGTTTGCAATTATTCTCACATCCTAGGGTAGTGTTTAAGATGTTCCAAGTTGTTGCGCATTCTTAACGTCACTACCAAAAGTAGACTTAGTTTTCTAATTCTGATAACAGTGCCAAAAATGCCAAACCTATCCCTCATACCACTTAAGCCAAGTTGTCATCCCCAGCATGACATGAGAGACACGGTATTGAAATATGCAATTGCTCATCTAAGTAAATAATGAATGAGATCTGCAAGCGCACAGATTAATACCGATGTTGCATTTTAACCGGGAAGTATTCCAGGTATCGTTATTTATATTTTTACCACTAGAAAGGGATTAGTAATCATCAATGTTGATTATAGAATGCAATATAGAATTGAGTATCTATCATTGTATGTATAATTGAGAGCATCTATATATCTCTTTCATACAGGGATAAGTGTCACATAAAAGATAGATAAAATATGAATGGTGACAAAGATAATTAATCTGATCAGCATAACTTAGCCACGTAATAAATATGATAAGCACCTCAATTAGATATTCTAGCAAGTCATTAGCATGGAATTGGGATGAACTACAAGAATATTTCCTAAGTTATTCTCAACTATGCAGTCTAGCATATCATAGTTAGTGCAATTATACTTGGCAATCATTGCAAGACAGGACTACGCCCATGCATAGTGATATTATCAAGGAATATGAGAAACATAGTGTTAACAGTTCTTACGTATCAATTTTAATTACCAAATAAACAAGAGAAAGGAAAAATATGCAAACAACACCTAGAATTAGGGTTTGATCTGATAGAATTCCACGAGTTTTGTCGTTTATCTATTTCTGCAGGGGGTTATCAGGAAATAAGGAAGAAAGGCCCACATGTCCGGATTACATAGAGATATCAACGCACCGCGCAATTTTGTACCATCTAGAAGACTCCAGAAGCCACGAGAACGAAGCAGAGGCCGAACACGGCCTGGCCCAGGGCGCTCGCCCTAGGGACCAGGGCGCCCGCCCCCCTCTGGACTCCAATCGGGACAGTTTTCGCGGATCAAGCTCCACCGACCTAAACGATCAAGGATAACCGTCCAATCAATGTCGGTTTGATACAACGGCTCACGTTCACTTGAGTGGACTATAAAACTAGACCCCCTGGCCCCTGGAGGAGACAAGTTCATCATAGAGTTGAGAGGAGCCCTCGAAGGAATACCTCTCCTCTAAATCGACTTTTTTAGGGCTTAGCATCCAATATGAGTAGAATTAGATCTTCTAGTTTCTACTATATTGAGAGAGATAGAGTGGAGTTGTAGATCGGGGGAAGCTCGGCCTGTCGGTGTCTACTTCGAGGTTGTACCTGCGGGATCAAGTTCTCCAAACCCGAAGCTTGCTCCTAGGATTCCTCAGTATTTCAACTTCTAAATTCGAGTAAGTTCTTGTTTTATTGTTCTTTGGTTTATGAGTTTACTTTAATCTCTTCACGTAGAGTTTAGAGTAATCATCTCTAGCATAGACGTGGTGTTTGGGCTTGGATACTCATAAATATTCCCTAACTAGCTGGACCGTGGTAGTAGATAGGAACGTGACATTTCCGAGTTACCTTTGCAGACCATATCTCGTTAGCAGCAAGGATAGGGTTTATAGGTGCGGGTTGAATATCCTCTGTGGTGTCTAGATTCCGTAAGCTTCCCCAATAGAACAGTAGATCATCCTTACCATGGTTAGAAAGAGATTACGGTTGTAGTGTTCTCTATTTATCACTCACATCGAGAAACATTCTTTGTAGCCTAAAGGTTAGTAGTAATAGACTAGGTTAGTGAGATGCACTCTTTCTCCTAGTGGTAAAAAAATAAATACGATACTCTGGATAACATCCCGGGTGAAGTGTTCACCGATATCCGTGCGCTTGCGGATCAATTCCTTATTGCTTTCCAAATATCAACAAGCATTTTTGGCGCCGTTGCCGGGGAGAAAGATGGTTTGCTGAGATAACCTTAAGTCTTACTACTAGCTTGTATCTATACTTTTACCTTTTCTTATCTTTTATATTCTTTATTTATTTTTTTTACTCTTACCTTATGGAAAACCAAGATTCTAAATCAATCCATGAATCTACAATCCCTTCAGTAACTGACCTTTTACCATGGGAGTCATCACAGCCTATCCAAACATCCCAGTATAGGTTAAGTTCTAGGTTGATTGCCATGATTCAAAACCTATTTTTTTCGGGAAAGGAAGACGAAAACCCTTACCTTCATATTAGAGATTTTGAGCAAACATGTGATTGTCTTCGTATTGAAGGCATTTCTGATAAAACTTTACGTTGGAAGCTTTTTCCTTTTTCTTTAAGTGGAGAAGCTAGACAATGGTATAATCAGAAGGTAAGTCAACAACGAGGTGAATGGGGAGTTTTACGAGCCAACTTTTGTCTAGATTTTTATTCCCTCGACCGTATCGGCAACCTTAGACTCGAAGTCCTATCTTTTAAACAAAAAGCTAATGAAACTTTGGGAAAATCCTGGAAATGTTTTTCTGATCTTTTAGAATCTGGTCCAAACCTTAATCTTGAAGGCCCTGTTCTTTTATTTCACTTTATTCGAGGTCTTCAGAAAGATCATAAACAAATGCTACATACAATGTCTAGAGGTTCGTTCTTTCGCATCCCTACTCATGATGCTAGAGTGATCCTAGATAGAATCCTAGAAGCTGATAATACCCTTCATGATGAAACCCACGAAGCCGAAGTAGACACTCTGCCAAATTCTCCATCTACTTTAGCTATCCCAAGTTCTGAGCCACAAAAGGAAGAAATTCCACCACCTGATTTCATGCTGGATATAGAATCTGATCTTTCTGCCGATTTTGGAAACATTTCAAACTGCCATTCTACTAACAAACCCCAAAATGGCTAGTTTAGCATTTGTTTATCAAGTGAACATCAATTGAGAGAGCTTATCTCAGTCATGAGTAGTGAGTGGTTGGAGGAATGAGAGCTTTCCTCTGATGTGATCCGTTTGGACACACCCTCTATAACTATACGCTGTGCTTATGATTCTGATCGATTTGATGCTATCTATAATCCTGTTGTGGGGATCAACATTATGTCTGAATCTGTTGCACTTAAATTATTTAAAAAATTGGTTTGAACGCCCACAACAAAAGTCATAAAGGAATCTTCCGGACGATTAGTCCCCAGTCTTGGAATTATTAATGTCCTACCTCTTATAGTACAAGGCTCCATTGTTCATTTGAACTTCTATATCTTTGATACATGGGACATCTTCCTGTTGATAGGACAACCTTTTCGAAGACTCCTTTATGAAGGTCATACTGGAAAGCTACATAATTCTTTTGGGAAAACTTTTAAATTTCCAGTAATAATTTCACAATCCTTAAACAATAAGGCCGAGTCATATCTTTTGTCTGATCCTATGGAGGAGGTAAAGGCTGCATCTCTAGAGCTTTTAGATGAACCAGACATAGAAGATGAAACTCCTTTCTTCACAGAAGAAGAAGCTGAAGCTTCTAAATCTGAACCCTTAGACAAGTTTGCAGAAACACCTAGACCTCCCATAGAGCTTAAAACTTTACCACTCGGTCTTATCTATGCTTTCCTAAACAATAATCCAGAGTTTCCAGTGATCATTAGTGATAAACTCACTCAGGTGCAAACTCTGCGATTAATGACCATTCTTGAGAAACATCACTCAGTTTTCGGCTACTCACGCCAAGATCTTACAGGAATCAGTCCTATGATTTGTACCCATCGTATTCCAACAGATCCTTCTATTTCACCTGCTCGAGAGCCCCAACGTAGACTTAACAACACTATGAGAAAGGTAGTTAAAAAGGAAGTTATAAAGTTGCTGCATGCAGGGATTATATATCTTGTGCCGTACAGTGAGTAGGTAAGCCCAGTTCAAGTTGTGCCTAAAAAGGGAGGCATGACTGTCATTATGAATGAAAGGAACGAGCTAATTCCGCAACGCACCATCACAAGGTGGCGGATGTGCATAGACTATAGAAAACTAAACAAAGCCACAAGAACGGATCATTTTCCTTTACCTTTCATAGAAGAGATGCTAGAGCGATTAGCAAACCATTCGTTCTTCTGTTTCTTAGATGGATATTCAGGGTATCACCAGATCCCGATCCATCCTAATGATCAAAGTAAAACCACTTTTACATGCCCATATGGAACTTATGCTTATCGTATAATGTCTGTTGGGTTATGTAATGCACCAGCTTCATTTCAAAGATGCATGATGTCTATATTTTCTGATATGATTGAAGAGATTATGGATGATTTCTCTGTTTATGGAAAAACTTTTGATAGTTGTCTTGAAAACTTAGACAAGATTTTGCAAAGATGTGAAGAAAAGCACTTAGTCCTTAATTGGCAAAAATATCATTTTATGGTTAGGGAAGGAATAGTGCCGGGACACCTAGTGTGTGAAAGAGGTATTGAGGTAGACAAAGCTAAAATTAAAGTAATTGAACAACTACCTCCACCTATGAATATAAAAGGAATTCGAAGCTTTCTTGGCCATGCTGGTTTTTATCGCAGATTCATAAAAGATTTTTCATTTATTGCTAGACCACATACTCTTTTGCTAGCCAAGGATGCTCCTTTCTAATTTGATGATGCGTGTCTAACATCTTTCAATTTATTAAAGAAAGCACTCATCTCTGCACCAATCATTCAACCCCCTAATTGGTCGTTGCCTTTTGAAATTATGTGTGATGCTAGTGATTATGTTGTGGGGGCAGTATTGGGACAAACTAAAAATAAGAAGCATCATGCAATTGCTTATGCCAGTAAAACTTTGACAGGAGCTCAACTTAATTATGCAACCACTGAAAAAGAGCTTCTGGCTGTTGTCTTTGCCATTGATAAATTTAGATCTTATCTAGTTGGAGCCAAAATAATTGTTTACACTGATCATGCTGCACTAAAATATCTGCTCACTAAAAAATATGCTAAACCTCGCCTAATTAGATGGATCTTATTACTTTAAGAATTTGACTTAGAAATAAAAGATAAAAAGGGAATAGAAAATTCTGTTGCTGATCACTTGTCTAGAATGTATTTTAAGAGTCCATAGGAAACCCCCATCAATGATTCACTCTGGGACGACATGCTCTACGGGATTAACACATCTGACCCCTGGTATGCAGATATTGTTAATTTTATGGTTTCAGGGTATGTACCACCAGGAGCAAACAAGAAGAAGCTTATTCAAGAAAGTCGTTCACATATATGGGATGAGCCATACCTCTTCCAAGTATGCTCTAATGGCTTACTCAAAAAATGTGTGACCACCGAGGAAGGATGGAAGATCATCGATAGATGTCATTCATCACCATATGGAGGTCACTATGGAGCATTTTGTACACATTCAAAGATCTGGCAGTGTGGACTCTATTGGCCTATAATGTAGGAAGACACAAAGCAATATATTAGAAGATGTGGGACATGTCAAACGCACGGAAACATAAACACAAGAGATGCCATGCCACTCACCAACAACCTTCAGATTGAGCTCTTTGATGTTTGGGGAATAGACTACATGGGTCCATTTCCTCCATCAAAGAAGTCTGAGTACATCTTGGTGGCAGTTGATTACGTCTCCAAGTGGGTTGAGGCAACCTTGCAAGCATGCCGACAACATCGGTTAAAAAAGGATGTTTGAAGAAGTTATATTTCCAAGATTTGGAGTCCCCAGAGTAGTGATAAGTGATGGAGGAGCACACTTCATCCATAAACGCTTCAAGCAATATCTATCAAAGCATGGAATCCGTCACAATGTCGCTACCCCCTATCATCCTCAGACAAGTGGCCAAGCAGAGACTTCCAACAAAAAAATCAAGAATACTCTTCAGAAGACAGTAAACAAAATGGGAACGGCATTGAAAGCAAGTTACCCGATGCACTCTGGGCATACCGGACAGCATACAAGACCCCAATTGGAATGTCCCCATACCAATTGGTGTATGGGAAGACTTGTCACCTACCTGTTGAACTAGAATTCAAAGCATACTGGGCCATAAGGAGATGGAATATGGACCTAGATGTTGCTGGAGATCATAGAAGAATGCAACTACTAGAATTGGAAGAATGGCGAGAGAAAGCATATCACAATTCGAAGTTCTACGAAGAAAGAGTCAAAAGGTGGCATGACAAGAGGATCAAGAAGGAGTTCGCACCCGGATATAAGGTATTACTTTTTAATTCCAGGGTGAAGCTTTTCGTGCATGGGAAACTCCGGAGTAAATGGGAAGGACCATTCAAGGTAATCAATTCATCATCCCACAGAGCTATCACACTTCAAAATGACGAAGGTACGTTATTCAAGGAAAATGGTCAACATCTTAAATTATTTTTAGAGCCCAATAAAGAATTAGAAGAAATAGACGTAATCCATTTTTACCTTCCCATGGAGAATTAGAGCCCAACCTTTTTAATCTGACGTTTTTGGGCCATACATATATTTTCCTAAGAAATTTTGCATCTAGAAACACGCTCGAGGAAGTAGGCCCACAGAGGGGCCAGACACAGGGCCGGCGCCTTGATCAAGAGGGCGGGCGCCCAGCTCCTGACCCCTCTCAGTCCCAATTTCCTCCGTTATGGAAAACACACTTATGGTAAGCCGAATAATCCCTTAGATGGAAAGTTTCGCATGCACATCGACGGGAGCAACCCGAACAACCCCTAGAGGCACTTTTTGACCCTTATATAAACAGACCCCTGACGTCAGTTTTCAAACACCAATCCACCCAAACCTTCTCTTCATCTTCAATTAGAGCTTGTTTAGTCCCTCACTGCTCCAATGGCCGAAAAGTTCCACGATGATTGGGAAGTCGTCCGCTTCCACCTCAACATGACGCTTGAGGAAGACCCCGATGCCCGTGCTCTCGTCCCGGCCAACACAGAGCGACAGCTAGAAGCCATGCCATTACGCCAGCGTAGCTCCGCCCAATCCTACCATACTCAACCAGTTCTCACCGCACTGCCACAAACCCTACTCCTCAAGGGATCATCATCCAAGGAGACCACCATCAAGGTGTCAGCCGGCACGAGGATCCTTCCACCCAGACCCAATGAGAGGGTCGTTGGAGTCAAGACCAACCGGAGCGGTGAGATCAGCAGCATCCGCTACATTACGGAGGAAGAGAGACCTTACTTTGAAGGGATTAGAGCAGCCGAAGTCCGTTTCATCCCTCCAAAGGCAGCCTCGAAGCACGCACTCAATGCTTTTGAGACACCTCCTAAGCATCGCAAGACTATAGTAGATATTGATGAGGACGTTCGCAGGCTAGACAGAGTCATCATAGACCTCCAGTCCTCGGTTAATTCCATCACTAGGCAGCTCTCTAACCACAACACCGTTATACTAGGCCTTAGGCATGATCTTCCTAGTGCCAATAAGAAGATCAAGGAGTTAGAGCACCGCTAAGTTATCTGGATTAGATCTTGAGGCAATGCATCTTAGTTATTTATCTTTAAATTCGGTTTAGATTTTACTATTATCGTCAGTTTGCTACTAGTCATTTGTAATAAATGCCTCAAGATTAATAAAGATTATTATTATTATTATGTCTTGTGTGTCTCTACTTTATTTTTCTGCAAGAAAGCAGAAAACAAGTATGGGGGAGATCCCTCGACATGCCAAATACACTTCGACTACACCACTCCACGATTCAGGTACACACTTTGCACACTTTACACATACACATATCTTGGATTATGTAGAATACTGTTTCTGATATGATAAATTAAAAAGATTAAAATGTTTCTAATCATGATTAATCTTACTCTGTGATATTTCCTGAAACATGCAATTATTGAAAAATCATTTTAAAAACCCTGTGTTACTTAAGTCAATATGGAATGTGAGATGGTAGAGTATGAGTTTCTTATTCTTGATATCATTTTTGCTTGGAGAATTTATTTAAAAATTCTAGCTACCATCCTCAGTGTTTTATATGCCTACTAAAACTGAAAATTAATTATGATTATAAAAGCTATCTACTCTGTATTGAGTTTGTTCAAAATGAGTTAGACCCTTGCTGAGAGATTTATCATGGTCCTAAGATCAAGACATTTATTCAGACAGATTCACTCTTCCGAAGTATTATTGCATTAGAGGCATGGGCTATGCAAAATGAGGATATTTCGAGGAAATAAAAAGGAGTAAGTGCTCGTTAACCTCACAGAAAAAAAAATAGACAAGTGTCCGGTAGTAGAATTAGGGGTACCTCGGTATCCACTTAAAAAAATGATAGCCTGTTGACGGTCCTTAATTCTCACATTTAATCGTCAACTAATCATGGAAAAGGACTTATATGCAACCAACACCTAGAATTAGGGTTTCATCTGACAGAATTCCATGAGTTTTGATGTTTGTCTATTTTTGCAGGGGGTTATGAGGAAATATGAAGGAAAGGCCCACACGTCGGTATTACATAGAGATATTATCGTGCCGCGCAATTTTTTACCATCTAGAAGACTCCAGAAGCCATGGGAACGAACGGGAAGCCGAGAGGGCTCAGGGACAGGGCGCCAGCCCAAGTCCTGAGGGTGCCCGCCCTGGAGTTCTGCCCAATCACGTCCAAACTCGCGGATCGTGCTCCACCGACCTAAAGGATCAAGGAAAACCGCGTGATTAATGTCGGTTTGATCCGACGGCCCAGATTCATCTGAAAAGACTATATAAGCAAGGCCCCCTGGCCCCTGGAGATCATACCTCTTCTACAGAATCAAAGCTAGGGTTTTAATTCTTCATCCAAGTAGAGAGGATCCCTCTAGTTCTTCTAGTTCTACCACTAGTTCATCTAGTTCTAGTTCTAGTTCATCTAGTTCTAGTTCTAGTTCCTCTAGTTCTAGTTCTAGTTAGTTCTAGTTGTAATCTAGAAAATAGGGAGAGAGAAGAGGAGAGCGGAGGAGGAGCCGGATCTGTCAGATCTTCCTGAACACTGTACTTTTGCAGCAACTGGTTCGTTCTTCATCGTTCTCCAGGTTCTTCAATTCATAATTCCTGAGTTTTTTAATTACATTTATTTAGATTCAAGTTATTTATTGGATTCCCGCTTGCATCAAGTGCTCCAATCCTGCGGATTGTTGTGGTAGCCTTAGGGTAGTGACAGCCCTAACGGTCGACGTATTCCACCTCATTTGGATCGGTGTTTGTAGGACCATAGTCAGAGCTTCCTAGCCCCCTTCTCAACTAGAGAACTCTTAGAAAACTTCCTCTCATCCCACCAAAAAATAATTATATAGTTATCCTTGGGTGATCTTGGATCTTAATTAGTACACTCACGTTCCCTGTGGAAAATCGATACTCTAGAATACTCCCGAGTGAAGGCTACATCGGTATCCGTGCGCTTGCGGATTTTTCTGTTTGCGTTTAAAATACCCAACAAGCTTTCTGGCGCCGTTGCCGGGGAGCGGTAGCTGTGCTAGTTTCGAACCAAGTCGTCCGTGTATCCTTTTTCTTTTCCTTTTTTACCACACTCACCTTACCATTTTCACCACACCACATGGATTTCACTCCTATCTATAAATTTTTTGCTCCAAAGGGCGAGTTATTAGAGCCACCACCATCATCACATCCAATTCTTACAGATGGCTACGACCTCGGCCCTGATCTAATAGCCATGATTCAGGAGCAACCCTTCTCTGAGCAAGTAGATGAAGATCCATACACCCACCTTAGAGAATTCGAGCAGTTGTGCTCTTGCCGATCTATTTCTGGCATGACACAAGAAACCCTTAAATGGAAATTATTTCTGTTCTCCCTTTTGGGAAGAGCAAAAAAGTGGTATGCTCATTCTGTAGGAGGCGTTAATGGAAGTTGGCATGAACTTCGGGGCAACTTTTGTCTCGCTTTCTTCCCACTTTTTCGAATCGCTGACCTTAGAATCGAAATTCTTACGTTCAAACAAAGAGAGAAGGAAACTTTAGGAGCAGCTTGGGCTAAGTTCACAAGCCTTACCAATTCCGGTCCAAACCTTTCCCTGCCTGACCATGTACTGTACTAGCACTTTTATCGTGGTCTAAACAAGGAAGCTGCTCTTCACCTCGACATTGCTTCAGGAGGCTCATTCACACACAAACTCACAGATGAGGGGAGAGCTATCCTAGAAAGAATCCTTGAAAGTACCCCTTACACAGGCATTTTTGATGAGTATCCTAAAGAAGAAAAAGAAGTCGAGCCTGATCCTAAACCAAAAGATGAGGAATTTGCAACCGAGTTAGAAATTCCACCTGACCCATCTATTAATTTGGTTGTAGAGAGACCTCCTGATAAGGGAATGCAAAACCAACTAAGGGATGATGAACCACCACCTTTAGAGCATCTCTTTGAATTCGAGGAAGATCTTTTTGAAGATTATGGAAACACCTCGAATTTTCCTATCCAAACACGACCTCTAGCAGGGACCACTCAATCCATTCTAAGAGTAGAATCTGTTGACATAGAACACATCAAAAGCCTTTCGGCTATTCTCAGTTATGAATAGCTAACAGAAGCTGAGCTGTCTCCTTAGGTAGCTCGAATCATCACTCCTTCAACCATTCTTCCAAGGAGTTGGGATAATTGCGAAACTAGAGGGTCCCCTAGGAAGGTCCACTACAATCCATATGTTGGGATAATTGTTATTTCCAAGGAGTTAGCTGACACTCTTTATCCCAACGAGTCCATAAGCCCATCTCAAAAACTTTTACAAAGTCCATCTAGATTAATTCTAGAAAGCCATGGGGTATTAAGGGCAGTTCCTGTTAGAATCAAGGACTCTAGAATATGCTTAGACTTTTGTTGATATTTGGGAACGCAATAAGGAATTGATCCGCAAGCGCACGGATATCGGTGAGCACTTCACCCGGGAAATTATCCAGAGTATCGTATTTATTTTTTTACCACTAGGAGAAAGAGTGCATCTGACTAACCGGTCTATTACTACTAACCTTTGGGCACAAAGAATGTCTTTTGATGTGAGTGATAAATAGAGAAGACTGCAACCGTAGTCTCCTTCTAACCTTGGTAAGGATGATCTACTGTTCTAATGGGGAGGCTAACGGAATCTAGACACCACAAAGGAAGTTCAACCCGCACCTATAAACCCTATCCTTCCTCGTAACGAGATGTGATCTACAAAGGTAGCTCGGAATTGTCACGTTCCTCACTACTACCATGGTCTAGCTAGTCAGGGAATATCTTTGAGTACCCCAGCCTAAACACCACGTTTACGCTAGTAATGATTACTCTAAACTCTACGCGAAGAGATTAAAGTAAACTCATAAACCATAAGAACAATAAAACAAGAACTTACTAGAATTTAGAAGTCGAAATACTAAAGAATCCTAGGAGCAAGCTTCGGGTTAGGAGAACTTGATCCCGCAGGTACAAGCTTGGAGTAGACACCGACAGGCCGGGCTTCCTCCAATCTACACCTCCACTCTATCTCTCTCAATCTAGATGAAACTAGAAGATCTATTTCTACCTTACATTGGTTGCTAAGCCTAAAAAGAAATATTAATTAGAGAAGAGGTTTTCCTTCGAGGGCACCCCTCAGTCTCTATGATAATTTCTTCATGTCTTCTCCAGGGGCCAGGGGGGTCTCCTTATATAGTCCTTCCCTTCTATGCGTTTTTGGGTCAGTAGGCGAGGTGGTACTATGTTTTCCTTGATCCAATAGGTCGGTAGAATATCCCGTGCGAAGAGAGTCCCGAACTGGATCCAGCAGGGGGCGGGCGCCCAGGTCACCAGGGCGGGCGCCCTAGGCCTGGCCCCTTTCGCCCTCCGTCTTCTTCCCGTGGCTTCTGGAGTCTTCTAGATGGTAGAAAATCGTGCGGTGCGTTGATATCTGTATGTAATTCCGACATGTGGGCCTTTCTTCCTTATTTCCTGATAACCCCCTGCAGAAACAGATAAACAACAAAACTTGTGGAATTCTGTTAGATCAAACCCTAATTCTAGGTGTTGGTTGCATATTGGTCCTTTCTCTTGTTTATTTGATAATTAAAATTGATACTTAAGAACCGTCAACAAATACCCCCATACTCATTCTTTTACTCGTCCTCGAGAAAAGGATGGTTAAGAACAATATTTGGGGTAAAACATTTAAAACATTCTTTTTATAATTGCAGGGTGTTAAAAATCCACTGTGTACTATAGTCAGGGAAGTTTATGGTTAAGAGTAAGGATCCTTTCTTCTCAATCCTGTCACTTGGAATTTTTTGTATATTTTTAAAAGAAAGTTAGCATACCTTTTTATCCTCATAGGTTCTCTCAGATCACTCATTATCTTTTATATATCTCACTGTGTTTGTTTTATTTTGCAAAAATTCTCAAGCATACTTACTTTGCATTTATTGCCTGATCAAAACGGGATCCGAGGAGGGGAATGTCATACTCTTAGACCAAAGACTTTGGAAATTAAAATCTTTGTCAACTCTTGCTGGCATATTGCTTATTAGTGGGACCATGGGCTATCATTTTCTCTTTTTCTTCTCTTTTTTTTAAGTGGATACCGAGGTATACCTAATTCTACTGCTGGACACTTGTCCATTTTTTTCTGCGAGGTTGTCGAGCACTTGCTCTTTTTTATTTCCTCGAAATATCTTTATTTTTGCATAGCCCATGCCTCTAATACAATAATACTTCGGAAGAGTGAATCTTTCTGAAATAATGTCTTGATCTTAGGAGCATGATAAATCTCTCAACAAGGGTCTAACTCATTTTGAACAAACTCAATACAGATTAGATAGCTTTTGTAATCATAATTAATATTTTCAGTTTTATCAGGTATATAAAACACTGAGGATGGTAGCTAGAATTTTGAATATTTTGAAATAAATTCTCCAAGCAACAATGATATCAAGAATAAGAAACTCATACTCTACCATCACATATTCCATATTGACTTAAGTGACACAGAGTTTTAAAATGATATTCAATAATTATAAGTTTTCAGGAAATATCACAGATTGAGATTAATCATAATCAGAAATATTTTAATCTTTTAAATTTATCATGTTGGAAACAGTAATCTGCATAATCAAGATAGTTGTATGTGTAAAGTAAAGTGTGCAGAGTGTGTACCTGAATCGTGGAGTGGAGTGTGTTTAGCGTGTCGAGGGATCTCCCCCATACTTGTTTTCTACTTTCTTGCACAAAAATAAAATGGAGACACACAAGACATAATAATAATACTCTTTATTAATCTTCAGGCATTTATTACAAAAGACTAGTAGAAAACTGATAGCAAACTAATGATAATAGTAAACCTAAACCGAATTTAAAGATAGATGACTAAGATCTATTGCCTCAAGGTCTAATCTAGATAACTTAGCGGCGCTCTAATTCCTTAATCTTCTTGTTGGCACTAGCAAGATCCTGCCTGAGGCCTAGTATGATGGTGTTGTGGTTAGAGAGCTGCCTAGTGAGGGAATTAATCGAGGACTGGAGGTCTATGATAATTCTGTCTAGTCTGCGAACGTCCTCATCAATGTCTACTATAGTCTTGCGACGCTTGGGAGGTGTCTCAAAAGCATTGAGAGCATGCTTCGGGGCTGCCTTTGGAGGGATGAAACGGACTTTGGCTGCTCTAATCCCTTCAAAGTAAGGTCTTTCCTCCTCCATAGTGTAGCGTACACTGCTGATCTCGCCGCTCCGGTTGGTCTTGACTCCAACGACCCTCACATTGTGTCTAGGTGGAAGGATCCTTGTGCCGATTGGCACCTTGATAGTGGTCTTTGTCTTGGATGATGATCCTTTGAGGAGTAGGGGTTGTGGCAGTGCGGTGAGAACTGGTTGAGCATGGTAGGATTGGGCGGAGCTGCGTTGGCGTAATGGCATGGCTTCTAGCTATCGCTCTGTGTTGGCCGGGACGAGAGCACGAGCGTCGGGGTCTTCCACAGGCTCCATGTTGAGGTTGAAGGGGACGACTTCCCAATCATCGTGGTACTTCTCGGCCATTGGAGCAGCAAGGAACTAATCAAGATCTAATTGAAGGAGAGAAGGCTTGGTGGCTTGGTGTTTGAAAACTGAGGTCAGGGGTCTGTTTATATAGGGGTCAAAAAGTGCCTCTATGGGTTGTTCGGGTTTCTCCCGTCGACGTGCATGCGAAACTTTCTATCCGAGGGATTATTCGAATTACCATAAGTGCATTTTCCATAACAGAGAAAGTCGGGACCGAGGGGGAACAGGAGCTGGGCGCCCGCCCTCTCTCTGGCCCCTCTATGGGCCCACTTTTTCGAGCGCGTTTCTAGATGCGAAATTATTTAGAAAAATATATATATGACCCAAAAACATCAGACTAAAAGTGTCGGGCTTCTAATTCTCCATGGGAAGGTAAAAATGGACTACGTCTATTTCTTCAAATTCCTCATTGGGCTCTAAAAATAATTTAAGACGTTGACCATTTACCTTGAATAACGTACCTTCGCTATTTTGAAGTGTGATAGCTCTGTGGGATGATGAATTAATTACCTTGAATGGTCCTTCCCAATTGCTCCGGAGTTTTCCATGCCCGAAAAGCTTCACCCTGGAATTAAAAAGTAATACCTTATCTCCGGGTGTGAACTCCTTCTTCTTGATTCTCTTGTCATGCCACCTTTTGACTCTTTCTTTGCAAATCTTTGAGTTGTGATATGCCTTCTCTCGCCATTCTTCTAATTCTGATAGTTGCATTCTTCTATAATCTCCAGCAACATCTAGGTCCATATTCCATATCTTTATGGCCCAGTGTGCTTTGAACTCTAGTTCAACAGGTAGACGGCAAGTCTTCCCGTACACCAATTGGTATGGAGACATTCCGATTGGGGTTCTGTATGCTGTCCGGTATGCCCATAGTGCATCGGGTAACTTGTCTTTCCACGTCGTTCCCATTTCATTTACTGTCTTCTGAAGAATATTCTTGATTTGTTTGTTGGAAGTCTCTGCTTGGCCACTTGTCTGAGGATGATAAGGGGTAGCGACGTTGTGACGGATCCCATGTCTTGATAGGTATTGCTTGAAGCGTTTGTCGATGAAGTGTGCTCCTCCATCACTTATCACTACTCTGGGGACTCCAAATCTTGGAAATATAATTTCTTCAAACAT
This sequence comes from Sorghum bicolor, assembly GCF_000003195.3. Classification (NCBI taxonomy): domain Eukaryota; kingdom Viridiplantae; phylum Streptophyta; class Magnoliopsida; order Poales; family Poaceae; genus Sorghum; species Sorghum bicolor. Next base: position 25,201,704 of record NC_012876.2, on the reverse strand, counting down.
CCTCTTAGAACTGACGTTGTCGCCATGCTTGCAAGGTAATGCTTCTACCCACTTGGAGACATAGTCAACCGCCACCAAGATGTACTCGCACTTCTTTGATGGAGGAAATGGACCCATGTAGTCTATTCCCCAGACATCAAAGAGCTCAATCTAAAGGTTGTTGGTGAGTGGCATTGCATCCCTTGTATTTATGTTTCCGTGCCTTTGACATGGCCCACATCTTCTGTTATATTGCTTCGTGTCTACATTGTAGGCCAGTAGAATCCACACTGCCAGATTTTTGAATGTGTATGGAATGCTCCATAGTGACCTCCATATGGTGAGGAATGACATCTGTCGATGATCTTCCATCTTTCCTCAGAGGTCACACATCTCCTAAGTAAGCCATCAGAGCATACTCGGAAGAGGTATGGCTCATCCCATATATGTGAACGACTTTCTTGAATAAGCTTCTTCTTGTTTGCTCCTGGTGGTACATACCCTTAAACCATAAAATTAACAATATCTGCATACCAGGGGTCAGACCTGTTAATCCCGTAGAGCATGTCGTCCCGGAGTGAATCATCGATGGGGGTTTCCTGTGGACTCTTAAAATACATTCTAGACAAGTGATCAGCAACAGAATTTTCTACTTCCTTTTTATCTTTTATTTCTAAGTCAAATTCTTGGAGTAATAAGATTCATCTAATCAGGCGAGGTTGAGCATCTTTTTAGTGAGCAAATATTTTAGTGCAGCATGATCAGTGTAAACAATTATTTTAGCTCCAACTAAATAAGATCTAAATTTATCAATGGCAAAGACAATAGCCAGAAGCTCTTTTTCAGTGGTTGCATAATTAAGTTGAGATCCTATCAAAGTTTTACTGGCATAAGCAATTGCATGACGCTTCTTATCTTTAGTTTGTCCCAATACTGCCCCACAGCATAATCACTAGCATCACACATAATTTCAAAAGGCAACGACCAATCAGGGGGTTGATTGATTGTTGCAGAGATGAGTGCTTTCTTTAATAAATTGAAAGATGTTAGACATGCATTATCAAATTCGAAAGGAGCATCCTTGGCTAGCAAAAGAGTAAGTGGTCTAGCAATAAATGAAAAATCTTTTATGAATCTACGATAAAAACCAGCATGGCTAAGAAAGCTTCGAAATCCTTTTATATTCACAGGTAGAGGTAGTTGTTCAATTACTTCAATTTTAGCTTTGTCTACCTCAATACCTCTTTCAGACACTAGGTGTCCCAGCACTATTCCTTCCCTAACCATAAAATGACATTTTTCCTAATTAAGGATTAAGTGTTTTTCTTCACATCTTTGCAAAACCTTGTCTAAGTTTTCAAGACAACTATCAAAAGTTTTTCCATAAACAGATAAATCATCCATGAAAACTTCCATAATCTCTTCGATCATATCAGAAAATATAGACATCATGCATCTTTGAAAAGAAGCTGGTGCATTACATAACCCAAAAGACATTCTACGGTAAGCATAAGTTCCATAAGGGCATGTAAAAGTGGTTTTGCTTTGATCATCGGGATGGATCGGGATCTGATGATACCCTGAATATCCATCTAAGAAACAGAAGAACGAATGGTTTGCTAACCGCTCTAGCATCTCATCTATAAAAGGTAAAGGAAAGTGATCTTTTCTTGTGGCTTTGTTTAGTTTTCTATAGTCTATGCACATCCGCCATCCTGTGACGGTGCGTTGCGGAATTAGCTCGTTCTTTTCATTCATAATAACAGTCATGCCTCCCTTTTTAGGCACAACTTGCACTGGGCTTACCCACTCACTGTGCGGCACAGGATATATAATCCCTGCATGCAGCAACTTTATAACTTCCTTTTTAACTACCTCTCTCATAGTGTTGTTAAGTCTACGTTGGGGTTCTCGAGAGGGTGTAACAGAAGGATCTGTTGGAATACGATGGGTACAAATCATAGGACTGATTCCTGTAAGATCTTGAAGTGAGTAGCCGAACACTGAGTGATGTTTCTCAAGAATGGTCATTAATCGCAGAGTTTGATCCTGAGTGAGTTTATCACTAATGATTATAGGGAAATCTGGATTATTGTTTAGGAAAGCATAGGTAAGATCGGGTGGTAAAGTTTTAAGCTCTATGGGGGGTCTAGGTGTTTCTGCAAACTCATCTAAGGGTTCAAGCTCAGAAGGTTCGTCTTCTTCTTCAGTGAAGAAAGGAGTTTCGTCTTCTAAGTCTGGTTCATCTAAAAGCTCTAGAGATGCAGCCTTTACCTCCTCCATAGGATCAGGCAAAAGATATGATTCGGCCTTATTGTTTAAAGAATGTGAAATTGTTATCGGGAATTTAAATTTTTTTCCAAAAGAAATGTGTAGCTTTCCAGTATGACCTTCATAAAGGAGTCTTCTAAAAGGTTGTCCTATCAACAGGTCGAAGTCCCATGTATCAAAGATATAAAAGTTCAAATGAACCATGGAGCCTTCTACCGTAAGAGGTATGACATTAATAATTCCAAGACTGGGGACTAATCGTCCCGAAGATTCATTTATGACCTTCGTTGTGGGGGTTAAGACAAGATTTTTAAATAGTTTAAGTGCAAAAGATTCGGACATGATATTTATCCCCACAACAGGATTATAAAGAGCATTAAATCGATCAGAATTATAAGCACAGCGTATAGTTATAGAGGGTGTGTCCAAACGGATCACATCAGAGGAAAGCTCTGATTCCTCCAACCATTCGCTACTCATGACTGAGATAAGCTCTCTCAATTGATATTCACTTGGCAAATAAATGCTAAACTGGCCGTTTTGGGGTTTGTCAATAGAATGGTAGTTTGAAATATTTCCAAAATCGGCAAAAAGATCTGATTCTATATCCAGCATGAAGTCCGGTGGTGGAATTTCTTCCTCTTGTGGCTCAGAACTTGGGATAGCTAAAGTAGATGAAGAATTTGGCAGAGTGTCTACTTCGACTTCGTAGGTTTCATCATGAAGGGTATTATCCATCTCAGCTTCTAGGATTCTATCTAGGATCACTCTAGCTTCATCAGCAGGGATGCGAAAGAAAGAACCTCTAGACATTGTGTGCTGCATTTGTTTGTGATTTTTCTGAAGACCTCGAAAAAAGTGAAATAAAAGAATAGGGTCTTCAAGATTAAGGTTTGGACCAGATTCTAAAAGATTAGAAAAACGTTTCCAGGATTTTCCCAAAGTTTCATTATCTTTTTGTTTAAAAGATAGGACTTCGAGTCTAAGGTCGGCTATACGGTCAAGGGAATAGAAATCTAGACAAAAGTTGGCTCGTAAAACTCCCCATTCACCTTGTTGTTGACTTACCTTCTGACTGTACCATTGTCTAGCTTCTCCCCTTAAAGAAAAAGGAAAAAGCTTCCAACGTAAAGTTTTATCAGAAATGCCTTCAATGCGAAGACAATCACATGTTTGCTCAAAATCTCTAATATGAAGGTAAGGGTTTTCGTTTTCCTTTCCCGAAAAAGATAGGTTTTGAATCATGGCAATCAACCTAGAACTTAACTTATACTGGGATGTTTGGATAGGCTGTGATGATTCCCATGGTAAAAGGTCAGTTGCTAAAGGGATTGCAGACTCATGGATCGATTTAGAATTTTGATTTTCCATAAGGTATGAAAATAAAGAATATAAAAGATAAGAAAAGATAAAAGTATAGATACAAGCTAATAGTAAGACTTAGGTTATCTCAGCAACCGTCTTTCTCCCCAGCAACGGCGCCATAAATGCTTGTTGATATTTGGGAACGCAATAAGGAATTGATCCGCAAGCGCACGGATATCGGTGAGCACTTCACCCGGGAAATTATCCAGAGTATCGTATTTATTTTTTTACCACTAGGAGAAAGAGTGCATCTGACTAACCGGTCTATTACTACTAACCTTTAGGCAAAAAGAATGTCTTTCGATGTGAGTGATAAATAGAGAAGACTGCAACCGTAGTCTGCTTCTAACCTTGGTAAGGATGATCTACTGTTCTAATGGGGAGGCTAACGGAATATAGACACCACAAAGGATGTTCAACCCGCACCTATAAACCCTATCCTTCCTGCTAACGAGATGTGATCTACAAAGGTAGCTCGGAATTGTCACGTTCCTCACTACTACCACGGTCCAGCTAGTCAGGGAATATCTATGAGTACTCCAGCCTAAACACCACGTTTACGCCAGTAATGATTACTCTAAACTCTACGCGAAGAGATTAAAGTAAACTCATAAACCATAAGAACAATAAAACAAGAACTTACTAGAATTTAGAAGTCGAAATACTGAAGAATCCTAGGAGCAAGCTTCGGGTTAGGAGAACTTGATCCCGCAGGTACAAGCTTGGAGTAGACACCGACAGGCCGGGCTTCCTCCAATCTACACCTCCACTCTATCTCTCTCAATCTAGATGAAACTAGAAGATCTATTTCTACCTTACATTGGTTCCTAAGCCTAAAAAGAAATATTAATTAGAGAAGAGGTTTTCCTTCGAGGGAACCCCTCAGTCTCTATGATAATTTCTTCATGTCTTCTCCAGGGGCCAGGGGGGTCTCCTTATATAGTCCTTCCCTTCTATGCGTTTTTGGGTCAGTAGGCGAGGTGGTACTATGTTTTCCTTGATCCAATAGGTCGGTGGAATATCCCGTGCGAAGAGAGTCCCGAACTGGATCCAGCAGGGGGCGGGCGCCCAGGTCACCAGGGCGGGCGCCCTGGGCCTGGCCCCTTTCGCCCTCCGTCTTCTTCTCGTGGCTTCTGGAGTCTTCTAGATGGTAGAAAATCGTGCGGTGCGTTGATATCTCTATGTAATTCCGACATGTGGGCCTTTCTTCCTTATTTCCTGATAACCCCCTGCAGAAACAGATAAACAACAAAACTCGTGGAATTCTGTCAGATCAAACCCTAATTCTAGGTGTTGGTTGCATATTGGTCCTTTCTCTTGTTTATTTGATAATTAAAATTGATACTTAAGAACCATCAACAACTTTCACATTTTTGACATACCGGAGATTCCTCTCTTGATTGGTAGACCAATCATAAAACTTCTACAAGAACAACCACAACGAGGTCATTTAGACTTCAAGGTTGGGAATTCCACTATTATTGTTCCTCTTGCTAGATCAATTAACACAATGGTGGAACCCTAACTTGAACCTCATCCTATTGATGAGATCTTAATGCTAACTCAAGAGGAGATGGCCCAACCATTCTTTAATCATGAACACTTTGTTCAAGAAGAAGAAGAGTTGGTAGAACCCGTTGAGCTAGACAAAAATGAACAACCTTCACCTCCTTTGATAGAGTTAAAACCTCTTCCTTCTGGCCTAAGATATGTCTTTTTGCACAATAACCCAAAAACTCCAGTAATTATTAGTGACAAGCTTTCCGATTATGAAACACAACAACTTGTCACTGTTCTTGAAAGACATCGATCAGCATTTGACTACTCTCTCGAAGATCTCACGGGCATTAGTCCCATTCTCTGCACTCGTCGTATCCCTGTTGATCCCAATGTTACACCTTCAAGGGAACCACAACGGAGACTTAACAATGCTATGCGAGAGGTTGTTAAGAAAGAGGTCCTCAAACTCTATAATGCTGGGATTATTTATCGTGTGCCACATAGTGAGTGGGTTAGCCCTGTCCAAGTAGTGCCAAAGAAAGGAGGAATGACGGTCGTTAGGAATGAGAAGAATGAACTCATCCCTCAACGAATTGTCACTGGGTGGCGTATGTGTATTGAATATCGAAAACTCAACAAGGCTACAAAGAAAGATCACTTTCCGTTACCCTTCATTGATGAAATGTTGGAACGACTTGCAAACCACTCTTTCTTTTGTTTCCTTGATGGTTATTCTAGATATCACCAAATCCCAATCCACCCAGATGACCAAGAAAAGACTACCTTTACATGCCTGTATGGAACTTATGCATACCGATGAATGTCGTTCGATTATGCAATGCTCCAGCTTCTTTCCAACGGTGCATGATGTCTATTTTTTCGGACATGATTGAGAAGATCATGGAGGTTTTCATGGATGATTTTACCGTCTATGGTAAAACCTTCGATCATTGTTTGGAGAATTTAGATAGAGTCTTGCAGCGATGTGAAGAAAAGCACTTAATCCTGAACTGGGAGAAATGCCATTTTATGGTCCAGGAAGGAATAGTGCTAGGACATAAAGTGTCCGAATGTGGTATAGAGGTGGACAAAGCAAAGATTGAAGTTATTGACAAACTTCCACCTCCCGCGAATGTGAAAGGAATCCGTAGCTTTTTGGGACATGCAGGGTTCTATAGACGCTTTATCAAGAACTTCTCTCAAATTGCTAGACCCCTAACTAATCTCCTAGCTAAGGACGCACCTTTCATCTTTAGTGATGAGTGTCATGAATCTTTTCAAACTCTTAAGAAAGCACTCATCTCAGCCCCAATCATCCAACCACCTGATTGGAATCTTCCTTTTGAGATCATGTGTGATGCTAGTGATTTTGCGGTTGGTGCCGTTTTAGGACAAACCAAGGACAAAAAGCATTATGCCATATCCTACGCTAGCAAAACCTTGTCTGGACCACAACTCAATTACACTACAACTGAAAAAGAGCTTTTGGCTGTTGTCTTTGCTATAGACAAGTTTAGATCTTACTTAGTGGGGGCAAAGATAATCATCTATTCAGACCATGCTGCTCTCAAGTACCTCCTCACTAAGAAAGATGCTAAGCCTCGTCTAATTCGATGGATTCTTCTACTCCAAGACTTTGACATAGAAATCCGAGATAGGAAGGGAGTAGAGAATTCCGTAGCTGACCACTTGTCTAGGCTTCAATATAAGGAAACACATGATGACCTTCCCATAAATGACTACCTAAGGGATGACACCCGACTTAAGATAACACATGCAGATCCATGGTACGCAGACATTGTAAACTTTATAGTAAAAGGCTATGTCCCACCTGGTGCAAACAAATGGAAGTAACTTCATGATAGTCGTTTCCACCTTTGGGATGAGCCATATCTTTTCCGAGTCTTCGCTGATGGACTCTTGAGAAGGTGTGTTCCTATGGCTGAGGCTACTCAAATTATGGAAAGATGTCATGCCTCACCATATGGAGGACACTATGGAGCATTCCGGACACATGCTAAAATTTGGCAAAGTGGTTTTTTCTGGCCAACGATGTATGAAGATACAAAGGACTTTGTCAGGAGATGCCACCGATGTCAAAAACATGTGAATATCAACTCACGAAATGAAATGCCTCTCACAAATAATCTTCAAGTAAAACTTTTCGATGTATGGGGCATTGATTTCATGGGGCCGTTCCCTATGTCTGGGAATTGCGAGTATATCTTAGTAGCTGTGGACTATGTGTCCAAATGGGTAGAAGCCCTACCTTGTCGGTCAGCTGATTCAAAACATGCCAAGAGAAATGTTCCATAAAGTAATCTTTCCTCGCTTTTATATATCCTGGATAGTTATAAGTGATGGAGGTTCCCACTTCATCGACAAAATCTTCTGGAAATACCTAGCCGATCATGGAGTTCGACACAACATCGCAACACCATACCATCCTCAGACTAGCGGTCAAGCCGAAACATCTAACAAACAAGTCAAAAATATTTTACAAAAGACCGTAGATGAGATGGTTAAGGGGTGGAAGGACAAACTTCCTGATGCACTTTGGGCATATAGAACTGCATTCAAAACACCCATAGGCATGTCACCTTATCAACTTGTATATGGAAAACTTGTCATTTGCCCGTGGAAGTAGAGTTTAAGGCTCATTGGGTACTCAAGAAATGGAACATGGATCTCCACCTCACTAGTGAGAATCGTCTGATGCAACTATCTGAGCTAGAAGAAAGGAGAGAGAAAGCCTACCACAATTCAAGGATCCATAAAGAGAGAACAAAACGATGGCATGATAAGAGAATCAAGCACAAGGAGTTTAAGCCTGCAGATAAGGTTCTACTATTCAATTCAAGAGTTAAGCTCTTTGGGCATGGTAAGCTACGAAGTAAGTGGAATGGACCATACAAGGTTATTAACACTTCAACTCATGGAGCAATTACCATCCAAGACGACATAGGTAACACTTTTAAGGTGAATGGTCAATGCTTGAAAATCTATCTCGAGCCACAAAATAATCTGGTAGAGGAACTTGATGTGATTGAGTTCACAGAATTCTCATATTAAGCTCTCATAAGCTCTAGACAATTACCTAACCCTTAACACACTCCACGAGTTTTGTTGTCTATTTGAGTTGTGCAGGATTTTGAGGCTAAAGAAGAGTGAGACCGAACATGCAGGACATAAGAGTGAACGACTAAGTCAACATCCACCTTGGGGGAGGCACCCCCACGTGTATCTAGATAAGTATTACTTTTCTTTCTTAGTTTTATTTACTAGTATTCGGAAATAAAAAAATGCATAACCATGAAACCAAACAAAGTTTTTCTTTTGAGTAATATACAATAGTTTTGTGTAATCCTATGTTTTAAATAAAATAAAAGAAAGTTTGATCCAAGTTTAGGTAATTGACAAACATGATATGAGAAGGTCTGAGCTACTATTTAACTTGTTCCAAGTTCTGCTAGAGTTCTGGAGATTTTATCTTTTAAAAATCTAAAAATTCATAAAAAAATGATGATCATAATACCTAGAGTCTTAATAGATACAAATATTAAAACTGTAGGCACTTGCTTTGTTCAAGCCATTGTTAATTCTTGTAAGTTTTGGTTGAGAGAATTATCATGCTCCAAAGATCGAGATCTTTTTGTTTTAAAAAAATATAAAAGATTCACTCTTCCGAAGTATTATTGCGTTAGAGGCATGGGACTATGCAAAAATTTGATTCAAAAGAAAAAAAGAGTGAGACGAGAGGTAAAAATGGACAAGTGTCCGAAGTAGAATTAGGGGTACAAAGATACCTACCTGAGTGGAAAAAAATGGACACGTGTCCGATAGTAGAATTAGGGGTACTTGGTGCCCACTTAAAAAAAGAGAGAAAGAAAAAAAATGATAGCCCATGGTCCCTCTAATAAGCAATATGCCAGTAAGAGATGATAAACTTTTCAAAAAGGTCAAAGGTCTTGATCTAGGAGTATGACATTCCTCTCCCTTGCTCTGAGCATTGACATAGCAAAATGCAAAGTAAGTATGCTAAAACTTGTAAAGCTCTACTTATATATCTTTCGAGAAGAAGGCAGATGCCTCAGTTTTATTTTGGTAACTTATAGAAAAACTCCAGAACAAAGGTAAGACAAAAGAACTTGAGACATAGTGCTTGACTTGATCGTTCTATTTTTCAATCACTTAAGACCTTAGTGATAACTTAAAAACCCTGTAGGAAGGGGCATAAAAGTAACCCCTGTTTTCTTGCTGATTTTAGCTTTGCTCAGGGACGAGCAAAGGTTAAGCTTGGGGGAGCTTGTTGACGGTCCTTAATGCTCACATTTAATCGTCAACTAATCATGGAAAAGGATATGCAACCAACACCTAGACTTAGGGTTTCATCTGACAGAATTCCACGAGTTTTGGTGTTTGTCTATTTCTGTAGGGGGTTATAAGGAAATATGGAGGAAAGGCCCACACGTCGGGATTACATAGAGATATTAACGTGCCGCACAAATTTCTACCATCTAGAAGAGTCTAGAAGCCACGGGAACGAACGGGAAGCCGAGAGGGCTCAGGGACAGGGTGCTCGCCCAAGTCCTGAGGGCGCCCGCCCTGGAGTTCTGCCCAATCACGTCCAAACTCGCGGATCGTGCTCCACCGACCTAAAGGATCAAGGAAAACCGTGTGATTAATGTCGGTTTGATCCGACGGCCCAGATTCATCTGAAAAGACTATATAAGCAAGGCCCCCTGGCCCCTGGAGATCATACCTCTTCTACAGAATCAAAGCTAGGGTTTCAATTCTTCATCCAAGTAGAGAGGATCCCTCTAGTTCTTCTAGTTCTACCTCTAGTTCATCTAGTTCTAGTTCTAGTTCTAGTTCCTCTAGTTCTAGTTCTAGTTAGTTCTAGTTGTATTCTAGAAAATAGGGACAGAGAAGAGGGGAGCGAAGGAGGAGCCGGATCTGTCAGATCTTCCTCAACATTATACTTTTGCAGCAACTGGTTCGTTCTTCATCGTTCTCCAGGTTCTTCAATTTATATTTCCTGAGTTCTTTAATTACTTTTATTTAAATTCAAGTTATTTATTGGATTCCCGCTTGCATCAAGTGCTCTAATCTTTGAAACATTAGAGTAGTAATTAATAGATTAGACGTGGTGTTTAGTCTTGCAATTACCTAGAATTGCACCCAATCCTACGGATTGTTGTGGTAGCCTTAGGGTAGTGACAGCCCTAACGGTCGACGTATTCCACCTCGTTCGGATCGGTGTTTGTAGGACCGTAGTGAGAGCTTCCTAGGCCCCTTCTCATCTCTTTCTGTGGTTAGTGCTCTAATGTCCCGATATAAATAATGTTTGAAGTAATTCTTAGATCAACTAGAGAACTCTCAGGAAACTTCCTCTCTTCCCACCAAAAATAATTATATAGTTATCCTTGGGTGATCTTGGATCTTAATTAGTACACTCACGTTCCCTGTGGAAAATCGATACTCTGGAATACTCCCGGGTGAAGGCTACATCGGTATCTGTGCGCTTGTGGATTTTTCTGTTTGCGTTTAAAATACCCAACATAGCCTATGGTCCCTCTAATAAGCAATATGCCAGCAAGAGTTGACAAGTTTTTAATTTCGAAAGTCTTTGATCTAAGAGTATGACATTCTTCTCTTTGGATCGCGTTTTGATCAGGCTATAAATGCAAAGTAAGTATGCTTGAGAATTTTTACAAATTAAAACAGCCTAAGTGAGATATATAAAAGATAATGAGTGATCTGAGAGAACCTATGAGGATAAAAGGTATGCTAACTTTCCTTTCAAAAACGGACAAAAAACTCCAAGTAAGAGGATTGAAAGGAAGAAAAGATCTCTACTCTTGATCATATATTTCCCTGACTATGGTACATAGTGAATTTTTACAACACCCTGCAGGTATGAAGAAAATGTTTTACAATGTTTTTAACCCCATATATTTTTCTTAACCATCCTTTTCTCGAGGACGAGTAAAAGCCTAAGTATGGGGGTATTTGTTGACAGTTATTAAGTATAAATTTTAATTACCAAATAAACAAGAGAAAGGACCAATATGCAAACAACACCTAGAATTAGGGTTTGATCTGACAGAATTCCACGAGTTTTGTTGTTTATCTGTTTCTGTAGGGGGTTATCAGGAAATAAGGAAGAAAGGCCCACATGTCCGGATTACATAGAGATATCAACGCACCGCGCAATTTTCTACCATCTAGAAGACTCCAGAAGCCACAAGAACGAAGCAGATGCCGAACGGGGCCTGGCCCTGGGCGCACGCCCTAGGGACCAAGGCGCCCGCCCCCCTCCGGACTGCAATCGGGACTCTTTTCGCGGATCAAGCTCCACCGACCTAAAGGATCAAGGATAACCGTCCAATCAATGTCGGTTTGATCCAACGGCTCACGTTCACTTGAGGGGACTATAAAACCAGACCCCCTGGCGCCTGGAGGAGACAAGTTCATCATAGAGTTGAGAGGAGCCCTCGAAGGAATACCTCTGCTCTAAATCGACTTTTTTAGGGCTTAGCATTCAATGTGAGTAGAATTAGATCTTCTAGTTTCTACTAGATTGAGAGAGATAGAGTGGAAGTGTAGATCGGGGGAAGCCCGACCTGTCGGTGTCTACTCCGAGGTTGTACCTGCGGGATCAAGTTCTCCAAACCTGAAGCTTGCTCCTAGGATTCTTCAGTATTTCGACTTCTAAATTCTAGTAAGTTCATGTTTTATTGTTCTTTGGTTTATGAGTTTACTTTAATCTCTTCGCGTAGAGTTTAGAGTAATCATCTCTAGTGTAGACGGGGTGTTTGGGCTAGGATACTCATAGATATTCCCTGACTAGCTGGACCGTGGTAGTAGTGAGGAACGTGACATTTCCAAGTTACCTTTGCAGATCATATCTCGTTAGCAGGAAGGATAGGGTTTATAGGTGCGGGTTGAACATCCTTTGTGGTGTCTAGACTCCGTAAGCTTCCCCAATAGAACAGTAGATCATCCTTACCAAGGTTAGAAAGAGATTACGATTGTAGTCTTCTCTATTTATCACTCACATCGAGAAACATTCTTTGTAGCCTAAAGGTTAGTAGTAATAGACTGGGATAGTCAGATGCACTATTTCTCCTAGTGGTAAAAAAAATAAATACGATACTCTGGATAACATCCCGGGTGAAGTGCTCACCGATATCCGTGCGCTTGTGAATCAATTCCTTATTGCGTTCCCAAATATCAACACATATTGGGTACAATCACAGATAAATGTTACTACCACAGATTATAAGCAATCACTCCCCTGTAATAATGTTGCTCTGTGTTGACGGTGGATATACCATAGAAATCCACATACAAAACACCGTCAACATGCCTCGGTTGCAAGGGGAAACGACATGACATGAACATATTTTATCCATAACTAGTTCCACTTGTACTCTTAGCTTGTTTATGCAGGAACAACAAATTCAAGACATTATTTGACAAAGCCAACATCAGAATCATCAAGAGGAGATCGAGGGGACAACAGGTGACACCCTGGGCCCACAGGGAGGGGGTCGCCCGACCCCTCTTTGGTGGGACCCAGGTGTGCCACCTAGTCCACCGACATAAGGGACCCCTGTGGACACTGCTGGTGGGCCCAGAGGCCCAGAAGTGGGGTCGCCCGACCCCACATCAAAGGCGGTTCCAGGGTCGGTGGCCTCCCACCGACCTTCCCCACATGTCCCACATGTTGATTTGCCCCTGCCGTTGATCAAATGGCGGTTTTGAGGTCGGTTTGATCCAAGGGTGGAGAGAAGATGTCACGCGGATCGATGACGTGGCGATGGAGTAACCCCTACTCCATCTCCCTCTATAAAAGGCGGCCTCCATCCTTCATTTCAAGTGTGCAATTCCAAGGCCAAGTGCATTACAAGTTCCAAGCATACAAGTAGAGTAGTAGTTAGTCTAGAGTGGGAGTTAGAGTCGAGTCGAGCGAAGCTCGGGGTCTCCGGAGTCGTCTTCTGGAGAGTCTGGTATAGCTCTTGTACCTTTCTACTTTTGTAAGACTTTCCTTTTATTAATATATTATTCTTACTTTACTTTACTAAGTTCTTACTTAGTGCAAGTCTTTTAGTCTTGTTGTGCATTTACTTTAGTAATATAGTTGTCTTAGTGAAGTTAGTGACCTGTAACCACTCTTGTGTGTGCATCATCGTCCTATCTTGTATAGGAGTTCTAGCTAGCTGCAACTAGTTAGCGTTGTAGGATTAAGTGTGAGCGTGGTGCTCATACTTAAGATTACCTTTGATTACCGCTGGCTTGAACGGAAAGTAGGAGCGCACTCCCTAGTAGGTGACAGATCGTGGGCGGCATTAGGTTCTCCTCACGTACAGGCTAGTTCTTAAAAGGTAAGGCGTCCATAAGCCCAATAGTCGCTTTCGGTAAGGGGTTAGGTGAAAAACCTTCTAAGCATCTTACCAGCTCGGCTATCCCTCGCACACAGTTAGTAAGGCTCTAGCGTAGTTAAGACAATTATCTATTCAAGTAAGTCACAGAAGTCAAGTTAGATACATAGGAGTCCTTTACTCACTCGTTGTCCTCCCACCTAGCTAACTCTACCATTTACCTTTAGCATAGGACCTTGGATTCACCACTACCCTTCATATTCGTTATTTACCACCCTTATTCACTAGTTGATACTAGATAACTCAAGGAATCTCATTCCCCTTTTTGTTAAACACACTTAGCCGCTTTCCCTTGGGAAAATATAAATTACGATACCTTGGAATACTCCTTGGTGAAGTGCTACAGCGGTACATTCTGTGCGCTTGCGGAATTATCCAATAGTAAATAGAGTTACCCTACCAGGGCACTTCTGGCGCCGTCGCCGATATCCGGTGGTTGCGTTAAGAAGTGTCAACAAGCATTTCTGGCGCCGTTGCCGGGGAGAGCGTCTGTCTAAGAGTTTTAACAAAAAGAGAATCCAGAGTTTGCTAGTTATCAAGTAGTGATAGGGATAACCCATCGCTTGTCTTGTCTTCCTTTATTGTGAAGCTTGACAGTGTATGAGCGGTTTCCAATTGCCGTCAAACTTCGTTGAAGATCCTGAGCAACTGTTGAGGAGAACTAGACGTCGTTAAGTTCCACCTCAAAGGTTCATCTCGAACCTGAATCCGTTAGAGGAAGGAGTATCTGCACCGGTTATCAAAGAAGCTATGGCCCAGAAGACCATCTCTGAGTACTCTGCGCCGTCGGCTGACAATGTCGCCACGGGTCCGCAGCTTAACTTGGGGGATGCGACTTTTGAGTTGAAGCCTGCGCTTATCAATATGGTGCAAGCTAAACCCTTCTGTGGAAAGCCACACGAGGATGCCAATGCCCATCTCCAACACTTCTTGGAGGTGTGCGGCACCTTCACCATCAAGAATGTCGCCGCAGACGCCATCCGTCTTCGCCTCTTCCCATTCTCGTTATTGGGGAAGGCGAAGCAATGGTTCTACGCCAACAAGGGTGAAGTGACCACGTGGGAGAGGTGCGCCAATGCATTTCTCAATAAGTTCTTTCCGATGGGCAAGACCAGCGCCCTTCGCGGAAAGATTTCCAGCTTCCAACAGCAAGCAGATGAGACGATTCCCGAAGCATGGGAACGTCTGCAGGAGTACATTCGCGCCTGTCCTCATCATGGGATAGAGGAGTGGCTCCTAATCCAAGGTTTCTACCATGGCCTGACCGGTTTGGCCCGTAGTCACCTTGATGCTGCCGCTGGAGGAGCATTCTTGCAACACAATGTCAAGGATGCCAAGGACCTCATTGAAAAGATGGTTATAAACCAAGGATGGAATGAGGAACGCCTCCAACCCAAGAGAAGAGGTGTCCATGCCTTAAATGAGGTGGACATGCTCTCTGCTAAGATGGACCTCTTAATGAAGAAGATGGAAGAAAGTTCCAAGCAAGAGACCATTCAACCTTACGCCACTACACGGGCCATTGAATCTGATTCATGGTGCGAAGTGTGCGGAGGAGATGATCATTCGGGAAACAATTGTCCCGAAACAAAGGAGGAAGTGAGCTTCATCAACAACAACAACAATGGGTACCGGCCCCAACAACAGCAATGGAACTCGCGCCCCTTCTACCAAGGTAATCAAGGTAATGGTTACAATCAAAATTTCAATAATTCTTTTGGTAACCAACCTTCTCTTAGAGATCTTGTCTTAGGCCAATCTAAAATCAATGATAGCATTAACAAGAAAATGATGGCTAATGATAAGATCCTTGAAAACTTAAGTGAAAAGTTGGATAGCTTTAACTCGGCTATGAAAAATCAGTTGAGCTTTAACAAAATGCTAGAAACACAATTAGCTCAATTAGCAGCAGCTGTCCCATCCTTCGAGCAAGGTAAGATCCCAGGGAACCCTGAGGACCCAATTGAAGGAGTTAAACTAGTTACTACGAGGTTCGGTAAGCCTCCGGTACAATCCAACTGGAGCTATCTTCTGGATTCGCCCTTCATCACCAAGAAGGACGACCCAGGCCTGCCGACCATCACCTGTGAGATCGGACCGCAAATCTTCCACAACGCCTTCTGCGACCTTGGATCGGGTGTCAACATCATGGCCAAGGTAACTTATGATAATTTGCTAGGGGGGCCTTTGCACCCCACATTTGTTCGTTTGCAGATGGCAGATCAGACGATCAGGTTCCCTGAGGGGTTGGCAAGGGACATACTGGTAAAAGTTCAAGACGACTACGTCCCTGCCGACTTCATCATTCTAGATATGGGATCCAATAATGATGTCTCGATCATCTTGGGAAGGCCATTCCTCAACACGGTCAATGCAGTCATCTATGTGGGGTCCGGCCAGATTCACCTCCAATTCCCAGGATGGAAGGTAAAATGTCCATTCAATGGTTATAAAGCTAACATGCAGGTGAAGGACAAAGAACCTCTGACTAAGCCTCGCCACATCCGACGCCGAAGGGACAAGAGAGGTAAGTCGGCCAAAAGGGCCGAAAAGAAAGAAGAGGAACCCGCTGAACCAAAAATCAATACCAAGCAAGTATGGCGGGAGAAAGAGGTGCAATCAAGGTCCACGTCTCCGGGACCATCTGATGCACCCGAAGAATGAACAAGATGGAGAGGTCCTGCTCTACGGACCTAAAACATGGAGCCCTTGCTGATAAGGTAAATCAGTAGTTATCCCATATTTATTTTCTGCATTTCAATTTCTACTATTCACTTTTCAATTGCATTCTTACTTTGAATTTTGCATATCTTATTTCGACAAAATGTTTAGCCATAATAAATAAAATCTTGAGAATAACTTGTCATAAAAATTTGAGCTGCTGGAGCTCCCAAAGGGGGGTCGCCCGACCCCACCTTGGGGCCCACTTCACCACATTTCAACCTTGCTAGTCATAGAGGTTCCAACCCAGCACTTGGATGCTCTGGGAGCTCCAATGTGGGGGTCGGCCGACCCCCATATTGGCCCCACTTGCCTCCTGCTGGCCACCATTTGAATCACAATGGAGTCCTATGCTTGTAACACTAGCTAAAGTTTGAAAAAAAAGAGTGGTCCCTTGATCCTTTACTTTAGTCATAAGATGCTCCTTTCATCTTTGATTCTTTTGGGACCACTCCACTAGCTTAAATTCTGCAAAGTGGTCACCTAGGCATGCTTGAGTGCTCCCATGGTCCATAGGAATCACTTTAGACATGTCTCCACTTTTGCCATTCATCTTTTACCTTTCACAAAGCACTAAAACAGGGAATCTCAGAAACAATTTGAAAACTTTTGGTCCACACCTAGCCTTTACTTTTCCGGACAATCAATGACACAATGTTTAAAGTGGAGGAGGGGCTAGGATGGGGGTCGGCCGACCCCCATTTTGGACCATCTCTGCAAAATCTTGAAAGCATGCAGAATGGTTCCCTGTATAAAGCTAAACTCAAATTCAAAGTGTTTCTAGGGGGGGTCGGCCGACCCCTATATTGTGGGTCCACTACTTGCCCTTCTCCCCCTATAAATACCACAGCATTGTGAGCTCAACTCCACACCCAAAACCACCAGAACCATTTCGAGCTCACAATCCTTTCTCTTCTCTCTTTGTTACAAGCCATTTCTCAAGTTTAGTTTAGAAATAGTCATCAAAACAAAAACCCAAAAAGATTCCCCTTGCATAGTAGTAGTAGTAGGAGCTTGGTTTGCCTCACTTGTGTAGGAGGATGAAGAAGCATATCTTCAGCAAGTTCAAGAAAGCAAAGGGTGAGAGCTCTTCTCAAGGCTCTCACCATGCTCATGGAAGGGAGGAAGAAGAAGGTTACCATGGGATGGTACCCTACGAGCCTCCATCAAGGATGAGAGAGCCCGAGAGCGGCCTCATGTTAAGCCAAGAAGAGTTGCAAAAGTACTACATCATCCGAGAGGGTCTCTTCCTACACACTAGCATCATCGATCCGGACCTTTTGGCCCGCACAGGTATGGATGTTGAATTCGATAAGGTGTTTACAGCAATTGGTTGGAGTAGTTTTTGGCAAGTGCCTGAATTTGGAAAAGAATTGCTTGCTAAGGAATTTCTATGCACCCTAAAACTCACAAATAATGGAATATCTTTTCGCATGTGTGAGCAAGAACATCAATTAAATTGGAGTTTGCTAAACACTGCTTTAGGGTGTGAACATGAATGTGAACTTGATCTAGATCATGCCACTAGAATGTTCGATAAATTTAGATTCTGGAAAGCAATTTCTGGCTCTAATGATTGTTCAAATCCTACTCCCATTGAAATCCATAATCCAACCTTGCGCTTTCTTCACTTCTGGATCATGTGCACTCTATATCCTGGCATGGGAATTGATACTTTAATTGATGATGAACTTAAAATTCTCTATGCCATGGTTAGTAAAATCAAGGTCTCCCCTGTGAAACTGCTAGTGAACTATTGGCTTAACTCTATTGAGTATGGGAAGCCCATCTATTTCACATCCTTTATTACTCGAATAGCCGATAATTTTGGATTACTTGAATCACATTATTTTGAAGACATTGGCTATGTTAGAGGAGTGGTAGATGAGAACTTCTTTATCAATGCTAACATGCTCATAAGAGATCCAAATGGTGAACTTAAAATGATTTATCCGGGCTATACAACCGAAATTCCTCTCCCATGTGCGAGGCGCCGGTTGTATGGGGTCCGCACACTTACCATTAGACTAGCCCGAGTGGCAAGTCCAGATGTTGCAGGGACACGCAGGGTGACAAGAAGGATGATGCAAGCCGCCCAGATGGAGCAAGGAGGATCCTCGCACCATGACGTTGAAGAGGGCGATGAAGCGATGTCAGTGGATGCTTCAGACTCCATTGGTCTACCTCCACAACGCACTCCACGCCCAAGGGACAGGGCTAGGCGTCACCAGCCCACAGGTATGGACAGTCTCATTAATGACATGGGCGAATTGCAGATTGGGCAAGAAGCAACATTGCAACTGGCGTTACAAAACGGCCAACATATCCGACGTGTGCGAGAGGAAGACGCACAACGCTGGGCTGGATGGTACCAAAATTTCCCGCCACCACAGTGAGCGAAGATCTAGCTTGGGGGAGATCCTCTCCCCCACTAAGGTAAGTATTCTATCCTATTTATTTTCATGCATTTTATCATTCTTACTTAAAAAAATAATAAATATTTATTAGCATTTCCCTTTAGCATATATGCTTCATGTATGTTTATATCCCTCATGGAAATTATGACTAGTTGCTTGTTAATGTTTCTCTAGTGCCTAGTATACAACTTAGTATTTCTCTAAGTATGGATCACTTAGCTCACTTAAACTGCCATGAACCTAAAAACTTTGTGGGTTGCAAGTGCTAGAACTAAGTCTAAGTTGTTGTGGGACATGAGATAGTAAGGCAAGAGCTACTATAATATTTTTCTAAGCATGCATGATTATCAGAGATTTATTCTTAAAATGATCAAAACCTTAATTGTTCCTCAATGGTGATGAATTCCTACCACAGCCATATCTACTTTACATAATTGCAACCTTTCCACATAAGCTATTTGCTTTGTGTTGAGTGTCGTCAAGTCTTGTTGACCCTTGTTAAGAGACTTTTCATGCTCCTAAGATCAAGATCACGTACACACCACATATATATATGCTGCTTCTACACTGGAAGTACGCAACCACATGTATTTCGCATCCACTAAATAGGTTGCTCCATACTCTAAATGTTAGAACATCTCTCTAAGCATTATTTGGTAAATGAGACATTAAAAGGGCTAGGCAAAATGAAATAAAAAGATGGACATGTGCAAGTCCACAGAAAAAGAAAATTGAGCACATGAAAGCTCATATATATAAAAAAAAAGAAGAAAAAAATGCTAGCCATGTCTCAATACATAGAGAGTCTATCAAATAAAGGAGCAACCTAGTCCACCATATATCACACTTGCACATCTTGATCTGGGAGTATGACACTTCTCTTCAAGGATCCGAGCTTTGACTTCGCAATACATGCAAAGTAAGTATGCTATCTCCTTTCATCCCTACCTTGAACTCCACATAAGCCTTTTAGAAATAGGATGAAATAGAGAAGGCAACTCTTACCATATGCCTTGGTGAGGAATCATACACCATTTGAGTGACATGAGAGAACCATAAGAGGAACATTTAAGCTTTCTTTTGAAAATATCACAAAACCTCTGATATGAAACTTGCTAAGAATGAGAAAGTTAGTGCTCAAGTCAAACTGTTCTGTCTCTCAACCACCTAAGACAAAGGAAAAGCCATAAGCCCCATAAGGGACTAAGGTAATAGGGGTAAGTTTACATAGCTAAATTTTTCATGCAAAGAGAAGAACTTTGTTGTACACATGGTACTCTTGAAATGTGAACATAGTAACAATACCTGATCCACCGAGGCTAAGTTTGATTGTTTGCTCGGGACGAGCAAAGGTTAAGCTTGGGGGATCTTGTTGACGGTGGATATACCATAGAAATCCACATACAAAACACCGTCAACATGCCTCGGTTGCAAGGGGAAACGACATGACATGAACATATTTTATCCATAACTAGTTCCACTTGTACTCTTAGCTTGTTTATGCAGGAACAACAAATTCAAGACATTATTTGACAAAGCCAACATCAGAATCATCAAGAGGAGATCGAGGGGACAACAGGTGACACCCTGGGCCCACAGGGAGGGGGTCGCCCGACCCCTCTTTGGTGGGACCCAGGTGTGCCACCTAGTCCACCGACATAAGGGACCCCTGTGGACACTGCTGGTGGGCCCAGAGGCCCAGAAGTGGGGTCGCCCGACCCCACATCAAAGGCGGTTCCAGGGTCGGTGGCCTCCCACCGACCTTCCCCACATGTCCCACATGTTGATTTGCCCCTGCCGTTGATCAAATGGCGGTTGTGAGGTCGGTTTGATCCAAGGGTGGAGAGAAGATGTCACGCGGATCGATGACGTGGCGATGGAGTAACCCCTACTCCATCTCCCTCTATAAAAGGCAGCCTCCATCCTTCATTTCAAGTGTGCAATTCCAAGGCCAAGTGCATTACAAGTTCCAAGCATACAAGTAGAGTAGTAGTTAGTCTAGAGTGGGAGTTAGAGTTGAGTCGAGCGAAGCTCGGGGTCTCCGGAGTCGTCTTCTGGAGAGTCTGGTATAGCTCTTGTACCTTTCTACTTTTGTAAGACTTTCCTTTTATTAATATATTATTCTTACTTTACTTTACTAAGTTCTTACTTAGTGCAAGCCTTTTAGTCTTGTTGTGCATTTACTTTAGTAATATAGTTGTCTTAGTGAAGTTAGTGACCTGTAACCACTCCTGTGTGTGCATCATCGTCCTATCTTGTATAGGAGCTCTAGCTAGCTGCAACTAGTTAGCGTTGTAGGATTAAGTGTGAGCGTGGTGCTCATTCTTAAGATTACCTTTGATTACCGCTGGCTTGAACGGAAAGTAGGAGCGCACTCCCTAGTAGGTGACAGATCGTGGGCAGCATTAGGTTCTCCTCACGTACAGGCTAGTTCTTAAAAGGTAAGGCGTCCATAAGCCCAATAGTCGCTTTCGGTAAGGGGTTAGGTGAAAAACCTTCTAAGCGTCTTACCAGCTCGGCTATCCCTCGCACACAGTTAGTAAGGCTCTAGCGTAGTTAAGACAATTATCTATTCAAGTAAGTCACAGAAGTCAAGTTAGATACATAGGAGTCCTTTACTCACTCGTTGTCCTCCCACCTAGCTAACTCTACCATTTACCTTTAGCATAGGACCTTGGATTCACCACTACCCTTCCTATTCGTTATTTACCACCCTTATTCACTAGTTGATACTAGATAACTCAAGGAATCTCATTCCCCTTTTTGTTAAACACACTTAGCCGCTTTCCCTTGGGAAAATATAAATTACGATACCTTGGAATACTCCTTGGTGAAGTGCTACAGCGGTACATTCTGTGCGCTTGCGGAATTATCCAATAGTAAATAGAGTTACCCTACCAGGGCACTTCTGGCGCCGTCGCCGATATCCGGTGGTTGCGTTAAGAAGTGTCAACACTCTGCCAGCCCAATACACTCCCCTGTAATAATGTTGCTCTGCCAGCCCAATACACGAGAGGGGGACTATATAAGAATCAATGGAGCTGTCACTACCACGAACTACCCCGCGATCTGGCATATTGGGTACAATCACAGATAAATACGGTATAGGCACCACGCCTACACAATACTTATCATTTACCCACTGTACACATGGATAAATGCTATACGATCCTAAACATGTATATAAATCCAATCTAACTAATCCAAGTATATAACTATGATAAACTAAGAGCAATATAATTGCGAATATAAACAAGTAGAGCAAAGTCATAATCAACGTATTGAAGTAGATCAAAGTCATATTCATAATATTGAAGAACAAAGATGAACAATTGAAGAACAATAGAGGAATTACCAAGAATCCTCTTGACAGATCTGGAAATCAATCGATGATTGACTCCTTCTAGTTCTAATCCTATGTAGCTATGCTAATCTAGAGATCTAATTGATGTGGTGGCTCTAAGGCTTGATCAGAGGCTTCTTCTCCCAAGATGAATAATGAATTAGGGGTCTGAGGTCCTCTCCTCCAGGGGCCAGGGGGTTGGTTATATAGTCCTTCCAAGTGAATGTGGGCCATCGGATCAAACCGACATTGATTGAATGGTTATCCTTGATCCTTTAGGTCGGTGGAGCATGATCCGCAAAGTTGGCTCTGATTGGCCCCGAGGCCAGGGCCGGCGCCCAAGGGGGGAGGGCGGGCGCCCTGCCCTCGAGCCCGTCTGGTTTCCCGTTCGTTCCCGTGGCTTCTAGACTCTTCTAGATGTAAGATAATTGCATGGCATGTTAATATCTCTATGTAAACCCGACGTGTGGGCCTTTCTTCCATAATTCCTGATAACCCCCTGCAGAAATAAACAAACACCAAAATTTATGGAATTCTGTCAGATAAAACCTAAGTCTGGATGTTGGTTGCATTTGGATCCTTTTCTTTATTTATTTGATAGTAAAATTTGATACTTATGGACCATCAACAAACTCCCCCAAGCTTACCTCTTGCTTGTCCCTTTGCAAGGATAATCTCAGTGATGGATCAGAAGTTGTTGGAATGCCTTTAAAAGTTGACGGTACGCATGCTTTCAAATGAGGTCTCATCTATGAGTAAGAGTAAACTGTCAAGACTTAAAACATACTTACTTTACCTTTCACCATGGGACTTGTAACCGTCACTTCTGTCTTGAGTAGTTAAAAGATAGAACGGTCTAGTCAAGTGTCATGTCTCTTATTCTTGATCAGCTATAACTTTGGAGTTTTTGCAGATTTTCAAATAAAACTCAGAGATTCCTTGTATGACTCTCTCAGATCTCTCTTTTGTGGTATTTCTGGATCCTTACCAAGGCAGTGATGGTACAAGCCTTCTCTCAAAATATATAGTATTTGTGGTATAAGGCATAGTGACATTGCCTTCTCTCTCACCCTGCTCTAATAAGGCTTTTATATCTAGAGCTTATAGGTGGGAGAAAAAGTATACATACTTACAAGACATTTATTGCATAGTTAAACCATAGATCCAGAGAAACAAGTCAATAAGTCAAATCAAGATGTGCATGTGTGGCGAATGAATGGTGTATGGTGATGATGGTGATAACAATGGTGAAAGTCTAATTCTACTTTTCCCCTTTTGAGGGGTACATACCTTTCTTGCTCTTTTGAAACTTTTGAGGAGAATTAGATGCACTTTATTTTCCTTTTCTTTCCTCTCAGGTGGGTATCTTGTACCCCTAATTCTACTATCGAACACTTGTCCATTTTTACCTCTCGTCTCACTTTTTCTTTTCTTTCGAGGTTCCGGGCACTTGCCCCTTTTTATTTCCTCGTATCTTTTTTTCTTCTCTCTTTTTTCAAAGCACTCATCGCCTGAAATAATGTAGCAACTGGTAGTAACCAAGATAACTTGAGCATTTATTTCACAGGGGAAAAACAGAAATATTTTTGGCTATTCTCTCCCGGATTAGGAGTAGAATATTTTTTGGGTGGTTCTGGAGATGGAAATGTGTGGATATATGAGGGTGCATACTCCCGGAGTAGAAGCAGCATGTGTGAGTAAACATGCAAGTGAATCTTGATTTAACCATATGACAAGCTCCTAAGGGTCTACATAGCTTGACCACACTCAATGCTCATAAGCAGTAAAAAGTAAATGTGTGGCTCAAAGTCTAGCAAGCATGTATATATAGCTGTGGTAGGAATTTAATCTCTCATCATATAGAAACTCATCATGTGATATTTTAAAGATTTTCAAAGATAAAATTCTCCAAAATTCTAGCATCTCTAGGAACAGATAAACAACAACTCAACCTTCCCATATCATATCCGTTAACAACTTAGACTTTAGATCAAGTTCTCTTCCCACAAGTTCTGGTTTAGAGCAAGCTTTAAATTACAATAGTTATGTCTAAACTAGAGAGAACTTAAATTTGAAAATTAGGCAAAGCAACTATTCATCATATCCATGCTAGAGTTTTATTAAGATTCAGTTTAGCATAGCCACTTTCTTTATTTATTAAGCACACTAAGCAAAAGATATATATATATATATATAAGCATAAAATCTTTATTTTGTTTTTCATAGTTATGTATATTTATATATTAATATAGTATAAGTATAAAGACAGATAGAAATACTTAGCGGGATAAATGGGGGTGCTCTCCCCCAAGCTGAATTTTGACGTAATTTCTTCAGATGTAGCTAGCAGGTGGCAGAGGTGAATTTGAAAGTCAGCAGCACCCTGACAGCGATTATTATGTCCTCCGTCTGCTAGTCTTCTTGATTCTTGAATTCTGTGGAGCTCAAATAGACAACAAAGCTTCGTGAACTGATTAGGTGTTAGCATAAATATCTAGCCTTTATCATGTTGAGCCTCCTCAATAAATATTACTCTCTATTTTTTTATATTTTCATTTCATAGAACAGAAAAAATATTTATTTTATTTTTATGCCATCACAGTGAATTTACTTTTGGGTTTTATGCCACTCGTATACTCGCATGGGGCTTATTGTTTTTTTTAACATTTTCATTTTCTTTTTAGGATAGTATGAACATGATTAACTAAGCAAACTATTTTGAAATAATTGAAAGGAAAGGATAACTACCAAGTTTACCTCTTGGCAAGGCGTTCGGCGTTTTTAAGTCCTCCGAACGGGACTCTCCGTTTTCTCAGTCGTCCTGGGATTCGTTGGGTGGCGTAGTCGGTACTTCCGGCGGCGCCTCTTCTTCGTGTATAGTTATCTTCTCTCTCCACACCTGACTTGGTGCTACGGTCTCCTCAGGACAGTTCTGTTCAAGCTTTATGTCTTCAGACCTTACTACTTCTCCTTCGTAGTCTACCCATCCGTCCTTGATGATTTTCCTCCCCTGGTTGCGGTTGCGTCGTCTTCTTCTTGTCCTGACCTGCTTAGAGTCTTCAACTATATAGTTAGGGTCAGTGAAATAGCGGCATACCTTCTCTGAGGGGAAGTGCATATGGACTCCTCCGGTTCCAATGTAGATGATTGCTTTAACGGTGCTGAGGAATGGTCTTCCGAGGATGATGGGTGGATCGTACTCATCTTCTCCCATGTCAATAACTTGAAAGTCTGTATGGACAAAATTGTCGTCTATTTTGATAGGGATATCAGTTGCTATACCTTCAACCTTTCGGAATGTCTGATCTGCCATCTGGAGCTGAATATATGTTGGTTTTAAGGGCATGGTTCCGAACAAGAGTCGATAGGTGACTACGGCCATTATGTTGACGCCCGATCCGGTGTCGCAAAGTGTCTTGTAGAAGTTGTACCCATTGATGGAGCAGTAGATGCTTGGCATACCTGGGTCGTCCTTCTTGGTCAAAAATAGTGACTTGAGTCGATGATCTTGACCTCCATGATCCGCAGTGACCATCTTAGCTAACTTGGTCCACAATTGATTGTACCTGTTCCTCCTGTTGGTCCTCTTCCTTGGTTCATGTCGGGATTGCTCTGGGATTTGTGTAGTCTTGTTCTTGAAGGAAAGCGTCTCCTTTCTCCCTTTGATGTAGAAACAGATCTTGGCAGCACTAGCATAGATGACCGCTCCCGAGGTGTTCAGGAATGGCCTCCCTAAGATGACGGGTGCCCTCTCATCATTACCAGTCTCTATCACCACGAAGTCTGTTGGGGCGTACAAGGTACCAACTCAGACACAGAGGTTCTTCAATATTCCCTTTGGGAAACTTAACGCCTGATCTGCAAACTGCAAACACATGGTTGTTTCTAATAAAGGATATGTAAAGAATTTTTCATAGAGTACCCTGGGCATGATGTTGACGCTGGAGCCAAAGTCGTAGAGTGCTTCTGGGGAGTCCACCATGCCGATGGAGATCGGGATGACGGGGCGTCCTGGATCGCCTCTCTTGACCGGCAGAAGGTCAGTAGTTACTTCAGTGGTGAGGTTACTCCAGTAGTTACCTGCATCAAACATGTCTACAAGATTTGCATATTCTAATCCTTCCGGTTGTGATGGTATACCGGGGTTAGTAGCAGGAACAGCAGCACCTATTTGATTTAACTGAGATTCAATCATTTTATTAAAGCTAATTTGATTCTTGATGGTAGTAGAGAAATTATCCATTCTATTATTTATATTTTCTAGCATTTCATCATTAGATACCAATTTCTTAGATAGGATATCCATTACCTTTCCTTGATTAGACACGAACTCTCTCAGAGGTGGAAAATTATTATTGTTATTGTAAGAATTGTTACCTTGATAATTACCTGAGTAGTTAGGCCTCTGTTGATTCCAACCTTGATTTTGTTGAGGACAGTTGTAGTAGTAGTAGTTGTTGTTGTTGTTCTTTATGTAGTTTACATCCTCAAGCATCTCAGGGCAGTGATTGCCTGAGTGTCCCGTATCTCCACACTCCTCACAAGTCATGTGAGAGTCGTAGATGTGCATAACTTCATGAGCAGGTCTAGCTTTGCAGACAGCATGTCTACCTTCTTGAGCTGATGCATACCTCCACCTCTCTTGCGTGTCTCGGTCCTTTCTTCATTCCAGCTTTGGTTGGATGCCATCTTCACCACAAGAGCTGTGGCTTGTGATATGGTGAGTGATAGGAATGCTACTCCAGCTGCAGCATCCATGGTCTCTCGGGCACTATTGCCGAGCCCATGATAAAACGTCTGCATCAGAAGCCAACTCTCCATTCCATGATGGGGACATTCTAGGATGTAGTCTTGGAAGTGCTCCCATGCTTCTGGAATGGATTCATCATGTTGTTGCTGAAAACTTGTAATTTTCCAACGGAGAGCATTAGTCTTGCCCATGGGAAAGAACTTAGCCAGATAGTTCGTAGAGCAGAGTGCCCACGTAGTATTCTTCTCCTTTGTAGCGTAGAACCACAGCTTCGCTCTCCCTAAGAGTGAGAATGGGAAGAGGCGAAGTAGGATAGCATCTCTGGGGACTCCTGATATGGTGAATGTGCTGCAGATCTCCAGGAAGTCTTGGAGATGAGCACTAGCATCTTCGTGTGCCTTCCCACAGAACTGGTTGGATTGCACCATGTTCATAAGTCCAGGCTCGAGCTCAAAGTTGCCATCGATCTCTGCAGCAGGTCCAATGCAGATGTTGTCCGTAGTGGGAGCTTAGAACTCATGGATCAATTTGTTCGCCATGACTTCGAACTCTGAAGACATGTTCCGGGTGAAACTTCAGTGATCTTCTTGATTGGACGAAGCTTCGTGCTGAAGTGTTGATGATCTCTTCTTGATTTTGGCTCTTGTTTTTCTAAATAACGCTTCGGGATTGTCAACAACGTTTCCTGGAAGATGTATTCTATTCATACATTACCTTGCATAAAATAATCAAAATAGAAAAATACAGGGGTAAAGTTGTACGAGAGAATTGATAATCTCAATCATATTAGTGATGCGAATGATGACTCCAAATTCCATATTCATTCCTGATTAGTAATCAACCTTTCCCGGCAACGGCGCCAAAAATGCTTGTTGGACATTCTTAACGTCACTACCAAAAGTAGACTTAGTTTTCTAATTCTAATAACGGCGCCAAAAATGCCAAACCTATCCCTCATACCACTTAAGCCAAGTTGTCATCCCCAGCATGACATCAGAGACACGGTATTGAAATATGCAATTGCTCTTCTAAGTAAATAATGAATGAGATCTGCAAGCGCACAGATTAATACAGATGTAGCATTTTAACCGAGAAGTATTCCAGGTATCGTTATTTATATTTTTACCACTGGGAAGGGATTAGTAATCATCAATGTTGATTATAGAATGGAATATAGAATTGTGTATCTATCATTGTATGTATAATTGAGAGCATCTATCTATCTCTTTAATACAGCGATAAGTGTCACATAAAAGATAGATAAAATATGAATGGTGACAAAGATTATTAATCTCATCAGCATAACTTAGCCACATAATAAATATGATAAGCACCTCAATTAGATATTCTAGCAAGTCATTAGCATGGAATTAGGATGAACTACAAGAATATTTCCTAAGTTATTCTCAACTATACAGTCTAGCATATCATAGTTAGTGCAATTATACTTGGCAATCATTGCAAGACAGGACTACGCCCATGCATAGTGATATTATCGAGGAATATGAGAAACATAGCAATCACTCCCCCGTAATAATGTTGCTCTGCCAGCCCAATACACGAGAGGGGGACTATATAAGAATCAATGGAGCTGTCACTACCATGAACTACCCCGTGATGTGGCATATAGGGTACAATCGCAGATAAATACAGTATAGGCACCACGCCTATACAATACTTATCATTTACCCACTGTATACATGGATAAATGCTATATGATCCTAAACATGTATATAAATCCAATCTAACTAAGCCAAGTATATAACTATGATAAACTAAGAACAATATAATTGCGAATATAAACAAGTAGAGCAAAGTCATAATCAACATATTGAAATAGAACAAAGTCATATTCGTAATATTGAAGAACAAATGTGAACAATTGAAGAACAATAGAGGAATTACCAAGAATCCTCTTGACAGATCCTGAAACTAATCGATGATTGACTCCTTCTAGTTCTAATCCTATGTAGCTATGCTAATCTAGAGATCTAATTGATGTAGTGGCTCTAAGGCTTGATCAGAGGCTTCTTCTCCCAAGATGAATAATGAATTAGGGGTCTGAGGTCCTCTCCTCCGGGGCCAGAGGGTCTGGTTATATAGTCCTTCCAAGATGAATAATGAACGATTATCCTTGATCCTTTAGGTCGGTGGAGCATGATCCGCGAAGTTGGCTCTGATTGGCCCCGAGGCCAGGGCGGGCGCCTAAGGGGGGAGGGCGGGCGCCCTGCCCCCGAGCCCGTCCGGTCTCCCGTTCATTCCCGTGGCTTCTGGACTCTTCTAGATGTAAGATAATTGCGCGGCACGTTAATATCTCCATGTAAACCTGACGTGTGGGCCTTTATTCCATAATTCCTGATAACCCCTTGCAGAAATAGACAAACACCAAAACTCATGGAATTCTGTCAGATAAAACCCTAAGTCTGGGTGTTGGTTGCATTTCGATCCTTTTCTTTATTTATTTGATAGTAAAATTTGATACTTAAGGACCGTCAACACAATTTAAATTATATTCTTCCCCAAACATGCGAAAGGCTACTCCATTAATTGTTAATTGTAAGGTACACAAAAATTATTGGGCGAGCACTTTTATTCCAAGATTGGGAACCATCCGAAAGCCTCCCCAACCAATTGCACTAAAAATAACATTAAATTGTGTCCTCATACCTGTACGGTCCAAGAGAATCGAATCGATGATGCTTGTGCATTGGAACCTGCTTGCTCGCAGGGTGCTGTATTTCTTCAGCTCTTCTTGGTTCAGCATGAGGCCACTCTCGGCCTCTCTTACTCTTGATGGAGGCTCATAGAGTACCACTTGGTGGTAGCTCTCTTCCTCATCCTTTCCCGACGGGTTTCTTCATCAGTGTCATGAGAGCCTTGGGAAGAACTCTCACCCTTCTTGGACTTCTTGAACCAGGAGGTGATTAAGTTCTTCATATAACAGCACATGTGAGACACACCAACCTCCTACTACTACTATGGAAGGGAAAAGGGGCAAATATTTTTTGGTTTTATTTTTTTGGGATGCTACTACTAGACTAAACTTGAGCGAGAACTTGCAACAAAGGAGATAAGAAGAGAGACTGTGAGCTCGAGATGATTCTGCTGGTCTAGTTGTGGAGTTGAGCTCACAATGCATATGTATTTATAGGGGTAGAAGGGCAAGTGGAGCACACCCTATGTGGGGGTTGG
The DNA here is from genome assembly GCF_000003195.3 of Sorghum bicolor. Taxonomy (NCBI): domain Eukaryota; kingdom Viridiplantae; phylum Streptophyta; class Magnoliopsida; order Poales; family Poaceae; genus Sorghum; species Sorghum bicolor. Next base: position 25,171,719 of record NC_012876.2, on the reverse strand, counting down.
CCGACACCACCTAAAGCACATCAAAATTTAAATTCAACTATAGACAGGGAATCTTGCTTTAAGAATAAAAACTTTTTCAGATGTTGTCCAAAGTGGGGGTCGGCCGACCCCCATGCTAGGCCTCTCAACACTTTAAACATCCTGTAATCAAGTGTGTTTGGCAGAGTAGAGTCTAGGTGTGGACCAAAAGTAAAGTTACTTTTTAGAGATTCCCTTGCCTAGTGCTTAGTGAAAGATTAAAGATGATTGACTAAGGTGGAGACATGTCTAGAGATATTCCCATGGACCATGGGGACACCAAAATATGCCTAGGTGACCACTTTATAGTTTTTGTCTTTGTGTTGTGGTCCCAAAACATTCAAGATGAGAAAGAACATCTTATGTTTAATGTGATGAACCAAGGAAGCATTTCTTTTCAGACTTTGGGTAGAGTGGCATTCATAGGATTTCTATGTGTGGTGAATTGGAGACTGCAGGCTGCGGAGAGGACAAGATGGGGGTTGGTTGACCCCCTCTTGAGAGCCCCAAGGGCATCCAAGTGCTGACTCAAAATGAAAGTATCTAACCCAGTGAATTGAGTTGATGTGGGCCCAATGGTGGGGTCGGCTAACCCCACCTTTGGTGATCCACCAGCTCAAAACTTTATTGCAAATTGTTCTCAAGTTTTTATTTATTGTGGCTAAGTATTTTTTTGAAAGAAAATATGCAAGGTTACAACTAAGAATGCAATTGAAAATGAAATGCGAGAATAGAAATGCAGAAAATAAATATGAGATAACTACTGATTTACCTAACCTCTTCATCTTGTTGGACCTCTTCATCTTGTTCATTGTTTGGGTGGGTCGGGTGGTCCCGAAGTTGGGGACCATGATTGCACCTCTTTCTCCCACCATACTTGTTCGATTTTGGCTTGCAATTCAGCGGGTTCTTCCTTTTTCACTTTGACCTTGTTTGGCGACTCACTTTCCTTATTCCCTCGGCGCGTTGTTGACACTTCTAACACCACGTAAGCTATGTTGTCATCCCTAGCATGGCGCCAGAAGTGTGGTATAAAAACTGTCCACTAATAAAATAAATGATCCATAAGTGTACATATTAAATACTATTGTAGCACTTCACCGGGAAGTATTCTAGGTATCGTTATTTATATTTAGCTCAAGGGAAAGAACTAAGGACTTAAACAATGAGATCAATTTGCAAAATATGACTACTTATGAGAGATTAGGTTGCATAGTCACATACTTGGTATTAGGGTAAACCATAGATATATGATATATATAAAATATAGACTACTCAGCTTAATATTAGGCATATGTCCGATTAGTTAAAGAGATAAAAAATCCTATGTAGTTCTAATTTATCAAGTCATTCATCTACTCTAATGCTACACTATCATATATAGCACAAACGACTCTTCATTTATGTATAAGGAACATTGCTATAAAAAGCCAAGACTTAGGTGGACTTCTGTCGACGAAAGCTGGTCGGCAGTCTACCTTGGGGTATACCCACAGTAGTAGTTTATCGGTAGACGGTGTGCAAACTACGAACTCGATTGTGACGCAAGACACAGGCAAGCTTTTTATCCAGGTTCGGCCGCCGAGTTGGCGTAATACCTACGTCCTGCGTCTGATTGTATTGATCTGTGTTGAGAGAATAATATGTCCTAGGGGGGTCCCTTGCCCCTCCTTATATAGTCCGGAGGGCAGGGTTACAGATCTGGAAACTAATCCTAGTCGGTTACAATTGCCATAGATAGTTCGATATCAATTCCTATTCTAACCGACTAGAATCCTGCTTGATCTCCACGTCTTGTTTCCTTGCGCGAAACTCCAAGCTGTCGGATCAAACCTTGAGCTTGTCTCGTAATGGGCCAAGCCTCCTGGCCCAAGTCTAGCCGTAAGGGTATAGGGGTTTATACCTGTAACACTCCTAGTGTTAGCTTGCATGTGAATCATGAGCATTGCATTAACATAAGCATCATCATGATCACTCATGAGCATCATACCATGATCACATGCCATTTGCTTTATGCACTACATGATTAATTTGCTTGTGTGACTTGAATTGAGTGTTTATAAGGGGTAGCCAATGCAAACAATTGTACATTGTCTTCCAAAATACTTCAATCATGTTTAGAATATCATTTGGAACAAAGTTCATGTTGAAGGTTTTGGTCAAAAATGCCCCTAGGTTAGGGTTAACCCTAGAATGGCTTAATTGACCTCCTAGACCCCATTTCAAAGATGTTTTATGAAACTGGTGTTAGAAACCTTGCATGTCTTTGACACCTGAAGCAAAGTTGTAGATACATTCCTAAGCTACAAAAGTTATGTTGATGACTTTTTATGAAAAAGCATGGAACACTTCCAAAATTCACCCACAAGCCAAAAATCAGGGCTGATTTCATACTTAGCCAAATTTGGCTAAGTATTGGATCGTGCAGTTTCGACCAGGGGTGATTGGGAGCTTTGTAGTTTGAACTCCAGACCGAGTTATACTTTGATCTTGTAACCAAAGTTGTAGAACTCGTGTAGCTCTGTCCAAAGGAACAAGTTTGAGCCAAAACCATCGAGTGAGCTGAGAGTAAAACGTCGGTGAACTTCCGGTTTCAGACACGGTCGACGACGACTGAATCGCGCGATTCAGTTTCGTCAGTCTCCGGCCGGCCGACACGTGGACGACCCGTGGCGGCCGTACGTCGACGACGACCCCGCCTGTCAGCCCCGGCGCCTTCACTTGGACGCCATGACGCCACCCCGAGCCCCGGCCGTCCTCATTTCGCCTCTCCAGCGCTCTCTCCCTCCTCCATTTCGTCTCGGCGAGCTCCGCCGTGGAACGGCCGCGTCGCCCGAGCTCTTCTCGCCGTCCCCGGCCAAGCCAGCCCGCCAAAAGCTTCGCCAGAGCCTCCTCTACCTCGGCGTCACCTCCTTGGCCACTGTCGAGCAGGGGTAAGGCGGCATTGCCAGGCTCCGAGCAGTTCTCCCTCGCCGGAGTTCCGCCCGAGCTCACCGGCAACGTGGCCAGGCTTCTCTGCTCCACCATTTCCTTCCATTCTTGCTCCTATCGCTTCCCCTTGGTTCACTGATGCTCGGCATGACGCTCTACCGCGTCGCCGTTGCCTGGATCCGCCGGCGTATCGCCGCGCAGCGCCGCCGCTCCGCCATTCCCGACGGCGAGTCCCCTAGAGTCCAGTAGAGCGCGCGTAATGTAGGTCAACAGAGTCGCCTTGTTGAGAGGAACACGTAGGTGCCCTTGGATCCGGCCGAGACCTCGTCGTCGTCGAGCTTCGCCGGCGACGAGCATCTCCCCTGTCCCCGTCTCGCTGACGCGTGGGTCCCGGATGTCAGCCTCTCTGTGTCACCCCCTCTGGTTCACTGTTGTGCAGAGCCAAAGCTGTTTTTGTAAAATTCATATCTGGAGTTTTAGAGATCCAAATGTGGTGCTTCCAATTTTGTTAGGTTCCAGCATAAGTCTAGTTTTTAATAAAAATATGAAACATGCCATGTTTTTGCAGAAATAAATAGATATAAATTAATCTTTGTTTTTCAGTGGGTAATTTTATCTTGAGATCTATTGATCTGCTGGCCATGCAAATTTAGGGAGTTGTTACTTTTGTTATGAATAGGCTCTGATAAATTGTTCATGATTTTTGGAAGCCTGGTTAAGAAGTTAAAATTAATCCCTGCTTAAATAGGAGAATCTTGTGGTATTTTTGATAATTAAAGTATAACTCCTTTTATGGTGAAACTTGCTGAGTGTTGTACTTATGAGTAGACAAAGCAAGGAAAAATCTGAAATCTGTTGTTTGACACTTTTTGATAGGGTTTTACATTTATGCCTTGCATGCCTTTACTAGCTTGTGATTTTCATACCTAACAATGTGTACATGCAAATGTTCTGAAAATTGTACAGTGATCTTATGTTAGCATAAGTCGCTTGCTGTAATTTTCTTAGGATTTTTGGAACACTTGGAGTATATGTTCATTAAATCACCTTGATAATTAAATAAATGGAAAAGGTGATGATAGAAATAGTTGTAGACCTTGCCATGATGTTTTCTGGTGTTCCTTAGATATGTTACATCTGTTGGTGCAATTGGTTTATCCCTGTGATACATTCTCAATATGTGCAAAATATTATTTTTGGCTATTTATGCCTTTCCTAGAGCATTTCTGTACAGCTGATAGCAAATGATTAAGAACTACTTAAAAATTATGTTTGCTGGGAAACTTGTCTATAACAAACTTGTAGCTAACTTACCAATCTACTTCGTATCCAAATTTCATGACATTTGGTTGAGTAGTTTAAAAGCTATGCATGTTGCAAGTAGTTGCTACAAAGTGCTTGCTCTCTGGAATTTCCAGAGCAGCCAGACAACTTTGTATGTTTTAGCATATTTCGCTTGGGAATCATGCTGGGATGTCTAAAAGTAAATTGTAGACAATTTGCTAAGCTTTCCAGAAAGTGCTTACTTGCTTAATTTGGTTAAGTGATACTCGAGTTATAGCTGAAACTTGTGACTGGTTGGTTTGTCTACTAAACCAGTGACTGGGTAAGAGTAGCTAGGACTTGTTTAACTTGTCTATTTAGTCTCTCTACCAGAAAAGAAGTATGCATTTACTTGTTATTCCATGACTCAGTTATTCTTAGAAGTTTATGCTCATGTTATACCTTGTTTATGTCCCTTTGGCTCTTCATCATGACATCATACATCATATGTGCATTCCCCATATTCATCTCCTTGTCATGCATCCATAGGTGTACCCAAAGGAGTGACGGTGCTGGAGTTCGAGTTGCCGGAGCCGGAAGGACAGCAAGGGGAGCTACCTCAAGGAGTTGAGGAGGAGGATTTACCGGAGTGCCCTGACCACCGTCCCTCTACATACGTTGAAGGCAAGCCCCGGAGCATTATAAGCCTCCTACTATTTTATTATCATGTTTAGCTATCAAATGACTATGGTTATATATTGTTGCATTAAGTGGTAGGCGTTGATATGACACCCTTGCTGCATAATGACTTCCTTGTCCACCTTAAAACATTACCAAAGTAGGTCCAGGATCGAAGTAATGCTTAGCCATGCTTAGCTCGGTAGAAGCCGGGTGATTTCCTGTCACCTGTGAGAAATAGGTGGATACCTGATCACGGTTGGCTATATTTTTGCTATCGTGGAAATAACCATGTGCTAATAATGAACTTGAGACCGGGCGGGATGACGATAGTGCAGCAACAAGGCATGGGGGTCTTGGGTGTGAATCTATCCCCGTCTGAGTCGTTTAAGGACCGAATCGCTGTACGTCCCCGTGTCATGTTGAACGCATGCCTATCACTTAGTTGGCCAGATAAGTCGTTCCGACCGCGAAGCCTACGAGTGCAACTCCGGCCAGATACCCCGTTCTGTATGAGTGCGCACCCCGGTTGGTAGTAAGTATGTGCTGGGAGTCAATGGCGTAAGACCGAGGTGTCAGGTTAGAGTCCTGACCCTGGCAGATTGGCGGTCCCTGGGGGTGCGGCGCTGGGCGGACCCGCGAATTGGTCCGGAGTTGTGCTAAAGGTGATCCGAGCTGCCGTCATGAAGTATGCTTGGGTGAGTGTTAGGAATACCCCTCCAGCTGGATAGGAATCGATTCGAATCGCCGTCTCTCCCGGATAGTGAGAACTTGACTTGGGCAGCGGCAACGTAGAACTCACTAAGCAAACATAATGGTTACGATGAGAATATTGATAGCAAAGTGATAATCCTGATATGGTTACTATTGAAATGTTTAATTACTCAAGTGTATGCTTAGAACAGGTGCTAATCTAGTGGATAGCTGCTAAGTAATGAACTTGCTGCTTAAATATAAATAAATGAATTACTTATAACAAAGGCCTTTATGCAAAAAGTGAGTCAAACCAGTCCACTAAGATCAGCCTTGCATACTCCTTGGTGTCACTTTATTTTTGGTTTATGACGGGTAAGTCTAGCTGAGTACATTCTCGTACTCAGGGTTTTATTTACCCCTGTTGCAGATGATGTCGTCTATCACGGCTATTGCGCTAACTGTCATCACCCAGCTGCGGATGATGAATAGATCATGGGCGTGATCACTTCTCTACCTCCGGTTATGCTTTTGTTGGGACTTGACAATGGAACTGGCATGTATTATAAACTGGGTTGTTGTTGTTTCAAAACTACTTTGTTTCCGCTACTGCTATGGTTTGTAATAACCTGTTTCAACTCTGATGTGTTGTAAAACTATGTTCTGTGTTGAATGTTGTAATCTGTGATGGTGATGCTTGATCATGTACGATCTTGGTTGTATGTTGGTTGAATCGAGGTCTTTTGAGATTTCGTCGGACTACCGGATTTATATGGGTTCAAGTCCATTGGCTTGACTACTCCCGTGGTCGCTAATTCACTTGAATTCTTATAAATTGGACGGTTCTGTTACAGCTGGCATCAGAGCAAGGTTAAGCATTTAACCATCATAGATGTATTTAAAAACAAACGAATTTGGTTTTCCTAAGCTAATTTGGCAAAATTAGGCTATATGTAGGGCTGTTTTAAAAATATTTTGATAACCAATAACATGCCAGTGGTCATACCCTTTATGCCCATATAAGGACTCCTAGGTGGCTTAATATTACTAACATGGGGGTTTTTCTTTTCGTCGTCCATATGGTGTGTAATTATATGGATACCGCTTACTTAAGTGGTAATGAATGGATCACATACCTCTACGCCATGGTAAGCATTGTTTGTTTTCTTTCGTCGTCCATATGGCGTGTAATTATATGGATGCCACTTGCTTGAGTGGTAATGTATGGATCTATATGCCTCTACGCTACGGTAAGTGTGAGCTGTGAGAGCATGACCGTCGGTCTAGGGGAGTGTTAGCTGTGGTTACTGGAATATTTACATGTTTCACACATGTATATATGAAGGTACTTAATTGTGGGTAGTAGGTGCAGCCATGTATACATATTTGATGTATAGGTGGGGGTATCCAAATGGGTAGTGTGCTGCGGTATATATTCGGGAATATATACCGGAGTACCTAGCTTGATTGATTGTTGATTAGATTTACATTTCTGCACTTATACTGCTGTGGGGTTGGGCTGAAATGAAATCTTCTGCAGGTACACTAACAACGAAACGTTTAGACCGTGTAGATGCGTATAAGAGTGCACGTATGTATGCCACCGACTATACCGTTAGAACTTTATTCTAAGTTTGGAAAGGACGTATGGAACGTGCATGCATCATGAATCATTCATACATTCTTTATGCAATACTTGGGTATTTAATTTTGAAAATACGATTCTTTATCTCTCCTTGTAATTAATCTCCCTTACTCAAATGTGGTCTTTCTACAGATGGCAGCCCCGCACGCGAGTGAGACTTTCCTGGACATGTTTGGCACTCCTACTTTGTTGTGGAGGGTGCTAAGTTCAGTTGGATACGAGGAACCACCTAAGTACACTTGGACCGAGGCTGAGCATGCAGGAGCCTTACCTTGGGTAGATGTCCAAATTACAGTTCCCCCTTATCCAAATAACCCACAGTGGCTAGGTTGGTTAGTTGACTGTGATGGCCAAACTCCTTGGGAGGGTGCCCAGGTAGCAGCCCTGGAGGTTTTGCTAGAGATTTGCCAAGAGCATGGTGATGAGCTGGTGAATGGCCCAGCGGGATCCGTTCCCAGAGTGAGTGTGACGGACACCTTTGTGTCCCAGGTTGGGAATGAGTCTGTAGAAATGAGAGAAACCTTGCTAGGGTATAGTTCTAGCCCTGCCATGAGTGCCATGCTAGCGGTACTTAAGCTGTACTATGTACGCCAGGACACCTACATAGATGTCATGCTAGCGCTTCAACAAGCACAAGTTGGGCAGCACAAATTGCGCAAGCGCGTGCGCAAGCACCGCAAGGCTTTTATGGACGCACAAGCTGAGATCCAAAACTATCACACCGCTTTGCAAGCTCGCCGCAATCAAGTTGCAAACGCAGTTAGAGAGCGCAATGAAGCACAAGCCCGCATGATGCAAATGACTAGAGAGAGAGATGAGGCTATGCGCTTAGCTGAAAATAGAGAAGCTGCTAGAGTTAGAGCCTTGTTCCATGCTGAAATGAGAGAGGAAGAGCTGATTACTAGGATTGCTGAGCTGCAGTTGGATGTCCATCGCTTAAATAATGTTATAAATCCTATCCCACAACCAGCCCTTTTTAATCATGAAGAAGCTCCTAGTGAGGAAGATCAGGATGATGGCATCGTTTCTAATGGAGAATCCGAGGAAGATATGTAGCCTAGCGATGATTTTGTGATCATGTATCAGTTTCTATCTCTTTGTGCAATGGACATGTAATCTGAATTTTAGTTGAGACTCTATGTATTTGGCCATGGCGCCCCTCCTGTAAACCCTTAAGTTGTGACAATAGCTCTATGTAACCCTATGCACTTATTTGTGATGCTCCATGTTTAATGTTGAGCTGAAATAATTCTCTGCAATGTCTTTAATCTTTGAGAAGGTGTGGCTGTGATTGATCGCGGGATTAACCAAGTGTCATGGTAGATATTTTCTTATTGTACATGGAATACTGCGGTTTGAATTATGTGAATTTACTTCATTAAATTCCGTATGGCAGCAATTGAAGTTCATGACAATTATATCTGTTGCCTGAAACAATCGCTTGGTATGCCTTGTGCAGATGGCTCGCAATACTCGCTCCGGTCACAACGAGGTGCCACCGCCACCACCTCCTCCCCCGCCTACGCCTACTGAGCTATTGGCAGCTCTTGTGGAGGGTCAGCGTATGCTCAATGAGGCTATGCAAACTATGGCGCAGCAAAACCGGGGTGGTCGCCATGTCCGCCAAGGCGGAGAGGCTAATCAGTGCAGCAGTTTCAAGGATTTCCAGGACACCAAGCCACCGCTGTTCAAGGAGGTTGTTGAACCTCTAGAAGCTGATGAGTGGCTTAACACTCTGGAACAGAAATTCCGTTTGCTAAGGTTAACCGAAGAGCTGAAGGCGGAATATGCAGCCCACCAGTTGGAGGGCAAAGCGGGTGTTTGGTGGAGTCATTACAGGACTAGCTTGCCCGCCAATGCTGTTGTAACCTGGGACCAGTTCCAAACTGCTTTCAGGAACACTTATATTCCACAAGGCTTAATGACTATCAAGCACACCGAGTTCATGAACCTGACGCAAGGCACTAAAAGCTTGACTGAATATCTTCATGCTTTTAATAATTTGTCTCGCTATGCTCCTGAGATGGTTGATACTGAAGCCAAAAAGCTTGCTAGCTTCAAGAGGGGATTAGGTCCTAAGTTGTCCAAGAACATGGCTGGTAACAAAAGTACCACTTTTAATGAGTTTGTAAGTGATGCATTGACTCAAGAGAACTCCAATGCCGTGTATGCCGCGTCCAAGAACCGCAAGAGGGCCTATGAGGCAGGTGCTTCACAGTCCAAGACTCCAGTGGCAAATGAACCGGCCTATCGTCCACCCAATGCTGTGACAAGGTATAGGCCACCGCAAAAAAAAGTCAAATGTGAAGATGGGAGTTCGCAAGTCCTTCACCGTTGCTCTCCCAAGAGGTGCCACGGGTCAAGGAAGTCCCAAGACTCCTCCTGATAACCGTCCCTGCTTCAATTGCAAACAAGTTGGTCACTGGGCGAGAGATTGCCCTTATCCTAAGAGAAATGCTGCGGCTGGAGGCAATAACCGTATGGGTCGTGTGCACTACACCACGGTTGAAGAAATTCCGGAAGGTGAAGCAGTCACCGCTGGTATGTTCCTTGTAAATCAACACCCTGCAGTTGTCTTGTTTGATTCTGGAGCTTCACATTCATTTATGAGTCAAACATTCGCATCTAAGCATGGGCAACATGTAATCGAACTTGATAGTGGAAAATTTTGCATTAGTGCTGCTGGTAACCAAATTGCTACAAACCAAGTAGTGAGGGATGTACAAATTGCCATAGAAGGGCGTAATTATTCAGCAAATCTTGTGATCTTACCGGGCTTGGGGATAGATGTTATCCTAGGAATGAAATGGATGAGTGATCATGGAGTGTTAATAGACACTTCAACTAGGGTCATCATGTTGAGGGAGCCTGATAGTGAGGAAGCTTTCTTAGTTCAACTCCCTAGAAGCAATGACATCCGTCACGCGGCCAATGCTATTCGACCACTCACTATAGCAGAAATTCCGGTAGTGTGTGAGTTTCCGGATGTTTTTCCACAAGACCTGCCCGGGTTACCGCCGGACAGAGACATTGAGTTTAAAATTGATCTAATTCCGGGTACCGCACCTATCTCTAGAAGGCCATATCGAATGCCACCCAACGAGTTGGCAGAGTTGAAAAAGCAATTGCAAGAACTGCTTGAGAAAGGTCTTATTCGGCCTAGTTCTTCTCCATGGGGTTGTCCGGCTCTCTTTGTCAAGAAGAAGGACAAGTCTCTACGTATGTGTGTAGACTATCGTCCGCTGAATGCCGTGACTATCAAAAACAAGTATCCACTGCCTCGCATTGATATCCTGTTTGATCAATTAGCCAAGGCTAAAGTATTCTCCAAGATTGATCTGAGATCTGGGTATCATCAAATCAAGATCCGACCTGAAGATATTCCTAAAACGGCTTTCTCTACCAGGTATGGATTGTATGAGTATTTAGTCATGTCCTTTGGTCTGACTAATGCCCCTGCTCATTTCATGTACCTGATGAATTCAGTGTTCATGCCTGAACTGGATAAGTTTGTGGTGGTGTTCATCGATGATATTTTGGTGTACTCTGAAAATGCACAAGAACATGAGAAGCACCTTCGGATTGTACTCACTAGATTGCGAGAACATCAGCTCTATGGCAAGTTCAGCAAGTGTGAGTTTTGGCTGAAGAAAGTGCCTTTCTTAGGCCATATTTTATCCGAAGAGGGTATTTCTGTTGACCCGTCAAAAGTGCAAGAGGTTCTAGACTGGAAGGCCCCGACTTCAGTGCACGAAGTCCGGAGTTTTCTCGGTCTAGCGGGTTATTATCGGCGCTTTATTCCAGACTTTTCCAAAATAGCTAAACCTATGACCAGGCTACTACAAAAAGATGTGAAGTTTGTGTGGTCCGAAGAGTGTGAAGTTGCTTTCACCACTTTGCGCCATTTGCTGACCACCACTCCCGTTCTGGCGCAGCCTGACATTGAAAAGCCATTTGATGTCTTTTGTGATGCATCTGGCACTGGCCTAGGTTGTGTGCTTATGCAAGAGGGCCGAGTTATTGCCTATGCTTCTCGGCAGCTGAGGAAACATGAAGCCAACTACCCTACTCATGATCTAGAGTTAGCAGCAATTGTGCATGCATTGAAGCTCTGGAGACATTATCTGTTGGGTAATCTATGTCACATCTACACTGACCATAAGAGCCTCAAATATATATTCACTTAGCCCGAATTGAACATGAGACAAAGAAGATGGTTGGAGTTGATAAAAGACTACAATTTAGAAGTACACTATCATCCAGGCAAAGCCAATATTGTAGCTGATGCTCTCAGCCGGAAACAACATGTTAGACCACTCCTAGAGGAAGGCTTCAATTTATTGCATCCTGTGGTCCTGCACAACATCATAGTCAGCTGCTCATTAGAGAGTCAAATCATAGAGCTCCAAAAATCTGATCCTGGTATTTTTCATATAAAAAGAAAAATGCAAGAGCAAGACACCAAGCATTTCAAGGTAGATGAGAAAGGTGTACTGTGGTTTGACGATCGACTAGTTGTACCTAAAGACCGTGACCTACGCAACAAGATCTTAGAAGAAGCTCATTCTTCCAAGTTGTCCATTCATTCAGGCAGTAGCAAAATGTACCAAGACTTGAGACCTCGTTTCTGGTGGACCAAAATGAAGAAAGAGATAGCAACTTATGTTGCTAGGTGTGACACTTGCTGCAGGGTGAAGGCAGTTCACCTAAAGCCTGCAGGTTTATTGCAACCTTTGTCGATTCCAGGTTGGAAGTGGGAAGAAATCAGCATGGATTTCATTGTTGGACTTCCCCTTACTCAAAAAGGGCACAACTCTATATGGGTAATTGTTGACCGTTTAACCAAGTCAGCTCATTTTATTCCTGTACACTCTACATACCGGCCATCCGACTATGCTGAGTTGTACTTCTCTCAGATAGTTAAATTGCACGGAGTGCCTCGCACTATTATTTCTGATAGAGGTCCTCAGTTCACTGCTCGCTTTTGGGAGCATCTGCATTCACTCCTTGGTACAAAATTGGTTCGCAGTTCAGCCTACCATCCCCAAACCTCCGGTCAAACTGAGCGTGTGAATCAAATTCTAGAGGATATGTTGAGGGCCTGTGTTATATCTTCCAAGGGTGCGTGGGAGAAATGGTTACCCTTAGCTGAATTCTCATACAACAATAGTTATCAAGAGAGTATCCAAATGGCTCCTTTCGAAGCTTTGTATGGCCGCAAATGTAGAACTCCTTTAACCTGGGTCGAACCTAGTGAAAGGAGGTACTACGGAATTGACTTTGTTAAGGAAGCCGAAAAGCAAGTTCTCCTGATCCAACAACACATGAGAGCCGCCCAAGCTAGGCAGAAAAGCTATGCTGACCGAAGAAGAAAGCCAATCGAGTTTGAAGTAGGTGACTTTGTGTACCTAAAGGTATCGCCCATGAAAGGAGTAAATCGCTTCGGCGTTAAAAGAAAGCTTGCCCCTAGGTATGTGGGTCCCTACCAAATCATTGAGAAGAGTGGTAAGGTAGCTTACAAAGTGCAACTACCTCCCGAGATGAGGGCTATTTTCCCTGTATTCCATGTATCGCAACTTAAGAAGTGTCTTCGTGTGCCCGAAGAGAGAGTTGAATCAAGAGACATCAAGTTGCAGTCAGACCTATCTTATGAGGAAAAGCCTGTACAAGTTCTTTATGTCAAAGAACGAGTTACTCGTGGAAAAGTGATCAAACTTTTTAGAATTTTGTGGAACCGTCAAAATGAGAGAGATGCCACTTGGGAAAGGGAAGACTATTTACAAGTAACTTATCCCTCATTCTACGAAAAATGGTGCGTCTTTCAAATCTCGGGACGAGATTTTTGTAAGGGGGGAGGGCTGTAACACTCCTAGTGTTAGCTTGCATGTGAATCATGAGCATTGCATTAACATAAGCATCATCATGATCACTCATGAGCATCATACCATGATCACATGCCATTTGCTTTATGCACTACATGATTAATTTGCTTGTGTGACTTGAATTGAGTGTTTATAAGGGGTAGCCAATGCAAACAATTGTACATTGTCTTCCAAAATACTTCAATCATGTTTAGAATATCATTTGGAACAAAGTTCATGTTGAAGGTTTTGGCCAAAAATGCCCCTAGGTTAGGGTTAACCCTAGAATGGCTTAATTGACCCCCTAGACCCCATTTCAAAGATGTTTTATGAAACTGGTGTTAGAGACCTTGCATGTCTTTGACACCTGAAGCAAAGTTGTATAGAAATTCCTAAGCTACAAAAGTTATGTTGATGACTTTTTATGAAAAAGCATGGAACACTTCCAAAATTCACCCACAAGCCAAAAATCAGGGCTGATTTCATACTTAGCCAAATTTGGCTAAGTATTGGATCGTGCAGTTTCGACCAGGGGTGATTGGGAGCTTTGTAGTTTGAACTCCAGACCGAGTTAGACTTTGATCTTGTAACCAAAGTTGTAGAACTCGTGTAGCTCTGTCCAAAGGAACAAGTTTGAGCCAAAACCATCGAGTGAGCTGAGAGTAAAACGTCGGTGAACTTCCGGTTTCAGACACGGTCGACGACGACTGAATCGCGTGATTCAGTTTCGTCAGTCGCCGGCCGGCCGACGCGTGGACGACCTGTGGCGGCCGTACGTCGACGGCGACCCCGCCTGTCAGCCCCGGCGCCTTCACTTGGACGCCACGACGCCACCCCGAGCCCCGGCCGTCCTCATTTCGCCTCTCCAGCTCTCTCTCCCTCCTCCATTTCGTCTCGGCGAGCTCCGCCGTGGAACGGCCGCGTCGCCCGAGCTCTTCTCGCCATCCCCGGCCAAGCCAGCCCGCCAAAAGCTTCACCAGAGCCTCCTCTACCTCGGCGTCACCTCCTTGGCCACTGTCGAGCATGGGTAAGGCGGCATTGCCAGGCTGCGAGCAATTCTCCCTCGCCGGAGTTCCGCCCGAGCTCACCGGCAACGTGGCCAGGCTTCTCTGCTCCACCATTTCCTTCCATTCTTGCTCCTATCGCTTCCCCTTGGTTCACTGATGCTCGGCATGACGCTCTACCGCGTTGCCGTTGCCTGGATCCGCCGGCGTATCGCCGCGCAGCGCCGCCGCTCCGCCATTCCCGACGGCGAGTCCCCTAGAGTCCAGTAGAGCGCGCGTAATGTAGGTCAACAGAGTCGCCTTGTTGAGAGGAACACGTAGGTGCCCTTGGATCCGGCCGAGACCTCGTCGTCGTCGAGCTTCGCCGGCGACGAGCATCTCCCCTGTCCCCGTCTCGCTGACGCGTGGGTCCCGGATGTCAGCCTCTCTGTGTCACCCCCTTTGGTTCACTGTTGTGCAGAGCCAAAGCTGTTTTTGTAAAATTCATATCTGGAGTTTTAGAGATCCAAATGTGGTGCTTCCAATTTTGTTAGGTTCCAGCATAAGTCTAGTTTTTAATAAAAATATGAAACATGCCATGTTTTTGCAGAAATAAATAGATATAAATTAATCTTGGTTTTTCAGTGGGTAATTTTATCTTGAGATCTATTGATCTGCTGGCCATGGAAATTTAGGGAGTTGTTACTTTTGTTATGAATAGGCTCTGATAAATATTTCATCATTTTTGGAAGCCTGGTTAAGAAGTTAAAATTAATCCCTGCTTAAATAGGAGAATCTTGTGGTATTTTTGATAATTAAAGTATAAATCCTTTTATGGTGAAACTTGCTGAGTGTTGTACTTATGAGTAGACAAAGCAAGGAAAAATCTGAAATCTGTTGTTTGACACTTTTTGATAGGGTTTTACATTTATGCCTTGCATGCCTTTACTAGCTTGTGATTTTCATACCTAACAATGTGTACATGCAAATGTTCTGAAAATTGTACAGTGATCTTATGTTAGCATAAGTAGCTTGCTGTAATTTTCTTAGGATTTTTGGAACAATTGGAGTATATGTTCATTAAATCACCTTGATAATTAAATAAATGGAAAAGGTGATGATAGAAATAGTTGTAGACCTTGCCATGATGTTTTCTGGTATTCCTTAGATATGTTACATCTGTTGGTGCAATTGGTTTATCCCTGTGATACATTCTCAATATGTGCAAAATATTATTTTTGGCTATTTATGCCTTTCCTAGAGCATTTCTGTACAGCTGATAGAAAATGATTAAGAACTACTTAAAAATTATGTTTGCTGGGAACCTTGTCTATAACAAACTTGTAGCTAACTTACCAATCTACTTCGTATCCAAATTTCATGACATTTGGTTGAGTAGTTTAAAAGCTATGCATGTTGCAAGCAGTTGCTGCAAAGTGCTTGCTCTCTGGAATTTCCAGAGCAGCCAGACAACTTTGTATGTTTTAGCATATTTCGCTTGGGAATCATGCTGGGATGTCTAAAAGTAAATTGTAGACAATTTGCTAAGCTTTCCAGAAAGTGCTTACTTGCTTAATTTGGTTAAGTGATACTCGAGTTATAGCTGAAACTTGTGACTGGTTGGTTTGTCTACTAAACCAGTGACTGGGTAAGAGTAGCTAGGACTTGTTTAATTTGTCTATTTAGTCTCTCTACCAGAAAAGAAGTATGCATTTACTTGTTATTCCATGACTCACTTATTCTTAGAAGTTTATGCTCATGTTATACCTTGTTTATGTCCCTTTGGCTCTTCATCATGACATCATACATCATATGTGCAATCCCCATATTCATCTCCTTGTCATGCATCCATAGGTGTACCCAAAGGAGTGACGGTGCTGGAGTTCGAGTTGCCGGAGCCGGAAGGACAGCAAGGGGAGCTACCTCAAGGAGTTGAGGAGGAGGATTTACCGGAGTGCCCTGACCACCGTCCCTCTACCTACGTTGAAGGCAAGCCCCGGAGCATTATAAGCCTCCTACTATTTTATTATCATGTTTAGCTATCAAATGACTATGGTTATATATTGTTGCATTAAGTGGTAGGCGTTGATATGACACCCTTGCTGCATAATGACTATCTTGTCCACCTTAAAACATTACCAAAGTAGGTCCAGGATCGAAGTAATGCTTAGCCATGCTTAGCTCGGTAGAAGCCGGGTGATTTCCTGTCACCTGCGAGAAATAGGTGGATACCTGATCACGGTTGGCTATATTTTTGCTATCGTGGAAATAACCATGTGCTAATAATGAACTTGAGACCGGGCGGGATGACGATAGTGCAGCAACAAGGCATGGAGGTCTTGGGTGTGAATCTATCCCCGTCTGAGTCGTTTAAGGACCGAATCGCTGTACGTCCCCGTCTCATGTTGAACGCATGCCTATCACTTAGTTGGCCGGATAAGTCGTTCCGACCGCGAAGCCTACGAGTGCAACTCCGGCCGGATACCCCGTTTTGTATGAGTGCGCACCCCGGTTGGTAGTAAGTATGTGCGGGGAGTCAATGGCGTAAGACCGAGGTGTCAGGTTAGAGTCCTGACCCTGGCAGATTGGCGGTCCCTGGGGGTGCGGCGCTGGGCGGACCCGCGAATTGCTCCGGAGTTGTGCTAAAGGTGATCCGAGCTGCCGTCATGAAGTATGCTTGGGTGAGTGTTAGGAATACCCCTCCAGCTGGATAGGAATCGATTCGAATCGCCATCTCTCCCGGATAGTGAGAACTTGACTAGGGCAGCGGCAACGTAGAACTCACTAAGCAAACATAATGGTTACGATGAGAATGTTGATAGCAAAGTGATAATCCTGATATGGTTACTATTGAAATGTTTAATTACTCAAGTGTATGCTTAGAACAGGTGCTAATCTAGTGGATAGCTGCTAAGTAATGATCTTGCTGCTGAAATATAAATAAATGAATTACTTATAACAAAGGCCTTTATGCAAAAAGTGAGTCTAACCAGTCCACTAAGATCAGCCTTGCATACTCCTTGGTGTCACTTTATTTTTGGTTTATGACGGGTAAGTCTAGCTGAGTACATCCTCGTACTCAGGGTTTTATTTACCCCTGTTGCAGATGATGTCGTCTATCACGGCTACTGCGCTAACTGTCATCACCCAGCTGCGGATGATGAATAGATCATGGGCGTGATCACCTCCTTTATCTTCATTGTGCTTTTGTTGGGACTTGACCATGGAACTGGCATGTATTATAAACTGGGTTGTTGTTGTTTCAAAACTACTTTGTTTCTGCTACTGCTATAGTTTGTAATAACCTGTTTCAACTCTGATGTGTTGTAAAACTATGTTCTGTGTGCAATGTTGTAATCTGTGATGGTGATGCTTGATCATGTATGATCTTGGTTGTATGTTGGTTGAATCGAGGTCTTTTGAGATTTCGTCGGACTACCGGATTTATATGGGTTCAAGTCCATTGGCTTGACTACTCCCGTGGTCGCTAATTCACTTGAATTCTTATAAATTGGACGGTTCTGTTACAATACCCCCACAGCTAGTCCCCGAGCACCATGTATTGTGAAGTAACACGCCATCTTGAGCTTCTTCGACCAATGAAACTTTGACATCTTTAATCAGCATGAATATTGTCTAGACAATTGCGACGGTATTTTGACCAAATCTAAACATATTTGATCATAGAAGAAGCCAATTGTTCGAAGAATGCATGGTGCTCTTGAGAAAAAATATTTCTTTTCCGGGGAAGTGTGCCCACTTTATTTTTTTGAAAAGTACAGATCCTCAAAAAAAAGCAAGCATATTCACCGCAAGGTGAAGTGTGCCCACTTAGTCCCCGAGCCTGGTAGTATGTGACGTAGGCACGTGGTGCCAGGGTCAAAAGAAAATTCCCCAAAGTTGTTTTGAAACTGAGATGCATCGCCAGATGCATCGTACCGATGTAGTCCCCGAGCTTGCTGGAAGGCGAAGTATGAGCCTTGTAGCAAGGTCTAAAAAATTAAAATTATCCAGTCCCCGAGCATCTCATGCTCATTTACCATCGAATAGACTTATCAATTTGACGAGCTAGTCAACCAGTCCCCGGGCGTACAATGCTCGGAGATCGATACAGCCCGCTGATTCCCGAACTAATAGACTAGGCGACCAGTCCCAGAGCATCAAGCGCTCGGTGGTCGGTGCAGTCCCAACAAATTTGACGACCAGTCCCCGAGCATCAAGTGCTCGATGGTCGGTGCATTCCTTGAAGTTCCGAGTTGATAGACTGGGCGACCAGTCCCCGAGCATCAAATGCTCGGTGGTCGGTGCAGTCCTTGAATTTCCGATTTTATAGACTGGGCGACCAGTCCCCGAGCATCAAGTGCTCGGTGGTCGGTGTAGTCCTTGAAGTTCCGAGTTGATAGACTGGGCGACCAGTCCCCGAGCATCAAGTGCTCGGTGGTCGGTGCAGTCCTCGGATTGTTGACTCTCTACCATTTTTTTTCTGCTTGTTTTGAAAAATTTTACTACATAAAAGTTGACGTGATGAGACCTCCTGACGGGATGTCAAATGGTTGCATGAAAAGTTGTGCCTGGCAACTGTACAGCCGCCCTTTGCACGGTTTGAGAAAAGGAAACCATCAATTTGTACGAAAACTCTGCCGCATTAATTGTCAATAATCATTGAAAACCGAAGCACCGCGTCTGCCGTATGGCCCGCCCACTTCCCAAGAATGCGGGAAGTGGGAGGGGTGGAGTTGCAGTTTATAAAATCCTGACATTAACCCCGCATTGCTTACCCTGCCATTGCCTTCAAGCTTTCCGCTCTTGCCTTCTTCAACCACCTGCACACTCCTAGCTCGAAACCACTCCCGCATCTCCAATGGCGAAGAGCGACTCCAAGAAGAGGGCCGAGCTGATGGCCAAGGAATGGAAGAAATCTCGCAGCACCGCAAAGTCCCTCGGTGACCTCGTCGATATGGGGCTACTGCACAGCCCGGAGCTTGGCGGCTGGAGGGCGCCCGAGGGGGAGAGCTACCCCGACCCCCGCGCCGGTGAGATCGTAGTGTTTGAGGATTTTATTAAGAGGGGTTTTGGGGTTCCTGTTCAACCTTTTCTTCAGGGTCTTCTTTTGTATTATGAGAACGGGATTTGCAATCTGCACCCGAACTCAATCCTTCTCATCTCCACTTTTATCCATCTGTGCGAGGCCTATGTTGGCATAGAGCCGCACTTCGATCTCTTTCGTTATCTTTTTTGTTTAAGAAAGAAGGGAGCGGTTGGAGGCTCCAAGATTGCAGGTGGAGTATACCTCAATCTTCACGACGGGATGAAGAACCGTTATCTGCACTGTCCGTGGAACACTTCCCTAACCGAATGGTACAGGAAGTGGTTCTACGTCAGGGAAGAACCGGGCAGCTCCACGTTCTGCGACGTGGGGTACATCCCCGAGAAGAGGGTAAGCTGGACCGACCGCCCAGAGTTCGACGGCCAAGTGGCGGACCTGATGAAGCTGATCGACTGGTCGCGTTTGGACGGGCTAGGCGTGGTCGGCAACTTTGTGTGCCGTCGGGTGATGCCCTGCCAGAAGAGGGTACACTCGGCGTATGAGTACGCCGGGAGCCTGGACCCGACCAGGATGCGGCCTGAGATCTTGGAGAAGGCAGAGGTGCAACAGCTGTTGAACGAGCTGTTCAACTTTGCGGACGGGGGCTTCGTCCGTGGTAGTGATCGGGTGCAAGCCTTCAAGTTGGGGTGACCAGCACCTAAGGTATCTTACTGTTTATTTCTCCTTAGCATTTGTTATTGTCAGCTGCTGACTTATCTTTGTTACATTTGCAGATCGGAGATGTTGACTGGTGCACAGTGTATGTGTCACTGGCACCTGGGATGGAGAATCCTGCAAGGGAAGATCCGCCGGAGGAAGACGCTGCTCGGTGTACTCGTTACACCAGCAGTGAGGAGGACCAGGCCCGCCCCGTCCCGACCACTGAGGAGAGAGTGGCAGGGAAAAGGCCGTTAGCAGCAGATCCTTCGCCTGCGCCGACGCTGCCGGCAGAGAGCAGCCAAGCGCCAATGTGCCGTCGGCTCGTCCGGATCACCGACGACGACGACGAGGAGGAGGAGGCCGCACCGTCGCTGGTCCGAAGGCCTCGTAGCCGTCCGGACAGTGCACCGGCCACTACTGATCGGGTGGCCAGCGACCCTCCTGCGCCGCGTGTTACGGAAACTGGGACGCAGGTGCCAATCGGCAGGGCTAGGAGGAGGTTCACCGCGGCCCATCATCGTTCAGACCTGTAAGTGTTCGACTTACGTACTTTGGCGATTTTTTTTGCTGAAAATGCTGCTTTGTTCTTTAGTGCTGCGTCGGACGTCGGCCAGGGGGTGGCCGAGCCTGCTTGTGCCACTGAGGATGCGGCGCCGCGGACCGCGGAGCAGCCTACGGCGGCAGCCATGCCTGAAAGCATCGAGGAGCTCCCGGCCTCGACAAGGACTGCGGCGAGCAGCCCGACAAGGGTCGAGGAGGCCTCGGGGATGCCTCCCCCGAGTAACGCCGCGGGAGGGAAGGACAGAACCCCGACCCCTCCCCCCGTCGAAGGGAGGGAGGTCCCAACGCCGCCCCGGGCAGGAGCCTCTTCGACTGCAGGCTCCCCGGGCCTGGTCCAGGGGCCGGTGATGCCTGCGACCACCACCGGGGGCGATGTAGCGGGCGAGGAAACCCGGGCGGCCTCCGACGATGAGGTGGAGGAGATTGAAGGTCGTCCTCGTGATGGCCGCCAACACGTATATGTGTGGCGCCAACACGGGGACCACTTTATCGGGCATGAGGAGCTCGCGGAGACAGAAGAGGCCGCCAGAGTAGAGCGCGCGGCCAAGCATCTCGTGGACAAAGTCAAGGTAAGTGATCCTTTGCACTGCTCAGCACTTTTGTGTAGTCTTGCTGGTGCAACATATGTTCGTTTTGCAGGGCGCAATGAAAACGGCGAAGTACCGGAAGAGGTGCTTCGACCAAATAGAAGGTATTGTGGCCAAAAACAAGGCCCTGACCACAGAAGTGGACCGGCTACGGTCGGAGGTTGGAGAGAAGGTGGCCGAGATGAGCGCCCAGGAGGAGCGTCGTCTCGAGCTCACTCGTCGTTTAGCCGACCAGTATCGGCAGCGAACAGGTCAGTCTCATACTTCGAGGCAGCTGTACATAGCCGCATGGTTGACTTTACTGACCTGCTAATTGTTCATGTAGACTTGGAGGAGGAGGTCGTGCGCCTTCGGCAGGAGAGAGAGCAGCTCAGCCAAGAGCTTGCCGGGGCGCTGGAGGCAGGGCGCCGAGCAGGGGAGGACCTGGCCCAGAGGGACCTGGAGTTGTCTAGTAATACGCGCCGCCCCCATTATTTGCCGCTTATCTCTCTTTTCGATACGTTGAGACTAACATCTTGATTGATTTGCAGTGCTCAAGGTGAACGCCAAGAAGCACCTGGACGAGCTGGTCAAGGATCGGGACTCCTGGAAGGTTAACTGCTGTAGGATTTGGAAAGAAGTGGTCCCGGTCCTGGACTTGATCAGCCCCGAGCTTCCGGAGAGCCAGCCCCGCGCGCCGAGACTGACGCCAGTTGAAAAGGCGCAACGGGCGTGGGACTGGCTCCAGCAGTTCGTGAAGGACGCCGGGGAGTTTGCTGGCGCGCATATCCTTAGCATGGTGCGCGCCCACTATCCCCTGGTTGACTTGTCTAGGCTAGAGAAGGGGTATCCCAAGGAGGTCGGCCCGCAGGAGGCGGATGAGCTTCGGGGCAGTATGCTGGACTTGTCGTCGACGGCGATCGGCGACATCAATCTATGCGGAACGACCACTCCCCCCGACCAGCCAGGTTCAGACAGGTCGGCCAGGGAGCTGTCGGGTGCGTCTATTGCGGGAGATGGGCGGTCGACGCCTGCGGTCTCGACCAGTCAGGCGCCGGTGGCCCCGACCCCTTCGTCCGGGCAGCAAGGCCAGGCGGGTGATCAGCCCGAGCAGTAGGCCAGTAGGGTAGTCTGTAGGAGTAGACTAGTGACCGCCCGTCAGGGTATTTATTGTAAACTTTGTATGTAAAGTTTGTAATAAAGTTTGCTTTTGTCATGACTGTTATTATTTTGAGCGTTGTACAATTATCTGAGTGACGTGCCACTGTGTTTGATTCGTAGTCGCTAAGAGCTGCCGTGGTAGAAGACTTTCCGAGCTCTGCGTGTAAACAAAGTATAGCCAAAAAGAAAAACTTTTATTATTGACAGCTATAATAGATTTACAAGCAAAAGTTACTATAACTTATAGATAAAATCGGCACAGTTTGTCTATGTGCCAAGAGTTAGGCATGCATGTTCCGTCTGGATATGCCAATCTGTAGGACGTGGGTCGTGTGACTTCGGCGACCACGAATGGTCCTTCCCAGGGAGTGGATAGCTTGTGCATTCTCTCCTGGCCTGTTTTCCATCTGAGTACCAGATCGCCGACCACGAAAGAACGGTCCTTGACGTTCCTGTTGTGGTACCACCTGACAGCTGCAAGATACTTTGCTGTTCGGAGACATGAATTTAGACGCTTTTCCTCCATGCAGTTGATTTCGAGTTCCCTGGCGTTGTCGGCTGTTGACTGATCGAAGTTTTCAATTCTAGGGGAACCGAAGGTTATGTCAGATGGCAGAACTGCCTCGGTGCCGTAAAACATGAAGTAGGGTGACACCCCCGTGTTCCGACTAGTCTGAGTTCGGAGGCCCCAGACCACAGCCGGTAACTCTTTCATCCATCGTCCAGGTGCTCTGTCGTTCTCGGTGTACAGCCTCTTCTTTAGGGCGTCGATGATCATTCCGTTCGCGCGCTCGACTTGGCCATTTGCCCGTGGATGAGCTACTGACACGTATTTTATGACTATGCCTCTGTCATCGCAGAAGTCCCAAAATGTAGTGCCAGTGAACTGAGTGCCCAAGT
This sequence comes from Sorghum bicolor, assembly GCF_000003195.3. Lineage (NCBI taxonomy): Eukaryota > Viridiplantae > Streptophyta > Magnoliopsida > Poales > Poaceae > Sorghum > Sorghum bicolor. The sequence goes on along the minus strand of NC_012876.2, from coordinate 25,148,713 downwards.
CGGTGATTATGCTGTTTGGGATCCCGAATCTATGTATGATTTGATTGAGGAACTCCACAGCCTTCTCGGAGGTTGCTTTGACCAGTGGCATGTATTCGATCCATTTTGAGAATTTGTTGATCAATACGAAGACGAACTTGAAGTTGCCCGGGGCCGGTCTAAATGGCCCGATCATGTCGAGCCCCCAGCAGGCGAAAGGCTAGGACGACGGGATAGTTTGAATCTTATGAGCAGGTACGTGGGTCCTTTTAGCGAAGAACTGACATCCCTCGCAGTGTGGGACCAGTTTTTCGGCGTCGTTGACCGCGGTTGGCCAGTAAAAACTTGCTCGGAAAGCTTTCCCGACCAGCGTTCTGGAGGCAGCGTGGTTGCCGCAGGATCCGGCATGTATGTCGTCGAGGAGTTTGATGCCATCATCTTGGGATATGCACTTGAGCAGCAATTCGGAACTTGCATTTTTTCGCATAAGTTTGCCGTCCACCAGTATGTAATTTTTTGAACGTCGAATGAGGCGTTCGTTCTCTGTTTTGTCCTGAAAACCCGACCCGTCCGATATATATTTGATGAACGGGGTGCGCCAATCATGGCCACTGGTTGTCGGAGTAGTGTCGTCTATGAGCATTGCCTCGACAGGTTGCTTTTCGACTAGGCCGGGGCCCACGCTTGGCTCATGGATGTCCTGGACGAAAACACCTCGCGGGATCTAGGCCCGAGATGACCCTAACTTTGACAACGCATCTGCTGCCTGGTTCTTATCCCGGACCACGTGGATGTACTCTATGCCGTAGAAGTTGGTTTCCCACTTGCGAATTTCTTTGCAGTAGAGATCCATCTTCTCGTGGGTTGCGTCCCATTCCTTGTTGAGCTGGTTGATAACTAAAGCGGAGTCGCCATAGATATAAAGGCGTTTGACTCCAAACTCAATGGCTAATCGTATGCCGTGAAGGCATGCTTCGTATTCGGCGACATTGTTTGATGCCGGAAAAAGGATCCTAAGGACATAACGCAGTTTGTCCTTGTTAGGCGACACGAAAAGAATCCCCGCGCCGGCGCCGTTGATGTTCAAGGAACCGTCGAAGAACATCGACCAGTGGTCGGAGACGTCGGGAACGGGAGGCTCATTGAGATCCGTCCACTCTGCAATGAAATCGACCAGGGCCTGAGACTTGACTGTGGTGCGGCTCTGGAATTCCAGGGAGAATGGGCATAATTCCATTGCCCATTTTACAATTCTGCCGTTGGCGTCTTTATTGCGCAGAATGTCCCCAAGAGGGAAACTGGTGGTTACCAAGACTCGATGGCCGTCGAAGTAGTGCTTTAGCTTTCTCGATGTTATTAGAATGGCGTATATGAGCTTCTGTATTTCTGGATATCTAGCCTTGGACTCGTTTAGGACTTCGCTTATGAAGTAAACAGGTCTCTGGACCTTGTAGACATGACCTGGCTCGTCTCGCTCGACCACTATTGCCGTGGAAACAACCCTGTCGGTTGCAGCAATGTAAAGGAGTAGGTCTTCATTGGGCTGAGGCGTTGTAAGAACAGGCGGTGAAGTGAGGAAAGTCTTAAGCTGGGTGAACGCAGCGTCGGCTTCCTCTGTCCAAGAAAATTTTTCCGATGCCTTCAAGAGTTTGAAGAAAGGGAGGCCTTTTTCTCCTAGTCTTGAGATGAAGCGGCTGAGTGCGGCCATACATCCGGTGAGCATCTGAATATCCTTGACATTTTTAGGTGGTCGCATGTCGAGTACTGCTTTTACTTTTGAAGGATTCGGGCGTATGCCGTCGCGGCTGACGACGTTGCCGAGTAATAGACCGGAAGGGACGCCAAAGATGCACTTTTTGGGGTTAAGCTTCCACTTGTACCTGTTTAGCGCCTTAAAGGTTCGGTCTAAGTTGTCAATTAGGGTGCTTGCATCCCTTGTTTTGACGACGACGTCGTCTACATAGGCCTCGACGAGGTCATCACGAATCTCGTCGTGGAGGCATTGCTGGATGGCCCTTTGATAGGTGGCTCCGGCGTTTTTGAGTCCGAACAACATGGTCGTGTAGCAGTATGCGCCGAAAGGAGTAATGAAAGACATTTTTATCTGATCTTCTTCCTTTAGCAAAATCTGGTGATAACCAGAGTAGCAGTCTAGAAAAGAGAGGAGTTCGCATCCGGCCGTTGAGTCGACCACCTCGTCGATGCGAGGGAGACCAAAAGAATCTTTAGGACAGTGTTTATTGAGATCAGTGTAATCAACGCACATTCTCCATTCATTATTCTTTTTGCGTACAAGGACCGGATTGGCAAGCCAATCGGGATGATACACTTCTTTTATGAATTCGGCTGCTAGAAGCCGTGTTATTTCTGTCCTAATAGCCTCCTTTTTGTCACGAGCGAACCGTCGTAGCTTTTGCTTGATTGGTCTTGCGGTCTTCGAGACATTTAAGGAGTGCTCGATCAGGTTTCGTGGGACGCCGGGCATGTCTGCGAGTTTCCATGCGAAAACGCTCACGTTGTCCCATAGAAACCTGACGAGCGCGTCTTCCTATTTGGGGTCCAGATTGGCCCCGATGGGGGCCGTCTTCTTGGGACTGCCGTCGACCAGTTGTACTTCTTTATACTCCTTGGATTTTGAATTCTTCCTGGCGGTCTCCTACTCGGGTTGTCGGAACTGGTCCGGAGGTAGCTGTGCGGCTTGGGTTGCTGTTTCTGCCATCCGGATTGAGAGGTCAATTGCTTCAGTGATCTTGAAGCTCTCTTCCTCGCAAGTATATGCAGTGTAGACATTGCCTCTGACGGTCAGGACGCCCTTCTCAGTAGGCATTTTGAGGAACAGGTATGAGTAATGCGGGACCGCCATAAATTTTGTCAGCGATGGTCGGCCCAGTATAGCGTGGTAGGTCCCATCGAAGTCGGCGACCACAAAGTTAAACTCTGTCCGAAAGTGGTCGGGCGTGCCGAATTGGACAGGCAATGTTATCTGTCCGAGGGGCACTGAACTCTGACCTGGCAAGACTCCCCAAAATTGAGCGTCGTAGGGTTTTAATTGTGCCGGAGATATCTTGAGAGCGGGCAAGCTGTTGCGGAAGAGGATGTCAATGGAGCTTCCTCCGTCCACGAGCACGCGCTCGAATCTATTGCTGTTAATGCAAGGGTCCAAGATTAGAGGGAAACAACCCGGTTCCGGGATAGCGCCCACTGATCCTTCCTGCTGAAGGAGATTTCCCTCTGCGACTAGGGAGAAAATTTTGGATCGGCGATCAGACCATCAGTGCTGTCTATGTTGAGGCAGGCTCTCTTTAGGAGCTTTATTTCTCGTTTAGACTCGATGGAGACCTTGCCTCCGAAGATGGAATGGACCACGTCAGTAGGACTGGCATACTGGTGTCGTGGGTCCCTATCCTGGTCTTCGTCCTCGTCTTCGTGATCGCGCCCATCTTGTTTCCCGTTTTTCTTGGAGAGATCGTCTTGAGCAGCCCGCCGCGTATAGATGCTTTTGAGGACGCGACATTCTTCCATGGTGTGGTTGGATTTGGGATGTAGTTGGCACGGTCACTTCAACGTCTTGTTGTAGTCCTCTTGGTAATCCCGCCGTCCATTGGGGCGCTTGACCGTATTCAGCTCGTGGTCGTGATCGCGAGGGCGCTTGCCTCTGAAATCGTCGCGGTTGTCGCGGCGCCTGTCCCAGCCCTCTCTGTGGTCCCGGTGATCGGGGCGGCGATGGTTTCTGTTGTCGAAGCGACCGCGACTATCGTCATGCCGAGAATGCTGGTCGGGACCTCTGGTGTCATCTCGGATGAGTTTTTCAGCATCATCGGCGTCGGCATAATTTTTGGCCGTGGCGAGGAGCTCTGTCATCGTTGTTGGCCTTTTGCACAGTAGCTTTCTCCTCAGTGCTTTGTGGAAGCGCAGCCCCTTGATGAAAGCAGATATAGCCTCGTCGTGGGAAATCTTCAGGATCTTTAGGCGCATATCCGAGAATCATCGGATGTAGTCGCGCAGAGGCTCATTTTTCCTATCTCGTATCCTTTGGAGGTCGTACTTGTTCCCAAGCTGCTCGCAGGTGGCGATGAAGTTGTCGATGAAGGCTTGGCGTAGTTCTTCCCAGGAGTCGAAGGAATCCTCGGGCAGGCCTAGAAGCCATTGGTGACCGGCCTGGTCGAGGACTACCGGAAAGTAGTTGGCCATGACATGCTCATCTCCAGCTACTGACCGGACCGCGATCTCGTAAAGAGTGATCTAGTTATCTGGGTTTTCCTTGCCATCGTATTTTTTGAGTTTCTGGAGCTTGAAATTGCAAGGCCACACGACCTGGCGGAGGTGTGAAGAGAATTGCTTCAGGCCCGGGGCGCCGTGCATTGCGTCGTACTCGATACGACGCAAGTTTTCGTGAGCTGCCCTTTCCGTGGTGCGCCTGTGGATGCGGTACCGGGTGTCTTTGGGAGGGATGTTGTATTGAAGATCCCTGTACTGGTTTGCTTCTTGACCACGCCTGTGACTCTGCTCACGGTGACCGCCAGCGTCCCGACCGCCATCGTCACGTTGTGAATCTTTCCGATGATCGTCGGGGGAACGGCTGCGGTGGTGCCTGCTGGGCTGCGGTGAGGTCCGGTTGCGGTGAGTCTGGTTGGAGGTGGCCTCTATATAAGAGACGCCTTGGACTCTTTTGAGTAGAGTGGCTGTTTGCCCCATCGCGGCGATCAGGTGTGCTCGAACGCTAGTTCGGACGCCCTGGCACTTGGGAGTATTAGGGAGCCGATCTAAATTGGCCATGGCGACGGCCACATTGGCGCTTGGCGTTTTATAAACTTGCTGATCTCCGACCATGTCAAAAGCGTCGCTGAGATTATGCGGCGGGATTTGACGTTCCTCGTCCGCGCGTCGTCGGGCGCGATCGGCATTACGCTGCTCGCGGAGCTGCCTCTGCTCGTCTGTTTCTCCGTCAACGACCGGCTCGTCGGCGCTGACGTTGAAAACGATGTCTCCTCGCCGGGGTGGGAAGACCGGGAAACGAGGGAAGCCCAGAGGATGTGACGGCAAATCCAAATCGTAATCCTCGTCCTCGGAATTTATGACTTCAGTGGGGACGGAACCTGTGCTCGAATTTGTGCTGGAAGCCTAGCCGTCCCGTAGCTCTTGGATCGTCACCATGTTGACGTAATGACGAGCTGGTCGACCGCTCCCCTTTGGCAACCAACCAGCATTGTTAAAGTGGGATCGGACGTGTCTCGAGTAGAGAGAGGCCGAGTTGTTCAGACCGCAAGGATAATCTTCCTCCAGGTTGGCCTCGATCTTAACGGATCGTCCTGAGAGAGTTGAGGTTATCGTCAGAGACATCCACAGCTGTTCGTGTGTAACGACACGAGTTGGCCGGTGGGAGTTGAAAGAATCCACTAGAGCGACTTGGTTAGGCTGGCGCGAGATCCCATCTATCAGTTGAGAAGCTTCGAGTAGCTTGGAATTGGCGCGATCAAGTGCTTGGAGAAGGTCCGAGCAGTCGATCTTCTTCCCCTTGTAGAGCGGGAGCGGTGGTTGGGCGCTCGATGCCGTCATCCGAGTGGTCGGAGCTGCCATCATCCCAGATTGGATCTGGGTTCCTTCCGAAACCGTGGTCGTGAGACCACCGCCGCACGTCGTCCACGTGATCTGGCCGACGGTGAACGTGAGGCCTTCAGGCACGGCCGCGGAAGCTACAATTGTGACCATCTTGTTCGTCGGAGAAGTTGTACGCACACCCCCTACCTGGTGCGCCACTGTCGATGAAAGCTGGTCGGCAGTCTACCTTGGGGTATACCCACGGTAGTAGTTTATCGGTAGACGGTGCACAAACTACAAACTCGATGGTGACGCAAGACACAGGCAAGCTTTTTATCCAGGTTCGGCCGCCGAGTTGGCGTAATACCTATGTCCTGCGTCTGATTGTATTGATTTGTGTTGAGAGAATAATGTGTCCTAGGGGGGTCCCTTGCCCCTCCTTATATAGTCCAGAGGGCAGGGTTACAGATCTGGAAACTAATCCTAGTCGGTTACAATTGCCATAGATAGTTCGATATCAATTCCTATTCTAACCGACTAGAGTCCTGCTTGATCTCCACGTCTTGTTTCCTTGCGCGAAACTCCAAGCTGTCGGATCAAACCTTGAGCTTGTCTCGCAATGGGCCAAGCCTCCTGGCCCAAGTCTAGCCGTAAGGGTATAGGGGTTTATACCCCCACAACTTCCTACGTAACTGCGGTTCTACTAGTCCTACCAATGGGGGATCGGAATACAAAGGACTCAACAGAACTATCACTTCCATGATCTACCATGCAGCCTGGCGAATAGGGTGTAATTGCAGATAAACAACATCTAAGCACCATGCTTACGTGACATCTATCTCCTATCTCTCCCGTGAAGAGGGCGAAGAGCTTTGCAAACATATACATAAACTCATTATCAGTCATAACCATATCGTCTAGTGAGGACCATGCTTACACGACAGCTATCTCCTAACTATGAAGGTCCATGAAGACTTGTTGGAAAGCTTGTCAAGTCTACTTTCCAACGAATCTAGTGGTGACCAGTTTGGATACTCCATATTGCTTGCAGACCAGAATAAGTACAAACTGCTCAGAAGGTCAATAGTCTATCGTGACAGAATGTTGGTACAAATTGCCAAGTAAAATTGTACCAATCTACAATGTTTGGTGCTAGTTGGCATACACTACTGGAAAGACCTTTGAGTCTAGTTTCACACCCAAGAAATGGTTCATCATTTGGACTTGTCAATAAGAAGTTATGGTCAGTTTATTGGAAACTGCTCTAGAGGCCAACGGTCACGCGAAGCAAGTTCGCGAATCCATTCCGAGGGGACCTTTCAATTTGCCTTTCCTCAGAAACTCTATTTCATTTTCATACCTATCTAGCAGGGCTATTGCTAGTATAAATACCCCCTAGGACTCTTTGTAATGCAGGACTTTGATAATTGAAATACAGAACCCCTTTTGTTAGCTGTGTGCTAACAAATATTTAGAGAGTGATCTCTACCCCTTGCTCTTGTGATTTCCTCGCGGGATTACATAGTCGGCAGTTTCATCCGCTCCCAATTGGTGCTCCTACTCCCTTCAGGGTATTCTTTGATTGATTGTAGGCTGTGTTGGTTGGTTCTTTGAGAGTGTGGTTGGGTGAATCCTCAATTCAGGTCACCGGTTAAAGACGGTGGTTGGCTTCTAGTTTTATTTGCCAGGTTGCACTAGTTATCGCTGCTTGAAGCAGGTTATCCGGCTGTTCTTCAACTAGTTATCGGTGTTCTTCCTACGTCGTTAAGATCGGGACAACGTGTCACATCATCTGGTACCAAAGCTTTTATTACCACGGTAGGAATTTTATCCCTAGCGACATATATATTTTTGCAACGTCCTATCAACCAAAAAAAGCCAGAAATATATATTTCTTAGACCTTTGTTTCAATCTGTTATTTTAGTGAGGTCGGTTAAGTCGCAGTCCATTAGAGTCTTTGTTTTAGTTGCTTATCATTTATCCTTCGCGTGTTCTTTGTGCGTCTTTTATATCTAAAAATCCCCACAAAAAATCTATATAGCCTATATCATCCTTTGTGTTATCTTTGATCCTATCAAGTTATAGTTTCTTGTTGTGCTTTGTTTCTATCATCAAGTTTGCAAGTATTATATCTGATCACTGTGTTTAGTTATAAAAAAAAGAAAAGTGTGTCAAAAAAAGGAGAAGAAAGAAAAGAGAAAAAAAATCAGAAAGAAAGTTGCAAGATCTGGTTATGTCAAGTGCAGAATTGCTGAAAGTTTTTGTTTTGAGTTGAACAACTAGTTTGCTATCTTTGTTTGGTGCAATATTTTGGTTGGGTCTGATTGCAACACTTGCATCCCAATTATACTCCTTGTTGCATCAAATCTGAATTTTCTTTGTGCGTGTGTGTGATCATTTACTTCTTTCATATCTTGTGGTCAGCACTAGGCAGAGAACTTCTAGTTTGGATCGTTACTTAACTTTACAACAACTAGAATTCAGATTTCATTCCTTGTGTATTACTCCCCACCAAGCTCCACATAAAAACCATCGTAATCGGTACTCTCTGTTCTTGTATTCGCCTCGCCATCACTTTCAGTTACCACCACACATTTGTTTCTTTATAATCTGCAGCAGAGGAATTCATAAGAGTTTCAGTGGTTATAGAGGTGAGTTGTGAGAGCCACCAAATTTTCATATTCCACAAATACAAATTATTTGTATTCAGCTAATCTTACAGGAAGATGGGTCCACTGGACATCAAAGATCATGTTACAATAGCACAATTTTACAAACTCCGACAAAACATGGAAGAAAAGCAAGATAGGTTGACACAAGATCTTTAGAATCTTATGACAGAAATCAGAAGGCATCGTCCACCTCCTGATGGTGCAAGCAACCATAGTGGAGATAGAGAAGATAGTGATGAAAGAAGAGGAGGTCGAAGGAACCAGAGGGCTGCACATGGTATACGAAGAAGACATAGTCAAAGAAATGATGATGAATCTGAAGATGAGGCTGATGACAACCGCTTCCAACTCAGTTTTGGTCGCTGATGTCATAGAAGAGGCAACCATGAAGAAAGATTTGGCAAAATGAAATTTACCATGCCAAAATTTGCTACTGAACCATCCACGAGGAATTTCTCTAGAGGAAGCAAATCAATCAGAAAGTTTGCTACTGAACCGTCCACGGTGAAAGGCTCAAGTGGAGGCTCACGATCTAATTTTCAGGGTACTTTTAGTGGAAAGAATACTGTTGTCCCAAGTTCCAAACCAGCAGCATCAACCACTACTTCAGTAGGTTCTACTTCCAGGAGTAGTGGAATTCAGAGCTTCAAGTGTGGAGGCTTTGGGCATATATGTAAGGAGTGCCCCAATACTCAGGTGATCATTGTGAATGATGATGGATAATTTGAATTAGCTAGTGAAGAGGGAAATGAGGAGGAAGCCCATGGAGATGAGGACCTTACTGGCTGCAAGTTTGAGCAAGGAGCTGCTCTTGTGATGACTCAAATCTTGAGTGTTCAAGCAAATGAAGCTGAAAATGGGCAGCAACACAAATTATTTCAAACTAGAGCAAAGATGCATGATAAAGTAGTGAAGGTGGTTATGGATGGAGGGAGCTGTCATAATCTTGGTAGTCATGAGATGGGTGATAAACTTGGCTTGAATGTGCTACGACACCCTCATCCATATAATGTACAGTGGCTGAATGATTCGGAACATATCAAGATTGGATATAAAGTGAAGCTCCATTCAAGATTGGTGAATATGTTGACACAGTGGAGAGTGATGTGGCACCTATGTCGGTGTGTCACTTGCTGCTTGGAGGGCCATTGCAATATGATCGATATAGCCAACATTGTGGGAGAACAAATCAGTTCACTGTCAATCTAAAAGGGAACAAGTTTGTTCTCAAGCCTATGACACCCCAACAAATCATGGCTGGACTCTTACAAAAGAAATCTGAAATTGTTCCAGTGAGTAGAGAGGAAGAAGAGCAAGAGAAATTGAGTGCCGTCCACAATTCGGTGAGTGAGTGCCACAAGCCAAATTTAAGGGAGAAAAAGAAAGGAGAGGGAGAGCATTTAGTCATGCTAGCCACAAAATCTGAAATGAGAGAAGTGAGGAATATCCCTGAACAAGTGCTCTTTGTACTTGTGTACAAAGACATTTTAATTTCAGCTAATGACATGACCTCTCTTCATAGTGTTGTGTCTCATATTTTGTAGGACTATGGAGATGTCTTTCCAGAAGAAACACCGGTGGGACTACCTCCAATTCATGGGATTGATCATCAAATTGATCTCATTCCAGGGGCTGCATTACCTAATCGACTACCATACCGAACCAATCTAGAATAAACAAAGGAGATACAAAGGCAAGTGCAAGAACTTCTTGATAAAGGTTTTGTTCATGAAAGTTTACGTCCTTGTGTTGTTCTTGTAATTTTAGTGCCTAAGAAAGATGGTTCTTGGAGGATGTGTGTTGATTGTAGAGCTATAAATAACATCACTGTTTGCTATCGCCATCCTATTCCACGTTTAGATGACATGCTTGATGAATTAAGTGGTTCCACCATATTCACTAAAATTGATTTGAGAAGTGGATACCATCAGATAAGAATGAAAATAGGGGATGACTTGAAAACTGCATTTAAAACAAAATTTAGGTTGTATGAATGGTTAGTTATGCCTTTTGGTTTGACTAATGCTCCTAGTACTTTCATGAGATTAATGAACCATGTCTTGAGAGCTTTCATTGGAAAATTTGTTGTTGTCTACTTCGATGATATCTTAATTTACAGCAAGTCTTATGAGGAACATGAGAATCATATTCGGCAAGTCTTGGAAGTGCTTAGAAAGGAGAAATTATTTGCTAATCTTGAGAAGTGCAGTTTTTGCACAGACCATGTTGTGTTTCTTGGCTTTGTTGTTTTAGGAAAAGGCATAGAAGTCGATGAAAGCAAGGTGAAAGCCATCAAGGATTGGCCAACTCCAACGAATGTATGTCAAGTAAGAAGTTTTCATGGCCTTGCTGGTTTTTATAGGAGGTTTGTGAGAGATTTCAGTACCATCGCTGCTCCTTTGAATTTGTTGACAAAGAAAGGTGTTGACTTTAAATGGGGAAATCATAACAAAATGCATTTCAAGAATTAAAAAACATTTGACTGAAGCACCTGTACATGTTCTTCCTGATTTCACTAAAACTTTTGAAATAGAATGTGATGCTAGTGGAATTGGGATAGGAGGAGTTTTAATGCAACAAGGAAAACTTGTAGCATATTTTAGTGAAAAACTAGGAGGAGCTCAACTGAATTATTCTGTGTATGATAAAGAATTGTATGCTTTGGTGTGTGAGCCTGAAACATGGCAGCACTACTTATGGCTAAAAGAATTTGTTATTCACTCTAATCATGAAGCTTTGAAGTACTTGAAAGGACAAGCAAAACTGAACCGTCGTCATGCCAAATGGGTTGAGTTCATCAAAACATTTTCATACATTGTGAAATATAAGAAAGGTAAGGATAATGTTGTTGCTGATGCTTTGTCTTGGAAGAGTGTGTTGTTGAACCAACTTGAGGTAAAAGTTTTGGGTCTAGAAAGTCTAAAAGATCTGCATAACAATGATGCTGAATTTTCACAACCATATAATCATTGCAAAGATGGAAAAGGTTGGGAAAAATATCACATAGATGATGGTTTTCTGTTTATAGCTAACAAACTGTGTGTTCCAAATTCTTCGGTTAGATTGCTTTTGTTACACGAATCACATGGAGGTGGGCTAACAGGTCACTTTGGACAAGAGAAAACATTTAAACTGCTAGACAGTTCACAGTCAAGGACGACTCATTTTCAAGGGGGGAGGATGATATGACCACGCCACCAAGCAAGATGTCACAAGCTCCAAGTCAAGCTATACAAGCTCCAAGTCAAGCTACAACTACACCAACCCCAAGTCATCAATGGACCGATTACACGTAGTCGTGCAAAGAAGCTACAACAAGAGGTCCACGCGCTACTTTGTGAGATTCATTTTAACATTAATGAGAATTATATACTACCTAAGTGTTGTACCTTGATTGTACTCAGGTATATAGAAGAAGAGAAGGATGAATCGGACCCTGAAGAACGGACCAGTGCAACACTAGCCAAACGGACCAGAAGAGTCAAGAACGGACCAGTGGAAGTCAAGAACAGACCAGTGCAAAGAAATCTTCATAACTTCTAACTCACAAAAGCTATGAAGGTCTATGAGGACTTGTTCGAAATCTTGTCGTGTCTACTTTACAACGAATCTAGTGGCGACCAGTTCGGATACTCCATATTGCTTGCAGACCAGAATTAGTACAGACTGCTCAGAAGGTTAACAGTCTATCGTGACAGAATGTTGGTACAACTTGCCAAGTAAAACTGTGCCAATCTACAATGTTTCGTGCTAATTGGCATACACTGCTGGAAAGACCTTTGAGTCTATTTTCACACCCAAGAAACGGTTCATCATTTGGACTTCCCAATAAAAAGTTATGGTCAGTTATGGCCAATAGTCACGCGAAGCTAGTTCGGGAATCCATTCCGAGGGGACCTTTCATATTGCCTTTCCTCAGAAACTCTATTTCATTTTCATACCTACCTAGCAGGGCTGTTGCTAGTATAAATACCCCCTAAGACTCTTTGTATTGCAGTACTTTGATAATTGAAATACAGGACCCCTTTTGTTTAGCTGTGTGCTAACAAATATTTAGAGAGTGATCTCTACAACTTGCTGTTGTGATTTCCTCACGGGATTACATAGATGGCGGCTTCATCTGCTCCCAATTGGTGCTCCTACTCCCTTCAAGGTATTCCTTGATTGATTGTAGGCTGTGTTGGTTGGTTCTTTGAGAGTGTGGATGGGCGAATCCTCGATTCAGGTTGCCGGTTGAAGACGGTGGTTGGCTTCGAGTTTTATTTGCCAGGTTGCACTAGTTATCGCTGCTTGCAGCAAGTTATCCGGCTGTACTTCAGCTAGTTATCGGTGTTCTTCCTATGTCGTGAAGATCAGGACAATGTGTCGCATCAATAATAAATAGAAACATAATGATATTTAGAATAAAGTCAAAAGAGAGATAAAAGATAATAACAATCTCTGATGACGAATACCTTGAAATTACGAGCACAAGCGCCTGACTCTTCCTCTATCTAAACTAAACCTATATAGAAGATGAAGATTAGGAGTAGCAATTCTATCTCTAATCCCTGTCTCTAATGGCTCCCTCTAATTCTCAAATGAGAATAAAAATATAATTCTGTTTTTCTCTCTCAATTCTAAGCTCTCCTCTAGGGGGCAGGCTTGTATTTATAGCCCCCTAGGAAGCACCATAACCCTTGGATCAAACCGACTTAAACGTGTGTTGGTAAATTATTTGCACTCCTTTCAATAAGATTTAAGTAAGATTATCCACAATCGCACAAATATCCTACCAATGTCACATTTTACCCAGGGGTTTGTTGACACTTCTAACGTCATTTCCAAAAATAAAGATAAACTCTATCCCGGCAACGGCGCCAAAAATGCTTGTTGGTATAAATTAACTATACTCTTCAAATAAGATTTAAGTACGATTATCCGCAAGCGCACAGATAACGTACCAATGTCACATTTTACCTAGGGGGTTTTAAATATCGTATCCATAGGGAAAGTATATATAGGACTTATAACTATAACTTATACTATTGGTGTGAATGGTAAACCATTACTAGAATCCTACTCATAACAGGGATAAGTCACTTGATAAAAGATATAAGATAAATAATGATCAGTCATCATAAATAGATAAATATCAGAGCTCTTCTAGTCATAGTAATAGCTAGCTAATGGATAAACTCAGGAATAAATACTAAGGTAATTCTGTAACTACGTCAATGAATAACTCTAATTAGTGCAATTACGTCTATAAATCATTGTTAAGTCAACCCTATATCATAATCACATGCAAAGAGGCATCAACTAATGAGGGTTTTAAGACGCAGCCGTCACCTCCTTCGTGACCACACCCAAGCTGTCCTACGTACGGGGGGTGGACTACAGAGGAACCAACATAGTTGTCACGTCCATGGACTACCACACGACCCAACACGTCAAGGTCGTAGATAAACAAGATTTTTAGACACCACGTCTACATATTGTGTACTATCTACCCACCAATGGATTGGGTAAACGCTATACGAGCAATTATATGAATTCAATAAGATCAAACCAACTATCCTAGACATATAATTAGAGTAGACAATGACTATTGCAATTAAGAACATATAAGTGATTAAGAAAAATGTTGCCTGAATCATAATATTGAATACAATAAGATAAAAGAACTAGAACTATACCGAACTTTGTGCTCTAGACAGACGCTAGGGGCTTCGGATCCCACTAAAGACTAGAACTCTTATACTACTAATCTAACTAGGCTAAAACTATGAACTAGAGAGGCTCTGATGAACTAGAGAAGGCTCTTAATGAATGGATCTCCAAATGACTTGATGCCTTCAGGGAGGGGGGGTCTTCCCCTTTGTTTATAACCTGGTGGGATTGATGTGCACCGTAGGATCAAACCGACTTAACCAAGGGCCAATATGACTCTTCGGAGGTGGTGGAGGAAGCTTCCAGAAGGGGGGCCGAAACCCTAACTGGGGGGCGCCGGCCAGCACCATGGTGGTGCCGGCCGGCCCCACCTGGCGGCCTCTGGCCCTCGGTTTCATCCAGCATCTTCCAGAGTCCCCCACGTCCTGATCGTGATCTTTTTAGTGGCGGATAAGTTTCGTGGTAAATATGCACTTGAATCCCTGTTTTCAGCTTTTCTTGAAAATACAGAATATGCAAAACTCGTGGAAATTGTCAGTTAGTGTGTTTTCATGTTCTCCTTTGGGTTCACATTTCTAATAAAAGTTGACGTTATCGACCATCAACAATTCCCCCAAGCTTACCTTTTGCCAGTCCCTTGGCAAACCAAGCCTAAGCAGTATATGTATTTGGATCAAGAGTTGCTACAATGTTTTTAGTCTTTCCAAGTACACATGCTCCCAAACAAAGATTCTCCTCCTGATTAGTTAATAACTGCTCTAAACTTCAAACTTACCTGTTTTACCTTTAACCATGGGGCTTTATAGTTCTTTGCATGAGTCTTGAGTAACAAGAAGATAGAGCAATCAGGTCAAGCACTATGTCTCAAATTCTTTGCAGAACCATTATTCCGGAGTTTTTATAAGTTTTTAGAATAAAACTCAGAGCTTAATTGTATGACACTCTCAAGTCTCTCAATGTATGTGGTATTTATGGTTCTCTCTTAAGGCATTAATGATGCTATGCCTCCTATAGCTAAAGGTATATATGGTAGAGCTTATAGGAGTGCCAATAACAAGGATAGGCATACTTGCAATGCATGTATTGTAAAATCAACTAATGGATCCATAGAGAATTGAGGCATACAATCAAATCATGATGTGCATGTGTATGGAATATGGTGAATGGGTGCATTTGTGTTATTTGTGGCCAATTTCTATTTCTCTGGGAATAACTATCTATTGAAACTTTTTAGGAAAGACATGGGCTATCTTTATTTTTTTATTTATTTTTTTTATTCCGAGAGGCGGGCATCTAGTACCCATTGTTTTAACTACTGGGACACTTGTCCATCTTTTACTCCCTTTTTTTTCTTTTATATTTTTGCATAGCCACATGTATCCTTTGAATACAATAAATGATCAGAGAGGTAATAATAAGAACTTAGGGCCTTTATGACTGGCTGGCCTTTATGACTGGCTTTAACCTATGGGTCCAGTTTATGTTGGTGTTTACTCACAATGTAGGAATAATGCATATGCGAACTGAAGTGTGTACGTGATCTTGGTTAAAAACTGACAAGACTCTCGTAAGGTACACTACAAAGGTTGACTGAACTCAATGCAAAGCAAGCAGCATAAATGTGGAAAAGTTTTCCTAACTCTAAATGTATATTATATATGGCTTTGGTAGGAATTCAAACTTGTCATGCAATAGCTCATCATGTCAATTTTAAATTTTGAAAATAAATCTCTAGAACTTAATAATGCTACGAATAAGATAAATAGCAGCTCAGACTTTTAATGATCATATCAACCAACTACCTAGACTTAGCTCAAACTTATGCCTCCACAAGTTGCAGGTTTAGAGTAATCCTTCAAATTAAAACAGTAATGTCCAAAACTCGAGAGAGTCTACCATTGGAATCTAGGTACTTGCAAAGAACTATAACAGAGCAACTATTCATCATCTCCAAGACAAAAATTTAATCTTCATCAATTTTTGTTTAGCTCTAGTTTAGACTGACTCTAAATAGACTCTGACACTTAACTAATTATAAACTGACAAAAAGACTCTATGACTTGTGGACCTTTATGTGCCCACATATTTTTGATATTTTTATGACTATATAGACTCAAACTCACTTAGGTATAATTACGTGATAACTAGGGGATGCTCCTCCAATACTTGGTGTAGATGTCTTGTAGAGTGAGCTAACCAATAACGGACCTGGTGGGTGCCACTGATAGACTCTCTCCTTGCTATGATGTTATTTCTCCATAAATACTCTCCACAAAGAGAAACCAAAACTTGAGGCTCGAATTTGTTATTATGTTAGCGGTCAGCCAAAGAGTAATTGATCACCTTTATGAGCTAGCTTTATTATTGTCTAATTTAAACAGGATTTCAATTTTCTCATATTTTTTGAATTTTCTATTTATGATGCAGGAATTTAAATATGAATGCTATATTTTTATGCCACCATAGTAAATATTCCTAAGGGGTTACCATAAGTTTATTCACATGGGGCTTGGTACTTATTGATGTAGTAATTACAGCATTAAATATTTATTTGTATTTTGTATTAATATGCTAAGAGAAATAAATATGCTACTAGGTGTATTGAAGCAAAATTACTAATGCATGCTAACTTAACTAGATAACTACCATTCTGACCTTATGGCAAGGGTACGGAATTTGAAGTCAACCAATAGGACTTAGATAGAAGAGAATATTTACTCAGTGGGTTCATTATCTGAGGTAACCTCAGTCAACTCCCTATTTTGCGGTGATGCCACACGTGCCTTCTTCCATCTCATTTCTGTCTCTTATGCTTCTCTCTTTTCTGGCTCCAGCTCTTCAACTTTATTCTCTTTCTCCCACGCTTCTAACCGTGCTGATAGCTAGGGGATGTTCTCCCCCAAGCTTGATGTTTGCTTAATGTTGATCGTTGAAGCTGAGTGGTCCTTATGGAGGAGCTCATGCTTATAAGAGTAAGTGTTGCCTAGAATACTTCAATTTCATCACCTAAGAACCTACTTCATTCATATAGGGGTCAGCTCTATGTCAGAAATGTGTACTTCAAGTGATAAAGATGAAGATTCCTAGGAAAGCTGGCTCTTGGTGTCATCCTTATAGCGAGGGTTCGATGTTTTTAGTCCTTCAAACTGGACTTTTCTCCTTGCAGTGGTTCATTGAGTACTTTGAGGTGCTCTTGACAGTAAGGATTGAGGTAGTGCCTCTATTAGTGGCTCCCAATAATGGTGCCACCTTATTTCTTTCTGTTGTAGGCGTCTCAAAGCCAATCTTATGTGCATCATTATAACTAGTTGAAAACCTTCATAAAAACAAGGTAGAGATCAAGGGCATGGGCTCTGTTGGTGGGAAACACCAACTGAACTAGAAATTTATTTATCCTCTAACGTTGGGCATAATAAGATTGATATTTTTCATATTGTTCATTCCTATCATGGGTGAGAGGACTAGAAGTATAAATATGGTATTCGAACCTGTGAGATAAAGAGTAAAGTTACTTAACCATTAGAAAGGCTATTCATCTTTATAATATATCAGGAATAATAGATGAAGTATTTCTAGCTTACTCAGTTAAGACTAAGATTACAAGAATAGTGCTATGAAAAAACTCAGAAAACAAATCATGCTGAGTTTAATCAGGTTGATCAATTTAGGTTGTAACTCTAACATGATTATATTTTCATTTATTGCATATGAAGATCACAAGGAAATTAATGACCACTTATCTTAAGATGTTACCTCCATTAGAGCACGATGAGTTTCAATGGTCTCCCATTTTTTTCTTCATTAGCATCTTGTCTCGTATGTTGTACTCCTTCCTCACATTTTAGACATTCTGCTTCTCTTATTATGTCTTTTCTCTAAGGGGTTAGTGGACAACACATACCTGAAGGAATATACTATTTATCAAAGTATGGATAGTGTTTGCCTAAGAGTTAAAGACTGATTTGTAGCTCACGTTTTCAATGATTCAATACTATTTCAATTTTTCTATATCAAGGTTAAAGCAAGGATATTATTTTGAAGCATACTCTTAATATTGAATTGATTCTATGAATAGTCTCCTGATATGATTTAAACATTTTTAAGTAGGAGGAGTTAGTCTATATGTACAACTAAATTCTTATATAAGTATGCTTGATTTTAATAATGTTTAAGTAATATTCTAAAGCATATTTATAAAAGAATAAGAATTTTTGCAAGACTAAAGGTGTTTATTCAAATAGAACCAAGAATATGTATGGTGAACCATAGGAACATTTTATTCTATATTTTAGCAAGTTATGTTTGACCAAGACAAATTAGCAACATGGTATGAGATGTTAATTGTAGTTACATATTGCATGAGGCTTGGACAAACGCACCTCATATCTTCATCTTTCTTAGTAAGTGATGACAAACTTACTTTGAAGAGCAGGGTTTGGGTTCATCTGTTGGTGAGAGCTTATGGTCTTGCTGAGCAAGGCCTTCCGTTTATTCTTTGCCTTTTCACCATTCAATGATGCTATAGAAGATTACATGCTCTTCACTCATCAACCTTTTCTTGACTTCTTTGATTAATTTGTGGTTGATGAGCTGGGGTCTATTGGAGGTGCAATAATGTTCACTTGAAACCTTCTTCTCCAATAGATTAAGGTTGTTCTTTCCTGCAAAACATTAATGGACACATACCCGAGGGAATGGCAAGATTGAAATACGGGTTTTGTCGTCCATACTTCTCTTTTTTTCTTTTATGCTAATCAAGACGATATATGGTTTAAGATTATTTAGCATAAATTGTGTCTATCGTGTTTCTATGTTGTTGTTGCAATCTAGCAAGGTTCAAGGAAAATATAACTTGTGACAAAAGATAAATGGATAAATATTAGTACTTACAAGTTGGACTTTTTGTGCAAAGTTATCATGTATCTTGATTCATCCCCGGTTTGAACTTATCTCTTGACTTTCCTAGATTTAATTCATAATTTTCTTGTAGGGGTTAGTCCGACAAAATATTTAGTATCCATTACAACATACTATCAGCTCAAAAATCAACCTAGACACCACATCTAATTTGATTAAAGAAGGCATTTTAACCATGTCTAATTAAAAGCTTTTGAGAATAAGATCATCACTCCTAAACTAGGCACCATGCTTTATTTAGGAGATAATTGAAACTACTCCAAACCTAAACATATATCAAAGCAAACAAAGGTAACATGAAAATATAGTAGAGATTTATTCAGGTACTGATAAAAGAGCATGATCGTGGTGAGTTTTGTTTGTAATGCATGTGAGATGAATATATGAAATGGAACAAGTTATGGCTGAGGAAATTTAAACTAAATAGTGTGAACATATGGATTCATGCAAACATGGAGTGGAATATAAAAGGTAACTACTCATAATTGTTGAAGTCCATGAGCAAAACTTTCTCACCTTTATTTGATCATACTTACCATGACTCACATTCTGAAATTTGTGAGTGATGCAACATCTTTGTTCATGTCACTTGAGATATGAATTATTGTCATGTGATGTCGACCTCTTTCTCCAACAATGGATTTGTTATGTTTCTTCTTATTTTGCGGGGGCATGCCGGAAGATCGTAAACCAGTCGTTTTATTACCCTGCATAAGATATAAAAGTAGACAAACAAGGGTAATCCTGCTTGATCAGGGGTTAACGGTTATCACGATCACATAATAGAGTATAAGTCTATCAATGTTCCTTAATTGCCTAGCTACCTTCCCCGGCAACGACGCCTAAAATGCATGTTGACACTTCTAACGTCATTACCAAAAATAGAGATAAACTCTATCCCCAGCAACGGCGCCAAAAATGCTTGTTGGTATAACTTAACTATACTCCTTCAAATAAGATTTAAGTAAGATTATCCGCAAGCGCACAGATATCGTACCATTGTTACATTTACCCAGGGGGGGGTTATATATCCTATCCACATGGAAGGTATATATATAGGGCTTATATGTATAACTTGTACCATTGATATGAATAGTAAACCATAACTAGAATGCTACTCATACCAGGGATAAGTCACTTGATAAAAGATATAAGATAAATAATGATCAGTCATCACTAATAGATAAAAATCGGAGCTCTTCTAGTCACTGTAATAGCTAGCCAATGGATAAACTTAGGACTAAATACTAAGGTAATTCTATAACTACATCAATAAATAACTCTAATTAGTGCAATTACATCTCAAAATCATTGTTAAGTCAACCCTATATCATAATCACATGTAAAGAGGCATAAACTAATGAGGGTATTAAGACACAAGGGTCACCTCTTTCACGACCGTCCCCAAGCTAGTCCTACGTACGAAGGGTGGACTATAGAGAATCCACCGCAGTTGTCACTTACACGGTTTAAGACATGTCCCGGCACATTGGGGTGCTCTCATAGATAAACAAGATATCTAGACACCACGTCTACATATTCTCTACCATCTACCCAACAATTGATTAGGTAAACGCTATACGAGCAATTACATGAATTCAATAAGATCAAACCAACTATCCTAGACATATAATCAAAGTAGACAATGACTATTGCAATTAAGAATATATAAGAGATTAAGAACAATGTTGCCTTAATCATAATATTGAATACAATAAGAGAAAGGTACTAGAACTCTACCGAACTCCACGCTCCAGACAGACGCTAGGGGCTCTGGATCCTGTTGAAGAACTAGAATCTTCTACTTCTAATCTAACTAAGCTAAACCTATGAACTAGGGAGGGTATGATGAACTAGAGAAGGCTCTTGATGGATTGATCTCCAAATGACTTGATGCCTTCAGGGAGGGTGTCTGCCCCTTTATTTGTAGTCTGGTGGGATCGACGTGCGCGACAGGATCAAACTAACTTAACGAAGGGCCAAGATGACTCCTCAGTGGCGTTGGAGGAAGCTTCTAGAAGGGGGCCAGAACCTTAGTAGGGGGTGCTGGCTGGCGCTAGGGTTGTGCCGACCAGCCCCACCTAGCGGCCTCTGGCCCCCGGTTTCTTCAGGTGTCTTCTAGATCCTTCCCACGTCCCAATCATGATTTTTTTCGTGGCGGATAAGTTTCGTGTTTATTTCGCACTTGAATCCTACTTTTCAGCATTTCTAGAAATAGACCCTAGAAAATACAGAATATGCAAAACTCGTGGAAATTGTTAGTTTAAACCCTAGACTAGTGTGTTTTCATGTACTCCTTTGGGTCCAAAGCTCTAATAAATTGACGTTATCGACCGTCAACAACATGCGCTTGAGTTTAATCCTCAAAGTTTGTGGAGGTAGGATCCGCGAGACTACACCTGATTGGTTGCAACCCTATGGCAGGTGGGCCCCATGTTTTAGGGCATGCCTTCACGAGTCATCTAGAGTTTTCTGGAGTTGAGGTTCGGGTCTTCTCTCTTTGTAAATCCGATATGTGGGTCTCCTTTTGATCTTATTCCGATAACCCCCGACAAAAACAAACATTAACCAAAACTCATGGAAATTGTCACTAAAAACCCTAAGTCTATGGTGATGTTTAGTTTTTATCCCCTTTCTTCTCCTTAGTTGACATATAATTTTAATGATTAACTATTGTCAACAAACTCCCCAAGCTTACCATTTGCTCATCCCTGAGCAAATTGCTACAAACGATGGATCAGGAGTTGCTACAATGCTTTCACACGTTACAAGTACACATGCTTTAAATAAGAACCTATCTTTAGACTAGAGTGAACTATCATAACTTACAAACTTAATCATGTTTCTTCCAACCATGGGACTTTTACCTATACTTGGGTCTTGAGTAGTTGAAAGATAGAACAATTAAGTCATGCACTATTGTCTCATGCTATATTGTTCTACCTCTGTCCTGGAGTTTCTATAAGGTTTTCACAATAAAACTCAGAGTTCTTTAGTATGACCTTTCAAGTCTCTCGTTATGTGGTATCTTTGTATCCTCTCTAAGGCATTGAAAGAGTGATGCCTTATCTCATGCTCCCAAGATATATAATATTTATGGCACAAGGCATTTATCTAACCTTCACCCTCTCTTACCCTATATCTAATAAAGCTTATGTGGAGCTCATAGGCGTGGAGGTAGCTAATGCATTGTGTTTGATCAAACCATGGATCCAAATGAACTCACCACATAACCAACCGGTTTGTGCATGTGTGTTTTTATATGTGGATGCTAAACTAGAGAATATTTGTGGAAGGAGAACGGGTGCAAAATAATTCTAATGCTCCTTTACTTGGGATGATTCCTCTAACTTTGAACTTGAAACTTTGATAATAACTTGGGCTCATAAATCTTTCCTTCTTTCGTTCATGGAAATTTTGTCCTATATTTTTCTTGCAGCCCATCAATTATTTTTGGAACAAATATTTTGTAGAGGATAAGAGATAAAACTTGGATCATTGAACTTAAGATAATTGGCTAGAAGATAAGCAAGGGAAGTATTTTTTGTGTTCACTCTCAGTGTAAGAGTGAAACATTTTTTGATATGTGAACATGGAATATATGTGGTGCGTACTTCCAGAGTACAAGCAGTAAAGAGTGAACATGAGTGTACGTGATACTGAGATTAGTCACATGATGAGTTCCTAAGGGTCATACAGCTCGAGCAAACACAAAGCCCTATATACTTCCTATTCTAGATATGGTTGTGGTAGGAATTATATACTCTCTATCATACATAGAACTCATCATGAATCATTTTAATTTTCATAAAATAAATATCCAAGATTTAGTAGCACAAGAAACATGATAAAAATCAGCATAGACTATCATATCATATCCATCAACTACCTAGACTTAGTTTAAGCATAAGCTCCCACAGGTTTAAAGAGTAGAGTAAATTCAGTTGTCTAACAGTGTATCCAATCCTTGGGACAATTCAAAATTTAAACTAGGTACTTGAAAAGAATTACGACAGAGCAACTATCCATCATTCCCATCATGCATTCTTCATCTCTACATATTTTATTTATAGCAATTTTAATAGAAAAATAAAGCAAACTTAAGACACTGATAGGTCAGGCTTCTTCCACTTCTATCTCCACCCTATACTCTCTCAATCTATCTTGTTTCTAAAACCCTAAAGAGACAAATCTATTCGAGCGA
The DNA here is from genome assembly GCF_000003195.3 of Sorghum bicolor. Lineage (NCBI taxonomy): Eukaryota > Viridiplantae > Streptophyta > Magnoliopsida > Poales > Poaceae > Sorghum > Sorghum bicolor. Next base: position 25,125,750 of record NC_012876.2, on the reverse strand, counting down.
CGCCTCTCTGGCTAATTCTCTCTGGAAATATGAATTAGGGTTTCAGAATTAGCCACTAGACAGGGGGTCAAGCTTGTATTTTATAGCCCCTTAGGAAGCACCATAGCCCTTGGATCAAACCAACCTTGATAGACAGCCAAGAATACTCCTCAAAGGCGATGGAGGCAGGATCTACAAGGTTAAATATGTCCTAAGTCTTCTAGAGTATTCCTGAGTTGACGTTTCATGTATTCTCTGGATGTAAATCTCACATGTGGACCTCCTTTTGTTTTTATTCCAATAGCCCCCTATAAAAATAGACATTCACCAAAACTTGTGGAACTCTATTAGTGATAACCCCTATAGCTAGATAATATTCTGATATTAGTCCTTTCTCATGCTATGTTGACGATTAAAACTTATCAACTGTCAACAAATTCCCCCAGGCTTACCTTTTGTTTGTCCCTGAGCAAAGATAGACTCATGATGGATCAGAAGATGCTACAATACTTTCACACCTCAGAAGTACATAATCATTCAAATAAAGACTCCCCTACGGATTAGAGTGAACTATTCTGACTTAAGACTCACCCATTTTACCTTTCACCATGGGGCTTATAGCTATCACTTAGGTCTTGGGTAGTTCAAAGACAGCGTAGTTAAGTCAAGCACTATGCTACTCGCTCATTGATCAACTCTTATTCTAGAGTTTTGTAAGATTTCCAAACAAAACTTAGAGTTTCCTTGTATGACACTTTCCAGTCTCTCATATGTGGTATTTTTGGATCCTCTCCAAGGAAAGTTAATATGCCTTCTCTAAGAATATGTAGTTTTTATATCACTAAGGCATAGTTTCCTTCTCTCTCTCACCCTACATCTAATTGGCTTATTATTGATGCAAAAGTGAATCTACAAACACAAAGGGCTTATACCCGATTCAACGTTGAGGTGTGCCAGCCGATTTGACCTTACAATCGACAAAGGTGGTAACTCGAATACTTTGGTCCCGACAATAGCGATGCGCCCGGATGCCACGGCCAAGAGGTATTCACGCGGAACTCGAGAACTCATCAAGTATGACTCGATAAATTCTTAAGAACTCATAGAAGAAAGAAAAACATGCGAGTTGACGATGTCATCGAAAAAGTAGATGCAAAAGTAGATGTAAAACTTGTGTGTAGTGTTGATTGATTCTTGTCTTACATCGCTACTAGACCTATATTTATACTATGTCCTAACGAGTTACAACCAGATATGACTAGGATTTCAATTCCAAACCTAAACAGAACTCGTACATAAAATAAACTCTAATAATTACGGAAAGTAACAATCTATCTATTCTGGGTGATCAGCACACCACCATTGCCTTCCTCCGCCATCATCGTCATACTATTCTTCATCGGCATCGGCATCGGCAATCATCAAAATCAGCCATCGGCACCGACCAGCAACCGTCTCTGGACTTAGCCATATCTTCCTCTTGTTGCCTTGTCATCGGTATCATAGGCCATCGGCAACCGCCATATCATCCAGACACATTACTTCTTTAACTGCTGATCTAAGCTTTATTGACTATCCTAATTCGTGTCCAAAAACGGTGTCAACACATGCCTCCAATTTCGGAGTATAAAATCATTAATGCTCCGAAATTCTCTCCTGATAATGATGACCTTTTCACAATTATTTCCTTCTGACAGCAATTAATTACCAAATCCAAACAGCCTTAATTCGGATCTCCAGCAAATACCTCGAATCTCTCAACCATCTGAACCAAATCTCTTGGAAACATGCTCATTGGCAACTATTTGTTAGGTTTGACTGCCGACATGCCGACCAAAAGATCGTGTACAATGGAATATCTCCTAAAATCATGATTACTTTGTGTCAAATCACCTGCACAATCCCTTGATTATCATTGTTGACGATCCTTAAGTATCAAATTTAATTATCAAATAAACAAAGGAAAGGATCCAATTGAAATCAACACCCGGACTTAGGGTTTTATCTGACAGAATTCCACGAGTTTTGGTGTTTGTCTATTTCTGCATGGTATCAAGAAATACAGAAGAAAGGCCCACACGTCGGGTATACATAGAGATATTAACGTGCTGCGCAATTATCTTACATCTAGAAGAGTCCCACGGGAGCAATGCGGAGGCAGAACGAGGCCTGGCCCAGGGCGCCCGCCCCCGCTTTGGTGTCCAATCAGAGTCCTCTTCGGGGATTACTCTCCACCGACCTAAAGGATCAAGGATAACTGTTCAATCAATATCGATTTGATCCGACGACCCATATTCACTTGGAAGGACTATATAACCAGACCCCCTAGTCCTTGGAGGAGAGCACCTCTCAACCCTAATTCATTATTCTTTAGGGAGAAGAAGCCTCTGATCAAGCCCTAGAGCCACCACATCAAATAGATATCTAGATTAGCATAGCTACATAGGATTAGAACTAGAAGGAGTCAATCTTCGATTGGTTTCCGGATCTGTCAAGAGGATTCTTGGTAATTCTCTATTGTTCTTCAATTGTTCATCTTTGTTCTTCGATATTATGAGTATGCCTTTGTTCTACTTCAATATATTGGGTATGACTTTGCTCTACTTGTTTATATTCGCAGTTATATTGTTCTTAGTTTATCATAGTTATATACTTGGCTTAGTTAGATGGGAATTATATACATGTTTAGGATCGTATAGAGTTTATCCATCGGATCCATGGTTAAATGGTAGATATTGTGTAGGCGTGGTGCCTATAACGTATTTATCTGCGATTGTACCCTATATGCCAGATCGCGAGGTAGTTCGTGGTAGTGACAGCTCCATTGATTCTTATATAGTCCCCCACTCGTGTATAGGGCTGGCAGAGCAACATTATTACACGGGAGTGATTGCGATGTTTCTCATATTCCTTGATAATATCACTATGCATGGGCGTAGTCCTGTCTCACAATGATTGCTAAGTATAATTGCACTAACTATGATATGCTAGACTGTATAGTTAAGAATAACTTAGGAAATATTCTTATAGTTCGTCCTAATTCCATGCTAATGACTTGCTAGAATATCTAATTGAGGTGCTTATCATATTTATATGTGGCTAAGTTATGCTGATCAGATTAATTATCTTTGTCACCATTCACTACTTTATATATATCCTTTATGTGACACTTATTCTGTATGAAAGAGACAGATAGATGCTCTCAATTATACATGCAATGATAGATACTCAATTCTATATTCCATTCTATAATCAACATTGATGTTTAGCAATCCCTTCCCAGTGGTAAAAATATAAATAATGATACCTGGAATACTTCCCGGTTAAAATGCTACATCGGTATTAATCGGTGCGCTTGCAGATCCCATTTATTATTTATTTAGAAGAGCAATTGCATATTTCAATACCGCGTCTCTCATGTCATGCTGGGGATGACAACTTAGCTTAAGTGGTATGAGGGGTAGGTTTGGCATTTTTGTTGTCGTTATCAGAATTAGAAAACTAAGTCTACTTGTTGACACCGTTTTTGGGCACGTATCTTTTGACGCGTACATGGGGTTAGTAAAGAATAGATCGGCAGATGAAGCAACGGTAACTAGTCTACAAGGAAGTTAACGATGAAGTTGCCGATGAGGAGACAATTGAATGTAACTAAGTCCAGAGGTGGTGACGTGTTCGTGCCGATGACCAGTATCAATGTTTGCTGATGGCCACAACAGGAGGTCGGCCGATGGCTCTAAAGAAAAGCGTGGAGATTGCCGATGGATCTGTGGTGGTGCCCCGGTCGGCTAAAGGGGGTAGTTTTATGTTTTCTTTAGTTATTAGAATTCGTTTTGTGTACGGGTCCGTTTAGTTTGGAAGTTGAGTCCTAGTCATGTCTGGTTGTAGCTCTCCAGACAGAGAATAAATGTAGACCCTAGGGCGATGTAGTGACAATCTATCATTCAATCAAACACAAGTTTTTACTCATATTCCAACATCTACTTTTTCGACGACTTCGTCATATTTTCGTTTTACTACGAGTTCTTCGGAATTTGTCGAGTCAATCTCGGCGCGTTCTCAAGTTCCGCGTGATCATCTATTGGCCGTGACATCCGGGCGCATTGCTGTTGTCGGGACCAAAGTGGTCGAGTTACCACCTTTGTCGATTGTAAGGTCAAATCGGCTGGCACGGCTTAACGTTTGAATCGGGTATTAGCCCTTTGTGTTTGCAGAACAGTTTTGCATCAACACATCTTTTGGCACGCCCGGTGGGATAGATTCAAGATCAAGATCGACATGGCGAATACCGAGTTTGACTTGGTGAATGTCATCCCCGTGACAGAAGCCAATCTTAGAGATGAGCAGAAGCAAGCTATTGCAAAAGCCATGGAGGACTACAAGCAGCAATGTTTGAAATCCTTCAGCATCAACAGGAGCGGCGAGGTGATCCAAAAGGAAGCATTGCCGGCACCTCGGCAGATTACTTTTGAAGCCAATCCTGGTAAACTTCAAGACATGGTTGACAATGCTATCAACCGTGCCTTGATTAATCAAGCTGGTGTGCTGTCCAACACGGTTTTCAATGCTATGGCTAGAACTTTTACGGAAGGACAATTACCACCAAATTATGTGGGCCCTACCTATCATCAGCCAGGAGCACCAGTGGTCACAGCTCCATCGGCTACTACGGCCGCTGTGGGCACGGAAACTACTACTCCTCCAAGCACATTAGGGGTCACTAATGTGCAATCTACGCCAATGACGACCAATCCGTCAACATCGGATGAGCAAATCAAGCTTGCCACAAATCTATTGGCATCGGCAATGTCGGGATCTGTTCCTCCTAATTGGTGGGGTTACGGTATGCCCCCTGAGATGATGTTGAAGACTCCTAGAACATCTCAAGTGGCTCACCTGACAGGCAAGGCTCCTATGGCATCGACACCTCCAAATCTGCCGATGAATCAGAGTCCCCAGTATACTACAACTACTACTGCAAGACCTTACACTGGGAATTCTCAAGCTCCAACGTTCCAGAAGCCTAACGCATCGGCAGATTCAATGCCGACGTAGTAGAGGTTTATGACACAACCAGGGTATGTCAATTCAATGATGATGCCCAATTTCCAACCATCGGCAGGGTTTATGCCGATGAATGCTAACAGCGAATGGACGGGACAGTTAGTCTTTCCACAGATGCCTCAGCAGAATCAACAGGCTCCAGGGTTTAAACAAAGCCAAATTCAACCCGGGTTTCAGAATCAAGGGTTGGTGTTGGTATTTCTTAGCGATGCAGCCAATTATCCGCAAGCGCACGGAAGTATCGTTGTAGCACTTCACCTGGTGGTATTCAGGGTATCGAGATTTCACAGGGATCGGAGGTGTTTTGAGACTTAAACTAAGTGTACCCTAGAGTAAAGTGAGAGGGATGACTTTGGTAGTGAGGTTCTCCTAATGGTAGAAGTTTTGTGCAAGGCAAAGTGCTTTTCTAATCTTACTTCAGGCACCGGAGCATACCTGGTCTGCCAGGTAATACCGACGTGTAGCTCTACGCCGTATCCGGACGTGGGGGAGACTAAGGACAAACAGGGCTGTCACCACCTGCTGCCGACCCATCAACCGTGGGATACGAGGCAAACGAGGGTAACCTCTAACCTAGACACCATGTCTACGTTATTAGCTACTACTCTAGCATTGCGCAGGTCCTCTCGCCAGCCAGCAAGAGTCCCTCTACTAGAGTATCTACCGAGAGATAGACAACGAACCCGCAAGATTATAAGAACACGATAACGATTACTCATTAACTTCTTAGAACAAAAGAAGAATACAACCTTTTCTTACCCCAATATGGTATTGCAGGTTGTAGAGGTACAGCTCGGGAAGCGGGCAGCACTTCGGCCCTTTCGCCCAGTGCAACTAGGGAAATGGAATGAGTGCTTGCTACTTCTCTTACTCTACACTCTAACTCACTCTCCTATTCTATTCCTAACTAGAGGCTAAGGATATGAGTGGAAGCTCCGCCTCTCTACTACTACTCTTGTATCTCTCTTTATTCTTGTGGACTTAAAGCTTGAATGGATTGAATGATGATGAATGAGAGGCCCTCTCCCCGTCCTTATATAGGTGTGGAAGGTCGGTTTGTGAGGGGGTAAACTGCAAAATGCAGCCGGAAACCGCGCTAGGGCTTCGCATGCACCGCCTCTGCAAAAGGCGGTGGGGAGCTGGGCCAGGCCGGGGTTGGCCGACCCTAGGGGGCGGCCGCCCCTGGCTGGCTCCGTTGGCCCAAGCCCAAAGCCCAGACGATGCTCCTCGGCCTTCTGAGTTTGAATCCAATTGCATTTCGATGCACTTCTGTATATGAATTAAATGTGCCTTCCATTCTTTGATTTTGGCAGCTCAAACCCTAGTGTCCTCCATACACATGTGTTCACCAAAACTGTGGAATTTGGTTAGCATAAAAAGCCCTATTTCTAATGTTTGGTGATATTTTATAGAGTTTGTATGCATGTTGGCGGTATGAAAATTGTATTTTAAGAAACGCCAACAAACTCCCCCACACTTAGCCCTTTGCTCGTCCTCGAGTAAAGCTTATGTTTTTGGGCTAAGATGGTTCCACTTCTCCTGATAATGAACCTGCATACAAACTATTCCAAGCCTCACCTGAACTTATGAGCATTCAGAGTGTCTACCAAAACATCTTGAGTAATTGAAAAATGGAACAGTTAGGATTCAAATCTTTTTACTCATCTTTGCTCAAAACTTGGGTTTTTACCTTTTTGAATAAAAATAGTCTTGCTCTTCAGATGATACTCTCAAATCACTCGAGAATGTTTCTGGTTGCTTACCAAGGTAAAAGTACCTCTTGATTTGTCCTACCTCTATAAGCTGTATTTGGAGTTTTGGGTATGGACCAAGGAGAATGCATACTTACCTTGTATGTATTGTCGAGTCAAATCTCGGATCCAAGAAGAGAAGTGTCATACCCTTAGATCAAGATGTGCAAGTGTGTGGTATATGGTATAAACAACTCCGTTAGTTGATATGATCTCATCAAGTATTTCTAGACATGGCTATCATAACTCTTTTATTTTCTTGTGAGCCTTCATGTGCTCATCTTTTTTTTGTATACTTAGGACCTTCATGTGTCCTATATTTTTTTAGGTGGGTATTTTTATACCCCTAATTCTACGGCGGGCACTTGCCAATTTTTTTTCTTCTTTTTTATATATATATATTTTTGCATAGCCCATGTCTTTATCTAAGATGCACTAGAGAGATCATTCTTTAAAACATGGAGTGTTTGTATGGTGGACATGTAAGGCATTTTTTTGCGCACTCCCAGTGTAGAAGCGGCATATATATGTATCTCGAGTGTACGAGATCTTGATCTTGAGAGTATGATAAATCTCTTAACCAGGGTCAACAAGACTTGACACAACTCAAAACAAATAAGCAGCTATTTGTAGAATTTTTATCAAGAGTAATATATTTGGCCTTGGAAGGTAATTATCTATCATTGAAGAGCAGACTTTTTGCAATTTTAATTTTATCAAATAAATCTCCAAGTTCATTACATAAGTGAGCAAGTTTCAAATCATCCTACTATATCACAAATCTCAATTACTTAGAAGCAATGGGGTCCTTATAAAAAGTTGCTCATAAATGGTAGGCTTTTGGCAAGGAATAAAGAGTATGCATGTTTAATTTCAGAGGCAGAAAGGAAATGGAGTATTCATTTATATTTTTATCTTTTTATTTTATTAGCAATATTTTTATCATATAAATCAGATTTAAATTGTCATAGGAGGAATAAAATAATTCTGAAATTTTTTCTATGTAAGATTACCTTGATGGCGATTCCTGCCCCACACTTGTTTTTGTACCTGTTCTTTGATTTTTCTCAAGTAGACAAAAATAATACAAAAACAAGTGGAGACAAAATAATTTGAACAAAGAACTTCTTTATTGTTCAATATAAGCCGAGACATTGATTACAAAGTAAATGAAGGAAATCTAAATAAAAGGGAAAATAAATTACTCGGCTAAGCAAAATTAAACTAGATGCGGTTTGTGTCTAGAACATGCTCTACACCCGCAGCCCGAGCCACCTTGACAAGCCGGTTAGCTAGACCGAATTGTACAGCGGCTAAGTCATCCTTAAGCTCTATATATTTCAGGCGGGTGTTAGCTAGTTCGCCTTTAAGCTCTTCCACTACACCACGTAGTGACCGCACAGAAGTCCTAAGCGCGGCGATAGTGCGCGCGCTTTTCCGCTTCGACTCATTATCTGAATCGCTAAGAAATCCGTGTGGCTGCCCCCTAAGGATGGGATTTTCACGCTTGCGTATTGGGACGCGAGGGGCAGCAGAAGGCAGATTAGAGTCACTTGGCAGTCGGTTTGATCGCCCCCCCTGTAGCGGGGTTTGTGCGTTTGATACGCAAGGGGGCGGACGAGGTGGTCGCGGCTGTCTTAGGCGCGGGCACAGGTGCGGGTGGCGCGAGCGGCAGCTTACGCATGAGGCCCTTCCCGCATCCTCCACCGGGTTTTCTAATTCCCACCATGGTGTAGGGCGGGTCGGAGCGCGCAGTGGATCCCGAAGACAAGAACCTAGAGTCTAAACTGCCCGAAGGCGTTACAACATATGGATCTACAGGCGTCTTCTTCTTGTTTGCCGTCGTCGGCGGCGCATCGTCGCGCGCCATCTTCCTCGGTGCTGCCGTCTTGTGCGCCGCCACCTTCGTGCGAGCCGTGGAACGCAAGCTCATTCCTTCGCTCGTGATGCTTGACGGGGGCATGATGGCAAGAGCGTACGTTAGCATCTCTCCTTCTTCCACACCGAACGCCTCCCTTATGTTCGCCTCGGAGAATTCTCATTCGGCGTCGAAGGATCCTCCCGACTCCACGAACAGCGCTAGCGCGTGGCTGCCCATTCCCTAAGCGCTACTCTTGATAGAGGTGGTTTGTGAAGATGTAAACTTGGAAAGCACTAATGGATATGGCTTAGAGAGGGGTTAGGGGGTGTTTAAATAGGAAGAAGGCCCTCCCTGGCGAGATCACGACCGGCAAATTTGAATTTGCATGCAGAAAAGGATAGGAATGACGAAGAGATAGACGCTGGAAAAGATTGGGCTGCAGACGTGTCAGGCCAGGGGCGGCCGACCCCTGGGCACGTCCGTTGGCCCTGAATTTTGGCGTGCGAGCTCGTCCCACTTTTCAAATTTCGAATCTGTCTGTGTTTGCTACACTTTCTAGATATTTTTTAGAGAAACAAGGGTTTTATTGAAAGGTAAAAGCTAAAAACTAAAGATCCTTTTTAGAAATCATATTTTTATTTTTGGTAAATCAAAACTAAGCAGAATTAATTGAAATATTTTATTTATATTATTATTATTATTTTTTTACAATTTAAACCCAATTAATCGAATGTATTGTTTCAATTTCCTTTTCAAAATTGGGTTCCAGGAAAACTTTTAAGCGTTGACTATTTACCTTAGTGATATTACCTTCGTCATCTGCTATGGTGATCGCGCCATGCTCGGAGGTCTCGATGACGGTGTATGGTCCTTTCCACTTACTCCGAAGTTTTCCTGCACCGAGAAGTCATACCTTGGAGTTGAAGAGTAGAACGCGGTCACCATTTCTAAACTCCTTGGGTTTGATTCGGTGATCGTGCCATTTCTTTGTTCTTTCCTTGTATATCTTGGCACTGTGGTAAGCTTTTTCTCGCCATTCATCAAGCTCAGCTATCTGTTTCTGTCGGTTCCTGCCAGCTACCTTGAAGTCCATATTCCAGTTCTTGATCGCCCAGTAAGCTCGGTGCTCGAGCTCAACCGGGAGATGGCATGCTTCGCCATATACCGTCTGGAATGGTGACATGACTATGGGGGTTTTATAGGCCATCTGATATGCCCAGACGGCATCTGGTAACTTGCTCTTCCAACCCTTCCCCATTTTGTTGACTATTTTCTGCAGGATGTTCTTGATTTGCTTGTTTGAGGTTTCCGCTTGACCGCTTGTTTGAGGGTGGTACGGGGTAGCTATGTTGTGCTTTGCTCCAAGCTCACGCAGGAAGTTTCTGAATGTTCTGTCAATGAAGTGTCATCCTCCAACACTCACAACCATCCTGGGTGTTCCGAACCGAGGAAAGATCACTTCATGAAACATCTTCCGTCCATGCTTTGCGTCCGTAGCTCGGCATGGTAGAGCTTCTACCCACTTGGACACATAGTCCACAGCAACCAGGATATACTCGCAATCTTGGGACTTCTAGAATGGACCCATGAAGTCAATGCCCCATACATCAAATACTTCGACCGGTAGGTTGTAATGGAGGGGCATTTCATTGCGAGCAGTGATGTTGCCTTGAAACTGACACTTCCGGCATCTTCGGATGAAGTCCTTCGTGTCCCCATACATCGTCGGGCAGAAGAATCCGCACTGCCAGATTTTGGCTTGAGTGCGGAAGGCTCCATAGTGGACTCCATATGGTGCAGAGTGGCATTGTTCGATGATTTTCTCTCCTTCGGTTGCTGGTACACACTGTTGACACTTGCTAACACCACTTGAATACTAGGTTGTCATCCCAGCATGGCACTAGAGTGTACTATGGTATTTATACGCACACAGATAATTCGCAAGTGCACGGATACCGTTGAAGCTTTTACCCGGTTAACGGTTTTATCGTATCCACAGGGAAACGGGAGAACTGATCTACGCGCTAACTTAACCAAGATAAGTAGATAGGTGTAAATAGGAAAGATGGTAGAATCGAATAAGAACAATATTAAAGGTAAGATAACAGTGAGTGATAATATGGGAATAGAGAATAGAGCAATTCTAGTATATGGGCGATGGTAGCAGAATAGAGAGGGTAACTATGGTTTCTCTACTTCAAAGGGGTATGTCTATGTCTGGGACGAACCACGTGATAAGAGTACACCACAAAGGATGCTTATCCTTAGGCCGATAAACCCTACCCGTCCTGCTAACGAGAGGTGGACTACAGAGGACCAACGTAACTGTCACCTACGTGGCCTACCACACGATCCAGCTAGACAGGGGATATCCACAAGTAATCTAGATCTAAGCACCTCGCTTACCCCTATACTGCAACTCTCACCTATAGCGTCCTATAGATTAAATTACTCAAAAGAGTTGTGAACCAGAACATACATAATTAGTAATTGCATAATGAATTAGAAGTAGATTACCAGAGTCATCCCAATAGCAAGCTTGATTAGAGCTTGATCATGACGAAGTACAACCGAAGGAAGAACCGACAGGCCGGCCTCTCCTCTAATCCTCCTTCGCTCTCCATCTTGCTACTATCTAGATCTACTCTAGTTTAGAGAAGAGAGGAGAGCTCTCATCTCTAAACCCTAGCTTTTGCTCTGTCTATGAATAATGAATAATGATCAAGGGGTGCCTCCTCTAGGGGCCAGGTGTTGACGGTCCTTAAGTATCAAATTTAATTATCAAATAAATAAAGAAAAGGATCCAAATGAAATCAAGATCTAGACTTAGGGTTTTATCTGACAGAATTCCACGAGTTTTGGTGTTTGTCTGTTTCTGCAGGGGGTTATCAGGAAATACGGAAGAAAGGCCCACATGTCAGGATTACGTAAAGGTATTAACGTGTTGCGCAATTATCTTACATCTAGAAGACTCCAGAAGCCACGGGACCGAAGCGGAGGCGAAACGGGGCCAGACCCTGGGCGGCCACCCAGTTGGTCAGGGCGCCCGCCCACCTCCTGAGTCCAATCAGGACTCTGCTTTGCGGGAGATCTCCACCGACCTAAAGGATGAATCTAAACCATACAATCTATGTCGGTTTGATCCAAGGGCCCATATTCACTTGGAGGGACTATAAAACCAGACCCCCTGGCCCCTGGAGGAGAGAGCCTCTCAACCCTAATTCATTGTTCCATCAAGGGAGAAGAAGCCTCTGATCAAGATTAGAGCCACCACATCAATTAGACAACTAGATTAGCATAGCTACATAGGATTAGAACTAGAAGGAGTCAATCTTCGATTGGTTTCCGGATCTGTCAGGAGGATTCTTGGTAATCTTCTAATTGTGCTTCTAATTGCTTTCTAATTATCTTTGTTCATCAATATTATCAATATGACTTTGTTCTACTTCAATATATTGCTTATGACTTTGCTCTACTTGCTTATATTCAAGATTATATTGTTCTTAGTTTATCATAGTCATGTACTTGGCTTAGTTAGATACGATCTATATACATGCTTAGGATCGTATAGCGTTTATCCATCGGATGCGTGGGTAAATGATAGATATTGTGTAGGCGTGGTGCTTATACCGTATTTAGCTGCGATTGTACCCAATATGCCAGATCGTGGGGTGGTTCGTGATAGTGACAGCTTCATTGATTCTTATATAGTCCCCCTCTCGTGTATTGGGCAGGCAGAGCAACATTATTACAGGGGAGTGATTGCTATGTTTCTCATATTCCTTGCTAATATCACTATGCATGGGCGTAGTCTTGTCTCACAATGATTGCTAAGTATGCTTGCACTAACTATGATAATGCTAGACTATACAGTTAAGAATAACTTAGGGAATATTCTTGTAGTTCGTTCTAATACCATGCTAATGACTTTCTAGAGTATCTAATTGAGGTGCTTATCATATTTATTATGTGGCTAGATCAGATTAGTTATCCTTGTCACTATTATTATTTCATATATCTTTTATGTGACATTTATCCCTGTATAATGAGTTAGATATAATGTTCTCAATTATACATGCAATGATAGATGCTCAATCTCATATTCTATTCTGTTTCAATAGTGATGATTGCTAATCCCTTCCCAGTGGTAAAAATATAAACAACGATACCTGGAATACTTCCCGGTTAAAATGCTACATCGGTATTAATCTGTGCGCTTGCAGATCCCATTCATTATTTATTTAGAAGAGCAATTGCATATTTCAATACCGCGTCTCTCATATCATGCTGGGGATGACAACTTGGCTTAAGTGGTGTGAGGGATAGGTTTGGCATTTTTGGCACCGTTGCTAGATTTAGAACTTAGTCTACTTTTAGTAATGATGTTAAGAATACCCAACAAGCATTTTTGGTGCCGTTGCCGGGGAAGGTTGATTACTAATCAGGAATGGAATAAAAGATTTTGAGTTATCATTCGCATCACTAATATGATTGAGCTTATCTATTCTCTCATACAGTTTTACCCCGATATTTTTCTATTTTATCTTATGCAGGGGAATGTATGAATAGAAGACATCTTCTAGGGAATTTTGTTGATGACCCCGAAGCATTATTCAAGAAGACGAGAGCCAAGCTAAAGAAATCATCAACATTTCAGCAAGAAGCTTCATCCAATCAAGAAGATCACCGGAACTTGTCTTCAGAGTTCGAAGCCATGGCGAACAAATCAATCCGCGAGTTCTCAGCTCCCACTACGGACAACATCCGCACTGGACCTGCTGCAGAGATCGATGGCAACTTTGAGCTCAAGCCTGGACTTATCAACATGGTGCAATCCAACCAGTTCTGTGGGAAGGCACACGAAGATGCTAGTGCTCATTTACAACACTTCCTGGAGATTTGCAACACATTCACCATAGCAGGAGTTTCCAAACACGCTATACTACTTCGCCTCTTCCCATTCTCACTGTTAGGAAGAGCGAAGCAGTGGTTCTACGCTACAAAGGAGAAGAATACCACGTGGGCACTCTGCTCAACAAACTTCCTGGCAAAGTTCTTTCCCATGGGCAAGACCAATGCTCTCCGTGGGAAGATTACAAGTTTTCAGCAACAAAACGATGAATCTGTTCCAGAAGCATGGGAGCGCTTTTAAGACTACATCCTAGAATGTCCCCATCATGGAATGGAGACTGGGCTATTGATGCAGACATTTTATCATGGGCTCAGCAACAGTGCCCGAGAGACTATGGATGCTGCAGCTGGAGGAGCATTCTTATCACTTACTATACCACAAGCCACAGCTCTTGTGGAGAAGATGGCGTCCAATCAAAGCTAAAATGAAGAGAGGACCCAGACACGCAAGAGAGGTGGAGGTATGCATCAGCTGAAGGAGGTAGACATGCTGTCTGCAAAGCTAGACCTGCTCATGAAGAAGCTCGATGATAGAGCTGGAGACAAGAAAGAAGTTATGCACATATACGACTCTCACATGACTTGTGAGGAGTGTGGAGACACTGGACACTCAGGCAACCACTGCCCTGAGATACTTGAGGATGTGAACTACATCAACAACAACAACTACTACTACAACCGTCCTCATCAAAATCAAGGTTGGAATCAACAGAGGCCTAACTACTCAGGTAATTATCAAGGTAACAATTCTTACAACAATAATAATAATTTTCCACCTTTCAGAGAGTTAGTGTCTAATCAAGGAAAGCTAATGGATAACCTATCTAAGAAATTGGCATCTAATGATAAAATGCTAGAAAATATAAATAATAGAATGGATAATTTCTCTACTGCCATCAAGAATCAAATTAGCTTTAATAAAATGATTGAATCTCAGTTAAATCAAATAGCTGCTGCTGTTCCTACTACTAACCCCGGTATACCATCACAACCGGAAGGATTAGAATCTGCAAATCTTGTAGACATGTTTGATGCAGGTAATTGGAGTAACCCCGTCAATGAATTCTCTACTGACCATCTGCCGGTCAAGAGAGGCGATCCAGGACGCCCCGTCATCCCGATCTCCATCGGCATGGTGGATGTCCCAGAAGCACTCTGTGACTTTGGCTCTAGCGTCAACATTATACCCAGGGTACTCTATGAAAAATTCTTTACATATCCTTTATTAGAGACAACCATGTGTTTGCAGTTTGCAGATCAGACGATAACTTTTCCAAAAGGAATAGTGAGGAACCTTTGTGTCCGAGTTGGTACCTTATATGCCCCAGCAGACTTCGTAGTGGTAGAGACCGGAAATGATGAGAGAGCACCTATCATCTTAGGGAGGCCATTCTTGAACACCACGGGAGCTATCATCTACGCCAGTGCTGCCAAGATCAGTTTCTATGTCAAAGGGAAGAAGGAGACATTTTTCTTCAAGAACAAGACTACACAAATTCCAAATCAATCCAGACGTGGATCAAGGAAGGGGACCAACAGGAGAAACAGGAAAAAGCAAGTGTGGACCGAGTCAGCTAAGATGGTCACTGTAGTCCATGGAGGCCAAGATCACCAACTGAAGTCACCGTTTTTGACCAAGAAGGACGACCCATGAATGCCAAGCATTTACTGCTCCATAAATGGATACAACTTCTACAAGACGATTTGCGACACCGGATCAGGCGTCAACATAATGGCCGCAGTCACCTATCGGCTCTTGTTCGGGACCATGCGACTAAGACCAACATACATTCAGCTCCAGATGGCAGATCAGACATTTCGAGAAGTTCAAGGAACAGTATCTAATGTCCCAGTCAAAATAGACGATCATTTTGTCTACACAGACTTTCAAGTTGTTGACATGGGAGAAGATGAGTATGATCCACCCATCATCCTTGGAAGACCGTTCCTCAGCACCGTTAAAGCTATTATCTACATTGGAACCGGAGAAGTCCATATGCACTTCCCCTCAGAGAAGGTACGCCGTTATTTTACTGACCCTGACTATATCGTTGAAGAATCTAAGTAGGTCAGAAAGAGACGCAACCGCAACCAGAGGAGGCAGATCATCAAGGATGGATGGGCAGACTATGAAGGAGAAGTTGTAAGATCAGAAGACGTTGAGTTTAAACCGAATTATCCAGAGGAGATTGAAGCACCGAGTCAGGTATGGAAAATGAAGATAACTATACAAGAAGAGGAGGCACTGCCGGAAGTACCGACTACGCCACCCAACGAACCTCAGGACGATTAAGAAATTGGAGAGTCCCGTTCGGAGGACTTAAAAACACCGAACGCCTTGCCAAGAGGTAAACTTGGTAGTTACCCTTTCCCTTCCAAATATTTTAAATAGTTTACTTAGTTAATCATGTTTATACTGTCTTAAAAAGAAAATAAAAATGTGAAAAACAGTAAGCCCCGTGTGAGTAGACGAGTGGCATAAAACCCATAAGGACATTCACTGTGGTGGCATAAAAATAAAATAAATATTTTTCTGCTTTATAAAATAAAAATATAAAAACAGGGAGTAATAATTATTAAGGAGTCTCAAGATGATGAAGGCTATATATTTATGCTAACACTTAATCAGTTCCACAAGCTTTGTTGTCTATTTGAGCTCCACAGAATTTAAGAAGACTAGCAGACGGAGGACATTCTAATCGCTGTCAGAATGCTGGTGACTTTCAACTACACCTCTGCCACCTGCTAGCTACATCAAGAGAAATTACGTCAAAATCCAGCTTGGGGGAGAGTACCCCCATTTATTCCGATAAGTATTTCTATCTATCTTTATACTTACATTATTTTAGAATATTAAAATACATAAACTATGGAAAAACCAAATAAAGATTTTATGCTTATATATATCTTTTGCTTAGTGTATTTAATAAATAAATAAAGTGCCTATGCTAATCTGTATCTAAATAAAACTTAAGCATGGATATGATAAATAGTTGCTCTGCCTAATTTGCAAATTTTAAGTTCTCTCTCAAGTTTAGATATAACAGTTGTTGATATTTGGTAACGCAATTAGAAAATGATCCGCAAGCGCACGGATATCGGTGAGCATTTCACCCAGGAGGTTATCCAGAGTTATCGTATTTATATTTTTACCTCTGGGAGAAAGGGTGCATCTGACTAACCAAATCTATTGCTACTATCCCTTTAGGCTACAAAGAATGTCTCTCGATGTGAGTGATGTATAGAGAAGACTGCAACCGTAGTCTCGTTCTAACCTTGGTAAGGATGATCTACTGTTCTATTGGGGAGGCTCACGGAATCTAGACAACACAAAGGATGTTCGACCCGCACCTATAACCCTACCCGTCCTGCTAACGAGATGTGATCTACAAAGGTAACTCGGAAATGTCACGTTCCTCGCTACTACCACGGTCCAGCTAGTCAGGGGATATCTATGAGTACCCTAGCCTAAACACCACGTTTACGCTAACAAGTGATTACTCTAAAACTCAACCGGAAGAGGATTAAAGTAAACTCATAAACCAAAGAACAATAAAACAAGAACTTACTAGTATTAGAAGTCGAATTACTGAAGAATCTTAGAAGCAAGCCTCAGGTTAGGAGACTTGATCCCGTAGGTACAACTCAGAGTAGACACCGACAGGCCGGCCTTCCTCCGATCCACACCTCCACTCTATCTCTCTCAATCTAGTAGAAACTAGAAGATCTATTTCTACTTTACATTGGATGCTAAGCCTAAAAAGAAATATTATTTAGAGAAGAGGTTTTCCTTCGAGGGCACCCCTCAATCTCTATGATAATTTCTTGTCTCCTCCAGGGCCAGAGGGGGTCTCCTTATATAGTCCTCCCCTTCTATGCGTTTTTGGGTCGATAGGCGAGGTGGTACTATGTTATTCTGGATCCAATAGGTCGGTGGAACGTCGTGTGCGAAGAGAGTCCGGAACGGAGTCCAGAGGGGGGCGGGCGCCCAGGTCCTCAGGGCGGGCGCCCTGGGCCTGGCCCCTTTCGGGCTCCGCTTCATTCCCGTGTCTTCTGGAGTCTTCTAGATGGTAGAAAATTGCACGGTGGGTTGATATCTCTATGTAATCGCGACATGTGGGCCTTTCTTCCTTATTTCCTGATAACCCCCTGCAGAAATAGACAAACACCAAAACTCGTGGAATTCTGTCAGATAAAACCCTAAGTCTAGATGTTGATTTCATTTGGATCCTTTTCTTTGTTTATTTGATAATTAAATTTGATACTTAAGGACCGTCAACAAACTCCCCCAAGCTTACCTCTTGCTCGTCCCTGAGCAAGGATGAACTCAAGAGTTTCTGCAGTGGTTTCATTTCTTAGAAGTACACACGCATTTAAACAAGATCTCATCTCTGAGTTAGAATAAACTGTTAAGACTTAAAACTTACTTACTTTACCTACACCATAGGACTTGTAACCGTCACTTCTGTCTTGAGTGGTTAAAAGATAGAACAGTCTAGCCAAGTGCCATGTCTCTTATTCTTGATCAGCTATAGCTCTGGGGTTTTTGCAGATTTTCAAATAAAACTCAGAAATTCCTTGTATGATTCTCTCAGGTCTCTCTTTTGTGGTATTTTTGGATCCTTACCAAGGCAGTGATGGTATATGCCTTCACTCAAAATATGTAGTATTTGTGGTATGAAGCATAGTGTCATTGTCTTCTCTCTCACCCTACTCTAATAAGGCTTTAATATCTGGAGCTCATAGGTGGGAGATAAAGTATACATACTTACAAGACATTTATTGCATAGTCAAACCATGGATCCAAAGAATCAAGTCAATAAGTCAAATCAAGATGTGCATGTGTGGCGAATGTATGGTGTATGGTGATGATGGTGATAACAATGGTGAAAGTCTAATTCTACTTTTGCTCTTTTAAGGGGATACATACCTTTCTTGCACTTAGAAGCTTTTTGGGGAGAATGAGATGCCCTATATTTTCTTTTTCTTACCTCTCAGGTGGGTATCTTGTACCCCTAATTCTACTATCGGACACTTGTCCATTTTTACCTCTCGTCTCACTTTTTCTTTTCTTCGAGGTTCCGGGCACTTGCCCCTTTTTATTTCCTCGTATATTATTTATTTTTTTTCTTCTTTTTTCTTTTTTTCTTTCTAGAGCACTCATCTCCTGAAATAATGTAGCAAGTGGTAGTAACCAAAATAACTGGAGCATTTATTTCACGGGGAATAACAGGGATAGGAAAATGTTTTTGGCTATTCTCTCCCGGATTAGGAGTAGAATAATTTTGGGTAAAACTGGAGATAGAAATGAGTGGATATATGTGGATGGTACTTCCGGAGTAGAAGTAGCATGTATGAGTAATCGTGCAATTGAATCTTGATTTTAACCACATGACAAGCTCCTAAGGGTCTACATAGCTTGACCACACTCAATGCTCATAAGCAGTAAATAGTAAATGTGTGGCTCAAGGTCTAGCAAGCATGTATATATGGCTGTGGTAGGAATTTAAACTCTCATCATACAGGAACTCATCATGCAACATTTTAAAGATTTTCAAAGATAAAATTCTCCAGAATTCTAGCATCTCTAGGAACAGATAAACAGCAGCTCAACCTTCCCATATCGTATCCGTTAACAACTTAGACTTCAGATCAAATTTTCATCCCACAAGTTTAGGTCTAGAGCAAGCCTTAAATTATAACAGTTATATCTAAACTTGAGAGAGAACTTCAAATTTGCAAATTAGGCAGAGCAACTATTCATCATATCCATGCTTAAGTTTTATTAGATATAGATTAGCATAGCCACTTTATTTATTTATTAAACATACTAAGCAAAATATATATAAGCATAAAATCTTTATTTGGTTTTTTATAGTTATGTGTATTTATATTCTAATATAGTATAAGTATAAAGATAGATAGAAATACTTATCGAGATAAATGGGGGTGCTCTCCCCCAAGCTGGATTTTGACGTAATTTCTCTTGATGTAGCTAGCAGGTGGCAGAGGTGTGTTTGAAAGTCAGCAGTATTTTGACAGCGATGAGAATGTCCTCCGTCTGCTAGTCTTCTTGATTCTTAAATTCTGTGGAGCTCAAATAGACAACAAAGCTTTGTGGAACAGGTTAAGTGTTAGCATAAATATCTAGCCTTTATCATGTTGAGACTCCTTAATAAATATTACTCCCTGTTTTTATATTTTTGTTTTTATGAAGCAGAAAAATATTTATTTTATTTTTATGCCACCACAGTGAATGTACTTATGGGTTTTATGCCACTCGTCTACTCATATGGGGCTTACAGTTTTTTTTCACATTTTTATTTTCTTTCTAAGATAATACGAACATGATTAACTAAGTAAACTATTTGAAATAATTAAAAGGGAAAGGATAACTACCAAGTTTACCTCTTGGCAAGGCGTTCGGTGTTTTTAAGTCCTCCGAGCGGGACTCCTTGTGTTTTCAGTCGTCCTGGGATTCGCTAGGTGGTGTAGTCGGTGATTCCGGCGGCGCCTCTTCTTCGTGTATAACTATCTTCTCTCTCCACACCTAACTCGGTGCTACGGTCTCCTCAGGACAGTTATGTTCAAGTGGTATGTCTTCAGACCTTATCACTTCTCCTTCGTAGTCTACCCATCCGTCCTTGATGATTTGCCTCCTGTGATTTCGGTTGCGTCGCCTTCTTCTTGTCCTGACCTGCTTAGGATTTTCAATTATATAGTTAGAATCATTAAAGTAGTGGCGTACCTTCTCAGAGGGGAAGTGCATGTGGACTTCTTCGGTTCCAATATAGATAATAGCTTTGATAGTGTTTGAGGAACGGTCTTCCAAGGATGATGGGTGGATCGTACTCGTCTTCTCCCATGACAATGACCTGAAAATCATCTAGAGCTGAATGTATGTTGGTTGTAGGGGCATGATTCCATGCAGGAGCTGATAAGTGACTACGGCCATTATGTTGTCGTTAGATCCGGTGTCGTAGAGTGTCTTCTGAAAAGAGTATCCGTTGATTGTGCACTCGATGCTTGGAACACCAGGGTTGTCCTTCTTGATCAGGAATGGCGACTTGAGTCGACGATCTTGACCTCTTTGAACTGCAGTGACCATCTTAGCTGACTCAGTCCACATTTGCTTGTTCCTGTTCCTCCTGTTGGTCCTCTTCCTTGGTTCATGTCGGGTTTGCTCTGAAGCTTGTGTAGTCTTGTTCTTGAAGGAAACTCTCCTTCTTCCCCTTGATGTAGAGACTGATCTTGGCAGCATTAGCGTAGATGACTGCTCTGGTGTTTAGGAATGGCCTCCCTAAGATGATGGGTGCTCTCTCCTCACTACCAGTCTCTATCACCACGAAGTTTGCAGGAGTGTACAAGGTACCAACTCGGACACGGGGGTTCTTCAATGTTCCTTTGGGAAACTAAGTGTCTGATCTCCATTGTGTTTGTGCTTGTAGATCCCGGTTCTTCACTTGATGGAATCTGGGAGTTGTAAAACGCCTTCACGTTTCTCAAAATGTGTCCTGCTCATAGAGACAAGGCAGAGATCAAGTGCATGGGCCCTGTTGGTGGAAAACACCAACAGAACCAAAAGTGTATTTTTTCTTCTCTAACCTTAAGCATAGTGAGCAAGACAAAGTTGATGGATCATGAGTGTAGCATTTAAAACATTTGTTAGATCAGATGGCTCAACCTAATGGAAAGATAATCTATCTATATTTATGTTTTGTTTATATCTTCCAAAGATTGCATGTGCAATACTTTAGCTTATATGATTAGGAGTGTGGGGTCACGAAGGTAGTACTAAGAACAAAGATTAAAGGACTAAACATGTTGAATTAATTGAGTTGGTTAATTTGGAGTTATAAATCATACATGTTTGTCTCTTTATTATGTGAATGCCAGAACCAAGGAGGAGCTTATAAAAGTGTTAGTCAAGTACCTTAAGATGTTACCTTACTTGAAGAGTGATGGTACAGTATCACCTTGTGGAAGCTTTCCTTTCTTAGCGGTTGTGCATCGTATTTGTGGCACCCTCCATGAATCATCTCTTGTGAGCTACGTATTTCTTGTGCAAATTGTTAAACTTCATGTGTCACTTTCTTCATCTCTAATGAGTTTGCATCTCAGGACTTCCCAGGTTGATATTAAAAGTTTTCCTACAGGGGTTAGTCCAACAAAATATACCAATATCTACTCAAGCAGTTTTTAGTTCAGTAACCAAACTAGACTCCATGTCTAATCAGATTAAGGAAGGCTATTTAACCTAAGCACCACGCTTAATTTAAATGCCATTGGAAGTGTGACCAGTACTTCCAAACTATCACTTACTAGGATAAACAAAGGTAGCATGATGGCTTTTATAGAGATCTACTCAAGTGGAGATGAAGTAGTGTGATTAGTATTTAACAAATTGAGCATGTCTCAAAGGTAAGGACAACCAACATAGCAACATGGCAAAGGATGTTTTATGTAAAGTACTCCCCCAAGCTTGAATTTTGCAAAATTCAAGATTGGATGAATTTAATTTAATGTTGCATGATGATTGGTTGGGCATACCTTGCGCTTGTCATTCATCCGATCTTCTTGCCCCAATCCTAGAAAGGTTAGTGGCAAGAATACCCGAAGGAATATTTCTACAATTATCTTTATATGCTCAATACACAAGGCAATGTTGCAAATAATTAGAAATGCTTGTTTTAGGACACTAAGCTTGTCCTTGGGGAACCATCAATTAACTCAACGAGATCTGCAATATTTATTATAGACATATGCATCGACAGCTGCCCTTTTAAAGTTTTTATAAATAGAAAAGAAGATGGGGTTGGAGATCTCAAATGTGGTAAGGATGGAGAGACAAATTGATTGGAGAGATGTTTTATATGAGCAAGGACTGGGTGAGGTATTTATGAAATAACTTCCATGCTCACTGTTGTTTCTCTCATTCTCAAACTCCAAGGAATATTCTTCATGAATGTTTAAAATTCCTCTAGGATTGTCTGTCAAGTTTGTTTTATCTATCCATTCAATGGTGATAGCACAAGGATTTTTAATGCCCTCTAGCCATTGATGTTGCTCTTCTCGATCCTCCTTCTTATGCATGGGATGTCTAGAAAGATTCATAGGATTATCGGGAGGTCCAAGAGGAAGAGCATAGTAGAAACTATTAAGCTCAAGGATGGGTTGGATAGCCGAATTATGGGATTGAAATGTTTGGAAATCGGCTATTGAAACTTCCTCTCCTTGTATGGGAGATGATTCCTTCTCTATCTCTAAGATTTTTCTATGAAGACTAGTGCAAGAAGGATGTCTACGAATGAAGACATACCTTCCTTTACTAATAGATAAAGAAAGAAAGACTCTACCAAAGGTTATATGATTAAGACCAATGTGAAAATATCTAGGAAAAACATGGTCTTGTAGGGCTAGGTCTAAACCAGAATTTATAAAAAGATTAAAATATTCCCTAGGTGTAGCTAAAAGTGCATTATCTTTTTGATTAAAAGATAGGACCTCAGCTATAGAAAAGGGTTGGTTTTGACCTATTGCAATCAACTCCGGACACAGATCATAATTAGGGGCAGAACGTGTTGACTCCCATGGTCTATGGCTGGTCTCCGAAGGTGCAAAGAATTCAATAATAGGTATGGAATTTAAATTATCCATAAAGATAAAAATAAAAAGATAAAAGAATAAAAGTATAAAAGTATAATACAAGATAATAGCAAGACTCAAAGTTATCTCAGCAAACCGTCTTTCTTCCCGGCAACGGCGCCAGAAATGCTTGTTGATATTTGGTAACGCAATTAGAAAATGATCCGCAAGCGCACGGATATCGGTGAGCATTTCACCCGGGAGGTTATCCAGAGTTATCGTATTTATATTTTTACCACTGGGAGAAAGGGTGCATCTGACTAACCAAATCTATTGCTACTATCCCTTTAGGCTACAAAGAATGTCTCTCGATGTGAGTGATGTATAGAGAAGACTGCAACCGTAGTCTCGTTCTAACCTTGGTAAGGATGATCTACTGTTCTATTGGGGAGGCTCACGGAATCTAGACAACACAAAGGATGTTCGACCCGCACCTATAACCCTACCCGTCCTACTAACGAGATGTGATCTACAAAGGTAACTCGGAAATGTCACGTTCCTCGTTACTACCACGGTCCAGCTAGTCAGGGGATATCTATGAGTAACCTAGCCTAAACACCATGTTTACGCTAACAAGTGATTACTCTAATACTCAACCGGAAGAGGATTAAAGTAAACTCATAAACCAAAGAACAATAAAACAAGAACTTACTAGTATTAGAAGTCGAATTACTGAAGAATCTTAGAAGCAAGCCTCAGGTTAGGAGACTTGATCCCGTAGGTACAACTCGGAGTAGACACCGACAGGTCGGCCTTCCTCCGATCCACACCTCCACTCTATCTCTCTCAATCTAGTAGAAACTAGAAGATCTATTTCTACTTTACATTGGATGCTAAGCCTAAAAAGAAATATTATTTAGAGAAGAGGTTTTCCTTCGAGGGCAGCCCTCAATCTCTTTGATAATTTCTTGTCTCCTCCAGGGCCAGAGGGGGTCTCCTTATATAGTCCTCCCCTTCTATGCGTTTTTGGGTCGATAGGCGAGGTGGTACTATGTTATTCTGGATCCAATTGGTCGGTGGAACGTCGTGTGCGAAGAGAGTCCGGAACGGAGTCCAGAGGGGGGCGGGCGCCCAGGTCCTCAGGGCGGGCGCCCTGGGCCTGGCCCCTTTCGGGCTCCGCTTCCTTCCCGTGTCTTCTGGAGTCTTCTAGATGGTAGAAAATTGCACGGTGGGTTGATATCTCTATGTAATCCCGACATGTGGGCCTTTCTTCCTTATTTCCTGATAACCCCCTGCAGAAATAGACAAACACCAAAACTCGTGGAATTCTGTCAGATAAAACCCTAAGTCTAGATGTTGATTTCATTTGGATCCTTTTCTTTGTTTATTTGATAATTAAATTTGATACTTAAGGACCGTCAACAACAGTTATAATTTAAAGCTTGCTCTAGACCTAAACTTGTGGGATGAAAACTTGATCTGAAGTCTAAGTTGTTAACGGATAAGATATGGGAAGGCTGAGCTGCTGTTTATCTGTTCCTAGAGATGCTAGAATTCTAGAGAATTTTATCTTGAAAATCTTTAAAATGTTGCATGATGAGTTCCTGTATGATGAGAGTTTAAATTCCTACCACAGCCATATATACATGCTTGCTAGACTTTGAGCCACACATTTACTATTTACTGCTTATGAGCATTGAGTGTGGTCAAGCTGTGTAGACCCTTAGGAGCTTGTCCTGTGGTTAAATCAAGATTTCACTTGCACGTTCACTCATATATGCTACTTCTACTCCGGAAGTACCATCCACATATATCCACCCATTCCATCTCTAGAACCACCTAAAAATATTCTACTCCTAATCCGGGAGAGAATAACCAAAAATATTTCTGTTTTCCCCTTGTGAAATAAATGCTCAAGTTATCTTGTTACTACCACTTGCTATATTATCTCAAGAGATGAGTGCTCTAAAAAAAAGAGAGATAGAAAATAATACGAGGAAATAAAAAGGAGCAAGTGCTCGGAACCTCGAAAAGAAAAAAAGTGAGACGAGAGGTAAAAATGGACAAGTGTCCGACAGTAGAATTAGGGGTGCAAGATACCCACCTGAGAGACAAGAAAAAGAAGAGCATCTCATTCTCATCATAAAGTTTCAAAAGCAAGGAAGGTATGTATCCCCTCAAAAGAGCAAAAGTAGAATTAGACTTCCACCACCATTGTTTTCACCATTGTTATCACCATCATCACCATATACCATTCATTCGCCACACATGCACATCTTGATTAAACTTATTGACTTGTTATTTTCGATCCATGGTTTGACTATGCAATAAATGTCTTGTAAGTATGCATACTTTATCTCCCACCTATGAGCTCTAGATATTAAAGCCTTAGTAGAGTAGGGTGAGAGAGAAGGCAATATCACTATGCCTCATACCACAAATACCACATATCTTGAGAGAAGGCATATACCATCAATGCCTTGGTAAGGATCCAAAAATACCACAAAAGAGAGACCTGAGAGAATCATACAAGGAATCTCTGAGTTTTATTTGAAAATCTGCAAAAATCCCAGAGCTATTGCTGATCAAGAATAAGAGACATGGCACTTGGCTAGCCTGTTCTATCTTTTAACCACTCAAGACAGAAGTGACAGTAACAAGTCCCATGGTGGAGGTAAAGTAAGTAAGTTTTAAGTCTTGACAGTTTACTCTAACTTAGAGATGAGATCTTATTTAAAAGCATGTGTACCGTCAAATTTTTAAAGATATTGCAACTACTTCTGATCCATAGCTGAGTCTATCCTTGCTCAGGGACGAGCAAGAGGTAAGCTTGGGGGAGTTTGTTGACGGTCCTTAAGTATCAAATTTAATTTTCAACTAAATAAAGAAAAGGATCCAAATGAAATCAATATCTAGACTTAGGGTTTTATCTGACAGAATTCCACGAGTTTTGGTGTTTGTCTATTTCTGTAGGGGGTTTTCAGGAAATACGGAAGAAAGGCCCACATGTCAGGATTACGTAAAGGTATTAACGTGCTGCGCAATTATCTTACATCTAGAAGACTCCAGAAGCCACGGGACCGAAGCGGAGGCGAAACGGGGCCAGACCCTGGGCGGCCGCCTAGTTGGTCAGGGCGCCCGCCCACCTCCTGAGTCCAATCAGGACTCTGCTTTGCGGGAGATCTCCACCGACCTAAAGGATGAATCTAAACCATACAATCTATGTCGGTTTGATCCAAGGGCCCATATTTACTTGGAGGGACTATAAAACCAGACCCCCTGGCCCCTGGACGAGAGAGCCTCTCAACCCTAATTCATTGTTCCATCAAGGGAGAAGAAGCCTCTGATCAAGATTAGAGCCACCACATCAATTAGACATCTAGATTAGCATAGCTACATAGGATTAGAACTAGAAGGAGTCAATCTTCGATTGGTTTCCGGATCTGTCAGGAGGATTCTTGGTAATCTTCTAATTGTGCTTCTAATTGCTTTCTAATTATCTTTGTTCTTCAATATTATGAATATGACTTTGTTCTACTTCAATATATTGCTTATGACTTTGCTCTACTTGCTTATATTCAAGATTATATTGTTCTTAGTTTATCATAGTTATGTACTTGGCTTAGTTAGATACGATCTATATACATGCTTAGGATCGTATAGCGTTTATCCATCGGATCCATGGGTAAATGATAGATATTGTGTAGGCGTGGTGCTTATACCGTATTTATCTGCGATTGTACCCAATATGCCAGATCGTGGGGTTGTTCGTGATAGTGACAGCTTCATTGATTCTTATATAGTCCCCCTCTCGTGTATTGGGCTGGCAGAGCAACATTATTACAGGGGAGTGATTGCTATGTTTCTCATATTCCTTGCTAATATCACTATGCATGGGCGTAGTCTTGTCTCACAATGATTGCTAAGTATGCTTGCACTAACTATGATAATGCTAGACTATATAGTTAAGAATAACTTAGGGAATATTCTTGTAGTTCGGTCTAATACCATGCTAATGACTTTCTAGAGTATCTAATTGAGGTGCTTATCATATTTATTATGTGGCTAGATCAGATTAGTTATCCTTGTCACTATTATTATTTCATATATCTTTTATGTGACATTTATCCCTGTATAATGAGTTAGATATAATGTTCTCAATTATACATGCAATGATAGATGCTCAATCTCATATTCTATTCTATAATCAATAGTGATGATTGCTAATCCCTTTCCAGTGGTAAAAATATAAATAACGATACCTGGAATACTTCCCGGTTAAAATGCTACATCGGTATTAATCTGTGCGCTTGCAGATCCCATTCATTATTTATTTAGAAGAGCAATTGCATATTTCAATACCGCGTCTCTCATATCATGCTGGGGATGACAACTTGGCTTAAGTGGTGTGAGGGATAGGTTTGGCATTTTTGGCACCGTTGCTAGATTTAGAACTTAGTCTACTTTTAGTAATGATGTTAAGAATACCCAACACCAGGGGGTCTGGTTATATAGTCCCCTCAAGTGAACCTGGGCCGTTGGATCAAACCGACATTGATTGAACGGTTATCCTTGATCCTTTAGGTCGGTGGAGCTTGGTCCGCAAAGTTGGACGTGTTTGACTACAACTCCTGGGCGGGCGCCCAAGGGGGGTGGGCGGGCGCCCTGCCCCCGGGCCCGTTCACCTTCCCGTGGCTTCTGGAGTCTTCTAGATGATGTAAAATTGTGCGGCACGTTAATATCTCTATGTATTCCCGACGTGTGGGCCTTTCTTCCATATTTCCTGATAACCCCCTGCAGAAATAGACAAACACCAAAACTCGTGGAATTCTGTCAGATAAAACCCTAAGTTTAGATGTTGGTTGTATTTGGATCCTTTTCTTTATTTATTTGATAATTAAATTTTATACTTAAGGACCGTCAACAAACTCCCCCAAGCTTACCTCTTGCTCGTCCCTGAGCAAGGATAGACTCAGCGATGGATCTCAAGTTGTTGCAGTATCTTAAAAATTTGACGGTACACATGCTTTTAAATAAGATCTCATCTCTGAGTTAGAGTAAACTGTCAAGAACTAAAACTTACTTACTTTACCTTTCACCATGGGACTTGTAACCGTCACTTCTGTCTTGAGTAGTTAAAAGATAGAACAGTCTAGCCAAGTGCCATGTCTCTTATTCTTGATCAGCTATAGCTCTAGAGTTTTTGCAGATTTTCAAATAAAACTCAGAGATTCCTTGTATGACCCTCTAAATCTCTCTTTTGTGGTATTTCTGGATCCTTACCAAGGTAGTGATGGTATATGCCTTCTCTCAAGATATATGGTATTTGTGGCATAAGGCATAGTGACATTGCCTTCTCTCTCACCCTACTCTAATAAGGCTTTAATATCTGGAGCTCATAGGCGGGAGACAGCTAATACATACTTACAAGACATTTATTGTATAGTGAAACCATGTATCCAAAGAAACAAATCAATAAGCCAAATCAAGATGTGCATGTGTGGCGAATGAATGGTGTATGGTGATGATGGTGATAACAATGGTGAAAGTCTAATTCTACTTTTGCTCTTTTGAGGGGATACATATCTTCCTTGCTTTTTGAAACTTTATGAGGGGAATGAGATGCTCTATCTTTCATTTTTCTTTCCTCTCAGGTGGGTATCTTGTACCCCTAATTCTACTGTCGGACACTTGTCCATTTTTACCTCTCGTCTCACTTTTTCTTTTTTTCGAGGTTCCGCGCACTTGCCCCTTTTTATTTCCTCATTTATTATTTTTTTTCAGAGCATTCATCTCTTGAGATAATATAGCAAGTGGTAGTAGCAAGATAACTTGAGCATTTATTTTACAAGGGAAAACAGAAATATTTTTGGCTATTCTCTCCTGAATTAGGAGTAGAATATTTTTGGGTGGTTCTGGAGATGGACATGGATGGATATATGTGGATGGTACTTCCGGAGTAGAAGTAGCATATATGAGTGAACGTGCAAGTGAATCTTGATTTAACCACATGACAAGCTCCTAAGGGTCTACACAGCTTGACCACACTCAATGCTCATAAGCAGTAAATAATAAATGTGTGGCTCAAAGTCTAGCAAGCATGTACATATATGGCTGTGGTAGGAATTTAAACTCTCATCATACACGAACTCATCATGCAATATTTTAAAGATTTTTTAAAGATAAAATTCTCCAGAATTCTGGCATCTCCAGGCACAGATAAACAGCAGCTCAACCATCCCATATCATATCCGTTAACAACTTATTAGATTTCAGATCAAGTTTTCATCCCATAAGTTTAGATCTAGAGCAAGCTTTAAATTATAACAGTTATGTCTAAACTTGAGAGAGAACTTCAAATTTGCAAATTAGGCAGAACAACTATTCATCATATCCATGCTAGAGTTTTATTATTAAGATTCAGATTAGCATAGCCACTTTATTTATTTATTAAACACACTAAGCAAAAGATATATATATAAGCACAAAATCTTTATTTGGTTTTTCATAGTTTATGTATTTTAATATTCTAATATAATATAAGTATAAAGATAGGTAGAAATACTTAGCGAGATAAATGGGGGTGCTCTCCCCCAAGCTGAATTTTGACGTAATTTCTCTTGATGTTGCTAGCAGGTGGCAAAGGTGTATTTGAAAGTCAGCAGCATTCTGACAGCGATTAGAATGTCCTCCGTCTGCTAGTCTTCTTGATTCTTAAATCATGTGGAGCTCAAATAGACAACAAAGCTTGTGGAACTAATTTAGTGTTAGCATAAATATCTAGCCTTCATCATGTTGAGCTTCCTCAATAAATATTACTCCCTGTTTTTATATTTTTATTTTATAAAGCAGAAAAGAAATATTTATTTTATTTTTATGCCACCACAGTGAAGGTACTTATGGGTTTTATGCCACTCGTATACTCACATGGGGCTTAGTATTTTTTAACATTTTTATTATCTTTTCAAGATAGCATGATTAACTAATAATCTATTTAAGGAAAGTAAATAATCAAAGGGAAAAGGGAATGCAGAAAGGATAAATATGGATAACTACCGATCTTACCTTTCGGCGATGGTTCAATGTTTTAAGTCTTCTTAACAAGACTTCTCACCGTGTTCATTCTTCAGGTGCGTCATTTGATTCAGGTGCGGACCTTGACGTCTGCACCTTTTTGTTTGCCTAGCAGTTCGAAGTGCGGCGTTGGCAGTATCCTGCTCAGTGTGTTTGTTCTCGTAGATCCAGGAACTTTACTTTGTAGAGTCTGAGAGTTATAAAACTCCTCCGTGTCTTGCTCGAAGTGTACCTGCTCATAGAGATAAGGTAGAGATCAAGTGCATGGGTCCTGTTGGTGGAAAACACCAACAGAACCTAAAGTGTATTTGTTCTTCTCTAACCCTAAACATAGTGAGCAAGATAAAGTTGATGGATGAAAAGTTCATGAGTGTAGCACTTATAACATTTGTCAGATCACATCGCTCAACATTATGGAAAGATAATCTATCTATGTATATGTCTTTTTCTTTATATCTCTCAAAGATTGAATGTGTAACATTTTAGCTCATATGATTAGGAGTGTGGGATCATGGAAGTAGTACTAAGAACAAGGATTAAAGGACTAAACATGTTGAATCAGTTTGGTTGGTTAATCTAGAGTTGGAAATCATACATGTTTGTCTCTTTTATTTATATGAACGCTAGAACCAAGGAGAAGCTTATAAAAGTGATAGTCACATACCTTAAGATGTTACCTTTCTTGAAGAGTGATGGTACAGTATCACCTTGTGGAAGCTTTCCTTTCTTAGCGGTTGTGCATCGTGTTTGTGGCACCCTCCATGGATCATCTCTCTATGAGCTATGTCCTTCTTGTGCAAATTGTTAAACTTCATGTGTCACTCTCTTCGTCTCTGATGTGAGTTTATCTCAGGACTTCCCAAATTGATATTGAAAGTTTTTCTGCAGGGGTTAGTTCGACAAAAATATACCAATGTCTACACAAGCAGTTTTTAGTTCAATAACCGAACTAGACTCCATGTCTAATCAGATTAAGGAAGGCTGTTTAACCTAAGCACCATGCTTAATTTAAAAGCCAATAGAAGTATGTGCAGTACTTCCAAACTAACAATTACTAGTAAATAGACAAAGGTAGCATGACAGCATTTATAGAGATCTACTCAAGTGGAGATGAAGTAGTGTGATTAGTATTTAACAAATTGAGCATGTCTTAAAGGTAGGGACAACCAACATAGCAACATGGCAAAGGATGTTTTTATGTAAAGTACTCCCCCAAGCTTGAATTTTGCATAATTCAAGTTTGGATGAATTTAATTCAATGTTGTATGGTGATTGGTTGGACATACCTTGTGCTTGTCATTCATCCGATCTTCTTGCTCCAATCCTGTAAAGGTTAGTGACAAGAATACCCGAAGGAATATTTTTACAATTATCCTTATATGCTCAATACATAAGGTAATGTTGTAAATAATTAAAAGCTCGTGTTACGATCTGATCAGTGCTTATTTTAAGACACTAAGCTTGTCCTTGGGAAACCATCAATTTATGTCGGCGAAGTGGTTTCCCTTCCAACGCTGACCTAAATCAAGATCAACTCAACGAGATCTGCAATATTTATTATAGACATATGCATCAACAACCGCCCTTTTAAAGTTTTTATAAATAGAAAGGAAGAGGGGGTTGGAGATCTCAAATGTGGTGATGTTGGAGAGACCAATAGATTGGGAAGATGTTGCATATGAGCATGGAGTAAACAAAGTGGCTATGAAATAAATTCCATGCTCATTAATGTTGTCTTCGTCTCCAATCTGAATGTTCGGAGTTTCTCCTGGATTGGTCTCATTTATGTCCTCTTCTATAGTTGGATGAATCCCATCTTCAAAGGGAGTCAAGAACTCACCTTTTGAAATTGAACCAAAGTCAAAATTCATTAAGGCTTCTTCCTTATCCATCCATTCTACACATTCTAGGCATTTAGAACTTGTGATCAGGAAAGGGGAGGTGTTAGAATTTTCAATATGGCTTAGCTCTCCTTTACTTGATGTGTCATCCTCGACTTCTTCATAACAGGAACCAGGACATTCTCTAAGAGAACCATTATTGCGAGGATTTGAATTATCCCTCCTTCAAGGTCTCTTATGGAACCAGAAGTCTAAACCATCAGCATCTGAAAGATTTAAGGTCGGAATTCCTTCCTCCCTTGGAGAATTTTGGGGTATTGATGGTTTAGGATCGATAGCTAAAGTTTGGAATTGAAGTGGTTGTGATCTGGCTATCGAAACTTCTTCTTCTTGTCTAGGAACTGGTTCTGTCTCTTTCTCAGGGATATAAAAGCTAGGAGACTTTCCACTTAATAAATCAATCAAATTCCAAGCTTCACTAGCAGGTAGGTGATAGAAGGATCCTCTAGAGGCTGTATTCAAGGTTTGCTTATTTTCCCTACTAAGGCCCTCAAAAAAGTGAATTAGAATAACTTCTTCTGGAATAGAAAGCTTTGGGCCAGTGAGAGTAAGATTAATAAAGCGGTCCCAAGATTTCCTAAGAGATTCTTCTTCCAGTTGTCTAAAAGAAATAATCTCACGCCGAAGTTCCGCCACTTTGGAGATTGGAAAATATTTAGAAAGAAAACTACTATATAACTCCTTCCAATCTCCATGAACACTCCCTACTTTGAGTTTGTACCAATGTCTAGCTTTTCCCGTTAAAGAGAACGGAAAGAGCTTCCATTTGAGGGTCTCATCGGACATGCCTTCAATGCGAAGCAGGTCACAGACTCGATAAAACTCTCTTAGGTGTCTGTATGGGTTTTCCTCACCTTCTCCTGAGAAAGGTTGTTTTTGAACAAATTCTATGTATTCGGGGTCTATCTCAAAACTAGATGCTATGATAGGCTTTGAAGATTTTGGTGGTTCGAGATGTGTGCCCGTAGGTCTATGAAATTCGTAGATAGACATGTTTGAATTCATGATAGACCAGAGATCAAGGATTAGATAAGAAGAAAGATTAGCAGAGATGAGGCAAAGGATAAAAGGAAATATATATATATATTTTTATTTTTTTAGAAATTGATTAAGCTAGTTCGTAGTCAACTCAGCAACCGTTTCCCCGGCAACGGCGCCAAAAATGCTTGTTGACACTTGCTAACACCACTTGAATACTAGGTTGTCATCCCCAGATGGCACTAGAGTGTACTATGGTATTTATACGCACACAGATAATCCGCAAGCACACGGATACCGTTGAAGCTTTTACCCGGTTAAAGGTTTTATCGTATCCACAAGGAAACGGGAGAACTGATCTACGCTCTAACTTAACCATGATAAGTAGATAGGTGTAAATAGGAAAGATGGTAGAATCGAATAAGAACAATATTAAAGGTAAGATAACAGTGAGTGATAATATGGGAATAGAGAATAGAGCAATTCTAGTATATGGGCGATGGTAGCAGAATAGAGAGGGTAACTATGGTTTCTCTACTTCAAAGTGGTATGTCTATGTCTGGGACGAACCACGTGATAAGAGTACACCACAAAGGATGCTTATCCTTAGGCCGATAAACCCTACCCGTCCTGCTAACGAGAGGTGGACTACAGAGGACCAACGTAACTGTCACCTACGCGGCCTACCACACGATCCAGCTAGACTGGGGATATCCAGAAGTAATCTAGATCTAAGCACCTCGCTTACACCTATACTACAATTCTCACCTATAGCGTCCTATAGATTAAAGTACTCAAAAGAGTTGTGAACCAGAACATACATAATTAGTAATTGCATAATGAATTAGAAGTAGATTACCAGAGTCATCCCATGAGCAAGCTTGATTAGAGCTTGATCATGACGAAGTACAACCGGAGGAAGAACTGACAGGCCGGCCTCTCCTCTAATCCTCCTTCGCTCTCCATCTTGCTACTATCTAGATCTACTCTAGTTTAGAGAAGAGAGGAGAGCTCTCATCTCTAAACCCTAGCTTTTGCTCTGTCTATGAATAATGAATAATGAATAATGATCAAGGGGTGCCTCCTCCAGGGGCCAGGGGGTCTGGTTATATAGTCCCCTCAAGTGAACCTGGGCCGTTGGATCAAACCGACATTGATTGAACGGTTATCCTTGATCCTTTAGGTCGGTGGAGCTTGGTCCGCAAAGTTGGACGTGTTTGACTACAACTCCTGGGCGGGCGCCCAAGGGGGGTGGGCGGGCGCCCTGCCCCCGGGCCCGTTCGCCTTCCCGTTCGTTCCTGTGGCTTCTGGAGTCTTCTAGATGACGTAAAATTGCGCGGCACGTTAATATCTCTATGTAATCCCGACGTGTGGGCCTTTCTTCCATATTTCCTGATAACCCCCTGCAGAAATAGACAAACACCAAAACTCCTGGAATTCTATCAGATAAAACCCTAAGTTTAGATGTTGGTTTTATTTGGATCCTTTTCTTTATTTATTTGATAATTAAATTTGATACTTAAGGACCGTCAACACACACCGCCTCAAAAGCCCGTCGGAACAGACCCGATACAAGTATGGGTCGTCCCAAAGGTGTCGGTGGCTCTCAACTTGCAGCTTCTTCCTGCTTTGGCCTGGTGGTACGTAACCCGTGACCATGTAGTTGACGATGGTGGTGTACCACGGGTTCAGGTCAGTCACTCTTAACAGCATGTCGTTGCGCATGAAGTCATTAATGGGTAGTTCCTGCATGTTAGTGACTTGCATACGCGAAAGATGGTCTGCCACAGTATTTTCTATACCCTTTTTATCTTTTATTTCTAAATCAAATTCTTGTAACAACAAGATCCATCTTATGAGGCAAGGTTTTGCATCTCTCTTAGTGAGCAGGTATTTTAGAGCAGCATGATCAGTATAAACAATTATTTTTGCTCCCACTAAGTAAGATCTGAATTTATCAATAGCGAAAACTACGGCAAGGAGCTCTTTTTCTGTGGTAGCATAATTTAACTGAGCTCCTGTCATAGTTTTGCTAGCACAAGCAATTGCATGATGCTGTTTATCTTTTGTTTGACCTAAGACTGCCCCGACAGCAAAGTCACTAGCATCACACATTATCTCAAACGGTAGCGACCAATCTGGGGGTTGGATGATTGGTGCTAAGATGAGTGCCTTCTTTAAAAATATGAAAGGCAGTGAGACACTCATCGGTGAACTCAAAGGGTGTATCTTTGGCTAAAAGATTTGTAAGAGGCCTTGCAATTTGTGAAAAGTTTTTTATAAACCTTCTATAGAAACCAGCGTGGCCTAAGAAACTTCGGATCCCTTTTACGTTCACTGGAGGAGGTAGACCCTCTGTTACTTCAATTTTGGCCTTTTCTACCTCGATTCCCCTCTCGGAAACTAGGTGTCCGAGAACGATGCCTTCTCTGACCATGAAATGGCACTTTTCCCAATTAAGTACCAGGTCTTTATCACGGCTTCTTTGCAACACTTTGTCTAAGTTTTCTAGACAATGATCAAAAGTTTTTCCATAGACTGAAAAATCGTCCATGAAAACTTCCATAATTTCCTCGATCATGTCAGAAAAGATAGACATCATGCACCTTTGAAAGGAGGCGGGTGCATTGCATAGTCCGAAGGACATGCGTCTATAAGCAAACGTTCCATATGGGCATGTGAACGTGGTTTTGGTTTGATCATCGGGGTGGGTAGGGATCTGATGATAACCCGAATACCCATCAAGAAAACAAAAGAAAGAATGTTTCGCCAGCCGCTCTAACATTTCGTCAATGAAGGGTAGTGGGAAATGATCTTTCTTTGTTGCCTTGTTAAGTTTTCGATAATCGATACACATTCTCCACCCTGTCTGTGGTCGTTGGGGGATTAACTCATCTTTATCGTTTTTAACGACCGTCATGCCTCCCTTCTTTGGAACCACTTGGACGGGACTGACCCAGTCACTGTGTGGTATGGGATAAATAATCCCGGCGTGAAAAAGTTTGAGAACTTCCTTCTTCACGACTTCACGCATCGCGTTGTTCAGCCTACGTTGGGGTTCACGAGAAGGTGTAAGCTCAGGGTCCGTAGGTATGCGATGTGTGCAGAGTGTTGGGCTTATTCCCTTGAGGTCTTGCAAGGAATTCCCAAAGGCTGTGCTATGTTTTTCTAAGACGGCAATGAGTTTGTTCGACTCCTCATCAGATAGCTTATCACTAATAATTATGGGAGTTTCTTTGTTGCCGTTTAAAAAGGCATAACGCAGCCCAGCGGGCAAGGGTTTGAGCTCAACTGGAGGTTTTGGTGGCGTTTCATCCTGGGGGAGTTCTATGGTTTCTCCTAGCTCGTCCTCTTCTCGAATGAAGCTTTCGGCGTCTTTATCTAAGGACGATTCGGGTGTTTCAAAAGGTGAAACGGCCATCACCTCCTTGGGCAAAGGTAGGTCGGGTCCAGAGTCGGTCACTGAGTTTTTAGCTCGAGTGATTGGAATGGAAAAACTGTCTCTTCCCAATTTTACGTTCATTGCCCCTGTAGCTGGCAGTTCAAGGGTTAAAAGCTCTATAGGGTGGCCTATAAGGATGTCAAAACTTTTAATGTCAAAGACATAAAAGTCAAGACTCGTTCTGATGTTATCAAGTCGTACATGGGTTTGGTGAAGAATCCCACAACTTTTCAATTCCGTACGCGGGGCTACCCTGAGAGTTTTCTCTATCGGGGCCAGTGGTTCAGACCCTAGATGGGTGAGCATAAAAGATTTCAACATTAAATTGGCCCCGACAAGTGGATTATACAATGCTTCTTGCCAGCTATGCCGAATTTTGCACTGAATGGACGAAGATGGAGTATTAATCTGAAGTGGATCAGAAGATAACTCCGTTTCTTTGGTCCATTCCTGACTCATGATAGCTGAGAGTTCATTAATTGAATGTTTTATAAAATCCTCATCTAGCTAATCATTAGCGGTGGCAACTTGTAGCTTTCTTTGACATGAGTACTTCGAGGTGGTTCCGAAATCTTTAAAAAGATCATCCTCGAAGAACGGGAGATCTGAAGGTTGAAAATCTTCCTTCGGGGGTCCCGATATGGTAGGAGATGTCTCTATAGGTGTATTGTCAGTGGAGGCTATTGAGACTTCCTCTATTTTAGGTTCGGCCTCTACGCGGAGGTGTTCTAGCGGAGGAGTGTTCTCTAGAATGAGGTCTAGTAAGGCTTCTCCTTCTGCTGTGGTCTTGTGGTTAAACGACCCTTCGGCAGCTATGTCTAATTGTAGGGCAGACTCCTTGTGTAGCCCTAGCCAGAAATGTTGTAACAACACGTGGCTAGGGATTGACAAGTCTGGGCCAGAACGGGTAAGAATTAAAAATCTATCCCAGGCTGCACCTATGGTTTCCTTCTCTTGTTGTTGGAAGCTGAGAATCTCTTGTCATAGGGCAGCGACACGAGATATAGGGAAGAACTTGAGATAGAATTTGTTCCTCAATTCTGCCCAATCTCCTTTCACCTTTCCTACGTTATGGGCGTACCATTATTTCGCCTTCTCTTCAAGAGAAAAGGGAAACAATTTCCACCTAAGGGTTTCTTGCGACATACCCAAAATTGTCAGGCATGCACAGAGTTGCTCAAACTCCCTTAAATGATGATATGGATTTTCATAATCTAGGCCTGAGAAGGTTTGTTCCCGAACCATGGTATAAAGCCAGGACGGAGCTCATAACTTGAAGCTGTGATTGGCTTTGACGATTATGGTGGTTCTACGAGCTCTCCCTTAGGAGGAGAGAGTTGGTAAAGTGTGTTTGGCTCCATAGTATTTTTTTATAATTTTTATATATATTTTTTTAGATAAAAATGGGAGATGATACACGGGCAACTAGGTTCGACTCAAAAACGACAACCGTTCCCCAGCAACGGCGCCAGAAATGCTTGTTGGTATTTCTTAGGGATGCAGCCAATTATCCGCAAGCACACGGAAGTACCGTTGTAGCACTTCACCCGGTGGTATTCAGGGTATCGAGATTTCACAGGGAACGTAGGTGTTTTGATACTTAAACTAAGTGTACCCTAGAGTAAAGTGAGAGGGATGACTTAGGTAGTGATGTTCTCCTAATGGTAGAAGTTTTGTGCAAGGCAACGTGCTTTTCTAATCTTACTTCGGGCACCGGAGCGTACCTAGTCTGCCAGGTAATACCGGCGTGTAGCTCTATGCTGTATCCGGACGTGGGGGAAACTAAGGACAAACAGGGCTGTCACCACCTGCTGCCGACCCCTCAACCGTGGGATACGAGGCAAACGAGGATAACCTCTAACCTAGACACCACGTCTACGTTATTAGCTACTACTCTAGCGTTGCGCAGGTCCTCCCGCTAGCCAGCAAGAGTCCCTCTACTAGAGTATCTACCGAGAGATAGACAACGAACCCGCAAGATTATAAGAACACGATAACGATTACTCAATAACTTCTTAGAACAAAAGAAGAATACAACCTTTTCTTACCCCAATATGGTATTCCAGGTTGTAGAGGTACAGCTCGGGAAGCGGGCAGCACTTCAGCCCTTCCGCCCAGTGCAACTAGGGGAACGGACCGGGTGCTTGCTACTTCTCTTACTCTACACTCTAACTCACTCTCCTATTCTATTCCTATCTAGAGGCTAAGCACATGAGTGGAAGCTCCGCCTCTCTACCACTACTCTTGTATCTCTCTTTATTCTTGTGGACTTGAAGCTTGAATGGATTGAATGATGATGAATGAGAGGCCCTCTCCCCCTCCTTATATAGGTGTGGAAGGTCGGTTTGGGAGGGGGGTAAACTGCAAAATGCAGCCGGGAACAGCGCTAGGGCTTCGCATGGACCGCCTCTGCAAAAGGTGGTGGGGAGCTGGGCCAGGCCGGTGTCGGCCGACCCTAGGGGCGGCTCCGTTGGCCTAGCCCCAAAGCCCAGACGATGCTCCTCGGCCTTCTGAGTTTGAATCCAATTGCATTTCGATGCACTTCTGTATTTGAATTAAATGTGCCTTCAATTCTTTGATTTTGGCGGATCAACCACTATTGTCCTGCATACACATGCGTTCACCTAAACTGTGGAATTTGGTTAGCATAAAAAGCCCTATTTCTAATGTTTGGTGATATTTTATAGAGTTTGTATGCATGTTGGCGGTATGAAAAGTGTATTTTAAGAAACGCCAACAGTTGGCCAACTAGCCGATGAATCTTGGTCAACAGATTGGTGGTCAGATGGTTCACCCAATGTTCCATGCGGATCGTGCACCTCAGAGACACGTGGAAGCATATCAACCGGTGCCAGATCCACAACCGCCTCATCGGCAAGACGCCGATGCTTATTGGGCCGATAAGATAGCTGAA
Source organism: Sorghum bicolor (assembly GCF_000003195.3). NCBI lineage: Eukaryota > Viridiplantae > Streptophyta > Magnoliopsida > Poales > Poaceae > Sorghum > Sorghum bicolor. The sequence goes on along the minus strand of NC_012876.2, from coordinate 25,086,290 downwards.
GTAATGAGAGACCAATTTGGGATAATGCCCAAAGTTAACACTTACTCTTATCGGACACCGTATCCTCCTACGTACGATCTAATTCCACATCCAAATCGGTACAAGGTGATACATCGACTATGGAGCATGTCAACAGGTTCATCATTCAATGTGGGGAAGCTGCTAATAGAGATGAATTAAGGGTTCGTCTGGTTTCATTATCTTTGTCTGGATCGGCTTTTACTTGGTTTATTTCGTTACCTCCCAATTCAGTAATTACTTGGGCCGATCTAGAAAAGCAATTCCACAAATAATTATTTTTTGGAGTCCATGAAAAGAAGATCACCGGTTTAGTTAGATTGAAGCAGCGCAATGATGAATCGGTTGAAAGCTTTGTGCAGAGGTTGTGTGAAGTAAAGAATAAATGTTATAGCCTGGTTCTAGATGATCGGCAGCTAGCCGATTTGGCTTTCCAGGGTTTGTTGCCACATATGAGAGACAAGCATGCTTCTCAAGAGTTCGAGAGTCTAAGTCACTTGGTGCAGAGGATTTCCGACCAGGATATCAAACCCTTTAAGCACAAGAGAGCATGAAACAAAAAGGTGTCATTTGTTGATGAGGCAGCAAGCTCAGATTCCGATGAGGAGCCAGTCATCGGTTTAGCAGAGTGGGTAAGAACAAAAACCTGATGTCTTGCCCTTTTGGGCATAAGGAGCCAAAGAAGTTTGCATTTGACATTACCAAGCCCCATAGGATATTTGACTTTCTACTTCAGGAAGGGCAAATCAAATTGTCACCTAATCATGTGATTCCATCGGCTGAAGAATTAAAGAAGATGAAATACTACAAGTGGCACAATGCAACCTCTCACAACACCAATGAGTGCAAGGTTTTTAGGTAACAGCTGCAATCAGCTATAGAATCTGGGAGAATCAAGTTTGATAATTCCAAAGATCAGAAGCCGATGAAGATCGATCAACACCCTTTCCCAACAAATATGTTGGATGGTAAGGGAAAGACCATGGTATTGACATCAGAAGCAGCTGAAAGAAGTGCATCGGTGGATCCTCAGCATCAGATTACTGCTGCCGATGCTAAAGGAAAGGGTTTGATCCAGGATGGAAATAGCTCTAGAAGGCCTCTCCGATCTGGCATTATGATAACTCATAGAAGGCATTGGGAGACTTGGCAGCAACGTGAAGATCGGTATCAGCGCCAGCAGGAGGATTATCGTCGGGAAGAAGAAAGACGCCGACAGGAGTGGAATCGGCACAAGGATCACTGGAACTGCCCATTCTTTATCCATTGCTAGGAACAGAATATTAAATTGCCCACTGTTAGAGACAGCCCTGAGTGCAACGGCTATGATCGGTATGATAGAACCGATCGGAACTGTCAAGACGATGATAGACAGTTTAATGCACCGATTAGGGTAAGAGCATTAGTTCATGATCGGGTGGGGGCAGACTCAGTGTACATGATAGACTTGGTGACCGTGTCAAATATTTTCCTAGGAACTGGGAAGAGCTTGAAGAGATGGCTAATGCACGAGTTCCCGATGAGTTCATATTTTGTAGGGATGCTAATACTTATCGGATGGAGTCAAGGGAAAGTCGTCGCCCATCGGCAGGGCAGCCATAACTTCCTCCATGGTGTCCAGAGGGGTTGACTAGGACACAGAAAAGGAGGCTACAGCGTGAAAGACGAGAAGAGCTAAACAAAGGCGAGAATTCTAGCCAGTCTGGAGATCAGCAGCAACCGGATTCTAAGGGAAAAGGGCCATCGGCAGATGTTAAGATGGTATTTATGTTGCCGATGGAGTTCCTAGCACCATCCAGTGATGATGAGGAGCTAGATTTTTCTGACCAAATAGCTCAGTTGGCTCTAGATCCAATGACAGCCATCTTCGAAAAGCCTGCCGACAATGAAAGGTAGCATCTTAAAGCTTTGTTTGTCAAATGAAGGGTTGATGGGCAGCCGATGACCAAGATACTTGTTGACGGTGGAGCCGCCATCAATATCATGCCATACGTAGTCTATCGGAATCTTGGGAAAGGAGATCAAGATTTGACCAAGACCGATATGATGCTGAAAGACTTTGGAGGAAATGTGTCTCCGGTTAAGGGGGCAATATGCGTCGAGTTGACCATCGGCAGCAAAACCTTGCCGACAACTTTCTTCGTGATTAGTGGAAAAGGTGCTTATAATTTGCTGCTAGGGAGAGATTGGATTCATGCCAATTGTTGCATCCCGTCCACAATGCACCAATGCTTGGTTCAGTGGGTAGGTGACAAGATTGAGATTGTCCTGGGAGATTCTTCTTATGTCATTGCATCGGCAGAGGCGGATACTTATGAGAGGACCAAGTGTATGTCAGGAGAGATTTGGGAAAAGGATTTCCTCAAAGTTGCCGATTATGAAATTCCACCGATCCAAGCAGTCGGTTCTGATGAGGAGTTTTAATGGATAGTTTTGCCGATGGTGGAAAATTAGGCCAAGGGTTTACATCGGCCGATGACTTGGTAGAGGTAGATATTGGCAGTGGTGATAAGCCAAGGCCCACTTTTATGAGTGCTAAGTTAAACTCTCAGTGTAATCAATAGTTAACCGATTTGTTAAATGAGTATAAAGATTGCTTTGCTTGGGATTATATAGAGATGCCTGGTTTAGACCGATGGATTGTTGAACATCGGTTACCAATCAAGTTTGGGTTTCGGCCATATCAGCAACCAGCTCGCCGATGTAATCCTAATATTCTTCTTGATATTAAAGCCGAAATAACTAAACTTATTGAAGCTAAGTTTATTCGGCAGTGTTGGTATACCGAATGGATTTCCAATGTTGTCCCAGTTTACAAGAAAAATGGGAAGCTTCGAGTTTGCATTGATTTCAGGAATCTTAATAAAGCTATGCCGATGGATGGTTACCCGATGCCGGTTGCCGATTTATTAGTTGATGCTGCGGCTGGGCATCAGATTATTAGCTTCATGGATGGCAATGCAGGATATAATCAAATATTCATGGCTGAAGAAGATATTCCAAAGACTACATTTAGATGTCCTCGTCATGTTGGGTTATTTGAATGGATAGTTATGACTTTTGGTTTGAAAAATGCTAGTGCTACCTATCAAAGGACTATGAATTTTATTTTTCATGCGTTCATCGGCAAGCTGGTAGAAATTTATATTGATGATGTGGTGGTTAAGTCTGGAGATTACATAAAGCATCTTGCCGATCTGCGAAAAGTGTTAGAATGTACAAGGAAACATGGTTTAAAGATAAACCCTAACAAGTGTGCATTTGGCGTATCGACAGGGCAATTTCTTGGTTTCATGATGCATCAAAGGGGAATTGAAATTAGCAGAAGATCTATCGAAGCTATTAACAAGATAGTTTCTCCTACCAACAAAACTGAGCTCCAATCTCTGATCGGCAAAATAAATTTTATCAGGCGGTTTATTTCTAATTTGTCTGGTAAAATTCGTGCTTTTAGTCCTTTACTTAAATTAAAAGCCGATCAAGAGTTTATATGGGGAGACGAGCAACAGTTAGCTCTGGATGAAATCAATAATTATTTAACAAATCCTCCAGTCTTAATTCCACCTCAACAAGGAAAGCCCATCAGATTATATTTGTCTACCGATGGGATGGTCATCGGTTCGGCTTTGATTCAAGAATTTGAAGGGAAGGAGCATGTGATTTACTATTTAAGTAGAAGATTGATTGATGCTGTGACCAGATATTCGGCCACTGAAAAATTATGTTTATGCCTATATTTCTCATGCATTAAGTTAAGGCACTATTTATTATCGGCCGAATGTACTGTTATATGCAAAGATGATGTGGTCTGATATATGTTATCTATGCCGATTATGAGTGGCAGAATCGGTAAGTGGATTTTGGCACTGTCGGAATTTGATCTGCGGTACGAATCGGCTAAGGCGGTTAAAGGACAGATCATGGCCGATTTTGTGACTCAACATTGGGGTACAGTGGAAACTTTGGAAATTGTACCTTGAACACTCTTCTTTGATGGATCCACGTGTGAACGGGGGGCAGGAATCGGCATATTGTTAATTTCCCCTCAGGGAAGGAAGTATGAGTTCTCTTTGCCGATTGTTGCCACGTCAACAAATAATCAAGCCGAGTATCTGTTGGGTATTCTTAACATCATTACTAAAAGTAGACTAAGTTCTAAATCTAGCAACGGTGCCAAAAATGCCAAACCTATCCCTCACACCACTTAAGCCAAGTTGTCATCCCCAGCATGATATGAGAGACGCGGTATTGAAATATGCAATTGCTCTTCTAAATAAATAATGAATGGGATCTGCAAGCGCACAGATTAATACCGATGTAGCATTTTAACCGGGAAGTATTCCAGGTATCGTTATTTATATTTTTACCACTGGGAAGGGATTAGCAATCATCACTATTGATTACAGAATAGAATATGAGATTGAGCATCTATCATTGCATGTATAATTGAGAACATTATATCTAACTCATCATACAGGGATAAATGTCACATAAAAGATATATGAAATAATAATGGTGACAAGGATAACTAATCTGATCTAGCCACATAATAAATATGATAAGCACCTCAATTAGATACTCTAGAAAGTCATTAGCATGGTATTAGAACGAACTACAAGAATATTCCCTAAGTTATTCTCAACTATATAGTCTAGCATTATCATAGTTAGAGCAAGCATACTTAGCAATCATTGTGAGACAAGACTACGCCCATGCATAGTGATATTAGCAAGGAATATGAGAAACATAGCAATCACTCCCCTGTAATAATGTTGCTCTGCCAGCCCAATACACGAGAGGGGGACTATATAAGAATCAATGAAGCTGTCACTATCACGAACCACCCCACGATCTGGCATATTGGGTACAATCGCAGATAAATACGGTATAAGCACCATGCCTACACAATATCTATCATTTACCCATGGATCCGATGGATAAACGCTATACGATCCTAAGCATGTATATAGATCGTATCTAACTAAGCCAAGTACATAACTATGATAAACTAAGAACAATATAATCTTGAATATAAGCAAGTAGAGCAAAGTCATAAGCAATATATTGAAGTAGAACAAAGTCATATTCATAATATTGAAGAACAAAGATAATTAGAAAGCAATTAGAAGCACAATTAGAAGATTACCAAGAATCCTCCCGATAGATCCGGAAACCAATCGAAGATTGACTCCTTCTAGTTCTAATCCTATGTAGCTATGCTAATCTAGATGTCTAATTGATGTGGTGGCTCTAATCTTGATCAGAGGCTTCTTCTCCCTTGATGGAACAATGAATTAGGGTTGAGAGGCTCTCTCCTCTAGGGGCCAGGGGGTCTGGTTTTATAGTCCCTCCAAGTGAATATGGGCCCTTGGATCAAACCGACATAGATTGTATGGTTTAGATTCATCCTTTAGGTCGGTGGAGATCTCCCGCAAAGCAGAGTCCTGATTGGACTCAGGAGGTGGGCGGGCGCCCTGACCAACTGGGCGGCCGCCCAGGGTCTGGCCCCGTTTCGCCTCCGCTTCGGTCCCGTGGCTTCTGGACTCTTCTAGATGTAAGATAATTGTGCAGCACGTTAATACCTTTACGTAATCCTAACATGTGGGCCTTTCTTCCGTATTTCCTGATAACCCCCTGCAGAAATAGACAAACACCAAAACTCGTGGAATTCTGTCAGATAAAACCCTAAGTCTAGATCTTGATTTCATTTGGATCCTTTTCTTTATTTATTTGATAATTAAATTTGATACTTAAGGACCGTCAACAAACTCCCCCAAGCTTACCTCTTGCTCGTCCCTGAGCAAGGATAGACTCAGCTATGGATCAGAAGTAGTTGCAATATCTTTAAAAATTTGACGGTACACATGCTTTTAAATAAGATCTCATCTCTAAGTTAGAGTAAACTGTCAAGACTTAAAACTTACTTACTTTACCTCGACCATGGGACTTGTTACTGTCACTTCTGTCTTGAGTGGTTAAAAGATAGAACAGTCTAGCCAAGTGCCATGTCTCTTATTCTTGATCAGCTATAGCTCTGGGATTTTTGCAGATTTTCAAATAAAACTCAGAGATTCCTTGTATGATTCTCTGAGGTCTCTCTTTTGTGGAATTTTTGGATCCTTACCAAGGCATTGACGGTATATGCCCTCTCTCAAGATATGTGGTATTTGTGGTATGAGGCATAGTGATATTGCCTTCTCTCTCACCCTACTCTACTAAGGCTTTAATATCTGGAGCTCATAGGTGGGAGATAAAGTATACATACTTACAAGACATTTATTGCATAGTCAAACCATGGATCCAAAATAACAAGTCAATAAGTTTAATCAAGATGTGCATGTGTGGCGAATGAATGGTATATGGTGATGATGGTGATAACAATGGTGAAAACAATGGTGGTGGAAGTCTAATTCTACTTTTGCTCTTTTGAGGGGATACGTACCTTCCTTGCTTTTGAAACTTTATGATGAGAATGAGATGCTCTTCTTTTTCTTGTCTCTCAGGTGGGTATCTTGCACCCCTAATTCTACTGTCGGACACTTGTCCATTTTTACCTCTCGTCTCACTTTTTTTCTTTTCGAGGTTCCGAGCACTTGCTCCTTTTTATTTCCTCGTATTATTTTCTCTCTCTCTTTTTTTTTAGAGCACTCATCTCTTGAGATAATATAGCAAGTGGTAGTAACAAGATAACTTGAGCATTTATTTCACAAGGGGAAAACAGAAATATTTTTGGTTATTCTCTCCCAGATTAGGAGTAGAATATTTTTAGGTGGTTCTGGAGATGGAATGGGTGGATATATGTGGATGGTACTTCCGGAGTAGAAGTAGCATATATGAATGAACGTGCAAGTGAAATCTTGATTTAACCACATGACAAGCTCCTAAGGGTCTACACAGCTTGACCACACTCAATGCTCATAAGCAGTAAATAGTAAATGTGTGGCTCAAAGTCTAGCAAGCATGTATATATGGCTGTGGTCGGAATTTAAACTCTCATCATACAGGAACTCATCATGCAACATTTTAAAGATTTTCAAGATAAAATTCTCCAGAATTCTAGCATCTCTAGGAACAGATAAACAGCAGCTCAGCCTTCCCATATCTTATCCGTTAACAACTTAGACTTCAGATCAAGTTTTCATCCCACAAGTTTAGGTCTAGAGCAAGCTTTAAATTATAACTGTTATATCTAAACTTGAGAGAGAACTTAAAATTTGCAAATTAGGCAGAGCAACTATTTATCATATCCATGCTTAAGTTTTATTATTAAGATACAGATTAGCATAGCCACATTATTTATTTATTAAACACACTAAGCAAAAGACATATATAAGCATAAAATCTTTATTTGGTTTTCCCATAGTTTATGTATTTTAATATTCTAAAATAATGTAAGTATAAAGATAGATAGAAATACTTATCGAGATAAATGGGGGTGCTCTCCCCCAAGCTGAATTTTGACGTAATTTCTCTTGATGTAGCTAACAGGTGGCAGAGGTGTAGTTGAAAGTCAGCAGCATTCTGACAGCGATTAGAATGTCCTCCGTCTGCTAGTCTTCTTAAATTCTGTGGAGCTCAAATAGACAACAAAGCTTGTGGAACTAATTAAGTGTTAGCATAAATATATAGCCTTCATCATCTTGAGACTCCTTAATAATTATTACTCCCTGTTTTTATATTTTTATTTTATAAAGCAGAAAAATATTTATTTTATTTTTATGCCACCACAGTGAATGTCCTTATGGGTTTTATGCCACTCGTCTACTCACACGGGGCTTACTGTTTTTCACATTTTTATTTTCTTTTTAAGACAGTATAAACATGATTAACTAAGTAAACTATTTGAAATAATTGGAAGGGAAAGGGTAACTACCAAGTTGACCTCTTGGCAAGGCGTTCGGTGTTTTTAAGTCCTCCGAACGGGACTCTCCAATTTCTTAATCGTCCTGAGGTTCGTTGGGTGGCGTAGTCGGTACTTCCGGCAGTGCCTCCTCTTCTTGTATAGTTATCTTCATTTTCCATACCTGACTCGGTGCTTCAATATCCTCTGGATAATTCTGTTTAAACTCAACGTCTTCTGATCTTACAACTTCTCCTTCATAGTCTGCCCATCCATCCTTGATGATCTGCCTCCTCTGGTTGCGGTTGCGTCTCTTTCTGACCTGCTTAGATTCTTCAACGATATAGTCAGGGTCAGTAAAATAACGGCGTACCTTCTCTGAGGGGAAGTGCATATGGACTTCTCCGGTTCCAATGTAGATAATTGCTTTAACGGTGCTGAGGAACGGCCTTCCAAGGATGATGGGTGGATCATACTCGTCTTCTCCCATGTCAACAACTTGAAAGTCTGTGTAGACAAAATGATCGTCTATTTTGACTGGGACATCAGATACTGTTCCTTGAACTTCTCGAAATGTCTGATCTGCCATCTGGAGCCGAATGTATGTTGGTCTTAGTGGCATGGTCCCGAACAAGAGCCGATTGGTGACTGCGGCCATTATGTTGACGCCTGATCCGGTGTCGCAAATCGTCTTGTAGAAGTTGTATCCATTTATGGAGCAGTAAATGCTTGGCATTCCTGGGTCGTCCTTCTTGGTCAAAAACGGTGACTTCAGTTGGTGATCTTGGCCTCCATGGACTACAGTGACCATCTTAGCTGACTCGGTCCACACTTGCTTGTTCCTATTCCTCCTGTTGGTCCCCTTCCTTGATCCACGTCTGGATTGATTTGGAATTTGTGTAGTCTTGTTCTTGAAGAAAAATGTCTCCTTCTTCCCTTTGACATAGAAACTGATCTTGGCAGCACTGGCGTAGATGATAGCTCCCGTGGTGTTCAAGAATGGCCTCCCTAAGATGATAGGTGCTCTCTCATCATTTCCGGTCTCTACCACTACGAAGTCTGCTGGGGCATATAAGGTACCAACTCGGACACAAAGGTTCCTCACTATTCCTTTTGGAAAAGTTATCGTCTGATCTGCAAACTGCAAACACATGGTTGTCTCTAATAAAGGATATGTAAAGAATTTTTCATAGAGTACCCTGGGTATAATGTTGACACTGGAGCGAAAGTCACAGAGTGCTTCTGGCACGTCCACCATGCCGATGGAGATCGGGATGACGGGGCGTCCTGGATCGCCTCTCTTGACCGGCAGATGGTCAGTAGAGAATTCATTGACGGGGTTACTCCAATTACCTGCATCAAACATGTCTACAAGATTTGCAGATTCTAATCCTTCCGGTTGTGATGGTATACCGGGGTTAGTAGTAGGAACAGCAGCAGCTATTTGATTTAACTGAGATTCAATCATTTTATTAAAGCTAATTTGATTCTTGATGGCAGTAGAGAAATTATCCATTCTATTATTTATATTTTCTAGCATTTTATCATTAGATGCCAATTTCTTAGATAGGTTATCCATTAGCTTTCCTTGATTAGACACTAACTCTCTCAAAGGTGGAAAATTATTATTATTGTTGTAAGAATTGTTACCTTGATAATTACCTGAGTAGTTAGGCCTCTGTTGATTCCAACCTTGATTTTGTTGAGGACGGTTGTAGTAGTTGTTGTTGTTGTTGATGTAGTTCACATCCTCAAGTATCTCAGGGCAGTGGTTGCCTGAGTGTCCAGTGTCTCCACACTCCTCACAAGTCATGTGAGAGTCGTAGATGTGCATAACTTCTTTCTTGTCTCCAGCTCTATCATCGAGCTTCTTCATGAGCAGGTCTAGCTTTGCAGACAGCATGTCTACCTCCTTCAGCTGATGCATACCTCCACCTCTCTTGCGTGTCTGGGTCCTCTCTTCATTCCAGCTTTGATTGGACGCCATCTTCTCCACAAAAGCTGTGGCTTGTGGTACAGTAAGTGATAAGAATGCTCCTCCAGCTGCAGCATCCATAGTCTCTCGGGCACTGTTGCTGAGCCCATGATAAACTGTCTGCATCAATAGCCAACTCTCCATTCCATGATGGGGACATTCTAGGATGTAGTCTTGAAAGCGCTCCCATGCTTCTAGAACAGATTCATCGTTTTGTTGCTGAAAACTTGTAATCTTCCCACGGAGAGCATTGGTCTTGCCCATGGGAAAGAACTTTGCCAGGAAGTTTGTTGAGTAGAGTGCCCACGTAGTATTCTTCTCCTTTGTAGCGTAGAACCACTGCTTCGCTCTTCCTAACAGTGAGAATGGGAAGAGGCGAAGTAGTATAGCGTCTTTGGAAACTCCTGCTATGGTGAATGTGTTGCAAATCTCCAGGAAGTGTTGTAAATGAGCACTAGCATCTTCGTGTGCCTTCCCACAGAACTGGTTGGATTGCACCATGTTGATAAGTCCCGGCTTGAGCTCAAAGTTGCCATCGATCTCTGCAGCAGGTCCAGTGCGGATGTTGTCCGTAGTGGGAGCTGAGAACTCGCGGATTGATTTGTTCGCCATGGCTTCGAACTCTGAAGACAAGTTCCGGTGATCTTCTTGATTGGATGAAGCTTCTTGCTGAAGTGTTGATGATTTCTTTAGCTTGGCTCTCGTCTACTTGAATAATGCTTCGGGGTCATCAACAAAATTCCCTGGAAGATGTCTTCTATTCATACATTCCCCTACATAAGATAAAATGGAAAAATATCGGGGTAAAACTGTATGAGAGAATAGATAAGCTCAATCATATTAGTGATGCGAATGATAACTCAAAATCTTTTATTCCATTCCTGATTAGTAATCAACCTTCCCCGGCAACGGCGCCAAAAATGCTTGTTGGGTATTCTTAACATCATTACTAAAAGTAGACTAAGTTCTAAATCTAGCAACGGTGCCAAAAATGCCAAACCTATCCCTCACACCACTTAAGCCAAGTTGTCATCCCCAGCATGATATGAGAGACGCGGTATTGAAATATGCAATTGCTCTTCTAAATAAATAATGAATGGGATCTGCAAGCGCACAGATTAATACCGATGTAGCATTTTAACCGGGAAGTATTCTATCATATTTTTACCACTGGGAAGGGATTAGCAATCATCACTATTGATTACAGAATAGAATATGAGATTGAGCATCTATCATTGCATGTATAATTGAGAACATTATATCTAACTCATCATACAGGGATAAATGTCACATAAAAGATATATGAAATAATAATAGTGACAAGGATAACTAATCTGATCTAGCCACATAATAAATATGATAAGCACCTCAATTAGATACTCTAGAAAGTCATTAGCATGGTATTAGAACGAACTACAAGAATATTCCCTAAGTTATTCTCAACTATATAGTCTAGCATTATCATAGTTAGAGCAAGCATACTTAGCAATCATTGTGAGACAAGACTACGCCCATGCATAGTGATATTAGCAAGGAATATGAGAAACATAGCAATCACTCCCCTGTAATAATGTTGCTCTGCCAGCCCAATACACGAGAGGGGGACTATATAAGAATCAATGAAGCTGTCACTATCACGAACCACCCCACGATCTGGCATATTGGGTACAATCGCAGATAAATACGGTATAAGCACCACGCCTACACAATATCTATCATTTACCCATGGATCCGATGGATAAACGCTATACGATCCTAAGCATGTATATAGATCGTATCTAACTAAGCCAAGTACATAACTATGATAAACTAAGAACAATATAATCTTGAATATAAGCAAGTAGAGCAAAGTCATAAGCAATATATTGAAGTGGAACAAAGTCATATTCATAATATTGAAGAACAAAGATAATTAGAAAGCAATTAGAAGCACAATTAGAAGATTACCAAGAATCCTCCTGACAGATCCGGAAACCAATCGAAGATTGACTCCTTCTAGTTCTAATCCTATGTAGCTATGCTAATCTAGATGTCTAATTGATGTGGTGGCTCTAATCTTGATCAGAGGCTTCTTCTCCCTTGATGGAACAATGAATTAGGGTTGAGAGGCTCTCTCCTCCAGGGGCCAGGGGGTCTGGTTTTATAGTCCCTCCAAGTGAATATGGGCCCTTGGATCAAACCGACATAGATTGTATGGTTTAGATTCATCCTTTAGGTCGGTGGAGATCTCCCGCAAAGCAGAGTCCTGATTGGACTCAGGAGGTGGGCGGGCGCCCTGACCAACTGGGCGGCCGCCTAGGGTCTGGCCCCGTTTCGCTTCCGCTTCGGTCCCGTGCCTTCTGGAGTCTTCTAGATGTAAGATAATTGCGCAGCACGTTAATACCTTTACGTAATCCTGACATGTGGGCCTTTCTTCCGTATTTCCTGATAACCCCCTGCAGAAATAGACAAACACCAAAACTCGTGGAATTCTGTCAGATAAAACCCTAAGTCTAGATCTTGATTTCATTTGGATCCTTTTCTTTATTTATTTGATAATTAAATTTGATACTTAAGGACCGTCAACAGTATCAAGCTTTAATCAAGGGGTTGGAGTTGTTAAAAGAAGTTCATGCTGACGCTGTTTAAATCTTCGGGGATTCTATGCTAGTTATAAATCAATTGGCTGGAAGCTATGAATGCCTAAGCGAAGTCCTGATAACTTATTACGAAAAGAGTATGCGACTGTTAAGGGATTTCAAAGATTTCCGATTAGAGCATGTTCCTCGGTTTCATAATGAGGAGGCTAATCGGTTGGCTCAGCATGCCTCAGGGTATCAACCCATATTAAACACGTTATCGGCAATCAGTGCCGATGATTGGAGAAAAGAAATCATTGATTATTTAAAGGATCCATCTAAGAAGGTTGAGAGGCGTGTTCAGTTTCAAGCTACCAAATATGTGCTCCTCGAGGATGAATTATATTATCGAACAATTGATGGAGTTCTTCTCAAGTGCTTAGGTGATGATGAAGCTAAAAGTTTGATGGGAGAGATCCATGAAGGAGTGTGTGGAGCACATCAGTCGGCTTTTAAGATGAAATGGATGATCAGGAGAAATGGGTATTATTGGCCAACTATACTTGAGGATTGTTTTAAGTATTTCAAAGGGTGTCAAGGATGTCAGAAATTTGGCAATGTTCAAAGGGCGCCCGCATCGGCCATGAATCCCATTGTTAAACCTTGGCCGATCTGGGGATGGGCTATTGATTTGATCGGCCAGATTTATCCACCATCTAGCAAAGGGCACAAGTTCATCTTGGTTGCTACTGGTTATTTCACTAAGTGGGTTGAGGCTATTCCTTTGAAAAAAGTCACATCGGCCAATATGATTGATTTTGTAAAAGAGCATATTATTTACCGATTTGGTATTCCTCAAACGATTACTACCGATCAGGGTACTATGTTAACATCAGGAGAGTTTGATGAATTTGCAATCGGTATGGGGATTAAAGTGTTGAATTCTTCTCCTTATTATGCTTAAGCCAATGGACAGGCTGAAGCATCTAACAAAGGAATTATTAAGCTCATCAAACGGAAGATTGAAGAAAATCCTAGGAGGTGGCATACGTTGTTGAATGAAGCTTTATGGTCATATCGGATGGCTTGTCATGGGTCGACCAAAGTTTCGCCTTATCAGTTGGTGTATGGACACGATGCTGTATTACCATGAGAGATTAAAACCGGATCTAGGCGACTATCTTTTCAAGATCAGCTGACTGCCGATGACTATGCTACTTTGATGAAAGATGAGTTGGATGATTTAGCAGGGCATCGGCTGAGGGCTTTGATGAGTATAGAAGAAAAGAAAAAGTGAGTTGCCAGATGGTATGATAAGAAGGTAAAGGCTAAGGAGTTTGCCGATGGAGACTCACTATGGAAACTAATCTTACCGGTCGGGACTAAAAGTTCAAAATTTGGGAAGTGGTCTCCTAATTGGGAAGGTCCTTATCGGATAAATCGATCTGCTCATGGCAATGCCTATATCTCAGAAACTCTCAAAGGAGTTAAATTTCCCAAGTCATTGAATGGCAAATATTTAAAGAAATATTATCCTAGCATATGGATTGATGCGTGAAAGTTTAAGTGCCGATAACATTCCTATCGGCTGGATCAAAGTGTATCTGGGGCCGGACTCAATGTTTTAAATGGGTGCCGATAACAGTCCTATCGGCTAGACCAAAATGTTCAGGAGTTTTCAGAGCAAAGCACGTCGTCGATGAAGAGTTCATGCATTCAGCATGGCTTGGATGGCCGATATAGCACGCAGGCGAATTTGATCGGCTTCTTCTATCTCTTTGATATCTTCATCGGCAGAGCCTTCCACCGGTTTCAGCTTCTTCTTCATTTGCAGTGCCTTGCGAGCTTGGGTGTTCTGCTCTTGTTCAAGGGTCTTGATCATCTCGGGCAGCTGACTTTCTTCCTGTTGAGCTTGGGACAGGGCCTCTTCTACTTGTTTATGCTATGCCAGCAGGACTTCTCTCTTTGCCGATAGGTCGGAGATCTTTAGCTTCAGCGTATCTCTTGAGGATTTCAGAATGCCGATGCTCTTATGTTTTTGATCGGCAAGGTGCTTTACTTTCATCACCTCCTCTGAGAGCTGGGCGTGAGCAGCTCTATGGGCAAGGCGCTGGGTGGCCTTTTGGTACTGGATCTGTCGACTCTCCAAGTGAGCAGCCTTGAAGAGAATCTCCTGGGCATCGGCAGGGATTTGGCCTCTGGGAGCCTTGAACTGAGCCTTGGCTAGATCGGAGTCATCAACTAGTTGGGCTGTGTCTTGATGAAGGAGGGCCGACAGATCTTCTAGCCTTGCTCTAATTTCTGCCGATGAGATCCCAATTGCTTGAGAAGAACTCGCTTCCTCACCTTCATCTTTGGAGATTTCGATGGCGAAGGAGAACAGGCTGTCGGGAGAATCTTGTTCCTGAAAGAGAAAAGGAGATGGGTTATTTGATGATGAAATATTCGTAAAATAAAGAATGATAATCAAATAAATTACTTGTTTCAGAGCTATCTCTCACCTCTAGCTAGTCGAGGCCGATGGTACTACAGGTTGATCGGCTGGAATTGCCGATGAAACTATGTCAGCTGAAAGGTTAACAGAAATAATTATAAAGTGGAAAAATAGGTCTATCGGCAGTAATTTCATAGAGAGTACGTTACCTTGAGGGGGTGCAGTACTTGTCTGAATCGAGGAAACTACTGATGCTATGATTAAGCTTATCTGGTCAGAAAACTCGAACTCCTCATCATCATTGGATGGCGCAAGGAATTCCATCGGCAACATAAATACCATGTTAGCATCTGTTGATGGCCCTTTCCCTTTAGGATCTGGTTGTTGCTGATCCCCAGACTGGCCAGAGTTCTTGCCCTTGCTTAGCTCTTCTCGTCTTTCGCACTGCAGTCTCCTTTTTTGTGTCTTAGTCAACCCCTCTGGACACCATGGGGGAAATGGTGACTACCTTGCCGATGGACGACGACGTTCCCTTGACATCCGATGAGTGCTAGCGTCCTTGCAAAATATGAACTCATCGGGAACTCGTGCATTAGCCATCTCTTCAAGCTCTTCCTGGTTCCTCGGAAAATATTCAACACGATCACCAAGCCGATCGTGCACACTAAGTCTACCCCCCAGCCGATCATGAATGGACGCTCTCCCCCTAATCGGACCATTAAATCGCCGATCATCATCGTGATAGCGTCGATCGGATTTGTCATACCGATCATAACCATTGCACTCAGGGAAATCTCTAACAGTGGGCAACTTCATGTTCTGCTCCCAACAATGGATAAAGAATGGGCAGTTCCAGTGATCCTTGTGTCGATTCCAATCTTGACGGCGTCTTTCTTCCTCCCGACGATAGTCTTCTTGCTGACGCCGATACCGATCTTCACGTTGCTGCCAGGTTTCCCGAGGCCTTCTATGAGTTATCACAATACTAGATCAGGGAGGCCTTCTTGAGTTAGTCCCCTCTTGGATTAAGCCTTTTCCTTTGGCATCAATAGCAGTAATTTGATGCTGAGGATCCACCGATGCACTCCTTTCAGCCGCTTCCGACGTCAAGACCTTGGTTTTTCCCTTAGCATCCAACATATTTGTTGGGAAAAGATGTTGATCGATCTTCATCGGCTTCTGACCTTTGGAACTATCAAATTTGATTCTCCCAGATTCAATAGCTGATTGCAGCTGTTGTCTAAAAACTTTGTACTCATTGGTGCTATGAGAGGTTGCATTATGCCACTTGCAGTATTTCATCTTCTTAAACTCTTCAGCCGATGGAATTACATGATTAGGTGACAATTTGATTTGACCTTCCTGAAGTAGAAAGTCAAATATCCTATCGGCTTTGGTGATATCAAATGCGAACTTCTCTGGCTCTTTATGCACAAAAGGACAAGACATCGGCTTCTTGTTCTGCACCCACTCTGCCAAACCGATGACTGGCTCTTCATCAGAATCTGAGCTTGCTGCCTCATCAACAAATAACACCTTTTTGTTCCAAGCTCTCTTAGGCTCAAAGGGCTTAATATCCTGGTCAGAAATCCTCTGGACCAAGTGACTCAGGCTCTCGAACTCTTGAGAAGCATATTTGTCCCTGATTTGTGGCAACAAACCTTGGAAAGCCAAATCGGCTAGCTGCCGATCGTCCAAAACCAGGCTATAGCATTTATTCTTGACTTCCCACAACCTCTGCAAAAAACTTTCAACCGATTCATCATTGCGTTGTTTCAATCCAACCAAATCGGTAATCTTCTTCTCATGGACTCCAGAAAAGAAGTATTTGTGGAATTGCTTCTCCAGATCGGCCCAAGTAATCACTGAGTTAGGAGGTAACGAAATAAACCAAGTGAAAGCCGATCCAGATAAAGATGATGAGAACAAGAGAACCCTTAACTCATCTCTGTTAGCAGCTTCTCCACACTGGATGATAAACCTATTGACATGCTCCATGGTCGATGTATCATCCTACCCAGAAAACTTAGTGAAATACAGTACCTTGTACAGATTTGGAAGCGGGATTAAATCATATGCAGGAGGATACGGTGTCCGATAAGAGTAAGTGTTGACTTTGGGTTTTATCCCAAATTGGTCTCTCATTACTTCAGCAATCTTGTCAGCCCAATAAGCATCGGCATCTTGCCGATGGGGTGGTTGTGGATCTGGCACCTGCTGGTAAGCTTCCACGTGTCGCTGAGGCGCACGATCTGCATGGAACATGGGATTAACCATCTGACCACCAATCTACTGATCCAGATTCATCGGCTGGTTGATCAATCCTTGATTCTGAAACCCAGGTTGGACCTGTCCTTGTTGGAATCCAACAGCCTGATGATTCTGCTGAGGCATCTATGGAAAGACTAGCTGCCATGTCCATCCATTATTAGCATTCATCGGCATGAACCCTGCCGATGACTGAAGATTGGGCATCATCATTGAATTGCCAAACCCTGATTGTGTCATGAACCTCTGCTGCGTCAGCATTGAATCTGCCGATACGTTAGGCATCTGAAACATTGGAGCTTGAGAATTCCTAGTGTAAGGTCTTGCAGTAGTAGTTGAAGTATACTGGGCAATTTGGAGGTGCCGATGCCATAGGAGCCTTGCCTCTCGTGTCAGCCGTCTGAGATGTTCCAGGAGTCTTCAACATCATCTCTGGGGGCATAACATAACCCCACCAATTGGGAGGAACGGACCCCGACATTGCCGATGCCAATAGATCTGTGGTAAGCTTGACCTGCTCATCTGAAGTTGATGGATTGGTCGTCATCGGCGTAGATTGCGCGTTAGTGACTCCTAACGTGCTTGGAGGAACGGTAGTTTCTGTACCCACAACGGACGTAGCAGCCGATGGAGCTGTGACAACTGGTGATCCTGGCTGATGATAGACAGGGCCCACATAGTTTGGTGGCAATTGTCCCTCTTTGAAAGTTCTAGCCATGGCGTTGAAAACCGTATTGGACAGCACACCAGCTTGATTGATCAAGGCACGGTTAATAGCACTATCAACCATGTCTTGAAGTTTACCAGGACTGGCTTCAAAAGTAACCTGCCGAGGCGCCAGCAATGCTTCCTTCTAGATCACCTCGCCACTCCTGTTGATACTGAAGGACTTCAAACATTGCTGCTTGTAATCCTCCATAGCTTTTGCAATAGCTTGCTTCTGCTCATCTCTGAGATTGGCTTCCGTCACGGGGATGACGTTATCCAAATCGAATTCGGTAGTCGACATGTCGATCTTGATCTTGAATCTGTCCCACTGGGCGTGCCAAAAGATGTGTTGGTGCAAAAGTTGATCTTCAAACACAAAGGGCTAATACCCGATTCAAACGTTAAGGCGTGCCAGCCAATTTAACCTTACTATCGGCAAAGGTGATAACTCGAATACTTTGGTCCCGACAACACCGATGCGCCCGGATGCCATGGCCAAGAGGCATTCACGCGGAACTCGAGAATACGCCGAGCTTAAGTCGACGAACTCTTAAGAACTCATAATAAAAGGAAAAGTATGACGAAGTCGTCGAAAAAGTAGATGCTGGAATATGAGTAAAAATTTGTGTTTGATTGATTGATAGATATCTCATTACAAGGCCCTAGGGTCTACATTTATACCCTGCTCAAAGAGCTACAATCAGACACGAGTAGGACTCGAATTCCAAATTAAACAGAATATGTATACAAAACGAATTTAAATAAATAAGGAAAACATAAAACCACCCCCCTTGTAACCGACCAGGACACCGCCACAGATCAATCGGAAACCTCCACGCTTTCCATCAGAGTCATCGGCAGTCTTCATGTTATGGCCATCGGCAAACACCAATATTAATCATTGGCAAGAACACGTCACCACCTTTGGACTTAGTCATATTCAATCGTCTCTTCATCGGCAACTCTTCTGTAGGCTAGTTACCGTTGCTCCACCTGCCGATCTATACTCTAATGGTCTCTCGGTACGCGTCCAAAAATGGTGTCAACAAAGTCATACAACAACATATGAAGGTGGCACAATCACGACAAAAGAGCTATGCCGATAAGAGAAGAAGACCACTAGAATTCAATATAGGTGACTATGTTTACCTCAAGGTTACGCCAATGAAGAAAGTTCAGCGTTTCCGAGTTCGAAGCAAGCTTGCACCCAGATATGTGGGACCATATTAGATACTAGAACGGAAAGGCCCTGTGGCCTACAAGATTCAGTTACCTGAAGAGTTGAGTTCAATCTTTCCAGTTTTCCATGTGTCCCAGCTACGGAAATGTTTGACGATACCCGAGTAAAGGATTGAACCCCGAGGCATCAAGATAAAGGCAGACTTGGAATCTAAGGAGCAGCCAATGGGTATCGTAGATACCAAGGAGCGGGTAACCCGGAACAGAGTTGTCAAAACATACAAGGTGGTGTGGAGTCATCATGATGATAGGGATGCCACCTGAGAAACCGAGGATTACCTAAAAACAGTTTACCCAAAATTTGATAAGAAATGGTTAGTAACCCAAATCTCGGGACGAGATTTCCCTAAGGCGGAAAGGGCTATAACACCCTAGGTGTTAAGCATGCACTTACTCTCATAAACTCATACATAAGCATTCTCATCAAGCATAGCATCACATGAGCATGTCATTTATTCAAAGTGTGATTTTATGTGCTTTATTTTATATGAATTAAATATGGTAAAAATATTATGCTTTCTTCTAATTTCTTGAATTGCCCAAATTAGGTTGAAATAAGTGTTAGAAGTTTTAAGAGTAAATTGGTGATATTTTTGTAGCTATAGAAACTGAGAACTTGATTTTATACAAAAATTCCCAAAATAGATTTATTTAAAAACCTAGAACTAGTTTTAATCTGTGATTCAAATTCTATTTGGAATTTGGCTTTGTTTATTAAAACAAAGTTGTAGGGAATTTTAATGGGAGCAATTCTTCTTTTTACTCTAGCTCTTAAAAAGTTTTGTAAAAGCTTCAAAAATCTCATTTAAACTTTTTAGGAGAAAAGAAATTTAAAAAAAAGAAAAGGGGACAGGCGCTGCTGGGCCGACCCGCATCCCTTTCGGCCCAGCGAAGCCGTGCGGCCCAGTTCCCCCTCCCCTCTCTCCCGCGCGCGGCGCCCGCCTCACTCCACCCGGCGCCGGCCACGTGGCGGCCGTACGCCGGCGTCGTCGACGCGCCGCGTCGGAGCGGCTATAACCTGGTCGGGACGCCGCCCCACGCCCCCAGGCTCCACTCTGTCGCCCCGCTCTACTCCTTCTCCTTCCTCCGTTCACAAGCGCAGCAGCAGCCATAGTAGCTCCGCCGTAGCGCCATCGCCGGAGAGCTCCGCTGCTCACCGCCGGCCACGCCAGTGCCCGAACCTCAGCGCCATGACCACCATCGCACTCGTCTTCACCGCGGTAAGCCTCTGTGAACCTCTCTACCGAGGTGAGAGACCGTCGTACGCCATGAATCGCTCACCGGAGTTGCTCCGACCTCGCCGGAGAGCTCCGCCGCGTCGGATCCTGCTAGTTCCTACCTCTTTTCAATCGCTTTTGGGCGCGTTAGGTCCGTAGTTCGATGAGGAAGCTCGGAGGAGCACTCACGCGTGTTCTACCGTACCGGAGCAGCTTGGCCACAGCGAGCAGCGCCGCCGTGCCGCCATGCATTCTCGCGAGGGTGCTCCGATCATCCTCCGGCCAATCCAAGGGCACCCTCGTGTGCACCTCGCTGCAGGGAGCACTCGTGTGCTCACCCCGTGACCGGAGACCTCGCCGGCCGGCCGGAGTGCTGCATGGCTAACCCGTGGGGCCACGACCCTTGGGTCCCGCCTGTCAGCGCCTCTGTGGGTGTGGATCTGGGTAGATCTGGCATTTTCCGTCGGTTTTTCTTAAATAAAGGTTTTCCAAAAATTGTTTAAATCTTGTAAATTTCATAACTTGAGTTCTACAGCTCCAAAATTAGTGAAATAAATTTTGATGAACTCTATAATTCCAGATCTATAGCTTGGTGTGGTTGCATGTCATGTTTGAACAACTTTTCTGTACAAATATATTTAATCCATGTTTTTGCTGAAAATTGGAAAATGCATAGTAATTAAAATACAGCTCAAAAAATATGAAATTTGTTTTGTTGGCTCTTCATGGATGATTGGGCTCCGGGAAAAATATGTTACATATTATTTGCTGTATGCATTAATTTATGGTGATTTAAATGCTTGCATGGCAGTGGTTTATGATTTTTAAGAAATAATTGGATCATGCAATTAATCTGGAAATTTTTGTGGGTATTCCTTATGTTAATAGGTTAATTATAAAAATATGAAATCTGCTGTTTGACACTTATACCACAATAGGGTATTTATACTTGCTTATATAGATTAATTTTGTGATTTTTGTAGCTCAAAATAAATGTCCAAATTTTATGAGAAATTTTTGGTAGACTTTATAGTTGATTAGTAGTCTACTGTAAGTTTTTTGGAAATTATTGATAAACATAAATATATGCTACTTTTGTAGGCCTAAAAATGAATAAATAAATTATGAATTGTTATACATAGATTAAATAAAGTAAGAGGATATTTTGTGTATCTTTGAAGCATCTTGTGAGCTTGCTGGTTAATTATGAGGACAATTTGTAGAACAGTATGTAATAGATGCTCAGTGTGGTTGCATGTTCTTGCATGATGTTGCCTACCTTGTAAAAATGACCACTTAAATCATCTATGCATCATGTCATGGTCATCTGATATCCACTTGCATAAGCATTGCATCCCGGGCATCTCGCACTCCACTCATGAGCACACATGCATCATACAGGCTCACCGGAGAACGAGGTGGGACCCGAGGAGCAGGAGCAGACCCTGGAGCAGGAACCCCTGGGAGGACCAGAGCCCGGAGAGGAGCTGCAGGAGTACCCGGACCATAGACCGAGCACGTTTGAGAAAGGCAAGTGTTGATATTTGGTAACGCAATTAGAAAATGATCCGCAAGCGCACGGATATCGGTGAGCATTTCACCCGGGAGGTTTTCCAGAGTATCGTATTTATATTTTTACCACTAGG
Source organism: Sorghum bicolor (assembly GCF_000003195.3). Lineage (NCBI taxonomy): Eukaryota > Viridiplantae > Streptophyta > Magnoliopsida > Poales > Poaceae > Sorghum > Sorghum bicolor. Next base: position 25,064,387 of record NC_012876.2, on the reverse strand, counting down.
AGAAAGGGTGCATCTGACTAACCAAATCTATTGCTACTACCCCTTTAGGCTACAAAGAATGTCTCTCGATGTGAGTGATGTATAGAGAAGACTGCAACCGTAGTCTCGTTCTAACCTTGGTAAGGATAATCTACTATTCTATTGGGGAGGCTCACGGAATCTAGACAATACAAAGGATGTTCGACCCGCACCTATAACCCTACCCGTCCTGCTAACGAGATGTGATCTGCAAAGGTAACTCGGAATTGTCACGTTCCTCGCTACTACCACGGTCCAGCTAGTCAGGGGATATCTATGAGTACCCTAGCCTAAACACCATGTTTACGCTAACAAGTGATTACTCTAATACTCAACCGGAAGAGGATTAAAGTAAACTCATAAACCAAAGAACAATAAAACAAGAACTTACTAGTATTAGAAGTCGAATTACTGAAGAATCTTAGAAGCAAGCCTCGGGTTAGGAGACTTGATCCCGTAGGTACAACTCGGAGTAGACACCGACAGGCCGGCCTTCCTCCGATCCACACCTCCACTCTATCTCTCTCAATCTAGTAGAAACTAGAAGATCTATTTCTACTTTACATTGGTTGCTAAGCCTAAAAAGAAATATTATTTAGAGAAGAGGTTTTCCTTCGAGGGCACCCCTCAATCTCTATGATAATTTGTTGTCTCCTCTTTGGGCCAGAGGGGGTCTCCTTATATAGTCCTCCCCTTCTATGCGTTTTTGGGTCGATAGGCGAGGTGGTACTATGTTATTCTGGATCCAATAGGTCGGTGGAACGTCGTGTGCGAAGAGAGTCCGGAACGGAGTCCAGAGGTGGGCGGGCGCCCAGGTCCTCAGGGCGGGCGCCCTGGGCCTGGCCCCTTTCGGGCTCCGCTTCCTTCCCGTGGCTTCTGGAGTCTTCTAGATGGTAGAAAATTTTGCGGTGGGTTGATATTTCTATGTAATCCCGACATGTGGGCCTTTCTTCCTTATTTCCTGATAACCCCCTGCAGAAATAGACAAACACCAAAACTCGTGGAATTCTGTCAGATAAAACCCTAAGTCTAGATGTTGATTTCATTTGGTTCCTTTTCTTTGTTTATTTGATAATTAAATTTGATACTTAAGGACCGTCAACAAACTCCCCCAAGCTTACCTCTTGCTCGTCCCTCAGCAAGGATGAACTCGAGAGTTTCTGCAGTGGTTTCATTTCTTAAAAGTACACACGCATTCAAACAAGATCTCATCTCTGAGTTAGAATAAACTGTCAAGACTTAAAACTTACTTACTTTACCTTCACCATGGGACTTGTAACCGTCACTTCTGTCTTGAGTGGTTAAAAGATAGAACAGTCTAGTCAAGTGCCATGTCTCTCATTCTTGCTCAGCTATAGCTCTGGGGTTTTTGAAGATTTTCAAATAAAACTCAGAGATTCCTTGTATGATTCTCTCTGGTCTCTCTTTTGTGGTATTTTTGGATCCTTACCAAGGCAGTGATGGTATATGCCTTCTCTCAAGATATGTAGTATTTGTGGTATGAAGCATAGTGACATTGTCTTCTCTCTCACCCTACTCTAATAAGGCTTTAATATCTGGAGCTCATAGGTGGGAGATAAAGTATACATACTTACAAGACATTTATTGCATAGTCAAACCATGGATCCAAAGAAACAAATCAATAAGCCAAATCAAGATGTGCATGTGTGGCGAGTGAATGGTGTATGGTGATGATGGAGATAACAATGGTGAAAGTCTAATTCTACTTTTGCTCTTTTAAGGGGATACATACCTTTCTTGCACTTAAAAGCTTTTTGGGGAGAATGAGATGCTCTATATTTTCTTTTTCTTACCTCTCAGGTGGGTATCTTGTACCCCTAATTCTATTGTCGGACACTTGTCCATTTTTACCTCTCGTCTCACTTTTTCTTTTCTTTCGAGGTTCCGAGCACTTGCTCCTTTTTATTTCCTCGTATCTCTTTTTTTCTCTTTTTTTTCAGAGCATTCATCTCTTGAGATAATATAGCAAGTGGTAGTAACAAGATAACTTGAGCATTTATTTCACAAGGGGAAAATAGAAATATTTTTGGTTATTCTCTCCGGGTTAGGAGTAGAATATTTTTGGGTGATTCTGGAGATGGAATGGGTGGATATATGTGGATGGTACTTCCGGAGTAGAAGTAGCATATATGAGTGAACGTGCAAGTGAAATCTTGATTTAACCACATGACAAGCTCCTAAGGGTCTACACAGCTTGACCACACTCAATGCTCATAAGCAGTAAATAGTAAATGTGTGGCTCAAAGTCTAATAAGCATGTATATATAGCTGTGGTAGGAATTTAAACTCTCATCATACAGGAACTCATCATGTGTTATTTTAAAGACTTTTCAAAGATAAAATTCTCCAGAATTCTAGCATCTCTAGGAACAGATAAACAACAGCTCAACCTTCCCATATCGTATCCGTTAACAACTTAGACTTCAGATCAAGTTTTCATCCCACAAGTTTAGGTCTAGGGCAAGCTTTAAATTATAACAGTTATATCTAAACTTGAGAGAGAACTTCAAATTTGCAAATTAGGCAGAGCAACTATTCATCGTATCTATGCTTAAGTTTTATTATTAAGATTCAGATTGGCATAGCTACTTTATTTATTTATTAAACACACTAAGCAAAAGACATATATATAAGCATAAAATCTTTATTTGGTTTTCCATAGTTTATGTGTATTTATATTCTAAAATAATATAAGTATAAAGATAGATAGAAATACTTATCGAGATAAATGGGGGTGCTCTCCCCCAAGCTGAATTTTGACGTAATTTCTTCTGATGTAGCTAGCAGGTGGTGGAGGTGTATTTGAAAGTCGGCAGCACCCTGACAGTGATTAGGATGTCCTCCGTCTGCTAGTCTTTTTTGATCCTTGAATTATGTGGAGCTCAAATAGACAACAAAGCTTTGTGGAACTGGTTAAGTGTTAGCATAAATATCTAGCCTTTATCATGTTGAGGCTTCTCAATAAATGTTACTTATTTAGCAGGATCATGCACTTATTATTTTTATATTTTTATTATAAGATGAAAACTTATTTATTTTATTTTTATGCCACCACAGTGAATGTACTTATGGGTTTTATGCCATGAGCATACTCACATGGGGCTTACTATATATTTTTTTTAACATTATTATTTTCTTTTCAAGATAGAATGAACCTGATTAACTAAGCAAACTATAATTGAATAATTGAAAGGAAAATGATAACTACCAAGTTTACCTCTTGGCAAGGCGTTCGGTGTTTTTAAGTCCTCCGAACGGGACTCCTTGTGTTTTCAGTCGTCCTGGGATTCGCTAGGTGGCGTAGTCGGTGATTCTGGCGGCGCCTTCTTTTCGTGTATAACTATGTTCTCCCTCCACACCTGCCTCGGTGCTACGGTCTCCTCAGGACAGTTCTGTTCAAGCTGTATGTCTTCAGACCTTATCACTTCTCCTTCGTAGTCTACCCATCCGTCCTTGATGATTTGTCTCATCTGGTTGCGGTTGCGTTGTCTTCTTCTTGTCCTTCTTAGAGGAGAAGTGTATGTGGACTTCTCCGGTTTCAATATAGATGATGGCTTTGATAGTGTTGAGGAACGGTCTTCCAAGGATGGTGGGTGGATCATACTCGTCTTCTCCCATGTCAATGATCTGAAAATCATCTGGAGCTGAATATATATTGGTTGTAGGGGCATGGTTCCATGCAGGAGCTGATAAGTGACTCAAGCCATTATGTTGACGTCAGATCCGGTGTCGTAGAGTGTCTTCTAAAAAGAGTATCCATTGTTTGTGCATTCGATTCTTGGAACACCAGGGTCGTCCTTCTTGATCAAGAAAGGTGACTTGAGTCGACGATCTTGACCTCCTTGAACTGCAGTGACCATCTTAGCTGACTCGGTCCACATTTGCTTGTTCTTGTTCCTCCTGTTGGTCCTCTTCCTTGGTTCATGTCAGGATTGCTCTGAAGTTTGTGTAGTCTTGTTCTTGAAGGAAAGTCTCCTTCTTCCCCTTGATGTAGAGACTGATCTTGGCAGCATTAGCGTAGATGACAGCTCTGGTGTTTAGGAATGGCCTCCCTAAGATGATGGGTGCCCTCTCCTCAGTGCCAGTCTCTATCACCACGAAGTTTGCTGGAGTGTACAAGGTACCAACTCGGACACAGAGGTTCTTCAATATTTCCTTTGGGAAACTAAGTGTCTGATCTCCATTGTGTTTGTGCTCGTAGATCCCGGTTCTTCACTTGATGGAATCTGGGAGTTGTAAAACGCCTTCACGTTTCTCAAAATGTGTCCTGCTCATAGAGACAAGGCAGAGATCAAGTGCATGGGCCCTGTTGGTGGAAAACACCAACAGAACCAAAAGTGTATTTGTTCTTCTCTAACCTTAAGCATAGTGAGCAAGACAAAGTTGATGGATCATGAGTGTAGCATTTAAAACATTTGTTAGATCAGATAGCTCAACCTAATGGAAAGATAATCTATCTATATTTATGTTTTGTTTATATCTTTCAAAGATTGAATGTGCAATACTTTAGCTTATATGATTAGGAGTGTGGGATCATGAAGGTAGTACTAAGAACAAAGATTAAAGGACTAAACATGTTGAATTAATTGGGTTGGTTAATTTGGAGTTATAAATCATACATGTTTGTCTCTTTATTTATGTGAATGCCAGAACCAATGAGAAGCTTATAAAAGTGTTGGTCAAGTACCTTAAGATGTTACCTTACTTGAAGAGTGATGGTACAGTATCACCTTGTGGAAGCTTTCCTTTCTTAGCGGTTGTGTATCGTGTTTGTGGCACCCTCCATGGATCATCTCTTTGTGATGAATGAGCTATGTCCTTCTTGTGCAAATTGTTAAACTTCATGTGTCTCCTTTATCTCCAATGAGTTTGTATCTCAGGACTTCCCAGGTTGATATTGAAAGTTTTCCTGCAGGGGTTAGTCCAACAAAATATCCCATATCTACTATAGCATACTATCGGCTCAAAAATCAACCTAGACACCATGTCTAATTTGATTTAGGAGGGCATTTTAACCTAAGCACCATGCTTAATTTAAAAATCCTTTGGAAGTAAGATCATCATTCCTAAACTAAGCACCATGCTTGATTTAAGAGATAAATGAAACTACTCCAAACCTAGACATATACTAAAGCAAATAAAGGTAGCATGAGAGCATTTATAGCGATCTACTCAAGTGGAGGTGAAGTAGTGTAATTAGTACTTAACAAATTGAGCATCTCTCAAAGGTAGGGACAACCAACGTAGCAACATGGCAAAGGATGTTTTTATGTAAAGTACTCCCCCAAGCTTGAATTTTGCAAAATTCAAGTTTGGATGAATTTAATTCAATGTTGTGTGATGGTTGGTTGGACATACCTTGTGCTTGTTATTCATCCGATCTTCTTGCTCCAATCCTGGAAAGGTTAGTGACAAGAATACCCGAAGGAATATTTCTACAATATGCTCAATACACAAGGCAATGTTGCAAATAATTAGAAGTGCTTGTTTTAGGACACTAAGCTTGTCCTTGGGAAACCATCAATTAACTCAATGAGATCTGCAATATTTATTATAGACATATGCATCGACAACCACTCTTTTAAAGTTTTTATAAATAGAAAAGAAGAGAGGGTTGGAGATCTCAAATGTGATAAGGATGGAGAGACTAATTGATTGGAGAGATGTTTTATATGAGCAAGGACGGGGTGAGGTATTTATGAAATAACTTCCATGCTCACTGTTGTTTCTCTCATTCTCAAACTCCAAGGACGATTCTTCATGAATGTTTAAAATTCCTCTAGGATTGTCTCTCAAGTTTGTTTTATCTATCCATTCAATGGTGATAGCACATGGATTTTTAATGCCCTCTAGCCATTGATGTTGCTCTTCTCGATCCTCCTTCTTATGCAGGGGATGTCTAGAGAAATTCATAGGATTATCGGGAGGTTGAAGAGAAAGAGCATAGTAGAATTTATTAAGCTCAAGGATGGGATGGATAGCCGAATTATGGGATTGAAATATTTGGAAATTGGCTATTGAAACTTCCTTTCCTCGTCTGGGAGATGATTCCTTCTCTATCTCTATGTTTTTTCTATGAAGACTAGTACAAGAAGGATGTCCACAAATGAAGACATACCTTCCTTTACTAATAGATAAAGAAAGAAAGACTCTACCAAAGGTTATATGATTAAGACCAATGTGAAAATATCGAGAAAAAACATGGTCTTGTAGGGCTAGGTCTAAACCAGAATTTATAAAAAGATTAATAGATTCCCTAGGTGTAGCTAAAAGTGCATTATCTTTTTGATTAAAAGATAGGACCTCAGCTATAGAAAAGGGTTGGTTTTGACCTATTGCAATCAACTCCGGACACAGATCATAATTAGGGGCAGGACGTGTTGACTCCCATGGTCTATGGCTGGTCTCCGAAGGTGCAAAGAATTTAATAATAGGTATGGAATTTGAGTTATCCATAAAGATAAAAATAAAAAAGATAAAAGAATAAAAGTATAAAAGTATAATACAAGATAATAGTAAGACTCAAAGTTATCTCAGCAAACCGTCTTTCTCCCCGGCAACGGTGCCAGAAATGCTTGTTGATATTTGGTAACGCAATTAGAAAATGATCCGCAAGCGCACGGATATCGGTGAGCATTTCACCCGGGAGGTTTTCTAGAGTATCGTATTTATATTTTTACCACTGGGAGAAAGGGTGCATCTGACTAACCAAATCTATTGCTACTACCCCTTTAGGCTACAAAGAATGTCTCTCGATGTGAGTGATGTATAGAGAAGACTGCAACCGTAGTCTCGTTCTAACCTTGGTAAGGATAATCTACTGTTCTATTGGGGAGGCTCACGGAATCTAGACAACACAAAGGATGTTCGACCCGCACCTATAACCCTACCCGTCCTGCTAACGAGATGTGATCTGCAAAGGTAACTCGGAATTGTCACGTTCCTCGCTACTACCACGGTCCAGCTAGTCAGGGGATATCTATGAGTACCCTAGCCTAAACACCACGTTTACGCTAACAAGTGATTACTCTAATACTCAACTAGAAGAGGATTAAAGTAAACTCATAAACCAAAGAACAATAAAACAAGAACTTACTAGTATTAGAAGTCGAATTACTGAAGAATCTTAGAAGCAAGCCTCGGGTTAGGAGACTTGATCCCGTAGGTACAACTCGGAGTAGACACCGACAGGCCGGCCTTCCTCCGATCCACACCTCCACTCTATCTCTCTCAATCTAGTAGAAACTAGAAGATCTATTTCTACTTTACATTGGTTGCTAAGCCTAAAAAGAAATATTATTTAGAGAAGAGGTTTTCCTTCGAGGGCACCCCTCAATCTCTATGGTAATTTCTTGTCTCCTCCAGGGGCCAGAGGGGGTCTCCTTATATAGTCCTCCCCTTCTATGCGTTTTTGGGTCGATAGGCGAGGTGGTACTATGTTATTCTGGATCCAATAGGTCGGTGGAACGTCGTGTGCGAAGAGAGTCCGAAACGGAGTCCAGAGGTGGGCGGGCGCCCTGGGCCTGGCCCCTTTCGGGCTCCGCTTCCTTCCCGTGGCTTCTGGAGTCTTCTAGATGGTAAAAAATTGCGCGGTGGGTTGATATCTCTATGTAATCCCGACATGTGGGTCTTTCTTCCTTATTTCCTGATAACCCCCTGCAGAAATAGACAAACACCAAAACTCGTGGAATTCTGTCAGATAAAACCCTAAGTCTAGATGTTGATTTCATTTGGATCCTTTTCTTTGTTTATTTGATAATTAAATTTGATACTTAAGGACCGTCAACAGCAAGCCCCGGAGCATTCCAAGTCTCCCTATTCTCGCTAACATAAATGATTTATTATGCTTGTTCTACTATGTTGCATTTAAGTGATAGGAATTGCTTGATACCGTTGATGCATATGTACTCCTTGATATCACCACTTGTTTATCTACCTTGTCCTATGTAGATAGGCGCGGAGTCCATGCTTAATTTGCTTAGTCCGGTAGAAGTCGGGTGATTTCCTGTCACCTGCGAGATATAGGTGGATACCTGCTAGATTAAGCGGTGATTGCTTTAGGAAAGAATAACCTAGTGTGGAAAGAAATTTGAGACCGAGCAGGGTCTTATGGTGGGTTGACCGTAGTGCCCCTACCTGTGTCGATTAAGGACCGATCGTTGACGGCCCTCTTGTCATGTTGAACGTATGCCCCACACTTAGCTGGAAGGATAAGTCGTTCCGACCGTGAAGCCTGAGCACTATCCGGGCCGGGAATTGGCCCGATGTACGCGTTGTATTGGTGATGGTTGAGGAGAACGACGTGGGCGCGGCGTGCAACCTTGGTATACCTTGGATACCTCGGTCGCCGGAACGGTCCTTGGGTACGGGCGGTGCCTGTCGAACCCGCAAATTGGTCCTGGATAGTGCAATACGGTGATCTGTAGCTCACTTGATCATTGAGTGTGGTTTGTGTGGGGAATAAACTCGCCAGCTGGTCAGAAATGGATTTGAATCGCCATCGCTCCTGGATACTGAGCAGTTGACATGAGCCCTGTCCTCGTAGCAAGGACTATGGAACACTAGGGTTATAATAATAAGTGATTTCTGAATGCTATAATGAGGTACCATCATATTACGACACTTGCTTGTAATAGTATAGGTGCTAACCTAGATAATAGGTAATGATATTATCAAACTTGAGCTAATTAAAAGAAGAATGGTCTCTAGACTATGTTTAGGGGAATAATGCTTTTATGCAAAAAGTCTCAGCTACCCCACCATACAGCCTTCATGATCCTTGAAGAGTCTTTATTTTTGGTTTATGACGGGTAAATCTAGCTGAGTACATTCTCGTACTCAGGGTTCTATTCCCATGTTGTTTTTGCAGATGGTCAAATGTACTATGGTTATTGCATCCTCTGCTTGTACCCTGCCATGGGCGATAACTAGACCAAGGGCGATGGTCACTCTATCTTCTCTTTTGCTTTTGTGGGAATGACCGAACTATGGCACTGTATCAAACTGAATTTGTGTGTGTTACTTTCAAACTATGAAGCTTCCGCTACTTGAGAATTTGTTTTGTAATAATTTTAAGCACTCTGATGTATTTGATGAAGGTTTGTGAACTGGATGTAATTGTGAATGGTGGCCGCTGAACTTATTACGATCTTGGCTGTATGTACGAATTGTGGTTTGAAATCCCTCGAGATTTCACGGACTACCGGGATTATATGGGTTTAAGCTCGATGGTTTGACTGTGCCAATGGTTACTATTAGGCTTAATCTCCTATAATTTGGACGGTTCTGTTACAGTGCTAAGGTTGCAGGGTTCGACTCTTTGTGATTTGAAGCCGGATCGCTGTGTCGGTCTCTAAACAAATCATTGTTTATCTTGAACTTGACGGAAGATCGAGAACCCCGTCGCTATTACTTGGAAGCCTATGAAGTTCTAATAGACAACAAAGCTTGTGAAACTGATTACGCATTAGCAATAAACCTTTAAGCTTTGGAAGTCTAGAACTTTCTTATACCTATTTATATTTTAGCAGGATCAGTATATTTTATGCTTTTTATATTTATGTTATGCACATAGTAAAAAAATATGCTGTAATTTGTTTTTACGCCACTACAGTAGATGAGTGTGTGGGCTGTTGCATCACATATTAAATGCATGGGCTTAGTAGTTTTCTAGATGCAATGCAATATATATTTATTTTCTTTTCTAATGCATAAATAATAAAGATGCAACTACTAATGCAGTTAAGAAAAATAAATATGCTTAAAGGAAAATTCAGATAAATACTAAGTTACCTCTTGGCGCGGCATTTGGTGTTTTTATGTTCTTCGAACAGGACCCTTACCATGTTAATTCTTATGTGCTTTATCTGGTCCCAAAGGTGGAGAACATGATAGTTGCACCTCTTGAGATGGTGTCACGTATGTTTATTGCTCTTCTAGTAGGTTGGAGTCAAGTACTAGTTCTACAAGCTAGCAAAATATTCGCTCAGTGTGCATGTTCATAGGTCTAGGATCTTCACTTGTAGGATTCTTAGGGAGTTGACTAAAGTGTGTCCTGCTCATAGACACAAGGCAGAGATGAAGTGCACGAGCTCTGTTGGGGGGAAAACACCAACAGAACCAAAAGGTTTGTTTATTATACTCTAGCCTTTTGCACTTTGAATGAGATAAAGTTGATGTTATGTGTTTTGCTCAATCTAAACTTAGGTGATAGGAAAAAATGATTAGCAAGCTTGTAGCATTAAAACACTTTGTAGATCAGATTACTCAACACTATGGAAGGATGGTCTATGTATACAGATAACTTTATGATTATGACTATCATCTTCCAAAGATAGGATGTGCAACAATTTAGATCATTGAATTAAAAGCTACAAGATCAAGAAAGTGATTCTAGGAACAAGCATAAAGAACTGAACATGTTGAGCGAATTAGATTAGATCAAATGAGGTTGTAACTCAAAGCATGTTTGGCTCTCTACTTATATGAATACTAGAATGAAAGAGGATATTTTGGAAGTGATGATCACTTACCAAGAGATGCTACCTTTAGTAATGAATAATGTTGAAGCCATAACATCTTGTCGAAACTTTCCTTGGTTGGCTATCTTGTCTCCTTTGTTGTACTCCTTTCTTGCCATTATTTGGTCTCTATCTAATTTGTGATTGGACCTTTAGCTCTTCTTATTATTTTATCCCTACAAATCATTAATGGACAACACATACCTGAAGGAGTATACAAATATCACAATGGTATTGTTGTAACACAAAGCTAAGGGTCACTTCCTATGCTACAATAGAAATTGTTTTAACATACTTATCATAGCATATTTATTATTCACAATTACTTATTTCTAAAGGATTGATTTTCCCATCTTATGCTTTGTTTCTTAAATATAAGCATTGTGAATCAACTCAAACTCATAGAAATAAAACAATAGTGAATATAGAGATTGCAAACCAGCGTGTGGAGCGATAGGAGCATGAGATGTGGAAGAACTTGGTTGGATCCTCTAGAGAAGTTGGCCTTTCTTCCTCGTGTCTCAGCTTCTCAACTAGAGAGGTTAGAGTGTAGAACGTAACATGCTCTTCTCTTCAATCTTTTCATGATTCCTAATAATTAGTGGTTGACAAGAGAGTGCAACTCCATAGAGCGAGTGCTTTGATCATGGATCATGTTTTGTGGCACCCTTCTTTCTTCTTGGCTACACGTGAGTTGTGTCTCCCCTCATCTCTAGTGTAAGTTCATCTCAGGACTTCCCTAATTTGTATTTGAGATTTTCCTGCAGGGGTTAGTCCAACAAAAATATTCCAATATCTACTATAACATTCTATAAGCTCAAAAATCAACCTAGACACCAAGTCTAATTTGATTCAATAAGGCATTTTAACCACGTGTAATTAAAAGCCCTGAGAGCAAGATCACCACTCCTAAACTAGGAACCATGCTTTATTTAAGAGATGTATGAAACTACTCCAAACCTAAACATATACTACAGCAAACAAAGGTAGCATGAGAGCATTATAGAGATTTACTCAATAGTGATGATAGAGTATGATCGTAGTGAGAAATATTATTATATTTTTAGATGCAGATGATTTGTATGCATGCAAGGAACTAAACATGAGGTGGATTTGATATGAGAAAACTAAATGAAGTGGATGCATGGATGATTCAAAGTAAAATGCAGTGGTATGCAAGGAAGTAAAAATATAACTACTCATAAGGTTTAAAGCCCATGAGTAAGACTATCTCACCTTGATCACACTTACCATGACACACAACTAGGATGAGTAGTGTAGCCACATGGGATGGGAGTTGAATTCTTGTGACGAAGACCTTTTCTCGAATCTACACATGGTTAGAATAAATAATATATATGTATATACGAACCTATGAGATCGCAGGGTTCTAGAATGATGGATCTTGAATATTCAAGCACCCTGGGTTCTTCAATCTTATGGAATCTTGTCACAAGGTTGAAGCGGCATCTGATGTCCTATGTATTCCACACTCAACAGAACAAAGGGGTAATCCTACCAAAGCTAGTGGTACACTAAATTAGTAGACATCAAGATCATTATCAGAATCATTTATGCCAATTGCTTCCCTGGCAACGGCGTCAAAAGTGTGCATTTCTTAACGCAATCACCAAAGATAGACAAAAAGCCTAATCCCCATCAACAGCAACGGAAATGTTTGTTGACGTTCGTTAGCGCAAAAAGAAATATGAAAGATTCCGCAAGCGCACTGAACGTCATCATAGCATTTTACCGGAAGTATTCCAGGTATCATTATTTATATTTTACCACATGGAAGCTAGGGTTAAGAATCTAATAATTCACTATCCTACATCTACTAACTTAGAGTATCAACTAAACTAAAGCAGGGGTAAACAATATACTATAAGATAAATCAATTAAGTGCATATAAGAGAATTCAATGATAAATGTATAGATAGTCATAGTGGAAGGACAACGGGTAAGATTTGAGTTCCTTTGTACTTATTTATTACTTAGGTTCTAAGATAATAGAATATGAAAAGATATAGCAATCATACAATGGCACTTTGTAGCAATAGTACCTTTCCGACTCTCGATAGAGACTAGGAAGAAAGTAGTCGGGGGACGGCTGCCAAAAGGCTCTACGAAACATCAATCCGAACATGGTGTAATACAAGGGCCAGATAGGGCTATCACCCCTAGGGCTACCACAACTATCCATGGGATTGAGCGCAACCTCACGTAAACTATAGCCTAGACACATATCTACACTAGTGTTTACTACTCTAATTACTATAGATAACTAGAGCACTCAATATGAGTGAACATCCCATGCCAAGGTATAACAATTATACTAATCATAAATAGGCATAAAGTAAAAAGAGAAGATAATATGTTAAAGCATATTTCTTACAAAGAAGAGATATGAAGACATACCAAAACTCTAAAGAAGACTCCTCCAAAACTGGAGTGTAGGTCCACTCTCCCAAACTCCTGACTAAAATTAATTTACTACATTGGAATGTGTGGCCCTAGTTCTCTAGAGAAAAGAGGTTATCCATTTGAGGGACGCCTCTATGGCTGGCTCAACTTTGGCTACCACCGGAGTGCTGCCTCCCCAAGGGCGACTCAGCCCTCCATGACATTTCCCATGTTCCTCCGCACCTCACTCCCTTCCCTACAGACGCTCTACAACATTCTTTCAGCACCAACAATGACCATGGTGGCCGAGGTTGACGGTCCTTAAGTATCAAATTTAATTATCAAATAAATAAAGAAAAGGATCCAAATGAAATCAAGATCTAGACTTAGGGTTTTATCTGACAGAATTCCACGAGTTTTGGTGTTTGTCTATTTCTGCAGGGGGTTATCAGGAAATATGGAAGAAAGGCCCACATGTCAGGATTACGTAAAGATATTAACGTGCTGCGCAATTATCTTACATCTAGAAGACTCCAGAAGCCACGAGACCGAAGTGGAGGCGAAACGGGGCCAGACCCTGGGCGGCCGCCCAGTTGGTCAGGGCGCCCGCCCACCCCCTGTGTCCAATCAGGACTCTGCTTTGCGGGAAGTCTCCACCGACCTAAAGGATGAATCTAAACCATACAATCTATGTCGGTTTGATCCAAGGGCCCATATTCACTTGAAGGGACTATAAAACCAGACCCCCTGGCCCCTAGAGGGAGGAGCCTCTCAACCCTAATTCATTGTTCCATCAAGGGAGAAGAAGCCTCTGATCAAGATTAGAGCCACCACATCAATTAGATATCTAGATTAGCATAGCTACATAGGATTAGAACTAGAAGGAGTCAATCTTTGATTGGTTTCCGGATCTGTCAGGAGGATTCTTGGTAATTCTCTAATTGTGCTTCTAATTGCTTTCTAATTATCTTTGTTCTTCAATATTATGAATATGACTTTGTTCTACTTCAATATATTGCTTATGACTTTGCTCTACTTGTTTATATTCAAGATTATATTGTTCTTAGTTTATCATAGTTATGTACTTGGCTTAGTTAGATACGATCTATATACATGCTTAGGATCGTATAGCGTTTATCCATCGGATCCATGGATAAATGATTGATATTGTGTAGGCGTGGTGCTTATACCGTATTTATCTGCGATTGTACCCAATATGCCAGATCGTGGGGTAGTTCGTGATAGTGACAGCTTCATTGATTCTTATATAGTCCCCCTCTCGTGTATTGGGCTGGCAGAGCAACATTATTACAGGGGAGTGATTGCTATGTTTCTCATATTCCTTGCTAATATCACTATGCATGGGCGTAGTCTTGTCTCACAATGATTGCTAAGTATGCTTGCACTAACTATGATATGCTAGACTATATAGTTAAGAATAACTTAGGGAATATTCTTGTAGTTCGTTCTAATACCATGCTAATGACTTTCTAGAGTATCTAATTGAGGTGCTTATCATATTTATTATGTGGCTAGATCAGATTAGTTATCCTTGTCACTATTATTATTTCATATATCTTTTATGTGACACTTATCCCTGTATGATGAGTTAGATACAATGTTCTCAATTATACATGCAATGATAGATGCTCAGACTCATATTCTATTCGGTAATCAATAATGATGATTTCTAATCCCTTCCCAGTGGTAAAAATATAAATAACGATACCTGGAATACTTCCCGGTTAAAATGCTACATCGGTATTAATCTGTGCGCTTGCAGATCCCATTCATTATTTATTTAGAAGAGCAATTGCATATTTCAATACCGCGTCTCTCATATCATGCTGGGGATGACAACTTGGCTTAAGTGGTGTGAGGGATAGGTTTGGCATTTTTGGCACCGTTACTAGATTTAGAGAACTTAGTCTACTTTTGGTAATGATGTTAAGAATACCCAACAGCCGAAAACACTGTGTCGCGCGTGGCTTTTCCTTTCTAAGCCGATAGAGGGCAATATAAGGATCGTAAAAGTATCCAGAGCTCACCGTGACTTCAAGGAGCTACTCAGCAGTGGTGAAGACACTCGGAGAAAGGTTGGCCATAGTGGAGTGTTTCACGGGGAGCTTCAGCCGGAGTTGGGGAAGAAGGGCTCGGCCAGAGTTGGGGAAGAAGGGCTCAGCTAGAGCTTTGGGGGAGGTAGAGGATGGTTGGCTGGGTGATAAAGCAACACGAGGGTGTTGGGTATTTTAAACGCAAACAGAAAAATCCGCAAGCGCACGGATACCGATGTAGCTTTCACCGGGAGTATTCCAGAGTATCGATTTTCCACAGAGAACGTGAGTGTACTAATTAAGATCCAAGATCGCCCAAGGATAACTATATAATTATTTTTGGTGCGAAGAGAGGAAGTTTCCTGAGAGTTCTCTAGTTGATCTAAGAATCAAGAATTACTTCAAGATTATCTATATCGGGACATCAGAGCACTAACCACAGAAAGAGATGAGAAGGGGGCTAGGAAGGTCTGACTACGGTCCTACAAACACCGATCCGAACGTGGTGGAATACGTCGACCGTTAGGGCTGTCACTACCCTAGGGCTACCACAACAATCCGTAGGATTGGGTGCAATTCCAGGTAATCGCAAGACTAAACACCACGTCTAATCTATTAATTACTACTCTAGCGTTATAAAGACTAGAGCACTTGATGCAAGCGGGAATCCAATAAATAAGTTGAATGTAAATAAAAGTAATTAAAGAACTCAGGAATTATGAGCTGAAGAACCTGGAGAACGATGAAGAACGAACCAGTTGCTGCAAAAGTACAATGTTGAGGAAGATCCGACAGATCCGGCTCCTCCTTCTCCGCTCTCCTCTTCTCTCTCCCTATTTTCTAGATTACAACTAGAACTAACTAGAACTAGAACTAGAGGAACTAGAACTAGAACTAGATGAACTAGAACTAGATCTAGATGAACTAGAGGTAGAACTAGAAGAACTAGAGGGATCCTCTCTACTTGGATGAAGAATTGAAACCCTAGCTTTGATTCTGTAGAAGAGGTATGATCTCCAGGGGCCAGGGGGTCTGGTTTTATAGTCCCTTCAAGTGAATCTGGGCCGTCGGATCAAACCGACATTGATTGAACGGTTATTGTTGATCCTTTAGGTCGGTGGAGCAATATCCCGAAAGAGAGTCCTGATTGGACTCTGGCTGAGGGCGGGCACCCAGGAAAGGAGGGCGGGCGCCCTGTCCCTGTGTCCTCTCGGCCTCCGCTTCGGTCCCGTGGCTTCTGGAGTCTTCTAGATGATAGAAAATTGCGCGGCACGTTAATATCTCTATGTAAACCCGACGTGTGGGCCTTTCTTCCATAATTCCTGATAACCCCCTGCAGAAATAGACAAACACCAAAACTTGTGGAATTCTGTGAGATAAAACCCTAAGTCTAGGTGTTGGTTGCATTTGGATCCTTTTCCATGATTAGTTGATGGTTAAATGTGTGCATTAAGGACCGTCAACAAGCTCCCCCAAGCTTAACCTTTGCTCGTCCCTGAGCAAAGATGAACTCAAGAATTTCTGCAGTGGTTTCATAACTTAAAGATACACATGCGTTTAAACAAGATCTCATCTCTGGTTAGAGTAAACTGTTAAGACTTAAAACTTACTCATTTATCTTTCACCATGGGACTTGTAACCGTCACTTCTGTCTTGAGTAGTTAAAAGATAGAACGGTGTAGTCAAGCACCATGTCTCTTATTCTTGATCAGCTATAGCTCTGGAGTTTTTGCAGATTTTGAAATAAAACTCAGAGATTCCTTGTATGACTCTCTCTAGTCTCTCTTTTGTGGTATTTCTGGATCCTTACCAAGGCATTAATGGTGTATGCCTTCTCTTAAAGTATGTGGTATTTGTGGTATAAGGCATAGTGGCATTGCCTTCTCTCTCACCCTACTCTAATAAGGCTTTTGATATCTGGAGCTCATAGGTGGGAGATAGCTAATACATACTTACAAGACATTTATTGCATGATCAAACCATGGATCCAGAAGAACAAGTCAATAAGTCAAATCAAGATGTGCATGTGTGGCGAATGAATGGTGTAAGGTGATGATGGTGATAACAATGGTTAAAGTCTAATTCTACTTTTGCTCTTTTGAGGGGATACATACCTTTCTTGCTCTTTTGAAACTTTTTGAGGAGAATGAGATGCTCTATATTTTCTTTTTCTTTTCTCTCAGGTGGGTATCTTGTACCCCTAATTCTACTGTCGGACACTTGTCCATTTTTACCTCTCGTCTCACTTTTTCTTTCTTTCGAGGTTCCGGGCACTTGCCCCTTTTTATTTCCTCGTATCTCTCTTTTTTTTCTCTTTTTTTTCTCTCTTTTTTTTCTCTTTTTTTATTAGAGCACTCATCTCATGAGATAATATAGCAAGTGGTAGTAACAAGATAACTTGAGCATTTATTTCACAGGGGAAAAATAGAAATATTTTTGGCTATTCTCTCCCGGATTAGGAGTAGAATATTTTTGGGTGGTTCTGGATATGGAAATGGATGGATATATGTGGATGTGTACTTCCGGAGTAGAAGCAGCATGTATGAGTGAACGTGCAAGTGAATCTTGATTTTAACCACATGACAAGCTCCTAAGGGTCTACACAGCTTGACCACACTCAATGCTCATAAGCAGTAAAAAGTAAATGTGTGGCTCAAAGTCTAGCAAGCATGTATATCTGGCTGTGGTAGGAATTTAAACTCTCATCATACAGGAACTCATCATGCAACATTTTAAAGATTTTCAAAGATAAAATTCTCCAGAATTCTAGCATCTCTAAGAACAGATAAACAACAACTCAACCTTCCCATATCATATCCGTTAACGACTTAGACTTCAAATCAAGTAATCTTCCCACAAGTTCAGGTTTAGAGCAAATCTTAATTAATAACAGATAGGCCTAAACTTGAGAGAGATTTCAATTTTGAGAACTAGTCATGGCAGAGCAACTATTCATCAGTTCCATGTGAGAGCTTATCATGAGGGTTCATAGCAAACTTTATTTATTTATTTATTTAGAAAACTAAGCAATGGTATATAAGCACAAAATCTTTATTTGGGTTTTTATGATCATGCATCTTTTTATTATTTGAGTAAAATATAAACGTGAGTAGAACACTTAGCTGGATAAATGGGGGTGCTCTCCCCCAAGCTGGATTTTGACGTAATTTCTTCTGATGTAGCTAGCAGCTGGCGGAGGTGTATTTGAATGTCGACAGCACTCTGTCAGCGATTAGGATGTTCTCCGTCTGCTAGTCTTCTTTGATCCTTGAATTCTGTGGAGTTCAAATAGACAACAAAGTTTTGTGGAACTGGTTAAGGGTTAGCGTAAATACCTAGCCTTTATCATGTTGAGCCTCCTCAACAAATGTTACTCTCTTTAGTAGGATCATAAATTTATTTTTATATTTTCATTTTTATAGGACAGGAATATATTTATTTTATTTTTATGCCACCACAGTGAATGTACTTATGGGTTTTATGCCATGAGCATACTCACATGGGGCTTACTATTTTTAACATTTTTATTTTATTTTTAAGATGATATGAACCTGATTAACTAAGCAAACTATTTTAAATAATTGAAAGGGAAAAAGGATAACTACCAAGTTTACCTCTTGGCAAGGCGTTCGGTGTTTTTAAGTCCTCCGAACGGGACTCTCCGTTTTCTCAATCATCCTGGAATTCGCTGGATGGCGTAGTAGGTGGTTCCGGCGGCGCCTCCTCTTCATGTATAACTATCTTCTTTCTACACACTTGACTCGGTGCTACGGTCTCCTCAGGACAGTTCTGTTCAAGCTGTATGTCTTCAGACCTTACGACTTCTCCTTCATAGTCTGCCCATCCGTCCTTGATGATTTGCCTCCTCTGGTTGCGGTTGCGTCGTCTTCTTCTTGCCCTGACCTGCTTAGAGTCTTCAACTATATAGTTAGGGTCAGTAAAATAGCGGTGTACCTTATTAGAGGGGAAATGCATGTGGACTTCTCCAGTTCCAATGTAGATGATTGCTTTAACGGTACTGAGGAACGGTCTCTCAAGGATGATGGTTGGATCGTACTCATCTTCTCCCATGTCAATAACCTTTCGGAATGTTTGATCTGTCATCTGGAGCTGAATGTATGTCGGTTTTAGGGGCATGGTTCCGAACAGGAGTTGATAGGTGTCTGCGGCCATTACGTTGACGTCAGATCCGGTGACGTAGAGTGTCTTCTGAAAAGAATATCCGTTGATTGTGCACTCGATGCTTGGAACACTAGGGTCATCCTTCTTGGTCAGGAACGGTGACTTGAGTTGACGATCTTGACCTCGTTGAGCTGCAGTGACCATCTTAGCTGACTTGGTCCATATTTGCTTGTTCCTGTTTCTCCTGTTGGTCCTCTTCCTTGGTTCATGTCAGGATTGCTCTAAGATTTGTGTAGTCTTGTTCTTGAAGGAAAACGTCTCCTTCGTCCCCTTGATGTAGAAACTGATCTTGGCAGCATTAGCGTAGATGACAGCTCCCGAGGTGTTCAGGAATGGCCTCCCTAGGATGATGGGTGCCCTCTCATCAGAAACAGTCTCTATCACCACGAAGTCTGCTGGAGCGTATAAGGTACCAACTCGGACGTAGAGGTTCTTCAATATTCCCTTTGGGAAACTTAGTGTCTGATCTGCAAGCTGCAAACACATGGTTGTTTCTATGAAAGCATGTGTAAAGAATTTTTCATAGAGTACCCTAAGCATAATGTTGACGCTGGAGCCAAAGTTGCAGAGTGCTTCTAGGAAGTCCACCATGCCGATGGAGATCGGGATGACGAGACGTCCTGGATTGTATCTCTTGACCGGCAGAAGGTCAGTAATTACTTCCACAACGGGGTTACTCCAGTAGTTACGTCCTCAAGCATCTCAGGGCAGTGATTGCATGAGTGTCCAGTATCTCCAGTGTGTTTGTGCTCGTATATCTAGGTTCTTCACTTGGTGGAGTCTGGGAGTTGTAAAACTCCTTCATATTTTGTTCGAAGTGTACCTACTCATAAAGACAACGCAGAGATCAAGTGCATGGGCCCTATTGGTGGAAAACACCAACAGAACCAAAAGTGTATTTGTTCTTCTCTAACCTTAAGCATAGTAAGCAAGACAAAGTTGAAGGATAATAAGATCATGAGTGTAACATTTAAAACATTTGTCAGATCAGATTGCTCAACCTTATGGAAAGATAATCTATCTATATATATGTGTTTTCTCTTTTTTTTATATATATATCTTCCAAAGACTGAGTGTGCAACATGTGGGATCACAAAGGTGGAAGGACTAAACATATTGAATCGATTGGGTTGGTTAATCTAGAGTTGTAAATCTCACATGTTTGTCTCTTTTACTCATGTGAATGCCAAAAATAAGCAGAAGCTTATAGAAGTGATAGTCAAGTACCTTAAGATGTTACCTTAGTGGAAGAGTGATGGTACAGTATCACCTTGTGGAAGCTTTCCTTTCTTAGTGGTTGTGCATCGTGTTTGTGGCACCCTCCATGGATCATCTCTTGTGAGCTATGCCTTCCTTGTGTAGATTGTTAAACTTCATGTGTCTCTCTCTTTGTCTCCAATGTGAGTTTGTCTCAGGACTTCCCAGGTCGATATTGAAAGTTTCCCTGCAGGGGTTAGTCCAACAAAATATCCAATATCTACTATAGCATACTATCGGCTCAAAAATCAACCTAGACACCATGTCTAATTTGATTTAAGATGGCATTTTAACCTAAGCACCATGCTTAATTTAAAACCCCTTGGAAGTAAGAGCATCATTCCTAAACTAAGCACCATGCTTAATTAAGAGATAAATGAAACTACTCCAAACCTAGACATATACTAAAGCAAATAAAGGTAGCATGAGAGCATTTATAGAGATCTACTCAAGTGGAGATAAAGTAGTGTGATTAGTATTTAACAAATTGAGCATGTCTCAAAGGTAGGGACAACCAACATAGCAACATGGCAAAGGATGTTTTTAATGTAAAGTACTCCCCCAAGCTTGAATTTTTCAAAATTCAAGTTTGGATGAATTTAATTCAATGTTGTATGATGATTGGTTGTACATACCTTGTGCTTGTCATTCATCCGATCTTCTTGCTCCAATCCTGGAAAGGTTAGTGACAAGAATACCCGAAGGAATTTTTTTTACAATTATCCTTATATGCTCAACACACACGGTAATGTTGCAAATAATTAAAAGTTTATGTTACGATCTGATCAGTGCTTGTTTGAGGACACTAAGCTTGTCCTTGGGAAACCATCAATTTATGTCAGTGAAGTGGTTTCCCCTCCAACGCTGACCTATATCAAGATCAACTCAACGAGATCTGCAAAATTTATTATAAACATATGCATCGACAACCGCCCTTTTAAAGTTTTTTAAATAGAAAGGAAGTGGGGGTTGGAGATCTCGAATGTGGTGATGTTGGAGAGACCAATGGATTGTGAAGATGTTGCACATGAGCATGGAGTAAATGAAGTGGCTATGAAATAAATTCCATGCTCATTAATGCTTAGAGGGAAATCCATGTGGTATGGTGAAAATGACAAGGTGAGTGTGGTAAAAAGGAAAAGAAAAAGGATACACGGACGACTTGGTTCGAAACTAGCACAGCTACCGTACCCCGGCAACGGCGCCAGAAAGCTTGTTGGGTATTTTAAACGCAAACAGAAAAATCCGCAAGCGCACGGATACCGATGTAGCTTTCACCCGGGAGTATTCCAGAGTATCGATTTTCCACAGAGAACGTGAGTGTACTAATTAAGATCCAAGATCGCCCAAGGATAACTATATAATTATTTTTGGTGGGAAGAGAGGAAGTTTCCTAAGAGTTCTCTAGTTGATCTAAGAATCAAGAATTACTTCAAGATTATCTATATCGGGACATCAGAGCACTAACCACAGAAAGAGATGAGAAGGGGGCTAGGAAGGTCTGACTACGGTCCTACAAACACCGATCCGAACGTGGTGGAATACGTCGACCGTTAGGGCTGTCACTACCCTAGGGCTACCACAACAATCCGTAGGATTGGGTGCAATTCCAGGTAATCGCAAGACTAAACACCACGTCTAATCTATTAATTACTACTCTAGCGTTATAAAGACTAGAGCACTTGATGCAAGCGGGAATCCAATAAATAACTTGAATGTAAATAAATGTAATTAAAGAACTCAGGAATTATGAGTTGAAGAACCTGGAGAACGATGAAGAACGAACCAGTTGCTGCAAAAGTACAATGTTGAGGAAGATCCGACAGATCCGGCTCCTCCTTCTCCGCTCTCCTCTTCTCTCTCCCTATTTTCTAGATTACAACTAGAACTACCTAGAACTAGAACTAGAGGAACTAGAACTAGAACTAGATGAACTAGAACTAGATCTAGATGAACTAGAGGTAGAACTAGAAGAACTAGAGGGATCCTCTCTACTTGGATGAAGAATTGAAACCCTAGCTTTGATTCTGTAGAAGAGGTATGATCTCCAGGGGCCAGGGGGTCTGGTTTTATAGTCCCTTCAAGTGAATCTGGGCCGTCGGATCAAACCGACATTGATTGAACGGCTATTGTTGATCCTTTAGGTCAGTGGAGCAATATCCCGAAAGAGAGTCCTGATTGGACTCTGGCTGAGGGCGGGCGCCCAGGAAAGGAGGGCGGGCGCCCTGTCCCTGTGTCCTCTCGGCCTCCGCTTCGGTCACGTGGCTTCTGGAGTCTTCTAGATGATAGAAAATTGTGCGGCAAGTTAATATCTCTATGTAAACCCGACGTGTGGGCCTTTCTTCCATAATTCCTGATAACCCCCTGCAGAAATAGACAAACACCAAAACTTGTGGAATTCTGTGAGATAAAACCCTAAGTCTAGGTGTTGGTTGCATTTGGATCCTTTTCCATGATTAGTTGATGGTTAAATGTGTGCATTAAGGACCGTCAACAGAGGGATAGGCGGATTCTCTGGTGCTATCTCCTTGGTTCGCGAGTGAGTGGGTAAGCCGAATGGGAGCAATGGAGGAGGTTCACTTGCGTTGAGCCATGGGTAGAAAGAGGAGGCGTCTGTGAGCTTGGGTGGTGGAAAAGACTGGATGAGGATGCCATTGGCTTGGCCACCTCTTGGCGACTTTAGGCAGGCAGGCAACTACATGCCAGCCATGCTTGAGCTGACATGGGGGGTAGCTGCGCCGGGCAAGGTCACCGTGCCCAGTTCTCATAGAGGGAACACTATAGCTTGTTCTTATCCCCCTTTTTTCATTTTCACAATTACTTTTTATTTTACATGGAAACTCAAAAATCGGCTAAAACAGGAAATGTGCAGCACAAACTTTCCTACAACATTCCTTTAAGACTCAAATTCAAATTTTGAAATGGAAGTGGTGAATTTGATCAAAACAGTTTGAATTTCAAAATCCAAATTAGGGCCAATTAAATTTTGCAGTGGGGCAAGATAGAAATTCCAAAATTACTTTTGATTTTGCTCAATAACTTGAAAAATCCTAAAATAAAAGTTGTTCACTTTGAAAAGCTCTACAACTTTTATTTTAGTCACATTTGTTGACGGTCCATAATGCTCACATTTAACCGTCAACTAATCATGGAAAAGGACTTATATGCAGCCAACAACTAGACTTAGGGTTTTATCTAACAGAATTCCACGAGTTTTGGTGTTTGTCTATTTCTGGAGGGGGTTATCACGAAATTTGAAAGAAAGGCCCACACGTCAGGTTTACATAGAGATATTAACGTGTCGTGCAATTTTCTACCATCTAGAAGACTCCAGAAGCCACGGGAACGAACGGGAGGCCGATCGGGCCCGGGGGCAGGGCGCCCGCCCTCCCCCCTTGGGTGCCCGCCCAGCTACAGTAACCAATCAGCTTCAACGTCGCGGATCGTGCTCCACCGACCTAAGGGACCAATGAAAACCGTGCGATTAATGCTGGTTTGATCCGACGGCCCAGATTCATCTGAAAAGACTATATAAGCAAGGCCCCCTGGCCCCTGGAGAGCATACCTCTTCTACAGAATCAAAGCTAGGGTTTCAATTCTTCATCCAAGTAGAGAGGATCCCTCTAGTTCTTCTAGTTCTACCTCTAGTTCATCTAGATCTAGTTCTAGTTCATCTAGTTCTAGTTCTTGTTCCTCTAGTTCTAGTTCTAGTTAGTTCTAGTTGTAATCTAGAAAATAGGGAGAGAGAAGAGGAGAGCGGAGGAGGAGCCGGATCTGTCGGATCTTCCTCAACATTATACTTTTGCAGCATTTTGTTTGTTCTTCATCGTTCTCCAGGTTCTTCAATTCATAATTCCTGAGTTCTTTAATTACTTTTATTTACATTCAAGTTATTTAATGGATTCCCGCTTGCTTCAAGTGCTCTAGTCTTTATAATGCTAGAGTAGTAATTATAGATTAGACGTGGTGTTTAGTCTTGCAATTACCTGGAATTGCACCCAATCCTGTGGATTGTTGTGGTAGCCTTAGGGTAGTGACAGCTCTAACGGTCGACGTATTCCACCACGTTCGGATCGGTGTTTGTAGGACCGTAGTCAGACCTTCCTAGCCCCCTTCTCATCTCTTTCTGTGGTTAGTCCTCTGATGTCCCGATATAGATAATCTTGAAGTAATTCTTGATTCTTAGATCAACTAGAGAACTCTCAGGAAACTTCCTCTCTTCCCACCAAAAATACTTATATAGTTATCCCTGGGCGATCTTGGATCTTAATTAGTACACTCACGTTCTCTGTGGAAAATCGATACTCTGGAATACTCCCGGGTGAAAGCTACATCGGTATCCGTGCGCTTACGGATTTTTCTGTTTGCGTTTAAAATACCCAACAAGCTTTCTGGCGCCGTTGCCGGGGAACGGTAGCCGTGCTAGTTTCGAACCAAGTCGTCCGTGTATCCTTTTTCTTTTCCCTTTTTACCACACTCACCTTATCATTTTCACCATACCACATGGATTTCACTCTAAGCATTAATAAGCATGGAATCTATTTCATAGCCACTTCATTTACTCCATGCTCATATGCAACATCTTCCCAATCCATTGGTTTTTCCGACACCACCACATTCGAGATCTCCAACCCCCTCATCCTTTCTATTTACAAAAACTTTAAAAGGGCGGTTGTCGATGCATATGTCTATAATAAATTTTGCAGATCTCATTGAGTTAATCTTGATTTAGGTCAGCGTTGGAGAGGAAACCACTTCGCAGACATAAATTGATGGTTTCCCAAGGACAAGCTTAGTGTCCTAAAATAAGCACCGATCAGATCGTAACTTGAGCTTTGAATTATTTGCAACATTACCTTGTGTGTTGAGCATATAAGAATAATTGTAAAAATATTCCTTCGGGTATTCTTGTGACTAACCTTTCCAGGATTGGAGCAAGAATATTGGATGAATGACAAGCACAAGGTATGTCCAACCAATCATCATGCAACATTGAATTAAATTCATCCAATCTTGAATTTTGCAAAATTCAAGCTTGGGGGAGTACTTTACATAAAAACATTCTTTGCCATGTTGCTATGTTGGTTGTCCCTACCTTTGAGACATGCTAAATTTGTTAAATACTAATCACCCTACTTCATCTCCACTTGAGTAGATCTCTATAAATGCCCTCATGCTACCTTTATTTGCTTTAGTATATGTCTAGGTTTGGAGTAGTTTCATTTATCTCTTAATTAAGCATGGTGCTTAGTTTAGGGCCGATGATCTTACTTCCAAGGGAGTTTAAATTAAGCATAGTGCTTAGGTTAAAATGCCCTCCTAAATCAAATTAGACATGGTGTCTAGGTTGATTTTTGAGCCGATAGTATGCTATAGTAGATATGGGATATTTTGTTGGACTAACTCCTACAGGAAAACTTTCAATATCGACCTAGGAAGTCTTGAGATAAAGTCACATTGGAGACAAAGATAGAGACACATGAAGGTTAACAATTTACACAAGGAAGGCGTAGCTCACAAGAGATGATCCATGGAGGGTGCTACAAACACGATGCACAACCGCTAACAAAGGAAAGCTTTCACAAGGTGATACTATACCATCACTCTTCAAGTAAGGTAACATCTTAACGTACTTGAATATCACTTCTATAAGCTTCTCCTTGGTTCTGGGGTTCACACGAATAAAAGAGACAAACATGTATGATTTACAACTCTAGATTAACCAATCCAATCGATTCAACATGTTTAGTCCTTCCACCTTTGTGATCCAACACTCCTAATCATATGAGCTAAAATGTTGCATACTCAATCTTTGGAAGATATATAAAAAACAACATAAATATAGATAGATTAGCTTTCCATTAGGTTGAGTGATTTGATCCGACAAATGTTTTAAATGTTACACTCATGATCTTTTTATCCATCAACTTTGTCTTGCACACTATGCTTAAGGTTAGAGAAGAACAAATACACTTTTGGTTCTGTTGGTGTTTTCCACCAACAGGGCCCATGCACTTGATCTCTGCCTTGTCTCTTTGAGCAGGTACACTTTGAGCAAAATATGAAGGAGTTTTACAACTCCCAGACTCCACCAAGTGAAAAACTTGGATCTACGAGCACAAACACACTGGAGATATTGGACACTCAGGCAATCACTGCTCTGAGATGCTTGAGGACGCAAACTACATCAACAACAAACTACCACAACCGTCCTCAACAAAATCAAGGTCGGAATCAACAGAGGCCAAACTACTCAGAGGCAATCCAGGACGCCCTGTCATCCCGATCTCCATCGGCATGGTGGACTTCCTATAAGCACTCTGCGACTTTGGCTCCAGTATCAACATTTTGCCCAGGTTTCCCAAAGGGAGTAATGAATAACCTCTTCATCCGAGTTGGTACCTTGTACACTCCAGCAGACTTCATGATGATAGAGACTGGTACTGATGAGAGGGCACCCATCATTCTAGGGAGGCTATTCCTGAACACCTCAGGAGCTGTCATCTACACTAGTGCTACCAAGATCAGTTTCTACATCAAGGGGAGGAAGGAGACGTTTTCCTTCAAGAACAAGACTACACAAATCTCAAAGCAATCGTGACATGAACCAAGGAAAGGACCAACAGGAGGAACAGGAACAAGCAAATGTGGACTGAGTCAGCTAAGATGGTCACTGTTGTTCAAGGAGATCAAGATCGTCAACTCAAGTCGCCTTTCTTGATCAAGAAGGATGACCCTGGTGTTCCAAGCATCGAGTGCACAATCAACGGATGACCTTAGCATCATTTGCTATGATCACTATGCACACAAGAACTAAGTCTCTACTTACACTAGAGAGCTACCTAAAGTTTCTATACAAGAAGCAAGCTACTCTAGTTTGCAAGAAAGTAAGAGAGAGACTTTGATCTTTATACCACCACGTAGAAGGGATGAACCAATCACAATATTATGAAGTCCAATCACCGGGAGAAATCCAATCAACAAACACAATGGACACACAAGATTTTTCTCCCGAGGTTCACGTGCTTGCCGGCACACTACGTCCCCGTTGTGTCGACCAACACTTGGTGGTTCGGTGGCTAAGAGGTGTAGCACGAACCTCGTCCTCACTAGGACACCACAAGAACCTGCCCACAAGTGAGGTAACTCAATGACATGAGCAATCCACTAGAGTTACCTTTCGGCCCTCCGCCGGGGAAGGCACAAGACCCCTCACAATCACCGGGAGATGGCCACGAACAATCACCAACTCGTGCCAAAGCTCCTCCGCTGCTCCAAGCCGTCTAGGTGGCGGCAACCACCAAGAGTAACAAGAAAACCGCAGCTAGAACGATCCCCAAGTGCCACTAGATGCAATCACTCAAGCAAATGCACTTGGAATCACTCCCAATCTCACAAAGATGTATAATCTATGGAGGAGATGAGTGGGAGGTGTTTGCTTAGGCTCACAAGAATGTCAAGTATGTTAGAATGCCAAGAGAGTAAGCCCCAAGCCGGCCTAACACGTATTTATAGACCCCTCAAACAAATAGAGCCGTTGGCTCTCTCATTGGGTCTAACTCGGGGTCACCGGACGCTCTTAAAGGGACACCGGACGCTCAACACCTGCGTCCGGTGCTCCAACGTCAGTCGCGTGTCAGAGTCTAACGGTAACCTGTAGAGCACCGGACGCTGAGCAAGTTACCACCGGACGCGTCCGGTGCACACCGGACTCATGCGCAAAGAGTTCCACAAACCTGCGGGTCACCGGATGCTAAGCACCGGTAGCGTCCGGTGCTCACCGGACCCCTGCGCAGAGAGGGTCGCAAAAACGCCCGCACACCGGACGCGCACCATCGGACGCTCAAGCAAGCGTCCGGTGCCTATCGTCCGGTGCCTTACCCTAGCTGGGCCAGGCACTGTCTGCACACCGGACGCTCAGACACAACGTCCGGTGCCTCTGAGCCAGCGTCCGGTGAGTGTTTCTCGGCGAGAAACACTACCGCGACTTCTCTAAATTTCCCACTGGCGCAATAGAAAATATGCACTTTATTTTCTCGAAAAGCGCCGAATCAAGTATTTTCACAAACATTTTCACAAACCCATCCTCTCTCTACCCTTGAAACTCCACCTCCTTCTCAAAGTATGCCAACACCACAACGTGTGTACCAACAAGTGCACGTGTGTTAGCATTTTCACAAACATTTTGTTCGAAGGAGTTAAGTTAGCTCACTAGGTTCTAAATGCATGCACAAGAACAACGACACCTAGTGGCACTTGATAACCACTTAGCCAAAGAATTCCCCTCTTTATAGTACGGCTATCTATCCTAAATGTGATCACACCCTCTATGGTGTCTTGATCACCAAAACCAAAACCCTAAGCAATACCTTTGCCTTGATCTCCATAGGGTTTTGTTTTCATCTTTCTTCTTTTTCAAGTTGAGCACTTGATCATCTTGTGGTCATCACCTTCATCACAATGATCATTACTTGCTTCATCACTTGGCATGTACCAACCTCATTAAGTCTACACACACTTAGTATAGAGGTTAGTACTAGGGTTTCATCAATTATCCAAAACCAAACTAGGGCTTTCACATAGGTGCCACATCATTATCCACTGTGTCAACATATTCACCAATCTTGAATGCAACTTTCACTTTATATCCAATCTTGATATCTTCCGAATCATTCAGCCATTGCACATGAGATGGATGAGGGTGTTGTAGCAGCTTGAAGCCAAGTTTATCACCCATCTCACGACTAGCAAGATTGTGGCAGCTCCCTCCATCAATAATCACCTTCACCTCTTTATCATGCACCTTTGCTCTAGTTTGAAATAATTTATGTTGCCGCCCATTTTCAGCTTCATTTGACTGAACACTCAATATTTGAGTCACCTCAAGAGCAGCTCCTTGCTCAAACTTGCAGCTAGTAAGGTCCTCATCTCCATGGGGTTCCTCCTCAACTCCCTCTTCACTAGCTGATTCATATTCTCCATCATCATTCACAATGGTCACCTGATTATTTAGGCACTCCTTACTTATATGCCCATGGCCTCCACACTTGAAGCTCTGAATTCCACTACTTTTGGAAGTAGAACCCACTGAAGTAGTGGTTGATGCTGCTGGCTTTGAACTTGAGACAGCAGTGTTCTTTCTACTAAAAGTACCCTGAAAAATAGATTGTGAGCCTACACTTGAGTCTTTCACCGTAGATGATTCAGCAGCAAACTTTGTTTTTGATTTGCTTCGTCTAGAGAAATTCCTCGTGGATGGTTCAGCAGCAAATTTTGGCATGGTAAATTTCAGTTTGCCAAAACTTCCTTCATGGTTGCCTCTTCTATGACATCGGTGACCAAAACTGAGTTGGAAGCGGTTGTCATCAGCCTCATCTTCAGATTCATCATCATTTCTTTGACTATGTCTTCTTCCTCTACCATGTGCAGCCCTCCGGTTCCTCTGACCTCCTCATCTTCCATCACTATCTTCTCTATCTCCACTATGGTTGCTTGCACCATCATGAGGTGGACGATGCCTTCTGATTTCAGTCAAAAGATTCTAAAGATCTTGTGTCAACCTCTCTTGTTTTTCTTCCATGCTTTGTCGGAGTTTATTAAATTGTGCTATGGTGACACGATCTTTGATGTCCACTCGACCCATCTTCCTGTAAGGTTAGCTGAATACAAATAATTTGTATTTGTGGAATATGAAAATTTGGTGACTCTCACAACTCACCTCTCTAACCACCAAGGCTCTTATGAATTCCTCTGCTGCAGATAACTAGGAAAACAAATGTCTGGTGGCAACTGAAAGTGATGGCGAGGCGAATACAAGAACAGAGAGTACCGATTACGATGATTTTTATGTGGAGCTTGGCGGGGAGTAATACACAAGGAATGCAATCTGAATTCTAGTTGTTGTAAAGTTAAGTAACGATCCAAACTAGAAGTTCTCTGCCTAGTGCTGATCAAAAGATTCGAAGTGTATAAATAGATCACACACACGCAAAGAAATTTCAGAATTGATGCAAACAAGGAGTATGATTGGGATGCAAGTGTTGCAATCAGACCCAACCAAAGTTTTGCACCAAACAAAGATAGCAAACTGGTTGTAGAACTTGATATGAAACTTTCAGCACTTGTGCACATAAACCAACTAATCTTTCAGATTTTCTCTCTGAACCTTTCTCAACTTTTTTTTTCAATTCACTTTTTTTTGCACTTTCTTTTCTTTCTTTTTTTTGACACACTTTTATATATATATATATAGAACTAAAAACAGGGATCAGATTATGATACTTGCACAACTAAGACAGAAATAAAACAACAACCAGTAGCTAGATAGGACCAAAGTTAACACAAAGGCTGATATAGGCTACAGAGATTTTTTTTGTGAGGATTTTTAGATATAAAAGAGGCACAAAGAACACGCGAAGGATAAATGATCAACAACTAAAACAAAGACTCTAATGGACTGCGACTTAACCAAACTCACTAAAATAACAGATTGAAAGAAAGGTCTAAGCAATATATTTTTCTGGCTTTTTGGTGGATAAGACGAAGCAAAAATATATATGTAGCTAGAGATAAAATTCCTACCGTGGCAACGAAAGCTTTGATACCAGATGATGCGACACATTGTCCCGATCTTCACGACGTAGGATGAACACCGATAACCAGCTGAAGAACAGCCGGATAACTTGCTGCAAGCAGCGATGACTAGTGCAACCTAGCAAATAAAACTTGAAGCCAACCACCGTCTTTAACCGGCAACCTGAATCGAGGATTCGCCCAACCACACTCTCAAAGAACCAACCAACACAACCTACAATCAAACAAGGAATACCTTGAAGGGAGTAGGAGCACCAATTGGGAGCGGATGACGCCGCCGCCTATGTAATCCCGTGAGGAAATCACAAGAGCAAAGTGGTAGAGATCACTCTCTGAATTTGTTAGCATGCAGCTGAACAAAGGGGTTCTGTATTTCAATTATCAAAAGTCTGAGATTACAATGAGTCTTAGGGGGTATTTATACTAGCAACAGCCCTGCTAGATAGGTATGAAAATGAAATAGATTTTCTGAGGGAAGGCAATGTGAAAGGTCCCCTCGAAATGGATTCCCGAGGTGGCTTCGCGTGACTGTTGGCCTCTAGAGAAGTTTCCAATAAACTGACCATAACTTGTTATTGGGAAGTCCAAATGATAAACTGTTTCTTGGGTATGAAACTAGACTCCAAGAGCTTTCCATCAATATATGCCATGCACCACGAAACTTTGTAGATTGGTACAGTTTTACTTGGCAAGTTGTACTAATATTCTGTCATGACAGACTGTTGACCTTCTGAGCAGTCTGTACTAATTCTGTTCTGCAGGCAATATGGAGTATCCAAACTGGTCTCTACTAGATTCATTGGAAAGTAGACTCATCAAGCTTTCCAACAAGTGCTCATGGACCTTCATAGATTTTGGGGTAAAAAGTTATGAAGATTTCTTGCACTGGTCCATTTTTGACTTCCACTGGTCTGTTTTTGACTTCTTCTGGAACTTGCACTGGTCCGTTCTTCAGGGTCCGATTCATCCTTCTCTTCTTCTATATACCTGAGTACAATCAAGGTACAACACATAGGTAGTATATAATTCCCATCAATATTAAAATGATTATCACAAAGTAGCGCGTGGACCTCTTGTTGTAGCTTCTTTACACGACTACGTGTAATCGGTCCATCGATGACTTGGGCTGGTGTCGGCGTAGGTGAAACTTGATTGGGTGTAGCTTGACTTGGAGCTTGTGACATCTTGCTTGGTGACGTGGTCATATCAAATACTTTGTTATACTTGTGCTTATGAAACTTTTATTGTTGTATCAGCAAACTGGCAAATCGGCAAAGACTAGAAGTACCAAGACAACTACCGATGCCCCCCAGTCCAGCCAAGTCAAGAGAAAGGGTCCCAAGAGTACTAAGTCACAAGCAAAACGTTAGAAGATAGCAGCGCCTCCTCCTCCTCCAGGGTCACCGATTCATGTGGAATCGTCTCCTTCTTCACCAGAAGCTTAGACACAACAAGCACCGTCTCCACCTCAGCCACAAGAAGAACCTCAGCCAGAAGAGACATCAGCCGATGTACATGAGCAGGTCGCCGATCCAGTGGGTTCTATCGTAGCATCGGTAGTTTCCTCAATTTAGACAAGCATTGCACCCCCTCAAGGTAAAGCATTGTCTATGAAATCATTGCTGATGGATTTATCTTTCCAACTTATAATTATCTTTATTAATTTTTAGCTGATATTGTCTCATCGGCAACTCCGGCTAATCACCATGTGGTACCATCGGCCTTAACTAGCCAGATGCAATACATAGCTTTGAAACAAGTAAGCTATTTGATTCTCATCCTTTATTTCATTAACATTTCATCATCAAATAACTTATCTCCTTTTCCTTTTCAGGAACAAGACTCTCCCGACAGCCTGTTCTCCTTCGCCATTGAAATTTCTGATGATGAAGGAGAGGAAGCAAGCTCTTCTCAAGCAGTAGGGATTTCATTGGCAGAAATCAGAGCTAAACTGGAGGATCTGCTGGCCCTGCTTCATCAGGATACAGCCCAATTAGTCGACGACTCTGATCCAGTGAAAGCTCTATTCAAAGCTCTCCGAGGTCAGATCCCTGCCGATGCCGAAGAGACTCTTGTTCAGGCTGCACACTTAGAGAGCCGCCAGCTTCAGTATCAAAAAGCTGCCCAACGCCTTGCCGATAGAGCCACTCATGCTCAGCTCGCAGAGGAGGTAATGAAAGTGAAGCACCTTGCCGATGACAAACACAAGAGCATCGGCATTCTAAAATCCTCAGGAGATATGCTGAAACAAAAGATCTCTGACTTATCGGCAAAAAGGGAAGCTCTATTGGCAGAGCTTAAGCAAGTAGAAGAGGCTCTGTCCAAAGCTCAACAAGAAGAAAGTCTGCTGCCTGAAATGATCAAGACCCTCGAACAAGAGCGAAACATTCAAGCCTGCAAGGCATTGCAGATGAAGAAGAAGCTGAAGCCAGTGGAGGGTTCTGCCGACGAAGACATCAAGGAGATAGAAGAAGCCGACCAAATTCACCTACGAACTGTATCGGCGATCCAAGCTCTACTGAATGTATAAGCTTTCCGTCAGCGGCGTGTTTTGCTCTTTCTTCAAAAACAGCTGATTATTTTGGTCTAGCCGATAGGATTGTTATCAGCATCTTTTAAAACATCGTATTTAGTCTGAGATACACTTTAATCCAGCCGATAGGAATGTAATCGGCACTTTAAGCTTTCATGCATCGACACATATGCTCGGGTAATATTTCTTTAGGTACTTTCCATTCAATGCTCTGGGAAATTCAACTCCTTCGAGAGTTTCCAAAATATAAGCATTACCGGGAGCAGACCGATTTATCCGATAAGGACCTTCCCAATTAGGAGATCATTTTCCAAATTTCGAACTTTTAATTCCAATTGGTAATACTAGTTTCCACACCAAATCTCCATCGGCAAACTCCTTAGCTTTTACCTTTTTATCATACCATATGGCAACTCTCTTTTTATTTTCTTCTACACTTATCAAAGCCCTTAGCCGATGCCCTGCTGAATCATCTAACTCATCTTTCATCAAAGTAACATAATCATCGGCAGCCAGCTGATCTTCAAAAGATAGTCACCTAGATCTGGTCTTAATTTCCCATGGCAGTACTGCATCGTGTCCATACACCAACTGATAAGGTGAGACTTTAGTTGACCAATGACATGCCATCCGATACGACCATAAAGCTTCATTTAACAATGTATGCCATCTTCTAGGATTTTCTTCAATCTTCCGTTTGATGAGTTTAATAATTCCTTTGTTAGACGCTTCGGCCTGTCCATTGGCTTGAGCATAATAAGGAGAAGAATTCAACACTTTAACCCCCATACCGATTGCAAATTCATTAAATTCTCCCGACGCAAACATAGTACCCTGATCGGTAGTAATTGTTTGAGGAATACCAAATCGGTAAATAATATGCTCTTTCACAAAATCAATCATAACGGCCGATGTGACTTTCTTCAAAGGAATAGCTTCAACCCACTTAGTGAAATAATCAGTGGCAACTAAGATGAACTTATGCCCTTTGCTCGATGGTGGGTAAATCTAGCCGATGAGATCAATAGCCCATCCCCGGAACGGCCAAGGTTTAATAATGGGATTCATGGCCGATGCGGGTGCCCTTTGAATACTGCCAAATTTCTGACATCCTTGACACCCTTTGAAATATTTAAAGCAATCCTCAAGTATAGTCAGCCAATAATATCCATTTCTCCTGACCATCCATTTCATCTTAAAAGCCGACTGATGTCCTCCACACACTCCTTCATGGATTTCACCCATCAAACTTTTGGCTTCATCATTACCTAAGCATTTTAGAAGGACTCCATCTATAGTTCGGTAATATAGTTCATCCTCGAGGAGCACATACTTGGTAGCTTGAAACCTGATACGTCTCTCAACCTTTTTAGATGGATCCTTTAAATAATCAATGATCTCCTTTCTCCCATCATCGACACCGATTGCCGATAACGTGTTTAATATGGGTTGATATCCCGAGGCATGTTGAGCCAACCGATTCGCCTCCTCATTTTGTAACCGAGGAACATGCTCTAATCGGAAGTCCTTGAATTCCTTTAATAATTGCATACTTTTTTCATAATAAGTTATCAAGACTTCGCTTCGGCATTCGTAACTTCCAGCCAGCTGATTTATGACCAGCATAGAATCCTCGAAGATCTCAACAGCATCAGCATGAACCTCTTTTAACAATTCCAATCCCTTGATCAAAGCATGATACTCAGCTTGAATATTCGTCAACGTGGAAACAATCGACAAAGAGAACTCATACTTCCTTCCCTGAGGGGAAATTAGTACTATGCCGATTCCTGCCCCCCGGTCCCAGGTAGATCCATCAAAGAAGAGCGTCCAAGGAACAATTTCCAAAGTCTCCGCTACACCGCAATGTTGAGTCACAGAATCGGCCATAACTTGCCCTTTTACTGCCTTAGCCGATTCGTAACATAGTTCAAACTCTGACAGTGCCAAAATCCATTTGCCGATACTACCACTCATAATCGGCATAGACAACATGTATCGGACCACATCATTCTTGCATATAACAGTGCATTCGGCCGACAGCAAATAGTGCCTCAACTTAATGCATGCAAAATATAGGCATAAACATAATTTTTCTATTGCCGAATACTTGGTCTCAGCATCAATCAGTCTTCTACTTAAATAATAAATCACACGCTCCTTCCCCTCAAATTCTTGAATTAAAGCCGAACCGATGACCAACCTATCGGTAGATAAATATAATCTGAAGGGCTTTCCTTGCTGAGGTGGAATTAAAACTGGAGGATTTGTCAGATAAGTCTTGATTTCATCCAAGGCCACCTGCTGCTGTTCTCCCCATACAAACGCTTGATCGGTTTTCAATTTGAGTAAAGGACTGAAAGCACGAATTTTACCAGACAAATTAGATATAAACCGTCTGATAAAATTTACCTTGCCGATCAAAGACTGGAGTTCAGTTTTGTTGGTAGGAGCAACTATCTTATTGATGGCATCAATAGATCTCCTACTAATTTCAATTCCTCTCTGATGCACCATAAAACCAAGAAATTGCCCTGCCGATACACCAAATGCACACTTATTAGGATTCATTTTTAAACCATGTTTCCTTGTGCATTCCAACACCTTTCATAAATCGGCAAGATGCTTTGTGAAATCTCCAGACTTAACGACCACATCATCAATGTAAATTTCTACTAGCTTGTCGATGAACTCATGAAAGATAAAATTCATAGCCCTTTGATATGTAGCACCAGCATTTTTCAAGTCAAAGGTCAAGACTATCCATTCAAACAGCCCAACATGACCAGGACATCTAATTGCGGTCTTAGGAATATCTTCATCAGCCATGAATATCTGGTTATATCCTGCATTGACATCCATGAAGCTTATGATCCGATGTCCAGTTGCAGCATCAACTAGCAAATCGGCAATTGGCATTGGGTAGCCATCCATCGGCGTAGCCTTATTAAGATTTCTAAAATCGATGCAGACTCGAAGCTTCCCATTTCTCTTATAAACCAGGACAGCATTGGATATCCACTCGGTATACCAACACTGCTGAATAAATTTAGCTTCAATAAGTTTAGTTATCTCGGCCTTAATATCAGGAAGAATATTAGGATTACATCGGCGGACTGGCTGCGGATGAGGCCGAAATCCGGATTTGATAGGCAACCGATGTTCAACAATAGATCGGTCTAAACCGGGCATCTTAGTATAATCCCAAGCAAAGCAATCTTTATATTACTTTAACAAATCGGTTAACTGTGGCTAACACTCAGAATTTAACTTAGCACTAATAAAAGTAGCTCTTGGTTTATCACTATTACCTATATCTACCTCTACTAAATCATCGGCCGATGTAAACCCCTGGCCTAATTTTTCATCATCGGCGAACCTATCTATTAAAACTCCTCATCAGAACTGACTGCTTGGATCGGTGGAATTTCATAATCTGCAACTTTGAGGAATTCCTTCTCCCAAATCTCTCCTAAGATGCACCTGGTCCTTTCATAAGTATCTGCTTCTGCCGATGCGATGACATAAGAAGAATCTCCTGGGACAATCTCAATCTTGTCACCTACCAACTGAAGCAAGCATTGGTGCATTGTTGATGGGATGCAACAATTGACATGGATCCAATCTCTCCCTAGTAGCAGATTATAAGCACCCTTTCCACTGATCACGAAGAAAGTTGTCGGCAAGGTTTTGCTGCCGACGGTCAACTCGACGCATATTGCCCCCTTAACCGGAGACACATTTCCTTCAAAGTCCTTTAGCATCATATCGGTCTTAGTCAAGTCTTGATCTCCTTTCCCATGTTTCCGATAGACTGCATATGGCATGATATTAATAGCAGCCCCACGATCAACTAATATCTTGGTCATCGGCTGCCCATCAACCCTTCCTTTGACGAACAGGGCTTTAAGATGCTGCCTTTCATTGTCGGCAGGCTTTTCAAAGATCGCCGTCATCGGGTCCAGAGCCAACTGATCTATCCGGTCGGAAAAATCCAGCTCCTCATCATTACTGAGCGGCGCAAGGAACTCCATCGGCAACATAAATACCATGTTAACATCTGCCGATGGCCCTTTTCTTTTAGGATTTGGTTGCTGCTGATCTCCAGATTTGCCAGAATTCTCTCCTTTGCTCAAATCTTCTCATCTTTCACGCTGCAACCTCCTTTTCTGTGTTCTAGTCAACCCCTCTGGACACCATTGCGGCTGTCTTACCGATGGACGACGATTTTCCCTTGACTCCATTCGATAAGTATTAGCATCCCTACAAAATATGAACTCATCGGGAACTCGTGCATCCGCCATTTCTTCAAGTTCTTCTTGGCTTCTGGGAAAGTACCCGACACGATCACCAAGTCTGTCATGCACACTGAGCCTGCCTCCCAGCTGATCATGAACTGAAGCTCTCACTCTAATCGGCCCATCAAATCGCCGATCATTGTTTTGATACTGCCGGTTAGGTCTATCATACCGATCGTAACCATTGCACTCAGGGCAGTCTCTAACAGTGGGCAATTTGATGTTCTGTTCCCAACAGTGGATAAAGAACGGCTAATTCCAATGATCTTTATGCCGATTCCACTCTTGTCGGCGTCTTTCTTTTTCCCGATGATAGTCCTCCTGTTGGCGCCGATACCGATCTTCACGTTGCTGCCAAGTCTCCCGATGTCTTCTATGAGTTATCACAATGCCATATCGGGGAGGCCTTCCTGAGCTGGTTCCTTCCTGAACCAGACCCTTGCCTTTAGCGTCATCGGTAGTAATCTGATGTTGAGGATCCACCGATGCATTTCTTTCAGCTGCCTCTGACGTTAAAACCTTGGTTTTTCCCTTCGCATCCAACATATTTGTTGGGAAAGGATGTTGATCAATCTTCATCGGCTTCTGAGCTTTAGAATTATCAAACTTGATTCTCCCAGATTCTATAGCCGATTGCAACTATTGCCTGAAAACCTTGCACTCATTTGTGCTGTGAGATGTTGCATTGTGCCACTTGCAATACTTCATCTTCTTTAATTCTTCAGCCGATGGAATCACATGATTGGGTGATAACTTGATTTGCCCTTCCTGAAGGAGAAAGTCAAATGTCCTATCGGCCTTGGTGATGTCAAATGCAAATTTCTCTGGCACTTTATGCCTAGAAGGGCAAGACATCGGCTTCTTATTTTTCACCCACTCTGATAAGCTGATGACCGGTTCCTCATCAGAATCTGAGCTTGCTGCCTCATCGACAAATGACACCTTTTTATTCCATGCTCTCTTAGGCTCAAAGGGTTTGATGTCCTGGTCAAAAATCCTCTTCACCAAGTGACTTAGACTCTCGAACTCTTGAGAAGCATACTTGTCTCTGATATGTGGCAACAATCCCTGGAAAGCCAAATCGGCTAGCTATCGATCATCCAGAACCAGACTATAGCACTTATTCTTAACCTCTCGCAACCTCTGCACAAAGCTTTCAACCGGTTCATCATTGCGTTGCTTCAGCCTGACTAAGTCGGTGATCTTCTTCTCATGAACTCTAGAAAAGAAGTATTTGTGGATTTGTTTCTCTAGATCGGCCCAAGTGATTACTGAGTTGGGAGGTAACGAAATAAACCAAGTAAAAGCCGATCCAGACAAAGATGACGAGAACAAGCGAACCCTTAACTCATCTCTGTTAGCAGCTTCTCCACATTGGATGATAAACCTATTACCATGCTCCATAGTCGATGTATCATCTTGTCCTGAAAACTTAGTGAAATCTAGTACCTTGTACCAATTTGGAACTGGAATTAAGTCATATGCAGGAGGATATGGTGTCCTATAAGAGTAAGTGTTGACTTTGAGTTTTATCCCAAATTGGTCTCTCATTACTTCAGCTATCTTATCGGCCCAATAAGCATCGACATCTTGCCGATGAGGCGGTTGTGGACCTAGCACCTGCTGATAAGCTTCTACGTGTCTCTAAGGTGCACGATCTGCATGGAACATTGGATTAACCATCGGACCACCAATTTGCTGACCAAGATTCATCGGCTGGTTGACCAACCCTTGATTCTGAATCCCAAGTTGGATTTGTCCTTGTTGAAACCCTACAGCCTGATGATTCTGCTGAGGCATCTATGGGAAGACAAACTGCCCAGTCCATCCACTGTTAGCATTCATCAGCATAGGTCCTGCCGATGACTGAAAATTGGGCATCATCATTGAATTGACATACCCTGGTTGTGTCATAAACCTCTATTGCATCGGCATTGAATCTGCTGATGCGTTAGGCATCTGGAACGTTGGTGCTTGAGAATTCCCAGTGTAAGGTCTTGTAGTAGTAGTTGTAGAGTACTAGGGATTTTTATTCATCGGTGGATTTGGAGGTGCCGATGTCATTGGAGCATTGCCTGTCACGTCAGCCAATTGAGATGTTCCAGGACTTTTTGCCATCAACTTTGGGGGCATACCATAACTCCACCAGTTGGGAGTAACAGTCCCTGACATTGCCGATGCCAATAGATCCGTGGCAAGCTTGATTTGCCTGTCTGATGTTGATGGATTGGTCGTCATTGGTGTAGACTGCGCATTAGTGATCCCTAATGTGCTTGGAGGAGAAGTAGCTTCTATACCAGCAACGGCTGTAGTAGCCGATGGAGCCATGACCAATGATGACCCCGGCTGATGATAGGCAGGACACACATAAGTTGGTGGTATTTGTCCTTCTTTGAAAGTTCTAGCCATAGCATTGAAAACTGTGTTGGACAGCACACCAGCTTGATTGATCAAGGCACGGTTAATAGCACTGTCAACCATGTCTTGAAGTTTACCAGGATTGGCTTCAAAAGTTATCTGCCGAGGTGCCGGCAATGCTTCCTTTTGGATCACCTCGCCGCTCCTGTTCATACTAAAGGATTTCAAGCATTGCTGCTTGTAGTCCTCCTTGGCTTTTGCCATAGCTTGCTTCTGCTCATCTCTGAGATTGGCCTCCGTCACTGGGATGACGTTCTCCAAGTCGAAATCGGTGTTCGACATGTTGATCTTGATCTTGAATCTTTCCCACTAGGCATGCCAAAAGATTTGTTGGTGCAAAAGCTGATCTGCAAACACAAAAGGCTAATACACGATTCAAACATTAAGGCATTCCAGCTGATTTGACCTTACAATCGACAAAGGTGGTAACTCAAACACTTTGGTCCTGAGAACAGCGATGCGTCCGGATGTCACGGCCAAGAGGCGTTCACGCAGAACTTGAGAACATGTCGAGTTTGACTCGAAGAATTCCTAAGAACTCGTAGTAAAAGGAAAATATTACGAAGTCATCGAAAAGTAGATGCTGGAATATGAGTAAAAACTTGTGTTTGATTGATTGTTAGATAGATCATTACATTTCCCTAGGGTCTCCATTTATACCCTGTCCAAAGAGCTACAACCAGACACGACTAGGACTCGAATTCCAAATTAAACAGAACCCGTATACAAAACGAATTCTAATAACTAAGGAAAACGCTAAACTATCCTCCAGGATCAATCAGCACCCCATCCTGAGTCAATCGGCAACCCCTGTGCTTTCTTAAGAGTCATCGGCAAACTACCCTTTACAGCCATCGGCAACCATCAGCATTGGCCATCGTTATGAACGCATCACCACCCTTGGACTTAGTTGTATTTGGCTGCTTTTCCATCGGCATCAACCCTCATCGGCAACTCTCCTGTAGACTAGTCACTTCTCTTCCACCTGCCGATCTACATCTCATTAACTCCAGACGCGTGCCCAAAGATACGTGTAAAAAAAATGGTGTCAACAAGTTCAAATCTTCGCAGCTTCTATGGGATCCACTGGGCTTAGCTTTGACTTACCGGTACCACCAACTAAGAACGTCGGTACTATCAGTGCACCCTGGCAAAAAGAACTTTTCTCAAGCTGTTGGTGCAAAAGTTGATCTACAAACACAAAGGGCTAATACCCGATTGAAACGTTAAGGCGTGCCAGCCGATTTAACCTTACTATCGACAAAGGTGATAACTCGAATACTTTGGTCCCGACAACAGTGATGCGCCCGGATGCCACGGCCAAGAGGTATTCACG
This sequence comes from Sorghum bicolor, assembly GCF_000003195.3. Taxonomy (NCBI): domain Eukaryota; kingdom Viridiplantae; phylum Streptophyta; class Magnoliopsida; order Poales; family Poaceae; genus Sorghum; species Sorghum bicolor. The sequence goes on along the minus strand of NC_012876.2, from coordinate 25,022,754 downwards.
CGAAACTCGAGAATATGCCGAGCTTAAGTCGACGAACTCTTAATAACTCATAATAAAAGGAAATGTATGACGAAGTCGTCGAAAAAGTAGATGCTGGAATATGAGTAAAAACTTGTGTTTGATTGATTGATAGATATCTCATTACAAGGCCCTAGGGTCTACATTTATACCATGCTTAAAGAGCTACAATCAGACACAACTAGGACTCGAATTCTAAATTAAACAGAATCCGTATACAAAACGAATTTAAATAACTAAGGAAAATATAAAACCACCCCCTTGTAACCGATCAGGACACCGCCACAGATCAATCGACTACCTCCACGCTTTCCTTCAGAGTCATCGGCAGTCTTCCTGTTATGGCCATTGGCAATCACCAATATTAATCATCGGCAAGAACACGTCACCACCTCTGGACTTAGTCATATTCAATCGTCTCTTCATCGGCAACTATCCTCATCGGCAACTCTTCTGCAGGCTAATTACCATTGCTCCACCTGCCGATCTATACTCTACTGGTCTCTAGGTACGCGTCCAAAAATGGTGTCAACACATGCCCCCCAATTTCGGAGTATGAAATCATTAATGCTCCGAAATTCTCTGCAGTGATGATGCCTTTCCGCAATTAATTCTCCCAATTTGGTAACCGACCATTTAAATCTGAACAACTTCAGCCTGATTCTCCTGCAGGTTCCTTGAATTCCTCAACCTTCCGAACCGGATCTCTCCACTTTATGCGCCCATCGGCAATATTACCGTTAGAGGGAACTGCCAATGGACCGACCAAGAAATCTCGCACAGTGAAATATCTCCAGATCATGACCGCTTCCTGTCAAATCACCTACGCAATCCCTTGATTACCGTGCGAACAGTTACCATATCCACCTGAGTATCCTCGGATTTCACGGATACGGTGAAGAGATAAGTCAAATTTGCCCTTGCCTGTTTTGTCCTATAAATACTTCCTTCTCGGGTACTCCTTCTCCATCGCATCATTCTACAGCCCCAACTCTGCTTTCCTGTCGGCGGCACTGTTCGAGAGCTCCAAGAACTCCAACAAGAACTTCCTCCAACAACTCCCAAGTTTTTGATCTCCTCCCCTGCGAGGAGATGGCCATCAACTTCATCGTTCCTGAGGTCAGCGTACTGCCCTTTTTCCCATACTTTTACTGTACCCCTGTTCATCTGCAATCTGTCTTACCGAATCCTTTTTCCTTTTGTTCTTTTTTTACTCCCAAAATTTTCTAGGATTTGACCGATAAGATCGTTATTCCTACCGATCAACCCCGTCTCCAATGCCTTGGTCCACTAGGAAACTTGGATCTCACCGATCATATAAACGCAGAGACAAACAGAATCCCTTTTAGAGCAGAGAATTTCTCTTTAGATCTATGGAAAGATGCTTTTCGTTCCTGGCCCAGTCCTACTAAGGGATGGAAGGATTGGTTCCTGAGAGTTAGTAACTCAAATGAGGTCCAATGGGGTGAACGGAAACTGGATCAGTGCATTAGATTGTCTCTTGCCGATATGGAGAGAAATGAGTCACTACTAATAGCTGCCTCATACTTTTGGTCAGATACACTCAATGCTTTTGTGTTTGGCCATGGCCCTGCTTCTCCTACACTTACCGATGTGCTTATGCTCACCGGCTTAGATATATCAACTGCTGATACCACCCACCTATTTGATACCAAACCCAGTGCTAAGGTGGAAACTCGTTCTATTGGCGGTTGGTGAGGGTACATCCAGAAGTACCGAAGAACAGGCCCTGTCAATGTAAAAGAACAGACCACTTTTCTGAACATGTGGCTGGATAAATTCGTATTCTGTGGCCGATCGGCAGGACCAACTTCTGTTTACTTATCGGCAGTAGAAAGATTAGCCAATGGCGGCCGATTTCCTCTTGGCCGATACTTGCTTGGCTCGGCTTATCACCTCCTCCACCAGGTAGCCCAGAAACTACTGCTTGGTCAACCCATCGGCAACTTAGGGGGTCCCTGGTGGTTGATCAACATGTGCTTTAGTCTCCACATGCACAAACGCCTTGAGTTCAACGTATTCGCACAGCGCTTCCCTAGAGATATAGCCGAGGATTACGAACTAGGTGAAGAAGAATCGGCAACTCGTTCCCCTCTAAACTTTGGCGAAGCCGCCATAGTTTTTCCTGGCATAGGTGGCAACACAGGCCAGGTTAGCCGATTCTTCCAAACTCTGTATGAGGGTTTGACCAGGGAACAGCGGGCATGGATGCCCTATGAAGACCCAAACACCAGATTCCCTATGACTTTCCACCCCTTCAATGATGCTCTCAACAAGGATCGTGAGGTGATGATGGCAATTATCACCCCCAGAGCTATACCGGTGAACTTCTTTGGCAGTGGGAAAGCTTCTAATCTGACTTATGAGTTCTACAATCCATCGGCACTAGCTCGTCAACTGGCTTTCGGCCAACTGCCGATTGCACTTTGCTACGCTGATGTGATAAAGCCGAGGGAGATTATCACCAGCCATCTGGAATGGATCAAGGTAGACCAACTTCCACCAAATGTCGATGCAGATGTCGATCTATCGGCTTGGATCCCAGCTCTCTTCATCACTCAGGCATACAAACAGTGCTGGGAAGAATGGAAAGAGCACCTGTTCTGCAGATCGGCTGTTACATACCGTGGCATGATTGACACTCAATACAAAGTCCCCGATAACACTGTAAGTACTTCTAAACCGATATTTCAATCCTTTCATTTCACTTTTCATCGGTATCTTACTTCCTTGTTATATGCAGGTCGATGACACACCCCCATTGGCCAGCAGGAGTGGCAAGCCGATTGAGCTCCTTCCATCGGGCCCGATCTCTTTGATCGGCAACAACGCTCCAACCCTGGCTGCTATAATGCATCGGGGTGTGCGTCTCAAGAAAGTTACCACCAAGCGGGCAAAGATATCCCCATCGGTAGCTGCTTCTACCCTAGCACAAGCCTTTAAGGTAAATTATCAAATTCTTTTACTCATACCGATTCTATTCTTATTGTCGAGGGTATCAACAAGGGGTACCCTCACCAATGCGTATAACGAAACCATCCGTACATAAAACTAGCGCCTCGATTCGACGCTCCGTCCGCACACACGCACGACCATCGACGACCATAGCCTCGAAGACGGAAATAGCGTCGAGCGAATCAATCAGGTGTCGAGCTCTGGTCAACGTCGAATACGGAACAGGCTCCCGCGAATCGGGAGGCGTCGAGCGCAAGGACACCGCCGCCGCTTAACGCGCGCACGCAGGCCGGGGCATTAAATGCGCCTGGTGCCTCCCCACCTAACACATGGGTCACGGGGGGCGTGATAGGGAACAGGCATCTGTCCCATCGATCTTTTTGCAGCCTTCCCCACCAAACGGCCCAAGGCGTGTCAGGAAGTGGGAAACAGAGATGGAGTGTCCAATCAAGACCCCCTCGAGATGGCCAAAGTCAGTGCTTCAACATCAGGATGTCGTACGGCGTCCGACCCTCGACCAGATAGAGACCCATCCAGGAGACAAGTCGGGCGTCGACTGACCACATCCCAACTGCTCCGCCGGATTTGCCGTCGGGTCGTACGAGCGTACATCAGGCAAACCAATCCAGGACGGCGTGCAGAACGGAATGCAGGGGCACGCGTAATCATCACCAGGCTATTAAGACGGGACGACTCGAGGCCATGCCGGTACGGAAGCCTCGAGTAGGTCAGCGCTCCATACTGCTATCGACTCCTATTCTGACGCCTATACATGTACCCTGGGCCTCTCCTTGGGACTATAAAAGGAGGGACTCAGGAATAGAACGGGAGGACAAGACCATGCTCATACGTAGTAGAGCTCCCCACTTCATACCACGCTTGTATTCACCCCTGTACGAGCACTTAGGTGCAAGATAATACAAACTCTCTCCCCCCCGCTGGACGTAGGGCCTTCTCTTGCCCGAACCAGGATAAATCTCTGTGTCTTCTTGCATCACCATCTGGGAAAGGTAGCACGCATACAAATTTACTCGTTGGTGTGACCCCCCGGGGGAAAAACACCGACAGTTGGCGCGCCAGGTAGGGGTCCTGCGTGTTTTTCATCGATTTCCCAATCCTTTCCGGATGGCCACTCTTGCCTCGCCGTTTCTGCGCTCCATGGTGATTTGGTTTGGGAGTCTCGAGTTCATGTCTACGGGCTCCAGCTACGACATGATCTTGCTCTCAGTCAAAGGACCAGGAGGAGCCCGCGTTACGCCAGCACGGTTGAAGGCCCCGAGACGCCCTCATCACCACGCCTCCCCACCTAAGAAGAGGCGCGGACAGCACCACCGCGGCCCCTCTGCTTCAGCACGACCAGCAACTCGTGCGAGGCAGGACGTGGGTCACAAATCGGCAGCACCGTGTGGCGGAGCAACAAGCGCGACGACTCAGCGCCGCGCAACGACGGGAGGAGATGCGTCTCGCGCGCTCTCCCCCACCGCTGCTAGGCTACTTCCGCACGGGTTGTTCACTCCAAGAGCGGCACTGCCGTTCGGATTGGACAACGCCGCGGCGTCGCTCGCCAGGGTGATATGCCCGAGCGCCCAGACGTACGTAGAAAGACCAATGGTCCTCCCACGTGGCTCCGAAGCGCGACGGCCGGCGTCCGAGCTGCCGGACCTTTCCCGGGTACGAGGCCTCCGTCGTCTAGGCCCCGGACGATACACGATCACCTCCCTCAGACAGCGATTGCTGGAGGAGGGACGTGGGTGTTTCCACGCCGCCAAACCGGACTCTGACTCCGAGACTGATAGCTATGACCCTACGAGGGAATGCTGTCACATCGACGGGGCGGTAGAAAATACCGACGAGACACGGGATGCTGCTGCGGGCGGTCGAGCCCCCGCGGCACGAGAAGACCCCAGGACGCCTGGGAACGACGGACAGATCGACCCCCCTCCACAGGAAGACAGAACCGCGCAGCTCGCGCAGCTGCGGGAGCTCAAGATGAAGCTCGACGAAGACCGCGAGCGCCTCGTCTTGCTCGAGCAAACCCTCGAGCAAGACCTGCCCTACCCGCCGGGCGGAAGTGTTCGCAGACGCGCTCCAGAGGTACATCGTCAGATCATCGGCGACGCAGAGCCAGAGCAACCTGTTAGCCGTTTCCCTTGAGCAGGCCAGAATGTAGTGGCAGCGACGATGTTGCTGCGTAACATGCCAGAGCCGTCGAATTCCCAGGCCCGACGCATTCGAGATGAGGTACAGACATTGCTCCAGGTGGCGGCGGTTCAACAAGCCGAAAGTTCAGCATCTCGACGACGAGGAGCTGCCACAGAGAAGCGCGACGAACAGCCTCGAAACGAAAAGGAGGTGTCAGTCCATCAACAACCTCCCCCTCGAGGCAGAAAGACCGCTCTCATCCTCCCCGTCAACAATCAGCGTCGTCACGATGCGCGGCACGACATTGAAGAAAATCGACGCCGCCGGCACGGAGACGCGGAAGAGCGCGGTTACAGCGCGCATCGCGGCGGGAGATACGACAGCGACGAGGACCGGGTGGCCCCCGAGCCACCGGGCCCACGGGTGTTCAGCAGGGCGATCCGCAGCACGCCCCTGCCCAATCCATTTCGACCCCCGACCAGCATCGTGAAGTACAATGGAGAGACCAAGCCAGAGTTATGGCTGGCCGATTTCAGGCTGGCCTGTCAGCTAGGTGGCGCTCGAGGTGATGATCGAGCCATCATCAGACAGCTACCCCTTTTCCTCTCCGACACCGCCCGTCGATGGCTCGAGGAACTCCCTGCCGATCAGATCCACAACTGGGTTGATCTGGTCAGAGTCTTCGAGGGTAACTTCAAAGGGACCTACATACGGCCAGGGAACTCGTGGGACCTCAGCAAATGCAAGCAGAAGTCAGGAGAAACTCTTCGGGAGTATGCTCGACGCTTCTCGAAGCAGCGCACTGAGTTGCCGCACATCCCTGACCACGACGTCATCTTGGCGTTTGTCTCGGGCACCACCAGTCGAGACTTGGTGCGGGAATTAGGTCGCAATCGACCTCAGACCGTCGACGAGCTGATGGACGTAGTAGCCAACTACGCGGTAGGGGAGGAGGCAGTCGGCGCCTTCTTCAGCTCAGAAGGAAGAAAAGGCAAGCAGCCCATCGATGAAGATGGGACCCCCAGTCGAGGCCTCAAGAAAAATAAAAAGAAGCAGAAAGTGCGGCAGTTCCACCGGGAAGATTCCGATGACAACCTTGTCGCCGCCATGGATCGAAAGAAACCTCGAGGCCCTCCGGATGGGGGCATCTTCGACAAGATGTTGGAGGAGCCGTGCCCTTACCATAAGGGAGGCGCCAACCACAAGCTCAAGGACTGTCGTATGCTGAGAAAGCATTTCGACGGTCTGGGGTTCAAAAAAGATGCGCGTGACGACTCCAAGAAAGAGAAGGGTGGCAGCAAGGAGGACAACAAAGATGACGACGGCTTCCCTGCCGTCCACGATTGCTACATGATCTATGGCGGGCCCTCGACTCAATTGACCACGAGGCAGCGCAAAAGGGAGCGTCGCGAAGTCTTTGCAGCAAGAATGGCGGTGCCCCAATACCTTAGCTGGTCAAGCACTCCTATCACTTTCGACCGAGAAGACCACCCCGACAAGGTAGTCGCCCCAGGCGTCTACCCGCTCGTCGTCGACCCCATCATCGTCAACACCCGGCTCTCGAAAGTGCTGATGGAATGCGGCAGCAGCCTCGACATCATCTACCTCGAGACCCTCGACCTCCTCGGCATAGATAGAGGGAAGCTCCAACCAAGTGCCGGCGGTTTCCATGGCATCGTGCCAGGAAAAAAGGCGCTGCCAGTAGGTCGAATTGACTTACTGGTCTGCTTCGGCACGGCGGCCAACTTCAGGAAGGAGACCCTCACCTTTGAGGTAGTTGGGTTCCGAGGCACATACCACGCCATCATCGGGCGCCCGGGCTACACCAAGTTCATGGCTATACCCAACTACACCTACTTGAAGCTGAAGATGCCCGGTCCCAAAGGCGTCATCACTGTCAGTTCCTCCTTCGAGCACGCGTACGAGTGCAACGTCGAGTGCGTCGAATACGGGGAGGCGGTCGAGAGCTCCACCGAGCTCGTCGCGAAGCTCGAAGCCCTGGCCGCTGAGGCTCCGGAGCCTAAGTGCCACGCGGGCAGCTTCGAGGCGGCGGAAGGAACCAAGAAGATCCCGCTCGACCCCAACAACTCCGACGGCAAAGTGCTGACGATCAGCACCGACCTCGACCCCAAATAGGAAGCTGTGCTCGTCGACTTTCTCCGTGCAAATGCTGATATGTTTGCATGGAGTCCCTCGGACATGCCAGGCATACCGAGGGAAGTCGCCGAGCACTCCTTGGAGATTCGAGCCGGTTCCAAGCCAGTGAAGCAGCGGTTGCGCCGATTCGATGAGGAGAAGCGCAAGATCATTGGCGAGGAAGTCCACAAGCTTTTGACGGCCGGATTCATCAAGGAGGTTCATCATCCCGACTGGTTAGCAAACCCTGTATTAGTTAAGAAAAAGAATGGGAAAATGAGGATGTGTGTCGATTATACTAGTCTGAATAAAGCATGTCCAAAAGTTCCTTTTCCATTGCCACGTATTGATCAGATTGTCGATTCTACCGCGGGATGTGAAACCCTTTCTTTCCTCGATGCATATTCTGGTTACCACCAAATAAAAATGAAGGAGTCCGACCAGCTCGCGACCTCTTTCATCACACCTTTTGGGATATATTGGTACTTGACCATGCCATTTGGGCTTCGAAACGCGGGAGCCACGTATCAACGTTGCATGCTCCACGTATTTGGCGAACATATAGGGTCAACAGTCGAGGCCTACGTCGACGACATTGTCGTCAAGTCAAAGCGACGAGGGGACATGATCCAGGACCTCGAGATTGCCTTTAGTTGTCTACGCGCCAACCGGATCAAGCTCAATCCCGAGAATTGCGTTTTCGGTGTGCCTCGAGGCATGCTCCTAGGCTACATTGTTTCGCAGCGCGGCATCGAGGCCAACCCCGAGAAAGTCTCGGCCATCATGAGAATGGGGCCGATCCGAGACATCAAGGGTGTGCAGAGAGTCACGGGATGCCTGGCGGCTCTGAGCCGTTTCATCTCGAGACTAGGAGAAAAGGCATTACCACTGTATCGACTCCTGAAGAAGGTCGAGCGCTTTTCTTGGACCCCTGAGGCCGAGGAAGCACTCGAAAGGCTGAAGAAGGCGCTGACCTCGGCACCAGTCCTGGTTCCACCTCAACCTGCAGGGCCGCTGCTCCTCTACGTCGTGTCGACGACCCAGGTCATCAGCGCGGCGGTGGTGGTCGAGAGGCAGGAGGAGGGACATGCGCTGCCAGTTCAGAGGCCAGTATATTTCGTCAGCGAGGTGCTCTCAGAGACGAAAGCACGTTATCCCCAAATCCAGAAGCTGATTTATGCCGTAATCCTTGCCCGTCGTAAGCTGCAGCACTACTTCCTTGGCCACCCCATCACGGTGGTCTCGTCTTTCCCTTTAGGCGAAATAATCCAGAGCAAAGAAGCCACAGGAAGGATAGCAAAATGGTCGGTCGAGCTCATGAGTGAGACTCTCACTTATGCGCCTCGCAAGGCCATCAAATCGCAGGCCCTGGTAGAATTCGTTGCAGAATGGACGGATACCCAGCTCCCCCCGACCCAGGTCCAGGCAGAACTATGGACGATGTATTTCGATGGGTCACTCATGAAAACTGGGGCCGGAGCCGGCCTGCTGTTCATCTCACCCTTGGGCGTCCACATGAGGTACGTAATCAGGATTCATTTTGCCGCATCTAACAATGTCGCAGAATATGAGGCCCTCATCAACGGTCTCAAGATCACTATCGAGTTAGGAGTCCGACGCCTCGACGTCCGAGGTGACTCCCAACTCGTCATCGACCAAGTAATGAAAACCTCGAGCTGCCACGACCCGAAAATGGAAGCGTACTGCAAAGAAGTCCGTCGACTTGAGGACAGGTTCCACGGTCTCGAGCTTGTCCATATCGCTCGACGCTACAACGAGGCAGCCGACGAACTCGCCAAGATCGCATCGACCAGAGGCACGGTGCCGCCTGATGCATTCTCAAAAGATCTTTACGAGCCATCCGTCGACCTAGGCACGGGGGCTGGCGTCGACGCCACCACCGCCCAACCAACCAATGATGTCGATACGCTCTTGATGGTGGAAGAGGTGATGGAGATAGAACGACGACTAGGTCGACCGTTCGATTGGCGCACGCCGTTCCTCGACTGCCTCATCCGCGGCGAGTTGCCAGAAGACCAGTCAAAGGCTCGTCGTATCGCTCGACGGGCCAAATCATATGTGATCTATGGCGAAGACAACGAGCTATATCGACGGAGCCCGACGGGGGTCTTACAACGTTGCATCACCGTGGAAGAAGGCCGAAAACTCCTCGATGACCTGCACTCGGGGGCTTGCGGTCACCACGCCGCTCCACGGACCCTTGTAGGGAATGCTTTTCGACAAGGCTTCTACTGGCCAACGGCCGTGGCGGACGCCATCGAGCTCGTACGCTCGTGTCATGGGTGCCAGTTCTACGCCAAGCAGACGCATCTGCCCGCCCACGCTCTTCAGATGATACCCATCACCTGGCCATTTGCGGTGTGGGGGCTTGATTTAGTAGGACCTCTACAAAAGGCGAAAGGAGGATACACCCATTTGCTGGTGGCCATTGACAAGTTCTCCAAATGGATCGAGGCTCGACCCATCACCAACATCCGCTCTGAGCAGGCCGTCCTCTTCTTCACCGACATCATCCATCGGTTTGGGATCCCCAATGTCATCATCACCGACAACGGCACCCAGTTCACCAGCAAAAAGTTCTTGGACTTCTGCGATCAGCATCACATCCGTGTGAACTGGTCTGCAGTAGCCCACCCTCGAACTAACGGCCAGGTCGAGCGTGCTAACGGCATGATTTTGCAAGGACTCAAGCCAAGGATCTATAATCGATTGAAGAAATTCGGCAAGAAATGGGTCGAGGAGCTTTCCTCAGTCCTATGGAGCCTTAGGACAACACCGAGCAGGGCCACAAAATACACCCCGTTCTTCATGGTCTACGGCTTTGAGGCTATCCTCCCCACAGACCTCGAGTATGGGTCACCTCGACTCAAGGCCTACAACGAGCAATCAAACAAAGAGACTCAAGAAAACGCGGTCGACCAACTTGAGGAGGCTCGAGACATGGCCCTCCTCAACTCTGCCAGATATCAGCAAAAGCTTCGACGCTACCACGACAAGCATGTGCGCAAGAGGGACCTCAACGTGGGTGACCTAGTCCTACGACGCCGGCAAAGCAATCAAGGACGCCACAAGCTGACTCCGCCTTGGGAAGGCCCGTACGTGGTGGCCGAGGTCCTGAAGCCGGGAACGTACAAGTTGGCGGACAAAAAGGGGGCAATCTTCACCAACGCATGGAACATCGAACAGCTACGTCGATTCTACCCCTAGAAGTTCTAAGCATTTGTTCCTGCTTACGTTTTGTACCAAGACTTTGTAAACGAATGAATAAATAAAGTCCTTCCCTCGAAGCAATTCTTTTTTGTGCCGAGAAGACTCATAAGTCACGATCTCGACGTTAAAAGGGGGCGCCGACTATGACCCATCATAGTCAGCACCCCCTCGAGGGCTACCAGGGGGACGACCCCCCCCCGAGTATCGAAAAAACCAAGAAGTTTTCTTTTCTTACGTAGTAAACCTTGCACGGTTCAAGTAGCTAAGGCGCCTCGAGCCCCTCAAAGGCCGAGGGACAACGAGCTGGAGAACTCCTACGCCCCCGGGCTACGGAAACTCTACTCACTTCCCCACCATTGAAGTGATCGAGGTGGTCTTTTACGAAAAATCGAGCAAGGGATACAAACGTAGGCGCGAAGAGAAACGAAAGCATCAAGCGGAAAGACAAAATAAGCATTTAACAATTACGAAAATGATACAGCATCAGTTACCCACAGAATTAACAAAGTATCGTACAAGGGGCCTCAGGCGCCCTGAGCAGGCTCGCAGGCCTCAGTCCGCGGCACGATCCTCACCGCCCTCGCCTCCGCCCGAGCTAGCCTCAGGAGGGAGCACCTCAGGCTCGAAAAGCTTAGCCAACCTTTCCCAGGAGCCTCCGCGTCGTCGATCAAGGCATGGAGCCTCTCCTCGTTCTCCGCGTCGGTCTTGGAGATGTCGGTGACGAAGCCATGGGACACCACCTCCATGTCGTAGGAGAAGCTCGAGCAGACAACCGCCATCGCCCGCTTCACCCCGATGTGGAGGGCGTCCCGCACCCGATCTCGCAGCGTCGCGCCTATGTAGCACAACTGGTCGACCAGGGCGTCGCCTCGAGCACCCTCCCTCGACTCATCCATAGGCTCGACCTCCCAAGAGGTCGAGAGATCACTTATCGGCGTCCGCACTCGACGGTTCAAAGCAACCTCCGCTTCGAGCTGAGCCTTAGCGTTGCGAGCCTCGGCTTGGGCGGCCAGGAGTTCGTCCTTGAGCCCTGTAAAGGGCAATACAAGGTACTTTAGCAAAAACCAAACACGCCTTGAAGAAGAAATCTAGCGACAGGAACATACCACGAACGCTCTCCTCCAGGGCCGTGTTCTCGCCGACCAGTCTGGTGTTGGCACGCTCGATCTCCCTGTTGGAGTGCGCCAGCTCAGTATTGGCAACGCGGAGATCTTCGATCACCTTGCCGGCCTGAGCAATGGCACCACTCTTCTCCAGCAATTCCGCCTTCAGACGCTCGACGTCGTCGGAGAGACTGCGGGATCGAGCCCGCTCCACCTCGAGGTCCTCGAGGGCCTTCTTCTTTACGTCCTCGGCGGCGCCCCTGGCGACCTCACTGTCCACATACGCCACCTTCATCTTTCGGAAAGACTCCCGGAGAGAGTCCAGGTCGGATTTAAGGAGGCCCTTCTCCTTATCCAAATCCGTGATAACGTTCTTATAGGACAGGGCCTCCTCCCTGGCCTTAGATGCGACCTCCTCGACCGTAAGGGCGCGCTCCCGCAACAGCACTGTCTCCTCCTCTGCCTTCTTCGAGGCCTCTCGAGCCTCGGCCAGAGCAGCCTCCCTCACCTTTTTCTCCTCCTCGAGCGCTATGAGTTCTTTATAAGCTTTCAGGAGCTTTTCCTGCGACTCGAGGAGCTGGTCTTTGAGGAGGGGGAGCTGCTCCCAACCGCCCCTCGTGGCGTGTATGAAACTGGACTTGATGCGGGAAGTCTCTTTCATATCCTGCGAATCAAGGGTCGGGTGGATTAGAATACAAAAACGAGAAAGCACCATGAAGATTGAAGTTCAAGAAACACTTACGAAATAAGTCGGGCCGAGCCTGTTGTTGATAACATCCGAGAGGAGCCCCACCACATGCTTCATCCAAAGGCGGAGCTCCTCGACGTGTTCCCACTTCTCCGCCTCCTTCCGATCGTCGAGGAAGATGTCGGGCTCAGACGGGGCGTGGGAGGCCCGGATACGGATGCGATCGGGGCACCAGTGCTCCATCTCCCGGTCAGCCCGCGCCTTAACGCCGCGGATGAGGTCCTCGACGGTCTCGAGAGAACCCCCATGGCGCAGGAACAGGTCGACGAGGCATGGGAACCGTCCGTCGTCGTCCACTGTCTTCCAGGTTCCGTCCTTGGTCCCCGACGTCCCAATTTCATCCTCCTCGGAAGGAAAGCAGTCCTCCCACGCCCGACGCTCCCGGAGCAACCCTGGGGCGATCCCATCCATGCCGTAGATTGTCCTCTTGATCTCGGACTCGGGGTCGGGGGGGGTGCGCTTCAGGCAGGCGAGTGCCACCACTCCATCCGCTCGTCCCGGCTCTGCCCGGATCGCGGCAGGTGCCCCCGGGAGGAGCCACGCCGGGGTTGGGGGGCCGTACACCGGCAGATCCTCCTCCTGCTCGCTGAGCTCTTGCGGCTCCGGTGGCACTGGCTGGGCCGGACCTTGGGGCGGAGGCTCGAGCAGTCCCTCCTCTTGGCCCCCCTGCTGCTACTGCTGCTGCGGTTGCTGCTGCGGTTGTTGCTGTTGCTGCTGCTGCGGTGGTTGCTGTTGCTGCTGCTGCTGTTGCTGTTGCTGCTGCTGCTGTTGTTGTTGCTGCTGTTGCTGTGCCTCGTGCTCCTGTGGCTGCCGCGCCGCCTCGCGCTCCCGCTGTTCATCCTCCTCCCTCTTCTTTTTCTGCTCCTCGAGGGTGCGGAGGCCGGCGGGCCAGGGAGTTGATCCCGCGACATGAGGGGTCGACGTTTCCTCCTCCATGGGGCGGGCACCCCCAGGCGCTCTGTCACCATCAGACGTGTCGCTGATGGTGATGGGTTCCCCCTCGACCCCCAATAAAGGGGGCTCGGGGGCTCCCTCTGACGTTTGCGTCTGGGGTGCCTCACCACCAGTCGACGGCGACGGGGTAGGCACAGGACGAGCCGGGGCCCTCTCGACGTCGGCTGGAGGTTGAGAGTCGGAGGAGCCTACAAAGCGAAAGGTAAGGGCCAGACGATACAAGACCCAGAAGTGAATTACGGACCTGTTTCCTTGGAGGCGGCTCCCGTTTTGAGCCTCTTTGCCATAGATGGCTGGGCCTGCTCGAGGGTCCGCTTCAGCCTGAGAAAAGATCGCTATATGAGAAAAGATCGGCAGAGGAACAGGAAGACAGAAGCCACAACATCGAAAGGGCTTACCCCATAGGGAGAACAGCTCGCCTCCCGCCGCCCCGACTAGCGGGCCTCGAGCCACCCCGTGTCAGGGCTCCAGGTCCCTCGAGGCCAGGCGCCGCCCCAGGTGCGTCGGTTCCCGCCTGACGGGCACCGGGACTAGCGCTCCTGCGGCCGGCCCCTCCTTTCTCGGAGGCCGCGGCGCGACCACGAGTCAGTGGCCCCTTCGCCTGGGGCCTAGCCTGACCGCTCTCTCTGGGCGCTGGGGGAGGGCGCGGTGCGTCTTGGCCCATCTTGGGTGCAGGAGGTGTGTCGGCCCGAGGGCGATGAGATCCGCTCGGACCCTCCCTCGACGTCTCCGTCCGGGGGGCGTCGACGTCGCCTGGAGACGGGCCCTCGAGGATCCGGACGAGACGTGATGCCATCCCCTCGGAATCATCACTGTCGTCGTCGTCGTCATCATCGTTGGGGGATTCTTCCTCAGGCTCCCCCCTCTGCCTGGATTTGGCCCGACGCGCCTCTAGCGCTTGACGGTCGAGGTTCTTCTTCTTCTCCCCCTTTTTGGCAGAGTCCTTGGCGGACTTTAGCTTTTCGGCAGATTGGCGCCGTTTATCACGGTCGGCCTCGTCCTCCTTTACTGGAGGCCTCGAGGACTGGACGTCGATCCGTCCCTGTCAAAATAAAGGCAGACTTAGAAAAGAAAGGGAGAGGGGAAGAAAAGGAACCCGGAATCGAGGTTGCACGCAAGAAGAAAACATACCAGATCTATCGAGCCGGCGTCTGGCCTCATGGGGAAGCCGTTAACATGCTCCGGCTGAAAATCGCCAGCAATTGCAGCCCTGACTCGGGCCGCGACTTCGTCATCCACCGGAGCTTCGTTTGACATCCGGCACGCCTCGAGGTCCCGAGATGAAACGCCGGGGCCCATCTCGTCCATCCTCAACGGCCGAGACATCAAAGGGAGAACTCTCCGATGATGAACGCCCGAGAGAATGAGGGCGGCGGTCAAGCCCTACGAACGCAGCTTCTTCATGACGTCGAGGAGGGGGTCGAGTCGAGATTGGTGAACTTGGACGACGCCGTACGTCCAATTCTCCGGTCGCTCCGTGATCAAGCGCCCGGTATAGGCGGGCAGCAGGTCGTCGTCGTTCCTCAGATAGAACCATTGGGAGTCCCAACCGGCGTGGTTGGTCGACAGTCCCACCGGGATGTACTCGCGCGGCCTCTCCGACTTCCCCGTCTTCAGCACGAGATTGAGGCAACCCACCCGCACCGGTTTCCTCACGCCGGTGGTCCCAGTGGGCGCGTTGAAGAGCTCGCCCTGTAGAGATGGAGCCACAGCTCCCAGTGCGGCATCATCCCCAAGTAGCCCTCACACACGGCGGCAAAGACCGCCGCGACGGTGATGGCGTTCGGGGAGAAGTGCTGGAGCTCCACCCCGTAGTGGAAGCAGAGGGCCCGCATGAAGCGACTCGGGGGAGCACCCAGGCCGTGGCGGTGGAACTTGGCAAACGACACCACGTAGCCCGCAGGCGGCTGGGGCTCCCTGTGACTCGCCGGCGGCGCGATCCACTCCGGTGACGATAGTGAGGTGCGGCGGCGCAGCAATCCCTCTTTCTCAAGATCTAGCAGCCGGCGCTCCGTCATCGACGACGGGCGCCAGTCGTTGGCGGCGATGAGTCTTACAGGCATCTTGGCCGAAGAGGCGGTGGATCTGCTACTGCACGAGGAGGCGTGTGCGCGTAAGACGGCGAGAGAGCTAAGACAGCAAGGAGGCAAAGGCAACAAGAGAATGGGAGCGAGAGGGCGGAAGGAAGAAGAACGGCGACGGCGCCACGACGTATATATAGGCCGCAATCCGCCAACGGATGGATCCGATAAATGAGGTAACTCCCCCCATAAATGCGCCGTCTAACGGTCCTTTCCCTCCTCACAGGCCGGATGCTCCAAATTCCCCGCCGATACAGTGTCGCAACGTCACTTACCTGAAAAGGCGCGCCCAACGGGCAGAAAGACGAACCGGCACGGCAGCTTCCTTGCTTCGTAAGCCAAGGTACGCGCCCACAACAGTCTCGAGAGGTCGATGGCTGGCCCGTCGAAAGGGTTCGATAGCCGATCTCGAGCACCAAGAGTCAGGGGTCCCCAGCGAGTGGTCGAAAATCGAGGCATGCCTCGAAAACTCGCTGGCGATGTCCAAGGCAGGGTCGAGACAGTCGAGAGGAATCCCCTCGACGGGAGGCATCGAGCCGCTGGACTCTATCGAATGAGACCGGTATCCCCGACCACGTCGACCCAGCTTTATGAGAACGCCTCCGGGCTACAGCTGACCCCCTCGAAAGGGGCACAGGTTCTCACTTGGACTACCCGCTTGGAACTCGATCTGGAGTGGAAGACGCTCGCTCTATCGAGAGTACGTCGAAACCTCCACGCAAGGCAAAGCCTATTGGAACCTTCCACCACTGGTGTCGACAGTGTCTCTGCAAATTAGGCAAAATAACCCTCGAAGGAGTTAAATACTCCCTCGAGGGCTCGGGGGCTACCCCCGCGGGGTCGCTCGCGCGCCCCCGCGGAACCTCGACTGTAAAGACAAAAGTCTCCACTCGAGCGCCAGCGCTCGAATGGAGACTCGGGGGCTACTGTCGAGGGTATCAACAAGGGGTACCCTCACCAATGCGTATAACGAAACCATCCGTACATAAAACTAGCGCCTCGATTCGACGCTCCGTCCGCACACACGCACGACCATCGACGACCGTAGCCTTGAAGACGGAAATAGCGTCGAGCGAATCAATCAGGCGTTGAGCTCTGGTCAACGTCGAATACGGAACAGGCTCCCGCGAATCGGGAGGCATCGAGCGCAAGGACGCCACCGCCGCCTAACACGCGCACGCGGGCCAGGGCATTAAATGCGCCTGGTGCCTCCCCACCTAACACATGGGTCACGGGGGGCGTGATAGGGAACAGGCATCTGTCCCATCGATCTTTTTGCAGCCTTCCCCACCAAACGGCCCAAGGCGTGTCAGGAAGTGGGAAACAGAGATGGAGTGTCCAATCAAGACCCCCTCAAGATGGCCAAAGTCAGCGCTTCAACATCAGGACGTCGTACGGCGTCCGACCCTCGACCAGATAGAGACCCATCCAGGAGACAAGTCGGGCGTCGACTGACCACATCCCAACTGCTCCGCCGGATTTGCCGTCGGGTCGTACGAGCGTACATCAGGCAAACCAATCCAGGACGGCGTGCAGAACGGAATGCAAGGGCACGCGTAATCATCACCAGGCTATTAAGACGGGACGACTCGAGGCCATGCCGGTACGGAAGCCTCGAGTAGGTCAGCGCTCCATACTGCTATCGACTCCTATTCTGACGCCTATACATGTACCCTGGGCCTCTCCTTGGGACTATAAAAGGAGGGACTCAGGAATAGAACGGGAGGACAAGACCACGCTCATACGTAGTAGAGCTCCCCACTTCATACCATGCTTGTATTCACCCCTGTACGAGCACTTAGGTGCAAGATAATACAAACTCTCTGCCCCCCGCTGGACGTAGGGCCTTCTCTTGCCCGAACCAGGATAAATCTCTGTGTCTTCTTGCATCACCATCTGGGAAAGGGAGCACGCATACAAATTTACTCGTTGGTGTGACCCCCTGGGGGAAAAACACCGACACTTATACTTATTACACTTGTATTCATAAACTTCTCACTGTTGTATCAGCACACCGGTACATCGGCAAAGACCAGAAGTACGACTGCTGATGCCCCCCAGTCCAGCCAACCGAAGAGAAAAGGTTCCAAGAGTACCAGATTACAAGCAAAGCGCCAGAGAACAGTAATGCAATCTTCAACCACAAGAAGAAATCCAAACGGAAGAACTTCAGCCAGAAGAACCTCAACCAGAAGTACCTAAGCCAGAAGAAACATCGGCTGATGTACGCGAGCAGACTGCCGATCCAGCAAGCTTAATCATAGCATCGGTAGTTTCCTCGATTCAGACTAGTACAGCACCTCCCCAAGGTAACATACTCTTTATTTATTGCCGATGAACCCACTTTTTTCCAATTTGTAATTACCTCTATTAATCTTTCAGCTGACATAGTCTCATCGGCAATCCCAGCCGATCAACCTGTGGTTCCATCGGCTTCAACTAGTCAGAGGCTAGAGATAGCTCTGAAGCAAGTAAGTTACCCGATCCTTATTTTTATTGTTATCAGTACTTGATCATAAAATAACTTATTCTATCTTCTTTTCTAGGAACAGGATTCTCCCGACAGCTTGTTCTCCTTCGCCATCGAGATCTCTAAAGATGAAGGCGAGGAAGCAAGTTCTTCTCGAGCAGTTGGAATCTCATCGGCAGAGATTAGAGCGAAGCTGGCGGATCTGTCAGCCCTTCTCCATCAAGACACCGCGCAATTGGTCGATGACTCCGATCCGGCCAAAGTTCTGTTCAAGGCTCTCAGAGGTCAAATCCCTGCCGATGCCGAGGAAGTTCTTTTTCGGGCCGCACACTTAGAGAGTCGTCAGCTGAAGTATCAAAAGGCTGCCCAGCTTCTTGCCGATAGAGCTGCTCACGCTCAGCTCTCAGAGGAGATGATGAAAGTGAAGCTCGTTGCCGATGAGAAGCATAAGAGCATCGGCATTCCGAAATCCTCAGGAGACGTATTGAAGCAAAAGATCTCTGATCTATCGGCGAGAAGGGAAGCTCTGTTGGCTGAACTCAGACAAGTGGAAGAAGCTCTGTCCCAAGCTCAACAGGAAGAAAGCCAACTGCCTAAAGCAATCAAGACTCTTGAAAAAGAGCGAAACATCCAGACCCATAAAGCACTGCAGATGAAGAAGAAACTGAAGCCGGTGGAAGGTTCTGCCGATGATGACGTGAAGGAGATAGAAGAAGCCAACCAAATCCGTCTACGCGCAATATCGACGATCCAGGCTCTTTTAAACATGTGAACTCTTCATCGGCGGCGTTCTTTGCTTCTTTCTTCTAATCATTTTGGTCCAGCCGATAGGACTGTTATCGGCATCCTTTTAAAACATTAAGTCCGGCCCCAGATACACTTTTAATTCAGTCGATAGGAATGTTATCGGCACTTAAACTTTCATGCATCAAGCCATATGTTGGGGTAATATCTCTTTAAATATTTGCCGTTCAATGCTCTGGGAAATTCAACTCCTTCGAGACTTTCTAAGATATAGGCGTTGCCAGGAGCAGATCGATTTATCCGATAGGGTCCTTCCCAATTGGGAGATCACTTCCCAAATTTTGAACTTTTAATAACGAATGGTAAGATTAGTTTCCATACTAAGTCTCCATCGGCAAACTCCTTAGCCTTTACCTTCTTATCATACTATCTGGCAACTCTCTTCTTATTTTCTTCTATACTAATCAAAGCCCTTAGCCGATGCCCTGCTAAATCATCCAACTCGTCTGTCATCAAAGTGGCATAATCATCGGCAACCAATTGATCTTGAAAAGATAGTCGCCTAGATCCAGTTTTTATTTCCCAAGGTAGTACTGCATCATGTCCATATACAAACTGATAAGGTGAAACTTTGGTCGACCCATGACAAGGCATCCGATATGACCATAAAGCTTCATTCAACAATGTATGCCACCTTCTAGGATTTTCTTGAATCTTCCGTTTAATGAGTTTGATAATTCCTTTGTTAGATGCTTCGGCCTGCCCATTAGCTTGAGCATAATAAGGAGAAGAATTTAATACTTTAATTCCCATACCGATTGCAAACTCATTAAACTCCCCTGATGTAAACATAGTACCCTGATCGGTAGTAATTGTTTGAGGAATTCCAAATCGGTAAATAATATGCTCTTTCACAAAATCAATCATATTGGCCGATGTGACTTTCTTCAAAGGAATAGCTTCAACCCACTTGGTGAAATAATCGGTGGCAACCAATATGAATTTATGTACTTTGCTTGATGGTGGGTAAACTTGGCCTCTTCATTATGTAATCAAGGAACATGCTCTAATCGGAAATCCTTGAATTCCTTTAACAGTTGCATACTTTTTTCATAGTAAGCTATCAAGACTTCTCTTCGGCATTCATAACTTCCAGCCAATTGATTTATAACCAGCATAGAATCTCCGAAGATTTCAACAGCGTCAGCATGGACTTCTCTTAGCAATTCCAACCCCTTTATCAAAGTTTGATACTCGGCTTGATTATTCGTCGACGTGGCAACAATCAGCAAGGAGAACTCATACTTCCTTCCCCGAGGGGAAATTAACACTATGTCGATTCCTACCCCCCGGTGATACGTGGATCCATCAAAGAAGAGCGTCCAAGGTACAATTTCCAAAGTATCCACTGCACCGCAATGTTGAGTTACAAAATCGGCCATAATCTGTCCTTTAACCGCCTTAGCCGATTCGTAACGCAAATCATATTCCGATAGTGCCAAAATCCATTTACCGATTCTATCACTCATGATCGGCATAGATAGCATATATCGGACCACATCATCTTTCCATATAACAGTGCATTCGGCCGATAGTAAATAGTGCCTCAATTTAAAACATGAGAAATATAGGCATAAACATAACTTTTCAATGGCTGAATACCTGGTCTCAGCATCAACCAACCTCCTGCTTAAATAATAAATCACACGTTCCTTCCCTTCAAATTTTTGAATTAAAGCTGAACCGATGACCATACCATCGGTAGATAGATATAATCTGAAGGGCTTTCCTTGCTGAGGTGGAATCAGAACTGGAGGATTCACCAAATAATTCTTGATTTCATCTAAAGCCAACTGTTGCTCTTTCCCCCATACGAACTCTTCATCGGCCTTCAATTTGAGTAGAGGACTGAAAGCATGAATTTTACCAGATAAGTTAGATATAAATCTCCTAATAAAATTTACCTTGCCGATCAATGACTGGAGCTCAGTTTTGTTGGTAGGAGCAACTATTTTGCTGATAGCATCAATGGATCTCCTACTAATTTCAATCCCCCTTTGATGCACCATGAAACCAAGAAATTGCCCTGCCGATACACCAAATGCACACTTATTAGGGTTCATCTTTAAACCATGCTTCCTTGTGCATTCCAACACTTTTCGTAAATCGGCAAGATGCTCTGTGAAATCTCCAGACTTAACCACCACATCATCAATATAAATTTCCACCAGCTTGCCGATGAACTCATGAAACATAAAATTCATAGCCCTGTGATAAGTAGCACCAGCATTTTTCAAACCAAAGGTCATGACTATCCATTCAAACAACCCAATATGACCAGGACATCTAAATGTAGTCTTTGGAATATCTTCTTCAGCCATGAATATTTGATTGTATCCTGCATTGCCATCCATAAAGCTAATGATCCGATGCCCAGCCGCGGCATCACGGCAACCGGCATTGGGTAACCATCCATCGGTGTAGCTTTATTACGTTTCCTGAAATCAATGCAAACCCGAAGATTCCCATTTTTCTTGTAGACTGGAACAACAATGGAAATCCACTCGGCATACCAACACTGCCGAATAAATTTAGCTTCAATAAGTTTGGTTATTTCGGCCTTAATATCAGGAAGAATATTAGGATTACATCGGCGAGCTGGCTGTTGATGTGGCCGAAATCCAAATTTGATGGGTAACCGATGTTCAACAATCGATCGGTCCAAACTAGGCATCAAAGTATAATCCCAAGCAAAGCAATCTTTATATTCCTTTAACAAATCCGTCAACTGCTGCTTACACTCAGAATTTAACTTAGCGCTAATGAAAGTAGGCCTAGGATTATCACCACTACCTATATCTTCTTCTACCAAATCATCGGCCGATGTCAATCCCTGGCCTAATTTTCAATCATCGGCGAATCTATCCATTAAAACTCCTCATCAATACCGACTGCTTGGATCGGCGGAATCACATAATTGGCAACTTTGAGGAAATCCTTCTCCCAAATTTCTCCCGAGATACACCTAGTCCTCTCATAGGTATCTGCCTCTGCCGATGCGATGACATAAGAAGAATCTCCCAGGACAATCTCAATCTTGTCACCTACCCACTGAACCAAGCATTGGTGCATCGTCGACGGGATGCAACAATTGGCATGAATCCAATCTCCACCAAGCAGCAGATTGTAGGTACCTTTCCTACTGATCACAAATAAGGTCGTCGGCAAGGTCTTACTGCCGATGGTCAACTCGACGCATATTGCCCCCTTACCTGGAGACACATTCCCTTCAAAATCTTTTAGCATCATATCGGTCATTGTCAAATCTTGATCTCCTTTTCCAAGCTTCCGATAGACTGCATACGACATGATGTTGATAGCAGCTCCTCCATCAATTAATATCATGTTTATTGGCTGACCATCAACTCTTCCTTTGACAAACAGAGCTTTAAGATGCTGCCTTTCATTGTCGGCAGGCTTTTCAAAGATAGCCGTCATCGGATCGAGAGCCAACTGAGCTATCTGGTCGGAAAACTCCAACTCCTCATCATCATTGGATGGCGCAAGGAATTCCATCGGCAACATAAATACCATGTTAACATCTGCCGACGGCCCTTTCCCTTTAGGATCTGGTTGTTGCTGATCCCCAGACTGGCTAGACTTCTCGCCCTTGCTTAGCTCTTCTCATGTTTCGTGCTGCAGTCTCCTTTTTTGTGTCTTAGTCAACCCCTCTGGACACCATGGGGGAAGTGGTGACTACCTTACCGATGGACGATGACGTTCCCTTGACTCCATCCGATGAGTATTAGCGTCCCTGCAAAATATGAACTCATCGGGAACTCGCGCATTAGCCATCTCTTCAAGCTCTTCCTGGTTCATGGGAAAATATTCAACACGATCACCAAGCCTATCGTGCACACTGAGTCTGCCACCCAGCCGATCATGAACGGACGCTCTCCCCCTAATCGGCCCATTAAATCGCCGATCATCATCATGATAGCGTCGATCGGATTTGTCATACCGATCATAACCATTGCACTTAGGGCAATCTCTAATAGTGGGCAACTTGATGTTCTGCTCCCAGCAATTTATGAAGAACGGGTAGTTCTAGTGATCCTTGTGTCGATTCCACTCTTGACGGCGTCTTTCTTCCTCCCGACGATAGTCTTCTTGCTGACGGCGATACCGATCTTCACGTTGCTGCCAGGTTTCCCGAGGCCTTCTATGAGTTATCACAATACCAGATCGGGGAGGCCTTCTTGAGTTAGTCCCCTCTTGGATTAAGCCTTTTCCTTTGGCATCAGCAACAGTAATTTGATGCTGAGGATCCACCGATGCACTCCTTTCAGCCGCTTCTGACGTCAAGACCTTGGTTTTTCCCTTAGCATCCAACATATTTGTTGGGAAAGGATGTGGATCGATCTTTATCGGCTTCTGAGCTTTGGAACTATCAAATTTGATTCTCCCAGATTCAATAGCCGATTGCAGCTGTTGTCTAAAAACTTTGCACTCATTGGTGCTGTGAGAGGTTGCATTATGCCACTTGCAGTATTTCATCTTCTTCAACTCTTCAGCTGATGGAATTACATGATTGGGTGACAATTTGATTTGACCTTCCTGAAGTAGAAAGTCAAATATCCTATCGGCATTGGTGATATCAAATGCGAACTTCTCTGGCTCTTTATGCCCAAAAGGACAAGACATCGACTTCTTGTTCTTCACCCACTCTGCCAAACCGATGACTGGCTCTTCATCAGAATCTGAGCTTGCTGCCTCATCAACAAATGACACCTTTTTGTTCCAAGCTCTCTTAGGCTCAAAGGGCTTAATATCCTGGTCAGAAATCCTCTGGACCAAGTGACTCAGGCTCTCGAACTCTTGAGAAGCATATTTGTCCCTGATTTGTGGCAACAAACCCTAGAAAGCCAAATCGGCTAGCTGCCGATCGTCCAAAACCAGACTATAGCATTTATTCTTGACTTCCCACAACCTCTGCACAAAACTTTCAACCGATTCATCAGTGCGTTGTTTCAATCTAACCAAATCGGTAATCTTCTTCTCATGGACTCCAGAAAAGAAGTATTTGTGGAATTGCTTCTCCAGATCGGCCCAAGTAATCACTGAGTTAGGAGGTAACGAAATAAACCAAGTGAAAGCCGATCCAGATAAAGATGATGAGAACAAGCGAACCCTTAACTCATCTCTGTTAGCAGCTTCTCCACACTGGATGATAAACCTATTGACATGCTCCATGGTCGATGTATCATCCTGCCTAGAAAACTTAGTGAAATCTGGTACGTTGTACCGATTTGGAAGCGGGATTAAATCATATGCAGGAGCATACGGTGTCCGATAAGAGTAAGTGTTGACTTTGGGTTTTATCCCAAATTGGTCTCTCATTACTTCAGCAATCTTATCAGCCCAATAAGCATCGGCATCTTGCCGATGGGGTGGTTGTGGATCTGGCACCTGCTGGTAAGCTTCCACGTGTCGCTGAGGCGTACGATCTACATGGAACATGGGATTAACCATCTGACCACCAATCTGTTGACCTAGATTCATCGGCTGGTTGATCAATCCTTGATTCTGAAACCTAGGTTGGACCTGTCCTTGTTGGAATCCAACAGCCTAATGATTCTGTTGAGGTATTTGTGGAAAGACTAGCTGCCCTGTCCATCCATTATTAGCATTCATCGGCATGAACCCTGCCGATGACTGAAGATTGGGCATCATCATTGAATTGCCAAACTCTGGTTGCGTCATGAACCTCTGCTGCGTCAGCATTGAATCTGCCGATACGTTAGGCATCTGAAACATTGGAGCTTGAGAATTTCCAGTGTAAGGTCTTGCAGTAGTAGTTGTAGTATACTGGGGACTCTGATTCATCGGCAAATTTGGAGGTGCCGATGCCATAGGAGCCTTGCCTCTCGTGTCAGCCGTCTGAGATGTTCCAGGAGTCTTCAACATCATCTCTGGGGGCATACCATAACCCCACCAATTGGGAGGAACGGACCCCGACATTGCCGATGCCAATAGAAGAAGTCAACCAAATCCGTCTGCGCGCCATATCGACGATCCAGGCTCTGTTAAACATGTGAACTCTTCATCGGCGGCGTTCTTTGCTTCTTTCTTCTAATCATTTTGGTCCAGCCGATAGGACTGTTATCGGCATCCTTTTAAAACATTAAGTCCGGCCCCAGATACACTTTTAATTCAGTCGATAGGAATGTTATCGGCACTTAAACTTTCATGCATCAAGCCATATGTTGGGGTAATATCTCTTTAAATATTTGTCGTTCAATGCTCTGGGAAATTCAACTCCTTCGAGACTTTCTAAGATATAGGTGTTGCCAGGAGCAGATCGATTTATCCGATAGGGTCCTTCCCAATTGGGAGATCACTTCCCAAATTTTGAACTTTTAATCCCGAATGGTAAGATTAGTTTCCATACTAAGTCTCCATCGGCAAACTCCTTAGCCTTTACCTTCTTATCATACTATCTGGCAACTCTCTTCTTATTTTCTTCTATACTAATCAAAGCCCATAGCCGATGCCCTGCTAAATCATCCAACTCGTCTGTCATCAAAGTGGCATAATCATCAGCAACCAATTGATCTTGAAAAGATAGTCGCCTAGATCCAGTTTTCATTTCCCAAGGTAGCACTGCATCATGTCCATACACAAACTGATAAGGTGAAACTTTGGTCGACCCAAGACAAGGCATCCGATATGACCATAAAGATTCATTCAACAATGTATGCCACCTTCTAGGATTTTCTTGAATCTCCCGTTTAATGAGTTTGATAATTCCTTTGTTAGATGCTTCGGCCTGCCCATTAGCTTGAGCATAATAAGGAGAAGAATTTAATACTTTAATTCCCATACTGATTGCAAACTCATTAAACTCCCCTGATGTAAACATAGTACCCTGATCGGTAGTAATTGTTTGAGGAATTCCAAATCGGTAAATAATATGCTCTTTCACAAAATCAATCATATTGGCCGATGTGACTTTCTTCAAAGGAATTGCTTCAACCCACTTGGTGAAATAATCGGTGGCAACCAATATGAATTTATGTACTTTGCTTGATGGTGGGTAAACTTGGCCTCTTCATTATGTAATCAAGGAACATGCTCTAATCGGAAATCCTTGAATTCCTTTAACAGTTGCATACTTTTTTCATAGTAAGCTATCAAGACTTCTCTTCGGCATTCATAACTTCTAGCCAATTGATTTATAACCAGCATAGAATCTCCGAAGATTTCAACAGCGTCAGCATGGACTTCTCTTAGCAATTCCAACCCCTTTATCAAAGTTTGATACTCGGCTTGATTATTCGTCGACGTGGCAACAATCAGCAAGGAGAACTCATACTTCCTTCCCCGAGGGGAAATTAACACTATGTCGATTCCTACCCCCCGGTCATACGTGGATCCATCAAAGAAGAGCGTCCAAGGTACAATTTCCAAAGTCTCCACTGCACCGCAATGTTGAGTTACAAAATCGGCCATAATCTGTCCTTTAACCGCCTTAGCCGATTCGTAACGCAAATCATATTCCGATAGTGCCAAAATCTATTTACCGATTCTACCACTCATGATCGGCATAGATAGCATATACCGGACCACATCATCTTTGCATATAACAGTGCATTCGGCCGATAGTAAATAGTGCCTCAATTTAAAACATGAGAAATATAGGCATAAACATAACTTTTCAATGGCTGAATACCTGGTCTCAGCATCAACCAACCTCCTGCTTAAATAATAAATCACACGTTCCTTCCCTTCAAATTTTTGAATTAAAGCTGAACCGATGACCATACCATCGGTAGATAGATATAATCTGAAGGGCTTTCCTTGCTGAGGTGGAATCAGAACTGGAGGATTCACCAAATAATTCTTGATTTCATCTAAAGCCAATTGTTGCTCTTTCCCCCATACGAACTCTTGATCGGCCTTCAATTTGAGTAGAGGACTGAAAGCATGAATTTTACCAGATAAGTTAGATATAAATCTCCTGATAAAATTTACCTTGCCGATCAATGACTGGAGCTCAGTTTTGTTGGTAGGAGCAACTATTTTGTTGATAGCATCAATGGATCTCCTACTAATTTCAATCCCCCTTTGATGCACCATGAAACCAAGAAATTGCCCTGCCGATACACCAAATGCACACTTATTAGGGTTCATCTTTAAACCATGCTTCCTTGTGCATTCCAACACTTTTCGTAAATCGGCAAGATGCTCTATGAAATCTCCAGACTTAACCACCACATCATCAATATAAATTTCCACCAGCTTGCCGATGAACTCATGAAAGATAAAATTCATAGCCCTGTGATAAGTAGCACCAGCATTTTTCAAACCAAATGTCATGACTATCCATTCAAACAACCCAACATGACTAGGACATCTAAATGCAGTCTTTGGAATATCTTCTTCAGCCATGAATATTTGATTGTATCCTGCATTGCCATCCATAAAGCTAATGATCCGATGCCCAGCCGCGGCATCAACTAGCAGATCGGCGACAGGCATTGGGTATCCATCCATCGGCGTAGCTTTATTGAGATTCCTGAAATCAATGCACACCCGAAGCTTCCCGTTCTTCTTGTAAACCGGAACAACATTGGAAATCCATTCGGCGTACCGACACTGCCGAATAAAATTTAGCTTCAATAAGTTTGGTTATTTCGGCCTTAATATCAGGAAGAATATTAGGATTACATCGGCAAGCTGGCTGTTGATGTGGCCGAAATCCAAATTTGATGGGTAACCGATGTTCAACAATTGATCGGTCCAAACCAGGCATCTCAGTATAATCCCAAGCAAAGCAATCTTTATATTCCTTTAACAAATCGGTCAACTGCTGCTTACACTCAGAATTTAACTTAGCGCTAATGAAAGTAGGCCTAGGTTTATCACCACTACCTATATCTTCTTCTACCAAATCATCGGCCGAGGCCTTCTATGAGTTATCACAATACCAGATCGGGGAGGCCTTCTTGAGTTAGTCCCCTCTTGGATTAAGCCTTTTCCTTTGGCATCAGCAGCAGTAATTTGATGCTGAGGATCCACCGATGCACTCCTTTCAGCCGCTTCTGACGTCAAGACCTTGGTTTTTCTCTTAGCATCCAACATATTTGTTGGAAAAGGATGTGGATCGATCTTTATCGGCTTCTGAGCTTTGGAACTATCAAATTTGATTCTCCCAGATTCAATAGCCGATTGCAGCTGTTGTCTAAAAACTTTGCACTCATTGGTGCTGTGAGAGGTTGCATTATGCCACTTGCAGTATTTCATCTTCTTCAACTCTTCAGCCGATGGAATTAAATGATTGGATGACAATTTGATTTGACCTTCCTGAAGTAGAAAGTCAAATATCCTATCGGCATTGGCGATATCAAATGCGAACTTCTCTGGCTCTTTATGCCCAAAAGGACAAGACATCGGCTTCTTGTTCTTCACCCACTCTGCCAAACCGATGACTGGCTCTTCATCAGAATCCGAGCTTGCTGCCTCATCAACAAATGACACCTTTTTGTTCCAAGCTCTCTTAGGCTCAAAGGGCATAATATCCTGGTTAGAAATACTCTGGACCAAGTGACTCAGGCTCTCAAACTCTTGAGAAGCATATTTGTCCCTGATTTGTGGCAACAAACCCTAGAAAGCCAAATCGGCTAGCTGCCGATCGTCCAAAACTAGACTATAGCATTTATTCTTGACTTCCCACAACCTCTGCACAAAACTTTCAACCGATTCATCAGTGCGTTGTTTCAATCTAACCAAATCGGTAATCTTCTTCTCATGGACTCTAGAAAAGAAGTATTTGTGGAATTGCTTCTCCAGATCGGCCCAAGTAATCACTGAGTTAGGAGGTAACGAAATAAACCAAGTGAAAGCCGATCCAGATAAAGATGATGAGAACAAGCGAACCCTTAACTCATCTCTGTTAGCAGCTTCTCCACACTGGATGATACACCTATTGACATGCTCCATGGTCGATGTATCATCCTGCCTAGAAAACTTAGTGAAATCTGGTACCTTGTACCGATTTGGAAGCGGGATTAAATCATATGCAGGAGGATACGGTGTTCAATAAGAGTAAGTGTTGACTTTGGGTTTTATCCCAAATTGGTCTCTCATTACTTCAGCAATCTTATCGGCCCAATAAGCATCGGCATCTTGCCGATGGGGTGGTTGTGGATCTGGCACTTGCTGGTTAGCTTCCACGTGTCGCTGAGGCGTACGATCTACATGGAACATGGGATTAACCATCTAACCACCAATCTGTTGACCTAGATTCATCGGCTGGTTGATCAATCCTTGATTCTGAAACCCAGGTTGGACCTATCCTTGTTGGAATCCAACAGCCTGATGATTCTGCTGAGGTATTTGTGGAAAGACTAGCTGCCCTATCCATCCATTATTAGCATTCATCGGCATGAACCCTGCCGATGACTGAAGATTGGGCATCATCATTGAATTGCCAAACCCTGGTTGCGTCATGAACCTCTGCTGCGTCAGCATTGAATCTGCCGATACATTAGGCATCTGAAACATTGGAGCTTGAGAATTCCCAGTGTAAGGTCTTGCAGTAGTAGTTGTAGTATACTGGGGACTCTGATTCATCGGCAAATTTGGAGGTGCCGATGCCATAGGAGCCTTGCCTCTCGTGTCAGCCGTCTGAGATGTTCCAGGAGTCTTCAACATTATCTCTGGGGGCATACCATAGCCCCACCAATTGGGAGGAATGGACCCCGACATTGCCGATGCCAATAGATCTATGGTAAGCTTGATCTGCTCATCTGAAGTTGATGGATTGGTCGTCATCGACGTAGATTGCGCGTTAGTGACTCCTAACGTGCTTGGAGGAACGGTAGTTTCTATACCCACAGCGGCCGTAGCAGCTGATGGAGCCGTGACAACTGGTGATCCTGGCTGATGATAGACAGGGTCCACATAGTTTGGTGGCAATTGTCCCTCTTTGAAAGTTCTAGCCACGGCATTGAAAACCGTATTGGACAGCACACCAGCTTGATTGATCAAGGCACGGTTAATAGCACTATCAACCATGTCTTGAAGTTTACTAGGATTGGCTTCAAAAGTAACCTACCGAGGCGCCGGCAGTGCTTCCTTCTGGATCACCACGCCACTCCTGTTGATACTGAAGGACTTCAAACATTGTTGATTGTAATCCTCCATAGCTTTTGCAATAGCTTGCTTCTGCTCACTCACGGGGATGACGTTCTCCAAATCGAATTCGGTAGTCGACATGTCGATCTTGATCTTGAATCTGTCGCACTGGGCATGCCAAAAGATGTGTTCGTGCAAAAGTTGATCTGCAAACACAAAGGGCTCATACCCGATTCAAACGTTAAGGCGTGCCAGCCGATTTAACCTTACTATCGGCAAAGGTGATAACTCGAATACTTTGGTCCCGACAACAGCGATGCGCCCGGATGCCACAGCCAAGAGGTATTCACGCGGAACTCGAGAATACGCCGAGCTTAAGTCGACGAACTCTTAAGAACTCGTAATAAAAGGAAAAGTATGATGAAGTCGTCGAAAAAGTAGATGCTGGAATATGAGTAAAAACTTGTGTTTGATTGATTGATAGATATCTCATTACAAGGCCCTAGGGTCTACTTTTATACCCTGCTCAAAGAGCTACAATCAGACACGACTAGGACTCGAATTCCAAATTAATCAGAATCCATATACAAAACGAATTTAAATAACTAAGGAAAACATAAAACCAGCCCCCTTGTAACCGACCGGGACACCGCCACAGATCAATCGGCAACCTCCACGCTTTCCTTCAGAGTCATCGGCAGTCTTCCTGTTATGGCCATCGGCAAACACCGATATTAATCATCGGCAAGAACACGTCACCACCTCTGGACTTAGTCATATTCAATCGTCTCTTCATCGGCAACTCTTCTGCAGGCTAGTTACCATTGCTCCACCTGTCGATCTATACTCTACTGGTCTCTGGGTACGCGTCCAAAAATGGTGTCAACACAAGCGCATTAAGTATATCGACTTGAGCACCCTTGTCCTCATCTTACCAACTTAATTTGCATCCCTCTTGATAGTGTGGCATTTCCTATAACTCAACAAAAGATAAGAATTTTGTAGCCACTTGAGTCGAAACACCGTTCATCCATTAAAAATTTAGGGGTGCTATAATTCACCGAATGTTTTCTATCAAATCCATCAATGGACTAACACCAGTAGATTATGCTTGATAAACATGTTAGTCCCTAATTTGATTGTCATTAGTTATCCAAAACCCACATCGGGGTGAATGCACTTACAAACTCTGCCTTTTTGGTAATTAAAGACAACCTACTTAGGCTTATAATAGATACAAAGAATTGAAGCTTTTGAAATCCAAACTTTATGTTGAGCTCCCCCTTAATGTATGCATAGGGTTTGGAATTTCAAATCTTGATTACAATCAACTACACATACATTTAGAATGAGCTCCTCCTAAACTTTGCAATCCATGGGGTGCCTAAGTGTGATGCATATGACAAGATATATCACAAGAGCAATCAACAAAAATTTGAATGGTTAGGCAAGGATGTTAATCAATATAACCATTCTAAAACAGCATCAAACAACATAACCATTCTAAAACAACATCTCATCATAAGATAGCACAAGAGGCTAAACAAGCTAGAAAAGCCATTAAGCATAAGGGGGTTAGCCTACAATCAACCATCACACACACACACACAAAGTTCAAGTTTACCACATGGTTCACCACACGAGATAGAGTTACATCAAGATAAAAGCCTAACACTCCCCCTTTGGCATCAAATGCCAAAAAGGATAGGCTTTGTGAAGCTCCAAGGGGCAAAGGCAACAGGTGAACTCCTCAGCATCATTATCATCATCATGTGCTGCACCACTATCACTAACATCTGTTGCCAGCACCTTTTCCCTTGGCTTGGACTTAGCTTATATATGTCTGACATTCCAGTCTCGATGCTTGTTGTCATGCTGGAATGCAAAGCCAGTGACTTGCTCAATGATGTACATGAGGTACGGAGCATAAGGGAAGGACTGGTTGGAGGTTTAGGAAACCTACTCAATGTGATGCCATAATAGATTTGTCACACTAAACCTCTTCTCAAGCCCAAAGAACAAAAGGATGGTTGGAGCATGATTCTGGACTGAAGTAGCATGACCAACCTTTGGGTCAATAGAAGCGAGAAGCAAATTGTTGATCAGATAGAAATAGGCTTTAGACCTTCTGTCGTACCATTTGCCTTAGTCAGATCAACATATAAGGCTGCTTCAATGAAATCAGCGCTGCCCACACCATTTGGATAATGACCATATAAGCTAGGAGCATCATGGTCATGGTGATCAAACCTAAGAAGGCAGGAGAACTGATGATAATCACAATGGCAGTGAAGGCCCTCAGTCATCGAGTGAAATATCTTGTGCTCTACATCAATGTAAACTGTGGCCCAAAACTGACAAATAACCTCTAGGTTCCAGACATGCTTGAATGTCATAAGTTCTGATAGGTCAGAAACCAATGAGCAAAAATTCTAAAGGAGGTTAACCACATGGTATACTCAAACCAACTCAAACTTGTCTAGATTTCATGAAGCCATTACATAACTATGGACACTTTTGAGCTGTGAATAATAGATTTTGAAAATTTCACATAATTTTTCACAAGAGTTTTTGCCTATTCAAATACATACATGTGTGTGTAGGACTCAAGCTATGTTACGAGAATCAACATTTAGTTCATGCCTCATAGCACAAAACCTTGACTCATCTAGAGGTTTGGTGAATATATTGGCTAACTAAAATTCAGTTCTCACTTGATGAACAGTGGTATCTCCTTTGGCTTGGTGGTCTCTCAGGAAATGATGGTGGATGTCTTTGTGCTTTGTTCTAGAGTGGTTTACAAGGTTGTCGGCTAGCTTGATTGCTCCCTCATTGTCACATAGTGGGGAATCTTGCTTTGCTCACAACCAAAGTCTCTCAAAGTATGCTTCATCCAAAGCAGTTGGGCACAGCAACCAACTGCCGCCACATACTCAGCCTCAGCGGTGGAAAGGGCAATGGAGTTTTGTTTCTTAGAACTCCATGACACCAAGGACCGACCAAGTTGGTAAGTCCCTCGTGTACTGTTTCGCTCTACCCTATAACCAGCATAATCCGAATTGAAATAGCCAAGAAGAGTGAAAGTGGAGCCCTTAGGGCACCACAAGCCAAGATTAGGAGTGAACACAAGATACCAAAAGATTCTCTTAATGGCCACAAGATGACATTCTTTTGGATTAGCTTGAAATCTTGCACACATGCACACACTAAGCATAATATCAGGCCTAGATGCACAAAGGTAAAGCAAAGATCCAATCATGGAGCGATATACCTTTTGATCTATGGCCTTGCCGTCTCCATCAAAGTCAAGATATCCAGTTATGGGCATTGATGCTTTATGGCTTGGCCTTGTCCATGTCAAACTTTAGCATGTCGGTGGTGTACTTGGTTTGACTTATGAATGTGCCATCTTTGAGTTGTTTGATTTGAAATCCAAGAAAGTATGTCAACTTCACCATCATGGACATCTCAAACCTATTGGTCATGATCCTACTAAATTGCTCACTAAAGTTTGCATTTGTACTACCAAATATAATTTCATCGACATATATTTGGCATATAAAAATATAACTATTAACTTTGTGAGTGAATAAAGTGGGATCAGCCTTTACAATCTCAAACCCTTGTTTGAGTAGGAAATCCTTGAGACACTCATACCAATCTATAGGGGCTTGTTTAAGCCCATAGAATGCCATGTCAAACTTGTAGACATGGTTGGGAAGATGTGGATCGTCAAAACCTGGTGGTTGCTCCACATACACGGTTTCAGAGAGGGGCCATTGAGGAATACACTTTGATTTGAGTGAAAACTTTTGTAACAGAACCGTCCAATTTATAAGAATTGAAGTGAATTAGCGACCACCGAGGCAGTCAAGCCAATGGACTTGAACCCATATAAACCCGGTAGTCCGACGAAATCTCAAAAGACCTCGATTCAACCAACATACAACCAAGATCGTACATGATCAAGCATCACCAGCACAGATTACAACATTCATCACAGAACATAGTTTTACATAACATCAGAGTTTAAAGTGGTTATGAGAAACCATAGCAGTAGCGGAAACAAAGTAGTTTTGAAGCAACACCCACTCAGTTTATAATACATGCCAGTTCTATGGTCAAGTCCCAACAAAAGCACAACTGAAGATAAAGGAGGTGATCACGCCCATGATCTATTCATCATCCGCAGCCGGGTGATGACATTTAGCACAGTAGCCGTGGTAAACGACATCATCTGCAACAGGGGTAAATTAAACCCTGAGTACAAGAATGTACTCAGCTAGACTTACCCGTCGTAAATCAAAATAAAGTGACACCAAGGAGTACGCAAGGCTGATCTTTATGGACTGGTTTGACTCACCTTTTGCAAAAAAGCCTTTGTTGTAAGTAACTCATTTATCATATTTCAGCAGCAATTTCATTACTTAGCAACTATCCACTAGGTTAGCACCTGTTCTAAGCATACACTTGTGTATTTAAGCATTACAATAATAACCATATCCAGATTTTCACTTAGCTATCATCATTCTCATCATAACCATTAAGTTTGTTTAGTGAATTCTACGTTGCCGCTGCCCAAGTCAAGTTCTCACTATCCGGGAGAGACGGCGATTCGAATCGATTCCTATCCAGCTGGAGGGGTATTCCTAACACTCACCCAAGCATACTTCATGACGGTAGCTCGGGTCACCTTTAGCACAACTCCGGACCAATTCGCGGGTCCGTACGGCGCCGCACCCCCAGGGACCGCTAATCTGCCAGGGTCAGGACTCTAACCTGACACCTCGGTCTTACGCCATTGACTCCCCGCACATCCTTACTACCAACCGGGGTGCGCACTTTAACCAGATCGGGGTATCCGGCCGTAGTTGCACTCGTAGGCTTCGCGGTCAGAACGACTTATCCGGCCAACTAAGTGATAGGCATGCGTTCAACATGACACGGGGACGTACAGCGATTCGGTCCTTAAACGACACAGACGGGGATAGATTCACACCCAAGACCTCCATGCGTTGTTGCTGCACTATCGTCATCCAGCCCGGTCTCAAGTTCATTATTATCATCTGGTTATCCCACGATAGCAAATATAGCCAACCGTGATCATCATCCACCTAACTCGCAGGTGATTGGAAATCACCCGGCTTCTACCGAGCTAAGTGTTGACGGTCCTTAATGCTCACATTTAACCATCAACTAATCATGGAAAAGGATCCAAATACAACCAACACCTAGACTTAGGGTTTTATCTGACAGGATTCCACGAGTTTTGGTGTTTGTCTATTTCTGCAGGGGGTTATCAGGAAATATGGAAGAAAGGCCCACACGTCGGGTTTACATAGAGATATTAACGTGCCGTGCAATTTTCTATCATCTAGAAGACTCCAGAAGCCACGGGACTGAAGCGGAGGCCGAGAGGGCTCAGGCACAGGGCGCCCGCCCTAGTCTCTTGGGCGCCCGGCCACTTCCAGAGACCAATTCGGTCACGTTTCGCGGACAACGCTCCACCGACCTAAAGGATCAAGGAAAACCGTGCGATCAATGTTGGTTTGATCCGACGGCCCAGATTCACTTGAAGGGACAATAAAACCAGACCCCCTGGCCCCTGGAGATCATACCTCTTCTACAGAATCAAAGCTAGGGTTTCAATTCTTCATCCAAGTAGAGAGGATCCCTCTAGTTCTTCTAGTTCTACCTCTAGTTCATCTAGATCTAGTTCTAGTTCATCTAGTTCTAGTTCTAGTTCCTCTAGTTCTAGTTCTAGTTAGTTCTAGTTGTAATCTAGAAAATAGGGAGAGAGAAGAGGAGAGCGGAGGAGGAGCCGGATCTGTCGGATCTTTCTCAACATTATACTTTTGCAGCATCTGGTTCGTTCTTCATCGTTCTCCAGGTTTTTCAATTCATAATTCCTGAGTTCTTTAATTACTTTTATATAAATTCAAGTTATTTATTGGATTCCCGCTTGCATCAAGTGCTCTAGTCTTTATAACGCTCGAGTAGTAATTAATAGATTAGACGTGGTGTTTAGTCTTGCGATTACCTGGAAATTGCACCCAATCCTGCGGATTGTTGTGGTAGCCTTAGGGTAGTGACAGCCCTAGTGGTCGACGTATTCCACCACGTTCGGATCGGTGTTTGTAGGACCGTAGTCAGACCTTCCTAGCCCCCTTCTCATCTCTTTATGTGGTTAGTGCTCTGATGTCCCGATATAGATAATCTTGAAGTAATTCTTGATTCTTAGATCAACTAGAGAACTCTCAGGAAACTTCCTCTCTTCCCACCAAAAATAATTATATAGTTATCCTTGGGCGATCTTGGATCTTAATTAGTACACTCACGTTCTCTGTGGAAAATCGATACTCTGGAATACTCCCGGGTGAAGGCTACATCGGTATCCGTGCGCTTGCGGATTTTTTCTGTTTGCGTTTAAAATACCCAATAAGGTTTCTGGCGCCGTTGCCGGGGAACGGTAGCTGTGCTAGTTTCAAACCAAGTCGTCCGTGTATCCTTTTTCTTTTCCTATTTTACCACACTCACCTTACCATTTTCACCATACCACATGGATTTCACTCTAAGCATTAATGAGCATGGAATTTATTTCATAGCCACTTCATTTACTCCATGCTCATATGCAACATCTTCACAATCCATTGGTCTCTCCAACATCACCACATTCGAGATCTCCAACCCCCACTTCCTTTCTATTTATAAAAACTTTAAAAGGGCGGTTGTCGATGCATATGTCTATAATAAATTTTGCAGATCTCGTTGAGTTGATCTTGATATAAGTCAGCGTTGGAGGGGAAACCACTTCACTGACATAAACTGATGGTTTCCCAAGGACAAGCTTAGTGTCCTAAAACAAGCGCTGATCAGATCATAACATGAGCTTTTAATTATTTGCAACATTACCTTGTGTCTTGAGCATATTAGGATAATTGTAAAAATATTCCTTCGGATATTCTTGTCACTAACCTTTTCAGGATTGGACCAAGAAGATCGGATGAATGACAAGCACAAGGTATGTCCAACCAATCATCATACAACAATGAATTAAATGCATCCAAACTTGAATTTTGCAAAATTCAAGCTTGGGGAGTACTTTACATAAAATCATCCTTTGCCATGTTTCTATGTTGGTTGTCCCTACCTTTGACACATGCTCAATTTGTTAAATACTAATCACACTACTTCATCTCCACTTGAGTAGATCTCTATAAATGCTCTCATGCTACCTTTATTTGCTTTAGTATATGTCTAGGTTTGGAGCAGTTTCATTTATCTCTTAATTAAGCTTGGTGCTTAGTTTAGGAATGATGATCTTACTTCCAAGGGGTTTTAAATTAAGCATGGTGCTTAGGTTAAAATGCCCTCCTGAATCAAATTAGATATGGTGTCTAGGTTGATTTTTGAGCCGATAGTATGCTATAGTAGATATTGGATATTTTGTTGGACTAACCCCTGCAGGAAAACTTTCAATATCGACCTGGGAAGTCCAGTGATAAACTCACATTGGAGACAAAGAGAGACACACATGAAGTTTAACAATTTACACAAGGAAGGCATAGCTCACAAGAGATGATCCATGGAGGGTGCCACAAACACGATGCACAACTGCTAAGAGAGGAAAGCTTCCACAAGGTGATACTGTACCATCACTCTTCAAGTAAGGTAACATCTTAAGGTACTTGACTATCACTTCTATAAGCTTCTCCTTATTTCTGGCATTCACATGAGTAAAAGAGACAAACATGTAAGATTTACAACTCTAGATTAACCAACCCAATCGATTCAATATGTTTAGTCCTTCTACCTTTGTGATCCCACACTCTTAATCATATGAGCTAAAATGTTGCACACTCAATCTTTGGAAGATATATATAAAAAAAACAAACAACATAAGTATAGATAGATTATCTTTCTATTAGGTTGAGTGATCTGATCTTACGAATGTTTTAAATGCTACACTCATGATCTTATTATCCATCAACTTTGTCTTGCTCACTATGCTTAAGGTTAGAGAGAACAAATACACTTTTGGTTCTGTTGGTGTTTTCCACCAACAGGGCCCATGCACTTGATCTCTGCCTTGTCTCTATGAGCAGGTACACTTTGAGCAAAATATGAAGGACTTTTACAACTCCCATACTCCACCAAGTGAAGAACCTAGATCTACGAGCACAAACACACTGGAGATACTGGACACTCAGGCAATCACTGCCCTGAGATGCTTGAGGATGTAACTACTAGAGTAACCCCGTTGTGGAAGTAATTACTGACCTTCTGCCGGTCAAGAGAGACAATCCAGGACGCCCCGTCATCCCGATCTCCATCGGCATGGTGGACTTTCCAG
Source organism: Sorghum bicolor (assembly GCF_000003195.3). Taxonomy (NCBI): domain Eukaryota; kingdom Viridiplantae; phylum Streptophyta; class Magnoliopsida; order Poales; family Poaceae; genus Sorghum; species Sorghum bicolor. Next base: position 24,984,659 of record NC_012876.2, on the reverse strand, counting down.
AAGCACTCTGCGACTTTGGCTCTAGCGTCAACATTATGCCCAGGGTACTCTATAAAAAAATTCTTTACACATCCTTTATTAGAAACAGCCATGTGTTTGCAGCTTGCAGATCGTACGCTAAGAGAATATTGAAGAACCTCTGCGTCCGAGTTGGTACCTTGTACGCCCCAGCAGACTTCGTGGTGATAGAGACTGGTACTGATGAGAGGGCACCCATCATTCTAGGGAGGCCATTCCTGAACACCTCGGGAGCAGTCATCCACGCTAGTGCTGCTAAGATCAGTTTCTACATCAAGGAGACGAAGGAGACGTTTCCTTCAAGAACAAAACTACACAAATCTCAGAGCAATCCTGACATGAACCAAGGAAGAGGATCAACAGGGGGAATAGGAACAAGCAAATGTGGACTGAGTCAGCTAAGATGGTCACTGTAGCTCAAGGAGGTCAAGATCGTCAACTCAAGTCGCCTTTCTCGATCAAGAAGGATGACCCTGGTGTTCCAAGCATCGAGTGCACAATCAACGGATATTCTTTTCAGAAGACACTCTACGACACCGGATCTGATGTCAATGGCCGCAGTCACCTATCAGCTCCTGTTTAGAACCATGCCCCTACAACCAAAATACATTCAGCTCCAGATGATTTGAAGGTTATTGACATGGGAGAAGACAAGTACAATCCACCCATCATCCTTGTGAGACCGTTCCTCAGCACCGTTAAAGCAATCATCTATATTGGAACCGGAGAAGTCCACATACACTTCCCCTCTAAGAAGGTACACCGCTATTTTACTGACCCTAACTATATAATTGAAGACTCTAAGCAGGTCAGGGCAAGAAGACGACGACGCAACCGCAACCAGAGGAGGCAAATCATCAAGGACAAATGGGTAGACTATGAAGGAGAAGTTGTAAGGTCTGAAGACATACAACTTGAACAGAACTGTCCTGAGGAGACCGTAGCACCGAGTCAGGTGTGGAGAGAGAAAATAGTTATACATGAAGAGCAGGCGCCGCCGGAACCACCGACTACGCCATCCAGCGAATCCCAGGACGACTGAGAAAACAGAGAGTCCCGTTCGGAGGACTTAAAAACACCGAACGCCTTGCCAAGAGGTAAACTTGGTAGTTATCCTTTTCCTTTCAATTATTTAAAATAGTTTGCTTAGTTAATCAGGTTCATGCTATCTTGAAAAGAAAATAAAAATGTTAAAAATAGTAAGCCCCATGTGAGTATGCTCATGGCATAAAACCCATAAGTACATTCACTGTGGTGGCGTAAAAATAAATATATATATTCCTGTCCTATAAAAATGAAAATATAAAAATAAATTTATGATCCTACTAAAGAGAGTAACATTTATTGAGGAGGCTCAACATGATAAAGGCTAGATATTTATGCTAACACTTAACTAGTTCCACAAAGCTTTGTTGTCTATTTGAGCTCCACAGAATTAAAGGATCAAAGAAGACTAGTAGACGGAGGACATCCTAATCAATGTCAGGGTGATGCCGACATTCAAATACACCTCCGCCACCTGCTACATCAAAAGGAATTACGTCAAAATCCAGCTTGGGGGAGAGCACCTCCATTTATCCAGCTAAGTATTCTACTCACGTTTATATTTTACTCAAATAATAAAAAGATGCATAATCATAAAAACCCAAATAAAGATTTTGTGCTTATATATATATCTTTGCTTAGTTTGCTAAATAAATAAATAAATAAAAATTTGCTATGAACCCTCATGATAAGCTCTCACATGGAAAGATGAATAGTTGCTCTACCATGACTAGTTCTCAAAATTGAAATCTCTCTCAAGTTTAGGCATCACTGTTATTAATTAAGATTTGCTCTAAACCTGAACTTGTGGGAAGAGTACTTGATCTGAAGTCTAAGTCGTTAACGGATATGATATGGGAAGGTTGAGCTGCTGTTTATCTGTTCCTAGAGATGCTAGAATTCTGGAGAATTTTATCTTTGAAAATCTTTAAAATATCACATGATGAGTTCCTGTATGATGAGAGTTTAAATTCCTACCACAGCCATATATACATGCTTGCTAGACTTTGAGCCACACATTTACTTTTTGCTGCTTATGAGCATTGAGTGTGGTCAAGCTGTGTAGACCCTTAGGAGCTTGTCATGTGGTTAAGTCAAGATTCACTTGCACGTTCACTCATACATGCTACTTCTACTTTGGAAGTACCATCCACATATACCCATTTCCATCTCCAGAACCACCCAAAAATATTCTACTCCTAATCCGGGAGAGAATAGCCAAAAATATTTCTATTTTTTCCCTGTGAAATAAATGCTCAAGTTATCTTGTTACTACCACTTGCTATATTATCTCATGAGATGAGTGCTCTAAAGAAAAAAAGAGAAAAAAAAGAAGAATACGAGGAAATAAAAAGGGGCAAGTGCCCGGAACCTCGAAAGAAAAAAAAAGAAGAAAAAGTGAGACGAGAGGTAAAAATGGACAAGTGTCCGACAGTAGAATTAGGAGTACAAGATACCCACCTGAGAGAAAAGAAAAAAAAAGAAAAAAGAAAGAAAAAGAAAATACAGAGCATCTCATTCTCCCTGAAAGTTTCAAAAGAGCAAGAAAGGTATGTATCCCCTCAAAAGAGCACAAGTAGAATTAGACTTTCACCATTGTTATCACCATCATCACCATACACCATTCATTCGCCACACATGCACATCTTGATTTGACTTATTGACTTGTTCTTCTGGATCCATGGTTTGACTATGCAATAAATGTCTTGTAAGTATGTATTAGCTGTCTCCCACCTATGAGCTCCAGATATCAAAAGCCTTATTAGAGTAGGGTGAGAGAGAAGGCAATGTCACTATGCCTTATACTACAAATACCACATACTTTGAGAGAAGGCATATACCATTACTGCCTTGGTAAGGATCCAGAAATACCACAAATGAGAGACTAGAGAGAGTCATACAAGGAATCTCTGAGTTTTATTTGAAAATCTGCAAAAACTCCAGAGCTATAGTTGATCAAGAACATGAGACATGGCGCTTGATTAGACCGTTCTATCTTTTAACTACTCAAGACAGAAGTGACGGTTGCAAGCCCCATGGTGGAAGGTAATATGAGTAAGTTTAAATGTTAATAGTTACCCTAACTCAGAGATGAGATCTTGTTTGAACTCATGTGTACCTTTAAAGCATGAAACCACTGCAGAAACTCTTGAGTTCATCTTTGCTTAGGGACGAGCAAAGGTTAAGCTTGGGGGAGCTTGTTGACGGTCCTTAATGCTCACATTTAACCATCAACTAATCATGGAAAAGGATCCAAATACAACCAACACCTAGACTTAGGGTTTTATCTGACAGAATTCCACGAGTTTTGGTGTTTGTCTATTTCTGCAGGGGGTTATCAGGAAATATGGAAGAAAGGCCCACACGTCGGGTTTACATAGAGATATTAACGTGCCGCGCAATTTTCTATCATCTAGAAGACTCCAGAAGCCACGAGACTGAAGCGGAGGCCGAGAGGGCTCAGGCACAGGGCGCCCGCCCTAGTCTCTTGGGCGCCCGCCCAATCCAGAGACCAATTCTGTCACGTTTCGCGGACAACGCTCCACCGATCTAAAGGATCAAGGAAAACCGTGCGATCAATGTCGGTTTGATCCGACGGCCCAGATTCACTTGAAGGGACTATAAAACCAGACCCCCAGGCCCCTGGAGATCATACCTCTTCTACAGAATCAAAGCTAGGGTTTCAATTCTTCATCCAAGTAGAGAGGATCCCTCTCGTTCTTCTAGTTCTACCTCTAGTTCATCTAGATCTAGTTCTAGTTCATCTAGTTCTAGTTCTAGTTCCTCTAGTTCTAGTTCTAGTTAGTTCTAGTTGTAATCTAGAAAATAGGGAGAGAGAAGAGGAGAGCGGAGGAGGAGCCGGATCTGTCGGATCTTCCTCAACATTATACTTTTGCAGCATCTGGTTCGTTCTTCATCGTTCTCCAGGTTTTTCAATTCATAATTCCTGAGTTCTTTAATTACTTTTATTTACATTCAAGTTATTTATTGGATTCCCGCTTGCATCAAGTGCTCTAGTCTTTATAACGCTCGAGTAGTAATTAATAGATTAGACGTGGTGTTTAGTCTTGCGATTACCTGGAATTGCACCCAATCCTGCGGATTGTTGTGGTAGCCTTAGGATAGTGACAGCCCTAGTGGTCGACGTTTTCCACCACGTTCGGATCGGTGTTTGTAGGACCGTAGTCAGACCTTCCTAGCCCCCTTCTCATCTCTTTCTGTGGTTAGTGCTCTGATGTCCCGATATAGATAATCTTGTAGTAATTCTTGATTCTTAGATCAACTAGAGAACTCTCAGGAAACTTCCTCTCTTCCCACCAAAAATAATTATATAGTTATCCTTGGGCGATCTTGGATCTTAATTAGTACACTCACGTTCTCTGTGGAAAATCGATACTCTGGAATACTCCCGGGTGAAGGCTACATCGGTATCCGTGCGCTTGCGGATTTTTTCTGTTTGCGTTTAAAATACCCAACACTAAGCATGGCTAAGCATTACTTCGATCCTGGACCTACTGTGGTGAGGTATGAGGTGGACAAGGTAGTCATTATGCAGCAAGGGTGTCATATCAACGCCTACCACTTAATGCAACAATATATATAACCATAGTCAATTGATAGCTGAACACGAATAATAAAATAGTAGGAGGCTTATACTGCTCCGGGGCTTTCCTTCGACGTAAGTAGAGGGACGATGGTCAGGGCACTCCGGCAAGTCCTCCTCCTCCTCAGCTCCTTGAGGTAGCTCCCCTTGCTGTCCTTTCGGCTCCGGCAACTCGAACTCCAGCACCGTCACTCCCTTGGGTACACCTATGTATGCAAGACAAGGAGATGAATATGGAGAATGCACATATGGTGTATGATGCCAAGATGACTAGCTAAAGGGACATAAAACAAGGTATAACATGAGCATAAACTTCTAAGAATAAGTGAGTCATGGAATAACAAGTAAATGCATACTTCTTCTCTGGTAGAGAGACTAAATAGACAAGTTAAACAAGTCCTAGCTACTCCTACCCAGCCACTGGTTTAGTAGACAAACCAACCTGTCACAAGTTTCAGCCATAACTTAAGCATCAGTTAACCAAACTAAGCAAATAAGCACTTTCTGGAAAGCTTAGCGAATTTTCTACAATTCGCTTTTAGACATCCCAGACTGATTCCCAACTTAAATATGTTAAAACATACAAAGTTGGCTGGCTGCTCTGAAAAATCTAGAGAGCAAGCACTTTGCAGCAGCTACTTGCAACATGCATAACCTTCAAACTACTCAACCAAATGTCATGAAATTTGTACACGAAGTAGATCATTAAGTTAGCTACAAGTTTGTCGTAGACAAGTGTCCCAGAAAACATCATCTTCAAATAGTTCTTAATCATTTGCTATCAGCTGTACAGAAATGCTCTAGGAAAGGCATAAATAGCAAAAATAATATTTTGCACATATTGAGAATGTATCAAAGGGACAATCCAATTGCACCAATAGATAGAACATGACTAAGAAACACTAGAAAACATCATGGCAAGGTCTAAACTCATTTCTATCATCACCTTTTTCATTTATTTAATTATTAAGGTGATTTAATGAACATGCATTCCAATTGTTCCAAAAATCCTAAGACAATTACAGCAAGCTACTTATGCTAACATAAGATCACTATAAAATTTTCAGAACATTTGCACATACATATTGTGAGATACAAAAATAACAAGCTAGCAAAGGCATGCAAGGCATAAATGTGAAACCTCATCAAAAAGTGTCAAACAACAGATTTTAGATTTTTCCTAGCTTTGTCTACACATAAGTACAACACTCAGCAAGTTTCATCACAAAAGGAGCTATAGCTTATGAAATTCTCTACAACTTTGTTTCAGGTGTCAAAGACATGCAAGGTTTCTAACATTACTTTCATAAAACATCTTTGATAGGAGGTTTAGGGGGTCAAATAAGCCATTCTAGGTTTAACCATAACCTAGGGGCATTTTTGGCCAAAACCTTCAACATGAACTTTGCTCCAAATGATATTCTAAACATGATTGAGGTATTTTGGAAGACAATGAACATTTGTAAGCATTAGTCACCCACTAAGGTCATCCAACAACTCACACAAGCAATATAATCATATAGTGCATATAGTAAATGGCATGTGATCATGGTATGATGCTCATGAGTGATCATGATGATGCTTATGTTGATGCAATGCTCATGGTTAACATGCAAGCTAACACTAGGAGTGTTACACCTTTGGCCACCAACCATGCCTTGTTCCTTGTGACCACGTTGGTACCTATCACATTTTGCTCGGTTCTTTCCAACAAGGACCAGACTTCATTCCTAGTGAAGTTGTTTAGCTCCTCTTGCATGGAAATCACCCAATTCGGGTGCTTCAAAGCATCCTCTACCCTTTCTAGCAATATGGAAGAGACAAAAGAGTAATGCTCACAAAAGCCAACTAAATGAGAGCATGTTGTTACTACTCGTTGTATGTCTCCCAAAATGCTATCAATGGGAGGTCCTGTTGAATGGATTGATGAACCCTTGGGTGAGGTACTATTGTCTTTGTTTGAATTGGACCATCATCTTCATCTTCATTGTCTAGATTGATTGGATAATCTAGATTTTGAATGTCTCGATGACCACCTTGGTTGGGCTCTTGGGCTTGTGGTGGATCTTAACTAGCTTGTTCTCTTGAGTCGTGAACCCTTCTTAAAGTAGAAGCATCATCATGGGCGTTGATTGACCCATGATGCAAGTTTGGATCATGGCAAATTTGCATATGTGCATCATCTTCTTCTTCTTCAATAGGTTTCATTTCACTGGCAGCAAGCTTTTTGATCACTTGATGAGATGGTTTTTCTTACCTAAAATTTTAGCATTGATTTGCTCCTTTTGAGAGCCATCGCTTTCATCAAAAGTCACGTCTACCGCTATATTCAATTTGACTGGTGGTCTCACTAAAAACTTGATAGGCATGTTTGTTAGTAGCATAACCAAGTAAGAACCTTTCATCGACCTTTGGTGCAAATTTAGAGCTTTTGTATTTCTTAATAAGTATGAAACATTTGCATCCAAAAACTCTAAAGTAGTCCACCTTAGGCTTTTTTACTCGTTAGGAGCATGTAGGTGGTTTTCTTCCTCGACTTGTGGAGGTACAGGCGATTAATTGCTTGACATATTGTGTTGAACACTTCCACCCAAAAATCCTTTTCTGAAATCTTGTATTCATCAAACATCGCTCTTGTGGCCTCAATGAGTGTTCGGTTCTTTCTCTCCACAACACCATTTTGTTGTGGAGTGTATGGAACTGAGAACTCATGCTTGATGCCTTCTTCATCAAGAAAAGCTTGAATGTTGGTGTTTCTAAACTCTGTTCACTTCTCACTTTCTTGATCGTCACTTCAAACACATTTTGAGCTCTTCTTGCAAACTTCTTGAAGATCTCTTGGGTTTCACCTTTATCTCTCAAAAAGAACACCAAAGTGAAGAGAGAAAAATCATCAACAATTACAAAACCATATTTATTACCTCCAATGCTTATGTAAGCATTGGGTCTGAACAAGTCCATGTGAAGTAACTCAAGTGGTCTTGATGTATTCGTGGTGTTCTTAGCGGGATGCTTGGCTCCAACTTGCTTGCCCGCTTGACATGCACTGCAAATTCTATCTTTCTCAAAATAAACATTTGTTAGTCTTAGGATGTGTCCACCTCTTTAAAGATCGGCCATGTTCCTCATGCCAACATGAGCTAGACCGCAATGCCATAACCAGCCCGTGCTATATTTTGCCACTAAACAAGTCTCGGACCCCACTCTACTAGTTGAGAAATCAACTAGATATAGCTTGCCCTTTAGTTTACCTATAAAAGCAATAGAGGCATCTGATCTTCTAGAGACTTCTACACCCTTATCCGTAAAGAGACAATTGTAACACTTCTCACAAAGTTTTTAGATAGACAATAAATTGTATCCCAGTGAATCCACAATCAATACATTTTAAAATGGAATTATCATTTGATATAGCAATTTTACCAAAACCAAGAATATCTCCTTTACAATTGTCTCCAGAGACAATCCTTTCACATATGATTTGGTTTGGTTGAAAGGAGGTGAACATGTTCTTTTCTCCAGTCATATGATTTGTGCATCCACTATCGAGCACCGAACTTGGCCCAACGAAGTAATAGTCCTACAAAACAAGATTAAGCTTTTGTTTTAGGTCCTGAGTTGGAACCTAGGGGGCTAGACGCTCTTGTTGAACTTCACACAAGCCAACCCATTTATCATATTTCTTTCATTTATCATACTGTTGACGGTCCTTAAGTATCAAATTTAATTATCAAATAAATAAAGAAAAGGATCCAAATGAAATCAAGATCTAGACTTAGGGTTTTATCTGACAGAATTCCACGAGTTTTGGTGTTTGTCTATTTCTGCAGGGGGTTATCAGGAAATATGGAAGAAAGACCCACATGTCAGGATTACGTAAAGATATTAACGTGCTGCGCAATTATATTACATCTAGAAGACTCCAGAAGCCACGAGACCGAAGCGGAGGCGAAACGGAGCCAGAGACAGGGCGCCCGCCCTGTCCTACTGGGCGCCCGCCCCCTGTCCAAGTCCAATCAGGACTCTGCTTTGCGGGAAGTCTCCACCGACCTAAAGGATGAATCTAAACCATACAATCTATGTCGGTTTGATCCAAGGGCCCATATTCACTTGAAGGGACTATAAAACCAGACCCCCTGGCCCCTGGAGGAGGGAGCCTCTCAACCCTAATTCATTGTTCCATCAAGGGATAAGAAGCCTCTGATCAAGATTAGAGCCCCCACATCAATTAGATATCTAGATTAGCATAGCTACATAGGATTAGAACTAGAAGGAGTCAATCTTCGATTGGTTTCCGGATCTGTAAGGAGGATTCTTGGTAATTCTCTAATTGTGCTTCTAATTGGTTTCTAATTATCTTTGTTCTTCAATATTATGAATATGACTTTGTTCTACTTCAATATATCGCTTATGACTTTGCTCTACTTGCTTATATTCAAGATTATATTGTTCTTAGTTTATCATAGTTATGTACTTGGCTTAGTTAGATACGATCTATATACATGCTTAGGATCGTATAGCGTTTATCCATCGGATCCATGGGTAAATGATAGATATTGTGTAGGCGTGGTGCTTATACCGTATTTATCTGCGATTGTACCCAATATGCCAGATCGTGGGGTAGTTCGTGATAGTGACAGCTTCATTGATTCTTATATAGTCCCCCTCTCGTGTATTGGGCTGGCAGAGCAACATTATTACAGGGGAGTGATTGCTATGTTTCTCATATTCCTTGCTAATATCACTATGCATGGGCGTAGTCTTGTCTCACAATGATTGCTAAGTATGCTTGCACTAACTATGATAATGCTAGACTATATAGTTAGGAATAACTTAGGGAATATTCTTGTAGTTCGTTCTAATACCATGCTAATAACTTTCTAGAGTATCTAATTGAGGTGCTTATCATATTTATTATGTGGCGAGATCAGATTAGTTATCCTTGTCACTATTATTATTTCATATATCTTTTATGTGACATTTATCCCTGTATGATGAGTTAGATATAATGTTCTCAATTATACATGCAATGATAGATGCTCAATCTCATATTCTATTCTGTAATCAATAGTGATGATTGCTAATCCCTTCCCAGTGGTAAAAATATAAATAACGATACCTGGAATACTTCCCGGTTAAAATGCTACATCGGTATTAATCTGTGCGCTTGCAGATCCCATTCATTATTTATTTAGAAGAGCAATTGCATATTTCAATACCGCGTCTCTCATATCATGGTGGGGATGACAACTTGGCTTAAGTGGTGTGAGGGATAGGTTTGGCATTTTTGGCACCGTTGCTAGATTTAGAACTTAGTCTACTTTTAGTAATGATGTTAAGAATACCCAACAAGCATTTTTGGCGCCGTTGCCGGGGAAGGTTGATTACCAATCAGGAATGGAATAAAAGATTTTGATTTATCATTCGCATCACTAATATGATTGAGCTTATCTATTCTCTCATACAGTTTTACCCCGATATTTTCCTATTTTATCTTATGCAGGGGAATGTATGAATAGAAGACATCTTCTAGGGAATTTTGTTGACAACCCCGAAGCATTATTCGAGAAGACGAGAGCCAAGCTAAAGAAATCATCAACACTTCAGCAAGAAGCTTCATCCAATCAAGAAGATCACCGGAACTTGTCTTCAGAGTTCGAAGCCATGGCGAACAAATCAATCCGCGAGTTCTCAGCTCCCACTACGGACAACATCCGCACTGGACCTGCTGCAGAAATCGATGGCAACTTTGAGCTCAAGCCTGGACTTATCAACATGGTGCAATCCAACCAGTTCTGTGGGAAGGCACACGAAGATGCTAGTGCTCATTTACAACACTTCCTGGAGATTTGCATCACATTCACCATAGCAGGAGTTTCCAAAGACGCTAGACTACTTCGCCTCTTCCCATTCTCACTGTTAGGAAGAGCGAAGCAGTGGTTCTACGCTACAAAGGAGAAGAATACTACATGGGCACTCTGCTCAACAAACTTCCTGGCAAAGTTCTTTCCCATGGGCAAGACCAATGCTCTCCGTGGGAAGATTACGAGTTTTCAGCAACAAAACGATGAATCTGTTCCAGAAGCATGGGAGCGCTTTCAAGACTACATCCTAGAATGTCCCCATCATGGAATGGAGAGTTGGCTATTGATGCAGACATTCTATCATGGGCTCAGTAACAGTGCCCGAGAGACCATGGATGCTGCAGCTGGAGGAGCATTCTTATCACTTACTATACCACAAGCCACAGCTCTTGTGGAGAAGATGGCATCCAATCAAAGCTGGAATGAAGAGAGGAGCCAGACACGCAAGAGAGGTGGAGGTATGCATCAGCTGAAAGAGGTAGACATGCTGTCTGCAAAGCTAGACCTGCTCATAAAGAAGCTCGACGATAGAGCTGGAGACAAGAAAGAAGTTATGCACATCTACGATTCTCACATGACTTGTGAGGAGTGTGGAGACACTGGACACTCAGGCAACCACTGCCCTGAGATACTTGAGGATGTGAACTACATCAACAACAACAACAACTACTACTACAACCGTCCTCAACAAAATCAAGGTTGGAATCAACAGAGGCCTAACTACTCAGGTAATTATCAAGGTAACAATTCTTACAACAACAATAACAATTTTCCACCTTTGAGAGAGTTAGTGTCTAATCAGGGAAAGCTAATGGATAACCTATCTAAGAAATTGGCATCTAATGATAAAATGCTAGAAAATATAAATAATAGAATGGATAATTTCTCTACTGCCATCAAGAATCAAATTAGCTTTAATAAAATGATTGAATCTCAGTTAAATCAAATAGCTGCTGCTGTTCCTACTACTAACCCCGGTATACCATCACAACCGGAAGGATTAGAATCTGCAAATCTTGTAGACGTGTTTGATGCAGGTAATTGGAGTAACCCCGTCACTGAATTTTCTACTGACCGTCTGCCGGTCAAGAGAGGCGATCCAGGACGCCCCGTCATCCCGATCTCCATCGGCATGGTGGACTTCCCAAAAGCACTCTGTGACTTTGGCTCTAGCGTCAACATTATACCCAGGGTACTCTATGAGAAATTCTTTACATATCCTTTATTAGAGACAACCATGTGTTTGCAGTTTGCAGATCAGACGATAACTTTTCCAAAAGGAGTAGTGAAGAACCTTTGTGTCCGAGTTGGTACCTCGTATGCCCCAGCAGACTTCGTAGTGGTAGAGACCGGAAATGATGAGAGAGCACCTATCATCCTAGGGAGGCCATTCTTGAACACCACGGGAGCTATCATCTACGCCAGTGCTGCCAAGATCAGTTTCTATGTCAAAGGGAAGAAGGAAACATTTTTCTTCAAGAACAAGACTACACAAATTCAAGATCAATCCAGACGTAAATCAAGGAAGAGGACCAACAGGAGGAACAAGAACAAGCAAGTGTGGACCCAAGCAAGTGTGGACCGAGTCAGCTAAGATGGTCACTGTAGTCAATGGAGGCCAAGATCATCAACTTAAGTCACCGTTTTTGACCAAGAAGGACGACCCAGGAATGCCAAGCATTTACTGCTCCATAAATGGATACAACTTCTACAAGACGATTTGCGACACCGGATCAGGCGTCAACATAATGGCCGCAGTCACCTATCGGCTCTTGTTCGGGACCATGCCACTAAGACCAACATACATTCAGCTCTAGATGGCAGATCAGACATTTCGAGAAGTTCAAGGAACAGTATCTGATGTCCCAGTCAAAATAGACGATCATTTTGTCTACACAGACTTTCAAGTTGTTGACATGGGAGAAGATGAGTATGATCCACCCATCATCCTTGGAAGACCGTTCCTCAGCACCGTTAAAGCAATTATCTACATTGGAACCGGAGAAGTCCATATGCACTTTCCCTCAGAGAAGGTACGCCGTTATTTTACTGACCCTGACTATATCGTTGAAGAATCTAAGCAGGTAAGAAAGCGACGCAACCGCAACCAGAGGAGGCATATCATCAAGGACGGATGGGCAGACTATGAAGGAGAAGTTGTAAGATCAGAAGACGTAGAGTTTAAACAGAATTGTCCAGAGGAGATTGAAGCACCGAGTCAGGTATGGAAAATGAAGATAACTATACAAGAAGAGGAGGCACTGCCGGAAGTACCGACTACGCCACCCAACGAATCTCAGGACGATTAAGAAATTGGAGAGTCCCGTTCGGAGGACTTAAAAACACCGAACGCCTTGCCAAGAGGTAAACTTGGTAGTTACCCTTTCCCTTTCAATTATTTAAAATAGTTTACTTAGTTAATCATGTTCGTATTATCTTAAAAAGAAAATAAAAATGTGAAAAACAGTAAGCCCCATGTGAGTATACGAGTGGCATAAAACCCAAAAGTACATTCACTGTGGTGGCATAAAAATAAAATAAATATTTTTTCTGCTTTATAAAACAAAAATATAAAAATAGGGAGTAATATTTATTAAGGAGTCTCAAGATAATAAAGGCTAGATATTTATGCTAACACTTAATCAGTTTCACAAGCTTTGTTGTCTATTTGAGCTCCACAGAATTTAAGAATCAAGAAGACTAGCAGACGGAGGACATTCTAATCGCTGTCAGAATGCTGCTGACTTTCAAATACACCTCTGCCACCTGTTAGCTACATCAAGAGAAATTACGTCAAAATTCAGCTTGGGGGAGAGCACCCCCATTTATCTCGATAAGTATTTCTATCTATCTTTATACTTACATTATTTTAGAATATTAAAATACATAAACTATAAACCAAATAAAGATTTTAAGCTTATATATATATATCTTTTGCTTAGTGTGTTTAATAAATAAATAAAGTGGCTATGCTAATCTGCATCTAAATAAAACTTAAGCATGGATATGATAAATAGTTGCTCTGCCTAATTTGCAAATTTTAAGTTCTCTCTCAAGTTTAGATATAACTGTTATAATTTAAAGCTTGCTCTAGACCTAAACTTGTGGGATGAAAACTTGATCTGAAGTTTAAGTTGTTAACGGATAAGATATGGGAAGGCTGAGCTGCTGTTTATCTGTTCCTAGAGATGCTAGAATTCTGGAGAATTTTATCTTGAAAATTTTTAAAATGTTGCATGATGAGTTCCTGTATGATGAGAGTTTAAATTCCTACCACAGCCATATATACATGGTTGCTAGACTTTGAGCCACACATTTACTATTTACTGCTTATGAGCATTGAGTGTGGTCAAGCTGTGTAGACCCTTAGGAGCTTGTCATGTGGTTAAATCAAGATTTCACTTGCACGTTCACTCATATATGCTACTTCTACTCTGGAAGTACCATCCACATATATCCATCCATTCCATCTCCAGAACCACCTGAAAATATTCTACTCCTAATCCGGGAGAGAATAACCAAAAATATTTCTGTTTTCCCCTTGTGAAATAAATGCTCAAGTTATCTTGTTACTACCACTTGCTATATTATCTCAAGAGATGAATGCTCTAAAAAAAAGAAGAAATAATACGAGGAAATAAAAAGGAGCAAGTGCTCGGAACCTTGAAAGAAAAAAAAAGTGGGATGAGAGGTAAAAATGGACAAGTGTCCGACAGTAGAATTAGGGGTGCAAGATACCCACCTGAGAGACAAGAAAAAGAAGAGCATCTCATTCTCCTCATAAAGTTTCAAAAGCAAGGAAGGTATGTATCCCCTCAAAGAGCAAAGTGGAATTAGACTTCCACCACCATTGTTTTCACCATTGTTATCACTATCATCACCATACACCATTCATTCGCCACACATGCACATCTTGATTAAACTTATTAACTTGTTACTTTGGATCCATGGTTTGACTATGCAATAAATGTCTTGTAAGTATGTATACTTTATCTCCCACCTATGAGCTCCAGATATTAAAGCCTTATTAGAGTAGGGTGAGAGAGAAGGCAATGTCACTATGCTTTGTACCACAAATACCACATATCTTGAGAGAAGGCATATACCATCAATGCCTTGGTAAGGATCCAAAAATACCACAAAAGAGAGACCTGAGAGAATCATACAACGAATCTCTGAGTTTTATTTGAAAATCTGCAAAAACCCCAGAGCTATAGCTGATCAAGAATAAGAGACATGGCACTTGGCTAGACTGTTCTATTTTTTAACCACTCAAGACAGAAGTGACAGTTACAAGTCCCATGGTGAAGGTAAAGTAAGTAAGTTTTAAGTCTTGACAGTTTACTCTAACTCAGAGATGAGATCTTATTTAAAAAGCATGCGTACCGTCAAATTTTTAAAAATATTGCAGCAACTTATGATCCATAGCTGAGGCTATCCTTGCTCAGGGACGAGCAAGAGGTAAGCTTGGGGGAGTTTGTTGACGGTCCTTAAGTATCAAATTTAATTATCAAATAAATAAAGAAAAGGATCCAAATGAAATCAAGATCTAGACTTAGGGTTTTATCTGACAGAATTCCACGAGTTTTGGTGTTTGTCTATTTCTGCAGGGGGTTATCAGGAAATATGGAAGAAAGACCCACATGTCAGGATTACGTAAAGATATTAACGTGCTGCGCAATTATCTTACATCTAGAAGACTCCAGAAGCCACGAGACCGTAGCGGAGGCGAAACGGGGCCAGAGACAGGGCGCCCGCCCTGTCCTACTGGGCGCCCGCCCTGTCCTACTGGGCGCCCGCCCCCTGTCCAAGTCCAATCAGGACTCTGCTTTGCGGAAAGTCTCCACCGACCTAAAGGATGAATCTAAACCATACAATCTATGTCGGTTTGATCCAAGGGCCCATATTCACTTGAAGGGACTATAAAACCAGACCCCCTGTCCCCTGGAGGAGGGAGCCTCTCAACCCTAATTCATTGTTCCATCAAGGGAGAAGAAGCCTCTGATCAAGATTAGAGCCACCACATAAATTAGATATCTAGATTAGCATAGCTACATAGGATTAGAACTAGAAGGAGTCAATCTTCGATTGGTTTCCGAATCTGTCAGGAGGATTCTTGGTAATTCTCTAATTGTGCTTCTAATTGCTTTCTAATTATCTTTGTTCTTCAATATTATGAATATGACTTTGTTCTACTTCAATATATTGCTTAGACTTTGCTCTACT